>NC_040080.1:99838044-100463044 GCF_003369695.1 Bos indicus x Bos taurus
AACGTAGCGGGCTGTGTGTGTGACATGGTACGTATCCTATGCCCTGCTTACATACTTGCCTGGACAGGCTGTGTACTATACGTGGAAACTGCACGTTCCTGTTCCAGAATCCGAGTTTTTGTTTTGAATTATTTCCTTCTCTGGAAAAGTAAGATTCTTGAAAATGAAAACTTCTGGTTTTCAATACTATAATCACTGCTATCATTTAATTTTTTTAGTCATTTTGAAAGGTCAGAGAATCCACTCTCCTATCACTCTGCTTCTCCAGCAATGGAGGCGCCTGAGTATGTGTGAGAGGAAACCTCAGAGATGACCTTAGTTTCACTCTGTCCATGAGCAAGGTCACAGTGGACACGACTTGTGGCAAATCTGATTGTCAGTGTTTACTAAGGACCTTAAAAATGCCACTGTCCTTATGCCCACTAATTTTATTCCCCAAAATTTGTCTCTCAAGTTTTTATAATTACAGTTTATTACAGCATCACTTACAATTTAAAGACTTGTTCAAAACAAAACAAAACAAATCAGAAAGGACTTCCCTGGCAGTCCACTGATTAAGACACTGTGCTTCCATGGCTCGGGGCACAGGTTCAATCCCTGTTCAGAGACCTAAGATCCCACATGCTATGCAGCACAGTCTACAAAAGAAACAGAAAAAAACCTAAAGTCTAAAAATAAGGACTATAGAAACCATTATTCCATTAAGTATTTATGTGTTTACAAAATAAATATTTTGTGACTTACAAATAACTATATTGATGTGAAAATACTTATATCATAAATCAAGCTAAAATAAGAAAGATATACCATTGTAAATAGTTTTCTGAAAAGAATCAGTGATAAATATACAATACAGACTTAAAGGAGTTTTACCACCACAATACAGTATTCATTTCTGAAAGATAGTTTCACAAATAAATTTATTTTTCTTTCTTCTGCAGTTTAAACACATTTTAAAGTGAAACAGATTGCTTATTAGTGGGAAAGCTAAACTATTAATATTTTTTCCTTCTTCAAATGCATAGTTCATAGTATTAGCCAAAGTCTATCCATAAGACACTGAAGCAAGTAATTTATCTATGCCAAGACAAACCTGAAACTATTTAACCATAAGTTGGATTTTGCGAACTAAGATAACTTCAGCTTAGGTGTATCTCCATCTATGTGCCAGAATTTTAATTATTTATCAATATCAAGATGCCTGTCAGTATGGTTGTTGTTATTAGCTTATGTCTTATGCTACCATTTGGTAGGAGAACACTGTCTTTGCAATAGTAAAATTCATTTCAGTAATGTAATTGCAATTCATTTTATTTCTCTAAAAAGTCTGCGACATAGAACTAGATATTTATGAGATAGATTTTAAAATCTAGGTCCAAAGATGCACAATAATAAATACTTTCATATCTGGATCCAAGGGTTAGATATTTAAGTATGTGTGTTAGATAGCTGAGATAGAAAGGCGCAAAGCAGTGCAGAAAACAATTTATGCGTGCATTTTACATCTTGGATGTTACCTTTCTCCCACGGTAGAGAAGTATATAATCTCTCTCACTTGCTCGCTCTTTTTTTTGTTTGCATGAAACCCGCTTTGCAGCTCCCAAAGCTGCAATCCAATCAGAAACATAGAGTAATTCCCTGTTTCAATGCTTCTTCCTTTAGTCTGGTTCAGAATACAAATGCGGACAATATTGCTTTCCCAGAGGCAAGCCAGAAAAATCTTTTTCTTTCTATAATAGAGGCAGAGAATAAACATTTCAAGACTGAGATGCACTCATCTGTAAACAGAAATGACATGGCTGACATTTACTGAAAAAAAAAAATAAGCAGAGATTATCATTTCATAGCCTGCAGTAGAGTGAAACTAGCTGAAAAGCAAATACTTCTTTTAGCCCACCGTTTCCTCTGTTTGATAATGGGTGTTGATCTTTGTGTTGCAGCTCTTCTAATTGCTTTGCTTTTATTTTTAATGAACCTCCATTTCACTCACTCATCAGCCACATAAGGGTGAAAATGGATGGTGATACACAATCATTTACAGGTGCACTTTCATTAAAGATAAAAAGCCTCTGGGACTCCAGTCTTAGGAGGTAAATGGTTTCATTCTTTCTTCCAGCCTTTTTCAGCTGTATCTTTCAAGTTCTATAAACCTTCATAAAAAAGGAAAGAATCTACAATGTGCATAACATAAGGATCCCCTGAGTAATTATTATTTAACATGTATGAATTCTCCTAGGAACTGAGCATATTGATTGTGTCTGCGTCTTCATGCCCTGAAAATTGGGGAGGGTGGCACTGAAGGAGTAATGTAGAGTTCTGGGCATGTTATTAAGTATCTGAATTACCTGAGAACAAAAGTTATGTGTGATTAGGTACTTTCAGAAGGAAAATAGAAACACTCTGTCCAGAGCTTGAAACCATAAAAATCACTGAGCCAGGAGATCAGAGAAACAACCTGGATGAGACCTTAGAGTGGGGAATAGAGCATAAGCTTTAGAGTCAAAGATTGGATTGAATGCTTGCTCAGTTTGGTGAGAGCTAATGGCACCCCACTCCAGTACTTTTGCCTGGAAAATCCTGTGGACGGAGGAGCCTGGTGGGCTGCACTCCATGGGGTCACTAGAGTCGGACACGACTGAGCGACTTTACTTTCACTTTTCACTTTCATGCATTGGAGAAGGAAATGGCAGCCCACTCCAGTGTTCTTGCCTGGAGAATCCCAGGGATGGGGGAGCCTGGTGGGCTGCCATCTATGGGGTCACACAGAGTCGGGCACGACTGAAGCAACTTAGCAGCAGCAGCAGCTTGACCTTAAGTAAACAATTCTGAGCCTCAGTTTCTTCACATAGAAAAGGGAGGCACCAGTACTGTTTGCTGAGCTCACCTCAAACAGTACCATAGCTAGGATTAACCAAGAGAATATAAATGAAAACCATAAGAATCTGTGGCTGTGTCCATGAGGATTTTGCATAAAGGGGACATTTCACATCAGTGAGGAAAGGGTGCCTTATTCAATTAATTTCACTGAGACACCTGTACATTTAAAGAGAAAAAAGAAAATTAGATCCCTAGCTCACACTTTTCAGAAAAATAAATTATAATTGTATTCAAAACTTAAATGTATGCATCTTAACCCACAACATACTAAATAAAATAAATGTTTATGAACTTCAAGTAAAAAAAATCTTAAATCAGATACAAAATGTGAAATCCTGCATGAAAAATATTTGTGATATATAACAATTATAACACATGCATATTCAGAAATATAGAAATATAAAGGATATATCTTTTGAAAATAATAAAACATCCCAATTGAAACTGGATAAATAGGCGAATGCATGTATAATGCATTAGATATAAAACTATGAAGTGGCAAAGAAGGTAAAGTCCACAGGGCCAGACATAAAATCAAAGTTTTTAAGACACACAAAGAATCAGGAAAATATGAACCATAATGAGGACAAAATTAGTGAACCAAAACTGATCTATAACTGACATAGATGGAAGAATTAAACACTGATATTAAAATAGTTCTTGTCATTGAGTTTTATGTCTTCAAAATGTGTCCACAAAATCCTTCAAAGTATGAAGAAGAGCACAAAAACAATATTAATTAAAAGTCAAAATACTGTCTTTTTAATTTTTCTTTTATTTCTTTATATCCCAAATATTTATTGGGCACTTATTCCTTATAAAGCTGTATGTTAGGTAGTGGTCATTCAGCAGCAAGCCCAGAAGACAGAGGGCTTATAGTTCAGACTAATCAAAAATAATGACAATGTATTTTGGGGTTTATGACATAGATAGCAGTAAAAAAAAAAGAGGGGAATTATGAAAGTATACTATTTTAAGATTCCTATACTTTACATGATATGATATAATATCACTTGCAGGTAGAATATGGTAAGTTAAAGACATGGAATCTTAACTACAATAGCAACAAAACAAGGATTTTTAACTAATAAACCAACACAGAACATAAAATGTATCATCAGTTCAGTTCAGTTGCTCAGTTGTGTCTGACCCTTTGTGACCCCATGAATTGCAGCACGCCAGGCCTTCCTGTCCATCACCAACTCCCAGAGTTCACTCAGACTCACATCCATCCAGTCGGTGATGCCATCCAGCCATCTCATCCTCTGTCGTCCCCTTCTCCTCCCACCCCTAATCCCTCCCAGCATCAGGGTCTTTTCCAATGAGTCAACTCTTTGCATGAGGTGGCCAAAGTATTGGAGTTTCAGATTTAGCATCATTCCTTCCAAAGAACACCCAGGACTGATCTCCTTTAGAATGGACTGGTTGGATCTCCTTGCAGTCCAAGGGACTCTCAAGAGTCTTCTCCAACACCACAGTTCAAAAGCATCAATTCTTTGGTGCTCAGCTTTCCTTATAGTCTAACTCTCAGATCCATACATGACCACAGGAAAAACCATAGCCTTGACTAGACGAACCTTTGTTGGCAAAGTAATGTCTCTGCTTTTGAATATGCTATCTAGGTTGGTCATAACTTTCTTTCCAAGGAGTAAGCGTCTTTTAATTTCATGGCTGCAATCATCATCTGCAGTGATTTTGGAACCCCCCCAAAATAAATTCTGACACTGTTTCCACTGTTTCCCCATCTATTTCCCATCAAGTGATGGGACCAGATGCCATGATCTTAGTTTTCAGAATGTTGTACTTAATCCAAAAAGTGGTATAAAAAAATGAGAAAAAATCAACAATAAAGAGCAAATGAGAGAAACAGAAACAAACGGCAAGATAATAGACTGACACCTAATCATTTTCCTAATCATATCAAATGTAAGTAGTTTGAACACCTCCATTATAAGGAAGAAATACGCATATTGGATATATACAAACGAGACTCCGTTATATGTTAAAGGAAACTGAGTTTAAATATAAAGACACAAATAGAAAAATAAAAGAACAAAAGTAAAAGAGTAGAAAACAATATGCTCAAACTCATCAAAAGAAAGCTTGAGAGGCTACATTACAACAACAAAGTAAGCCCCAGAGCAAAGACTATTACAATGGACAAATCATTTTATTTTGTAATGATAAGGGGTCAATTCATCAAGAGGAACCAACATTTATTGAGTAGTGAAGTTTTGATGATGGCCATTCTGAGTGCTGTGAGGTGATAATCCACAAACAATAAATGCTGGAGAAAGTGTGGAGAAAAAGGAAACTTCCTACCCCATTGGTGGGAATTTAAATTGATACAGCCATTATGAAGAACAACATGAGTTTCCTTAAAAAACTAAAAATACAACTACCAAATGATTCAGCAATCCCACTTCTGTGTATACACTGGGAGAAAACCATAATTCAAAAAGATACATGCACCTCAGTGTTCACTGCAGCACTGTTTACAATAGCCAGGAAATGGAAGCAACTTAAATGTCCACCAAGAGAGGAATGGATAAAGAAGATGTACATATATATATACACAATGATATATTCAGTTCAGTTCAGTTCGGTCACTCAGTTGTGTCCGATTCTTTGCGACCGCATGAATCGCAGCACGCCAGGCCTCCCTGTCTATCACCAACTCCCAGAGTTCACTCAGACTCACGTCCATCGAGTCAGTGATGCCATCCAGCCATCTCATCTGCTCTGGTCCCCTTCTCCTCCTGCCCCCAATCCCTCCCAGCATCAGTCTTTTCCAATGAGTCAACTCTTTACATGAGTTGGCCAAAGTACTGGAGTTTACTTGCACATAAAAATGAATGAAACTGTGCAATTTACAGAAATGTGGATAGACATAGAGACTGACATACTGAGTGAAGTGAGTAAAAAAGATAAAAACAAATGCATAATATTGCTTATATGTGGAATCTAGAAAAACAATGTAAATGAATTTAATTGCAAGCAGAAATAGACACAAAGGTAGAGAACAAATGCATGGATACAGGGATGGTAAAGAGGGAGCGGGATGAATTAGGAGAATGGCTTGACATATACACACTTGTTAGTCACTCAGTCATGTCTCACTCTTTGCGACTTTCCTTCACCATCTCCCAGAGCTTGCTGATACTCATGTCCATTGAGTCGGTGATGCCATCCAACCATCTCACCCTCTGTCATCCTCTTCTCCTTCTGCCTTCCATCTTTTCCCCCATCAGGGTCTTTTCTAACAAGTCAGCTCTTCACATTAGGTGGCCAAAGTATTGGAGCTTCAGCTTCAGCATCAGTCCTTTCAATGAATAGTCAGGGTTGATTTCCCTTAGGATTGACTAGTTTGATCTCCTTGCAGTCCAAGGAACTCTCAAGAGTCTTCTCCAGGACCACAGTTCAAATGCATCAGTCCTTCAGTATTCAGCCTTCTTTATAGAACTCTCACATCCATACATGACTACTGGGAAAACCATAACATTGATTAGATGGACTTTTGTTGCCAAAGTGATATCTCTGCTTTTTAATGCATATCTAGGTTTGTCATGGAGAAGGCAATGGCAACCCGCTCCAGTACTCTTGCCTGGAGAATCCCATGGAGGCAGGAGCCTGGTGGGCTGCAGTCCGTGGGGTTGCTAAGAGTCGGACACGACTGAGCAACTTCACTTTGACTTTTCACTTTTATGCATTGGAGAAGAAAATGGCAACCCACTCCAGTGTTCTTGCCTGGAGAATCCCAGGGACGGGGGAGCCTGGTGGGCTGCTGTCTATGCGGTCACACAGAGTCGGACACGACTGAAGCAACTTAGCAGCAGCAGCAGGTTTGTTTTTCTTTTCTTCCAAGGAGCAAGTGTCTTTTAATTTCATGGCTGCAGTCACCATCTGCAGTGATTTTGGAGCCCCCCAAAAATAGTCTCTCACTGTTTCCATTGTTTCCCTATCTATTTGCCATGAAGTGATGGGAGCAGATGCCATGATCTTCGTTTTCTGAATGCTGAGTTTTAAGCCAGCTTTTTCACTCTCCTTTTTCACTTTCATCAAGAGGCTTTTTAGTTCCTCTTCACTTTCTGCCATAAGGGTGGTGTCATCTGCATATCTGAGGTTATTGATATTTCTCCTGGCAATCTTGATTCCAGCTTGTGCTTCTTCCAGCCCAGTGTTTCTCATGATGTACTCTGCATAGAAGTTAAATAAGCACAGTGACAATATACAGCCTTGATGTACTCCTTTCTTGATTTGGAACCAGTCTGTTGTTCCATGTCCAGTTCTAACTGTTGCTTCTTGACCTTCATACAGATTTCTCAGGAGGCAGGTAAGGTGGTCTGGTATTCCCATCTCTTTAAGAATTTTCCACAGTTTGTTGTAATCCACACAGTCAGAGGCTTTATTTTATGAGAGCCTATAATGCTAAGGATATAATTCACAAGATCTTTGAAAACTTTTCAATTGTATAGTCATTCAATCAACATATTTTTTAATGGAGCACAGAGAAGATATTATCAATTACCCACCAATATCCTCTCAGAACTCACTTGCTAAAGGCTGCTACTGGGAATTTCTGTCCTGTCTAGTTTTTTTGGTTGTTGTTGTTTTTTATTTAATGTTTTTATTCTTGTTTTACCTGAGGATCATATAAGGCTTCACACAGTGCAACCTGACATACAATAGAGTTAACTTCTTGGAAGCAGTCCTCAATAAATGACAGTCAGAGATGATAAATAAACACCCTTATTTATAAATAAATAGATGAGTGCTTTGTGGTTTGAATGGAATGACTGAGGCATGTTCTGCAGTATCTTTCTTGCTGCACCACAGTACTGAATTCTCATACTGCAGATTGACAACTGCCTGGTGTCACGTTGTTTTTGACTTTCTTCTGTTCCCTGCCTCACTTATTTTGTGTCTGGGTGTGTATTTATGATGTGTCTATGGAAAGAGATGTACAGAGGCACCCTCTAAGGAGGGATATGGGTCCCTCCGTATCTCACTTCTTAATTCCCCTGTCAGTTTTCTTGGATCACTTCTCAAACTATGGGTATTTTAATCCTTGCCTCAAGATCTAGGGAAACAGCAGCAAAAAAAGAAAAAAAAAAAAAAGATTACCTGACCTTGTAAGTGTCAGAAAACTTATTTACAACTTGGAAATAGGCAAAATTGATTACTGAGTGTCCTTTCAGTGCAGTCCTTGACTTGACTTACCATCAAACTTGGTTATTTTACAACTCTGTTGGAGCAGAGGTTAATTTGCAAATTTTGTCCAGTAGAGATCAAATAATTTCTGTCCAGTGAAATAGATAGTGCCAAAGGTTACATTTTATTTCCCTTTGAGACATTAATCAGTTCTGTGTATAACCCAGCAATTCTATCCTGACATTTCTTTATTAAAAATGCCCAGTTTCACCCAAGCTTTTGAACAGTATTTAATATTATTCTGGTTGCTTTATTTATAAAGAAATGGATAACATTTGGGGCATGTTTTAATTTTATATTTGTCTGAGATTTATATTTTATACACTTTGGAGCATTACACTTCAACTAAGGGAGATAAACAATAAATGAAAATAACTATATACATATATACATACACTTATTAAATAAGTCATGTCCTAATGAGTGCTATAAAGAAGAATAAAGCTGGGTAGAGGTTAGAGATTGATGGTTTGGAGGGAAAGCGCTATTTTATATAAAGTGATTGAGGAGGCCTCTGTATGGAGACAGGATGAAGGGAGACAGCTGGTCACATGGATATCTAAAGCAGAAGCATTCCAGGCAGGCAAACACACACACACACACACACACAGCGAATGTAAAAATTCTGAAATAAGACTTTGCTTGAGATATTCAGGTAACAGAAAGATCACCACAGTGGATGCTGAGTGAGTTATGATGGGGGAAAGGGAAAGGGAGCGACAAGTGATGAAGACAAAGAAGTAATATGGACCAGATCACATACGGCCTTCTATACTAGTTCAAGGATGGTGGCTTATACTTTAAGTGAGATAGAAGAGAATTCTAAGCAAAGTAAGGCGACCTGCTGTTTCCAAAGGATCATATGAGCCACAGAATTGAGATTAGAGGCTAGGGCACACTTGGAGAGACCAATACTTTTTTTTTTTTTTTTTTTTTCAATTTTGGCAAGAGACTTTGGTGGCCTAGACCTGGGTGATGGTGGTAGTGAGATAAATTTTTAAGTAAAACCAACATTAATTCTCTCTGATAATTAAATGCAATTTATGAGAATGAGTATCAGTCTTCATTTACCAATTCTTCACTTTTTCTAATATTTAATGCAAGGTATTGGGTTAAGCGTATAATGTCAATAAAACAGCTTCTAAGATTCACATGGACTTTTCCTGCAGGCCTAACAAATTTGAGATTAATATGGTGATGTCACTTCAGAGACATTTTAATACTTAAAACTGCCACTTTCACAAATGGCGATAAATGCATCAGCAAAATACTTCATCATAGTAATTTAAACATAGGTTATTCCAACATAGTCAAACTGAACCACATTCTAGTTCTCTGGGAAGATATTCTTAAGAAACAGAGTCAGGTTTATTTTACACTAATAGAGAAAAAATGAAACTCAGAGTATGGATCTATTTACATTAATTTAGAACTGTGAAACTTGGGTTGTAAATTTTAGCAATTTGTTTTTAAAAATGATATTGGTTTCAGAAACTGACAGCCCATCACTTAAAATACCCTGAATTACTAACTTCTGTAGTATTTCTGCTTGGTATTGTTTATGATAGAATTGTTCCTAAACCAAAGGAGTTTCATGCATGTCACACTAAGAACTGACTTGTAAATTTTTCTGTCTACTGATTCTTTTATCTTTCAATAAACAAGTGTTCATTTTTATCTTCAACAGTCTACAAATTGATCTCTAAAGCAAGATGTGCAAACCAGAAATGGCACGAAATATAGTCCATTGAATGGAGGAGAAAAAATTAAATCACCTGCTAATATTTACTACTTTGTGTATGTGTGGAATGTAAGTATCTATTAATGCAGTAATACTTGGAAATAATTCTGAATAGCAAATATGCAATAGGAGTAAATATACATAGGAGTATATTTATATATTTTTTTAGGAAGACACAGTAAAGAAGTTTGGACATATTTATAACATCGATTCATTGGAAAAGACCCTGATGCTGGGAAAAGTTGAGGGCAGGAGGAGAAGGGAATGACGGAGGATGAGACAGTTGGATGGGATCACTGACTCAATGGTCATGAGTTTGACCAAACTCTAGTATATAGTGAAGAACAAGGAAGCCTGGCATGCTACCGTCTACAGGGTCACAAGGAGTTGGACATGACTTAGCGACTGAACGACAATATCAACTGCAGAGTAATTTCCATGAATGGTATGATTTCTTTTTATTGTTTTTATCATTCACTGAGGTATCCCAAGCAGGGGAAAAAAAAATCTGTGCTTAGTTCATAACAGTACTTAGTACAATAAAGTACATGTTTAATAAAAAAGTGGACTAACATTTATAATCATGTCTTCTATATTTAATGAAATAAATGCCATGTAATCTGGATACATATGTACATTGTAAAGAACACAAGGAATAACAAAAGAGAAAAATATTAGATACTAGTTTCTGGATATCAAATACTCCAAGGTTTTACACTGGTATCAACTATGTCTATAAAGAAAAACTCTAATAGAAGGCAGTGTCCACCAATGGGCCACATATTGTAGTGAAATAAAAGTAATTTGGGGTAGTTGAGGATAACATTGATAATAGGGTCGCTATCATTTATTGTTTAGTTTGGGCCAAATAAATGAAAAGTAGTATTTTTATGGATATTGTGTTTTTATCCCCCAAAACTACAAGAATGATTGATACATAATAGATGATTAGTGTTTACTTAAAAAATGAATTTTCTCTTTCAACAATCTTATGAAGAATGCTATTTTTTAAACTTTTTCAGATTACAACATCTAAGGCTAGAGAGGTTAAGACACTTGCCTCAAGTCACACAGAAAGCATACATAAGAGTCCAGAGTTATATCAAAATCTGAGAAAAAAAATAAACTCTTAGCCAATATGGTTGTCTCTGTTTTTAATGGAAAATAAATATGATCATTGTGCAGAAATAAGTTATGTGTGTAGTATTCTATAGACACAATAATAGATTGAGTGTTCAGAGTTAATAAATCAGTTATTTATACAGAATTTAAAGCATTTGCCTGCAATGCAGAGACCCAGGTTTGATCCTTGGGTCAGGAAGACCCCCTGGAGAAGCGACTGGCTACCCACCCCGGTATTCTTTCCTAGAGAAGTCCATGGACAGAGGAGCCTGGCGGGCTACAGTCCATAGGGTCACAGAGTCAGGTACAACTGAGCGACTAACACACTTATGTATAATTCTCATTTTTACCAGTCTGAAAAGTGAGGTTTGGAGTATTGAGTAAGGAATAGAGTCATAGGAAAAGTAATTGCAGATCTAATTAATGCCTAACAGATGACTGGGAGCTGTTTAGGAACTACAGAGTGACCAGAAACAACCATTGACTTAAACACACTTAAACAACTGGTTTAAGAGTGGCAGAGGACAGATGAAGGTCCCGGGGAAGTAACTGTGTATCTACAATGAGGAGCTCTTACTCTGTCTCTACCCACATGGGGCAATGCCATACCTAGGAAAATCAAAACTTGGACCATTATTCAAATGATGCATGAAGGGGTAATGCGGTCATATAGAATGAAGGTCATATAAAACTTAAGTTGAAAGAAAACAATTCTCTTGCCAGTTGATGTGGATAGACACTAAGAACTGAGCATTGTGCACCCACCTTCAAGTTAAGTGGAAAGAATTCCAATGCTAAGCTTCTCTGTAATAAAAGTAAAATTTTCGGTTGAAAGCCATCAGTAGTGTCTTACATGGCTCCTTTAGAAGATAGAGATAAAGATTAAAAAAAAAAAAAAACTCAGTATGTTTGGGAGGTACCAGCCCAGAGAGATGAAGGTAAGTAAAGAGAAATCAAAGAGTAACAAGGGAATACGCAAAACTATGAGATGTCATGTGTCATTGTTCCAGCCGTGGCTTCACAATAAGCCACAAAAGGCAGAGAGGATCTTGCAGCAGGCTTGTTTGGTCAGTGTGGGTCTTCTACAGAAAGGATGCAGGGAAGAACTTCCACTCAGACTATTATGAAATAAACTAAGGGAGAGAAATGTACCTGTTCAGCATCCTTGTATATTTCACTTTTTACTGATCAAGATATATTTCCTAAACACCTGGGTCGCATCCCCAGCCCATTTGTGGCTAAGAAATGGGGACCTATGTCATGCTTTGAAGTTTTTTATCCAAGATCAAGAGAAGAGTGTTGGCCCAGTAGAAGTAGTGCACAAAAAAGATGGAGAAATTGAAAAGCTCAGAGTGTTTGAGGAAGCATGATGCTGCTACTGCTGCTGCTAAATCGCTTCAGTCATGTCGGACTCTGTGATACCCCAGAGACGGCAGCCCACCAGGCTCCCCCATCCCTGGGATTCTCCAGGCAAGAACACTGGAGTGGGTTGTCATTTCCTTCTCCAAAGCATGAAAGCGAAAAGTGAAAGTGAAGTCTCTCAGTCATGTCAGACTTCGAGCGACCCCATGGACTGCAGCTCACCAGGCTCCTCCGTCCATGGGATTTTCCAGGCAAGAGAACTGGAGCGGGGTGCCATTGCCTTCTCTGTGAGGAAGCATGAGGAAGCATAAAAGGTCTATATTAGCATCTGAACACTAAAGAAGACAGTTTAAAAATACATTACTTCATGATGCCTGTTTATTCTCACCTCATAGTGCTGGGAGTAAAAGAGGGAAGACCTCATAAAACAAGAAATTCAGCCTAACATTACCTTATGGCAATATAGAAGTGCTTGGAAGAAAATTAAACTGAGTCCAGTTCAAACAAGGGTGTGGCAAATCCAGGTGAGACCTACAACAGTATCTACCTCCTAAGTCAGAGTCAAGGGTAAACTTATGGATACACTTGAGAAACTCTAGAAAAAGTCAATGGGTGCAGTGACTTTTTAAAAGAAGAAAGTTAACAAACAGGTTCAGACCCTAGGAAAAGGACTAACTGGAAAAATGGGCACGTAAGAGTCCATAGATATAAACAGAAGAGAGTCATGCAACCGGCATTAACTTCTCAATGAAGTTTTTAATTTTAAAAATAAATATGAAAATAATATTAACTAACACTTATTTGCCAAGCTTTACAGACTCTTTCTCTCTCTATTAGCACAGAGTATTCTCTCCTTGGTATTTATGAGGCCTGCACAATAATTATTCCATTTCATAAGTGAAAGACTCTAAGACACAGTGAAGTCAATGAAATTGCACAGATTACATAGCTAAAGTGAGAAATAAAGCCAGGATTTGAGCTGAGGAAGATTGGCTCCAGGTTGTGCAAAGAGATGGGATGCTGGCTACCACCAGCTTATGGAAGGACTCGACATCTCTAACTTCATGTTTTCCAACAGGGAAACGCTATGTTATTCGCCATTCCTCAGAAAGCCTAGCAAAACAGCCTTGGATCATAGTCTGTGCAGAGTTGAGTCTAGGATTAGAAAATATGTCTCTCCAACTCATTTAACATAAATTCAGTAGACAAATTCCCAAACTGACCACGTTTAAAATTGAATGCCAATTCATTTTAATGACTATGAATGCTCAGAATTTTCACATTGAAGTATATCATGTATGAATGGACAAATGTCCAGTACTCTTCACAATCACAAATACTCATAACAAAAAATAGAAGGAAATGAACAGAAGAAAATCTCCCCATGGCTTAAAAATTCTTATTACTCAGGCAAGTTGAAATAATCAACAACTGAGGAAAAATGTGAAAAGCACAGCTACACTTAAGTAAATACTTCAGCATCAAAGGGGTGGGGCTACCATTTTAATTTCTTTCTTCTCAAAGGTTTCACTGTTCCTAGGTTTTTGCCATGAGATGCTATGTTCTCTTTTACAATAAGGACATCAGTGGAAATTATGCTACATTTTATACAATAAACCCATTGTAACTTTGCTGGAATGCTTTTATCTAGGATGGAGACATCTTTATAGAATGGAAGTGTTTGTTATGTAAAAATAGATGCATTTATATGATATTGTTAACAAGAGTCTGAAACAACCATTGATTTAAACACACTTAAACAACTAGTTTAAGAGTGGTTTAATTGTTAAAAAGAAATAACAGTCCAAAATGGAGTCACTTGTGCTAAGCCCGCCTCACCAAAATGAGATTCATGCCTAATCTAATTGTTGTTTCAGCTCTTTCCAGTAATGTAACTTTCTAATCAATCTATCTAGAATTACCTGGTCAGCACTAATGAGGCAATCTGCCTTATAGATCCCCTCCATCCTGCAAAGGGAGAGGATTTGCCTGAAACAACACTCTTCCTATCTTGCCCCTTTACTGTATATAAAAGGCTTCTGTTTTGTACAGCTCTTTGAAGTTCCTTTCTGTTTACTAGATAGGATACTGCCTGATTCATAAATCATTGAACAAAGCCAACTGGATCTTTACTCAGTTGAATTTTGCCTTTTTAACAGATTTACTGACTGTGGTGGAATTCAAAGTAAACTTCTGATGGCACCCGGGGACAAGAAACACAGGCAGTACCCTGCAATCCTTTAAGTTTACTGTCTTTCTTACCATTTCTTAGGGTGGTGGGTAAATCCCTCTTTGTTCTAAGCTCTGCTCTCTGTGTTGAGTTCCTGGTCTAACTGGCTTTTTATCCTGCAGTTCCCTAGAAATTCCAGACCCTGATTCTGTCCCTAGGCCCTTGTGGAAACCGTTAGTGGCAGCTCACAGTTCCTTATTTATGTGGAGCCGCCAGTCCACAGTCCCTATTTGTTGAAGTCTGATGGTTCAGCCCTATCCTTGGGTCCTCAGTTCTATATTGGGAATGGCTGGAGGTATGCACAAGATCTTCAGTTGGCTAGTCTGCAGTGACATCTAAATCCTAGTCCTTGGTTATGTCCCCAGATTTCCACTGGGAAATGCTGATGTATCTGCAACTCCTCATTTGTATGTACTCAGCCCACACTCTCGATTCATTGGAGTATGCTAGTTCCGTCCTTTTCCCAGTTCCTACTTCATTGGTTGGGCTTCCCTCGTGGTTCATTGGGAAAGAATCCACCTACCAAGCAAGAGACACAGGTTTGATCCCTGGGTCAGGAAGATCCCCTGGAGAAGGAAATGGCAACCCACTCATACTATTTCCTGGGAAATCCAGGACAGAGAGTCTTGAGGGCTAAAGTCCAGGGGTTCACAAAGAGTAGGTCATGACTTACCAACTAAACAACAACAATGATAACAACTTCAGGGGTTACTGCTTGTACGGCAATGTGTACATGAGGTAAAAACTACTGAGAAGGGGGGCCTCAAAGCCAAAAAACCACAAAAATTGATCAGTATATTAAGCATTCACAAGCTGTCAGAGTATTCCCTACCTAACCCAAAGCAGCTTATGTTAGGATAAGTAGGTCATGGAACAGGTTAAGATTAACAGTATGTCACCCACCAACCTCAAAGTAACTTTCTATGCAACAGGTTAGATTGTAAAATACCACACAGTTTCCAAGGCCACTGCACATTCAAGTATTAGTTTGGCTCTGAGAGAGGCTCAAAAGTTTGCTGCTAAGTCGCTTCAGTCGTGTCCGACTCTGTGCGACCCCATAGACAGCAGCCCACCAGGCTCCCTGGACCCTGGGATTCTCCAGGCAAGAACACTGGAGTGGGTTGCCATTTCCTTCTCCAATGAGTGAAAGTGAAAAGTGAAAGTGAAGTTGCTCAGTCGTATCTGCAAAAGTTTAGCTAAAACAAACAAATAAAGATGATCAGATCTTTAAAATCCATAGATTACTGTGCTCTGCTCAGTTGTGTCTGACTCTCTATGACCCTATGGACTTCAGCCTGTCAGTTTCCTCTGTCCATGGGATTTTTCAGGGAAGAATAGTGGAGTGGGTTGCCATTTCCTCCTCCAGAGGATCTCCCTGACTCAGGGATCAAACCTATGTCTCTGCACTGCAGGTGGATTCTATACCACTGACCCATTGGGAAAGCCCTCCACAGAGTTAAGTGGATTGCTTTCCTGCACGCCTCTTTATGTTTAAGAACCAAGGTTCTGGAAGCTGTAGATATCTACAAAAATGGCAAAATCTTACTAAATACATCCCTGTATTGCAGTGGCCATTACAGGGAATGTTCTTAAGACAAGATATTTGATTTTAAAATGTATTTGAAAGGATTTCTGAATTAAACAGTAGTATATGCAGTTTTTTAATTTCTGAATTAAACAGTTGGTATGCAGAAGTTTCTAAAATGCTTTAAGATTCCAAAATAGTTTTATCAAAAGGTTGACTGCAAGAGGCTAATAAAAAATTAAAGACACCAAAGGTATCTAAAACAACACCTAGGCCTTCCTCATGATACCCTCTTAAGGGTTCATCATTTTAACACTAGCCAAGGAATCAGTATCTCAGTTGTAATTAATGTGAGCATTGAAAAAGAGATTGTCTTCCAAGTCCCTGTGCAGAGTCTTCAACATCAACTCAAATGGTCCAGGTCTAATTTTAAAGTAGGGCCCCCATATGAACCCCTCCCAGAGTTGATGAGACTTGGGGGGATGGTAAAGTGCTATGTTATTCCCTAAACTGCTAAGAGAAAACAAAATTGAAACTAATGAAAAACCTTACCAATTCCTGGTAGATACTGGATCTACACTCTGTTTCAATCTCACTGGGAAGTTGCAGATGGGATCCTGAGAAAACTAGCAAAAGTTGGCTAAGGGTGAGAATTCTTACTGGAGTCAGCTCTCCTGGATCTTGGTCTGTAGTATCTGATAAAGAGAGAAAACATACCTTTTTCATCTTCTTTGCTTAGGATGCCTCCTAAGTTCAAGGAGTTATTCAATACTGCAGAAATATTTACCTTTGTCCTGGCTGAAAACTGAAAAGATATTTTAAAATATTTTAAAGTAACTTTTATGGTCATAAATTGGCCAGGAGTTGGAAGCTGATATTTACAGTATAATAGGAAATTCTTTAGACTTTCTCCCTGAGTTAAAACTAGAGGGAAAGAAAAAAAAGAAAAAAAAAAAACTTCTAAGGCCCTTGTAAAAGGATTTATGGATGAATCAACCTATGATGACATTTAGGTTTCAACCCAATTCTCTGAGGCACTGAGAGCAACTGTACTTACCTTACCAGTCTTTGCAAAACTAGAAATGCAGCTCTAGAGGTAGTTCAAGGTTTGCCTGTTTATTGTTCCCAATCCCCACGCCTCCTCTATTTATTAACAGGCTTATAACTTGTATTTTTTTTTTTTTTTGCTGTGCCTTTGAGAAATGAATTTAAAGTGCAAACTTCAGGGAGGTAATTTTTATCAGAAGAAAAACAAAAGGGGGAAGGTCATTTGAAGCTTAGCTTTAGCCATTTCACCAGGTGGCCTTAACTTACCCCAGAATCAAGCAGAATTACAACTTAGATACCAATTCTTTTATAACTAGTCAAATGGAAGCTATAGGTTTTCTGTTTCCATCTAACTATGTGTGTGTGCATGTGTGCGTGCATCTGTGTGTGTAGATATATGGTATTTTTCTGCCTCTGATATTGCCAAAATTAATTTGTAAAAGATCTTTACTTAACTGGCTTTAAAAAGTAAATGCTTGTATAAATTAAATTCTCTGAACTATAACAGAAACTAAGCCAATGTCATAGGATCCTGGAAAATATTTAGTAATGTGAAGTAAAATTCATATTTTATAGCAAGATAAGAAAGATTTAGACTTAAAAAATTTCTCTGCCCTTTGGCCCCCTCTCTCCTTCCTCCTGTGCACTGTGTATCTGTATTGACCAAACCTCCTCTATTGGCAGAAATACCTGCTCAACCATCAACAGCAACATTCTCCTGGCATCAACAAGACAACTCCTTAAAAGATAACATTCCGTCTTGACCTTGTAAGGGGTCACAATGATGCTTAGATCTAATTGTGTAAACCGTCAATAATAAATCATTTAATATACATCCCACTGTTTCAAAAAACTGTGACTTGACTTCTAACAAGTTGACCAGTTTTCAGAACTTTCTGGGATGCTCAACTTGGGTTATAATCTTTGGATTTGGCTTGTATAAAATTCTTTATTTCCTTCTTAGATTGACTGATAAATTTTTCTTTGATGATATGAAAACCAGTTTAATGTTGTTGTTTTAATTAAAACAGGTGTGTCTTTGGAGTTATAAGCATTAAATATACAATTTTATTTTACCTGAGCTTACTAATCAAACAAGGTCCTGCTATCTCTTATGAAAATTGCCAGCAGGAAGAATCACTTAGAATGATGATGGATGTTACCTATTGCCTAATGAAGATTTTGTGGTAATCTAAACATAATTATTAAGAACAAGTAAACTAAATAGATTTAAGTGAAATAAGAAGTTTTAGGTGAACTATTTGAGTAGTTTCCCCCAAACTTTGTGGTAACCTGAACCTTAAAACTTTGCTAAAATAAAGTAAATGATGGATAGTCAGTAAGTATATAGATCATTTCTAAATAAGAGAAAACACTGACCAGGGTTTATTCACTTTGGGCTTCCTTTTACAGAGAAACTAAAATATACTTGGATCTATTATTAAATATGTTTTGTGTCACACTAAAAATCTTACTATGATAAAGCATATTTTTCTGGAAATTATAAAATGTTTTCATAAATTTGTCAAGTCACAGAATGACAGTGTAGACATTTCACAGTTGTTTACTTCTTTATTTTCACTAAAGATTAAAACGTCTAATATATGTTTTAAAAACTACTAGAAATAATAAGAGAAATATTTCTATATGTTGGGAATGTAGGATATGTGTTTCTGTAAAAGAAGTTATGAGAAATAAAGATATGTTTTTGTTGAGGAAAAAGAAAATAACTTTGTTCTGAAGGGAAACTGGTTATTTCAGGATGGGAAATAGAATAAATAACAAATCAAACAGAAAGCTGAGAGGAGAGAGACAGAATATTACCTTGTATAAACAAGTTGTCTAAAATCAATTGAATTTACTATGCGTCCTAAGTCGCTTCAGTCATGTCCAACTCTATGTGACCCTATGGACTGTAGCCCACCAGCTTCCTCTGTCCATGGGATTCTCCAGGCAAGAAAACTGGAGTGGGTTGCCATGTCCTCCTCCAGGGAATCTTCCTGACCCAGGGATCGAATCCATATCTCTTACGTCTCCTGCATTGGCAGGTGGGTTCTTTATCACTAGCACCACCTGAATTACCAACTGAGCTATCAGGGAAGTCTGAATTTACTATGCTGCTGCTAAGTCACTTCAGTCGTGTCCGACTCTGTGCGACCCCGTAGACAGCAGCCCACCAGGCTCCCCCGTCCCTGGGATTCTCCAGGCAAGAACGCTGGAGTGGGTTGCCATTTCCTTCTCCAATGCAGGAAAGTGAAAAGTGAAAGTGAAGTCGCTCAGTCGTGTCTGACCCTCAGAGACCCCATGGACTGCAGCCTACCAGGCTCCTCCGTCCATGGGATTTTCCAGGCAAAAGTACTGGAGTGGGGTGCCATTGCATTGCCTTCTACGGAATTTACTATAAGGGATATAAAATAAAGATTTAACATCCATAGAGCATTTATGCAAAAATAAACCTTAATATTATTACATCTGTTAAAAGAAAAAGTTTTCTTAGATCATCAGTCTATTCTTATAAGAAATTTACAACTACTTAACTTTCAGTATTTGCCTGTGAAGTCTTTGTTATTATGCTTAAGTAGGTAACTAATTATTGTTCCAGTGACCTATGATCAAATCCGATTGAGTATTTTAAAACCTTTTGATGTTTTGACAAAGCTCCCCAAATCTAATTCTAAGTGAAGTCTTTTTGACCCTAACTAAATCTGGAATTTTCCAGGCGACCTTTGGAACATCTCAAAAGGTTTGTTCTCTGCCTTTATAAAAGGACAGATATTAACTAGGCTTATTTGATATGTTAAGTTACATGTCAAGTAGAAAGTAATATATTGTCTTTTTATTTTGTATTTTTATAATTCTATAAGTTTTCCAGAAATTACATGAAATTCCTAGAGTCTGGTTTGTCCAGGCATATCACTATTAGCCATAAATCCATGTATTATATTAAATGCTTATGTGTTACAAAATAAAATTCCCTTGTCAATTTCCACTTTTAATGAACTCTCAACAGATCTCTAAGTCTTTTTAAGTCTTCCCACTCCAGTACTCTTGCCTGGAAAATCCCATGGATGGAGGAGCCTGGTAGGCTGCAGACCATGGGGTCTTGAAGAGTTGGACACAACAGAGCGACTTCACTTTCACTTTTCCCTTTCATGCATTGGAGAAGGAAATGGTAATCCACTCCAGTGTTCTTGCCTGGAGAATCCCAGGGACAGGGGAGCCTGGTGGGCCGCTGTCTATGGGGTTGCACAGAGTCGGACACGACTGAAGCGACTTAGCAGCAGCAGCAGCATAGACAATTATTATTTTACTTTTACGTAAGTGCTCCTGCAAAAGTATTTTATCTTCAAAGAGATTCAAAGAAATGTCTTTTGGAAAGTATAGGTTTTCTGACAACTTTAAAATCATAAAACTGAATTGGGTAAGCAATCTCAGAACTAATGGAAAAACTGGATTAACACAGAACAAGTATTAGTTGTATGGGACTGGGTGAACTGATGAAGATGATCATAATTTTTATGATGTTTTGTCTGAAACACTTATGTTCCTTAATGTTTTATTTTTCCAGATTTAAAGAAACATTTTCTCTTAAGCTATCTGTGACATACATCAATTTCATAAAGCATACCTTTGTAAACACAGATGAAACATTTATTTTTTTCTCCCTGCCTGCTCTCTCCAGAATTCAGAAACTCTTAAATTTTACTTTTATGGCAATATAGTTAGTTATTTGCATAAGTCTGATGAGAATCTGTTATGCTGGTAATAGGACACAATTGGAAATACTGGCTAGATAAGCAAGATTTTAACTAAACTGTCATATTTGAGAGACATGCATATAGACTCAAAAATGACTAGATAGTTTTAAGGAACTAAAGTTGACTTTATGGAGCCAGTAAAGCCCCTTGGAAAAAAATGACCTGGTATCTTGCTTACAAGGTTCTGCCAAAGCAGTTTTAAAAAGGATTTATATGGTCAATTACTATTCTTGCTGCACATATGTAAATAATCAAGCCATGTCTAATGTAAACAAATTAGTTTTACTGTGATTATCCTTAGAAGAAAAGGAGTTGGAATATTTGTGAAGAGAGAATTTATGTTTGTATTTTTGTCTATTTCAGATTTTGATCCTGCTAAGTGTCTTTGGGGTTTTGTTATATACATGTAAACTTGACTAAATCCTGAGTCTTTCCAATTTCCTTAAATATCTGGTTACAACTCTCTAAATTAACATTTTCAATTTTCTCCCATTCTTCTGATTTGGAATCACTGAGAATGCACAGAGTCGGACATGACTGAGCAAGTGAACTGAACTTCGAACAAAGACTGCCTCTGATCTCCTTAGAAGAGACTGCATCAGGTCCTCCTCACTGACTATACAATGGGCAAATTTCAGAGAACTGAACCTTGGGTACACATCTCACAGCTGAAAAAGTCTCCCACTGACATCTGATCCTGAGTGGATGTTGGAGACCTCTGAATCAAACTGATGAGGAGAAGTAGCTGACAAAGATATAGACTACTTCCTCCTAAGATACCATATCAAGACTTTATACTTAAAATAGGAAACTTTTTTTTTTTCTTTACTATGGCATTGGCCAATCGGATGATGGAAATATGCCATCGTCTATATCTCCCAGGCCATTATTAAGGGGGATAAACTTTCAAACAAATGGATCTGTCTATGATGCTGAAATCCATTAATAGTGCAACATTAGTGGGAATGGTTTGTGCCCAACAGGATTTATCTTTATCTGGAGTGGTTCTCACTCTCTGAGAGCCTATGAATGCCTAAATGGTTGGTGCATAACTGGATAATGCTTCTTAGATAACTGGACTGGCTCCTGATTGCTCATAAACAAACTAAGATACCTTCTTAGTAGATTCTCCTGAATTTATATCAGTGAGTTACAAAGGACTTACCAGGATGGGTTCATGATTTCAGAATTTGCTCCTTTTGACAGGATCCTACTTCCCTGGTGAGGAATAAGTGCAAATAAAGGTATCATCAATATTCTCTCCTTCACTCTTGAAGATATTGCAAAACCTGCTGCTAAAACAATAGCCTTTCAGCAGAATTCTTTAGATCCTCAATCAAAGTTGTTCTTGATAACAGAATAGTCCTTGATTACCTTCTAACTGAGCAAAGAGGTGGCTGTACTGTGGTCATTGCTACCCGCTGCACCTGGATTAACACTTCCAAGGAAGTTGAAACTCAGCTGCATAAGATCACTGAACAAGCCACTTTGCTTAAGAAGGTGCACTGGGATGACCCAGAGGGATGGTATGGGGAGGGAGGTGGGAGCGGGGTTCAGGATGGGGAACATGTGTACACCCATGGCAGATGCATGTTGATGTATGGCAAAACCAATACAATATTGTGAAGTAAAAAAAAATAAAAAAATAAAAAAAAAAAGAAATAACATCAAGAAAAAAAAAAAGTGACTCATTCAACAGGATCTTTTTTTCTTTCTTTCTTTTTTATTATTATTATTATTTTTTTACTTTACAATATTGGTTTGGGTCTTGGGGACCATGGCCCTACAGTGAACATGAGAGTGGAATTATCCTACTTATAAAAATCATAGTAATCTCCTTGGTGTGTTGTGTTCTCTCAAAAGCTTTAAATGCATGTTCACAGATGCTAACCACTAAGTGAATTATCCCCTAAGACTGGAATGTCAAAAGAAGGAACAAAGAAAATGACCAACTAAAACAATTGTGGACTTGATGTCATGACTTGTGAAAATTACAGAGATTCAGTAAAAAGTCTCATGACCGGTGAATGTCTCAAAGAGGATCAGAAAAGCTGTAAGAACTACAGAACAGTAGCTGAGAGTGGCATTAATGTCTTTCATTTTGATCACAGATGTCAGTTAAGCTGAGAGTCTGATCAAGAGGGATAGTTGTTAGCAAGAAGTAACAGGCCCCAAATGGAGTCACTTATGCTAGGCCCACATCACCCAACCAAGACTTACTACGTAACTTAAATATAGCTTCAGCCCCTCTTAGGAATATAACCTGATTCATGTATTGTTGAATAAAGCCAATTTGATGTTTAAATTTATTCAATTGAATTTTATTTTTAAACAATATTTAGGATTATCTCTCTTCAAGATACCATACTGAGATCAGCTATTTTAAATATTTCTTGAATAAATTTAAAATGAGATAGGAGTATGCTTTATAAAGACCTTGATTTAGATAGCAATTAAATATAAATTAACTTTTTCACTTTCACAGTATTATTAGGAGGCTGCCTGCAATTTAAATTTCATCAAAGGTTGATTTGAATATTTAAACATCAAAGCATTAATAATCACTTATAAAAAATCTTTACATGTGTTTTTTTCTTCTATACTTTGAACAGAAGGAACATTTCTCTTTTGAAGAAAATGCTTTAAGAGAAAGTATGAATGCCCATTTCATGTAGAAAATAAAACCAATAAAGAAATTCATAGCTACCATGAAACTAAAGGTTTATTTGGGGAAAAAGCAAAGGTAGATGGGAGAAATTCAATGTATACCATGTCTTTCAAACCCCTTTCCTTTAAGTTGACAGAATGACAACTAACAGAGAGATTTGTCTTCTGTTAAGAGAAATAACTTTTAGCCCAAATTTGAGATACCCACAGAGCTTTTGCCAGCCATTAGTGCAATGGCACCCCACTCCAGTACTCTTGCCTGGAGAATCCCATGGATGAAGGAGCCTGGTGGGCTGCAGTCCATGGGGTCGGGAAGAGTCGGACACGACTGAGCGACTTCACTTTCACTTTTTCACTTTCATGCATTGGAGAAGGAAATGGCAACCCACTCCAGTGTTCTTGCCTGGAGAATCCCAGGGACGGGGGAGCCTGGTGGGCTGCCGTCTATGGGGTCGCACAGAGTCGGACACGACTGAAGCGACTTAGCAGCAGCAGCACAGTGCTTCTTTAAATGTCTTTTAGAGATATTTGTCCATCTAGTGTTGCAAATGAATGAAACATTTATAATATGGTACCTTTTTCTTAAAGGAAATATCATGTTGATGACTAGCTGATAACTGAGAGAAAGTTCCTATTATATTTTTTAAAGAAATATCTATGACACAGTGTATATCTGGCTCAAAGTATTACCCAATTGTTTGCATACTTCTTTTTCTGCCAACAACTCTGCAAATTTTTACCTATTACTTTAATTCATTTTCCCTTCTCTTTCTCTACCCACAAGTTTTCCCCACATGTTTCTTTATTGTATCTCTCTCACTTCTTGGACCAATGGAATTGCTACTGTCCAATTACTCTGATGACTTTTATGATAAAACTATACAACAAATATTAGCTATTTTTCCTCTAATATGTTACATTAAATTAAAGAGATGAGAACTTCCATTAATGAATGAAGTAGCACATTTAAGAAGAATGGAACTGTATGATTTATCACTCCATTTCCTAGCTGCTATTTTGTCCA
Source organism: Bos indicus x Bos taurus (assembly GCF_003369695.1). NCBI lineage: Eukaryota > Metazoa > Chordata > Mammalia > Artiodactyla > Bovidae > Bos > Bos indicus x Bos taurus. The sequence continues at coordinate 99,862,609 of NC_040080.1, forward strand.
AGAAACACTTGTGAAACAAATTTTTTGTCTTCTTACAAAGCAAAAATGTGAAGCTCAAGGTCACTGGAGCTTTCTTTAATTTTTTAAAAAATAATCAATTTTGACGTCTATTTTATTGATCCTAATCATCATTGAGCATTTACTATGGGACAAAAAATGTCTTATATGTGAAAGGGAGTAGAAACTTGTCACCGTCTAACATGCTTCTTCGACATAAGTATTATTTCAGGCTGATTATTTTTAAGAACATCAAAATTAGAAAAGCTCTTGAAAATTAAGTACAAATTATAGTTCTGTGAGGGACATTTGCATTTATAAGGGAAATTTCCATTTTTAAAGTTGCTTCCCTCTTTGTACCAAGAGAAGGATGACAAAAATCTCTAGAAACTCTTATCAGTGGAGAAGGGAATGACTTATATCTGCACAGCCTTACTCTTGCTTATAGGGCTCTCCCTGGTAATCTTCCAAAACTGGTCTCTCCCTAATTCTTTTGTCTTTAGTTGCTGCTGCTGCTAAGTCGCGTCAGTCGTGTCCGACTCGACCCCGTCGACGACAGCCCACCAGGCTCCTCTGTCCCTGGTATTCTCTAGGCAAGAACACTGGAGTGGGTTGCCATTTCCTTCTCCAATGCATGAAAGGGAAAAGTGAAAGTGAAGTCGCTCAGTCGTGTCCGACTCTCAGCGACCTCATGGAGGAGCCCACCAGGCTCCTCCGTTGATGGGATTTCCCAGGCAGGAGTACTGGAGCGGGGAGCAAAAATTAGGGCTTTTTAGCAGCAGCAGGTGGCGCTAGTGGTAAAGAACCTTCCTGCCAATTCAGGAGACATAAGAGACGTGGGTTGATCCTTGGGTAGGGAAGATCCCTCGGATGGGGGCATGGCAACCCACTCCAGTATTCTTGGCTGGAGAATCACATGAACAGAGAAGGCCTGGAGGGTACAGCTATAGGGTCACAAAGAGTCAGACACGACTGGAGTGACTTGGCATGCACGCATGTTATTTAAAATGGCAGCCTGGGCCACTTGAGGAAGTTGTTCAGTTTTCCTGGGTATCTCGCATGTGTACAAGAGGTATGTGTGTGTGTGCGTGCGTTCAGTCACTCAATCACGTTTGACTCTTTGCGATCCCATAGACTGTAGCCCACCAGGCTCCTCTGTCCATGGAATTCTCCAGGCGAGAGTACTGGAGTCTGTTGCCATGACCTCCTCTGGGGAATCTTCCCAACGCAGGGAGCGGACCTGTATCTCTTGTATCTCCTGCACTGGAGGCGGGTTCTTTACCACTGTACAACCTAGGAAGCCTATACAGGAGTTATACATGCTATTAAACTTTGGTTTGCTTTTCTCCTATTAATCTGTCTTTTAAACTGACAGGGATGTCTCAGATAAGAATCTAGAAAAAAAGAGAGAAATTTTTTTTCATTCACAAGTGTTTATATGTGTAAACACAGTTAATCTTCATAACAAACTTTCAAGGTAAGTACTATTACAATCGTTATTTTACAGATAAGGATAATAAAGGAATTATTATTATAACAAAGGTGAAGTAAAATGCCTAGATTTATATAGCTGAAAAGTGGTGGAGAAGGATTCAAAGCCAGACTTCCTGACTCAAAAACCTCAGTGGTTGACTGCTACACTATATTGTCTTTACCCTGTGTTCTTAGTCAGAATTCATATAGAAAAATTTACATTAAAATAAATGCTCCAAATATAGCTGCCAAGCAGCTATGCAGACCCTGTAGAAAATGTATACTCTTATGTTGTTTGCAGAAATGAATAAAACTATTTATTAAGACTGATGTTTAAATAAACATTTTTGTCACTTTATATTTCCATATGAATTTGAAATAGGCTCATCTTCACTAGTGTTCAAAATAAAATTTCCTCCCTATAAGTCTCTGAATAAAAAGAGGAATGATGATTTGTGTCTGGATGAGCTACACATTACCAGGTGCTTTTAATAGTTAGGTTTCACATTAAGAAAACATTTGCCATGGAAACATCTGGACAACAGACCACACAAACAGCATTTTACACAAGGGAATCTACTTAAATCAGTTGATCTTTTTAAAAATTGGCCACCCTGTTCATGCCAACTGTATATATTTAAAAGCATATGAGCTATAAAAATGCGTCATACTTAAGAAATCAGCTTTTCATTATTGTCAAATATTTTATCTGCTAGCTGGTGACATGCCATAGCCAAGGGCTTTCCTTTTCCTGTTATCAATTCTGCCATGAAACAAAGCATGGTTAGGAGCGTTTTTCTCATTTGCTATGAAAAAACAATTATCAAAGAGAACCTGAAAATGGTAAGGAACAGGCTCAATAAAGAAAAGGTCTACGTGGGCATACCTTGGGGCAAGGGTCCCTAACCTCTGGGATTTAATGCTTGATGATCTGAGGTGGAGTTAATGGAATAACAATAGAAAAAAAGTGTATTAGCCACAAAGTTGTGTCTGACTTTTTGTGACCCCAGGGATTGTAGCCTGCCAGGCTCCTCTGTCCATGGAATTCTCCAGGCAAGAATACTAGAGTGGGTTGCCATTCCCTTCTCCAAAGGAGCTTCCCACCCAAGGACTGAACCCAAGTCTCCTGCTCTGCAGGCAAATTATTTACCATCTGAGCCACCGGGGAAGCCCAATAGAAATAAAGGGCACAATAAATGTAACTGGCTTGAATACATCCCCGCCTTCCACCTCCCCACCCCTGGTCCATGGAAAATTGTCTTCTATGAAACCAGTTACTGGTGCCCAAAAGGTTGGGAACTGCTGGTATATAACTGAATAGCAACTTATGAAGAATAATAAAGTTTGGTCTAAAACAATGGTTCTTAACTGAGAGTTAGTGTAAGAAATATTAGTTTGGCCAAAAGGTTAATTTGGATTTTTCCATAAGATGTTACAGGAAAACCCAAATGAATTTTTAGGCCAATTCTATAGTTATAGAGAAACCACAGTTCCCTCTGATTCATAAATTTGGGAAGGACCCAATAAATATATATTCAAAAATTTTCTCAAGTGAGTTTGGTGTACTCCTAGATGGGGAAAAAAAAAACAAAACTATAAATCAACATTTCCAAATTGCAATTTTGAACCCTCTTCCAACAACAAAAGAGAAGACTCCACACATGGACACCACCAGATGGTCAACAATGAAATCAGACTGATTATATTCTTTACAGCAAAAGATGGAGAAGCTCTATACAGTCAGCAAAAACAAGACAGGGAGCTGACTGTGGCTCAGATCATGAATTCCTTATTGACGAATGCAGACTTAAATTGAAGGAAGTAGGGAAAACCACTAGACCATTCAGGTATGACCTAAATCAAATCCCTTATGATTATACACTGGAAGTGAGAAATAGATTTAAGGGACTAGATCTGATAGATAGAGTGCCTGATGAACCATGGATGGAGGTTCGTGACATTGTACAGGAGACAGGGATCTAGACCATCCCATGGAAAAGAAATGCAAAAAGGCAAAATGGCTGTCTGAGGAGGCCTTACAAATAGTTGTGAAAAGAAAAGAAGAGAAAAGCAAAGGAGAAAAGGAAAGATAAGCATATGAATGCAGAGTTCCAAAGAATAGCAAGAAGAGATAAGAAAGCCTTCCTCAGCGATCAATGCAAAGAAATAGAGAAAAACAACAGAATGGGAAAGACTAGAGATCTCTTCATGACCCAGATAATCATGATGGTGTGATCACTCACCTAGAGCCAGACATCCTGGAATGTGAAGTAAACTGGGCCTTAGAAAGCATAACTATGAACAAAGCTAGTGGAGGTGATGGAATTCCAGTTGAGCTATTTCAAATCCTGAAAGATGATGCTGTGAAAATGCTGCACTCAATATGCCACCAAATTTGGAAAACTCAGCAGTGGCCACAGGACTGGAAAAGGTCAGTTTTCATTCCAATCCCAAAGAAAGGCAATGCCAAAGAATGCTCAACTACTGCACAATTGCACTCATCTCACACACTAGTAAAGTAACACTCAAAATTCTCCAAGCCAGGCTTCAGCAATACGTGAACCGTGAACTTGCAGATGTTCAAGCTGGTTTTAGAAAAGACAGAGGAACCAGAGATCAAATGGCCAACATCCACTGGATCATGGAAAAAGCAAGATAGTTTCAGAAAAACATCTATTTCTGCTTTATTGACTATGCCAAAGCCTTTGACTGTGTGGATCACAATAAACTGTGGAAAATTCTGAAAGAGATGGGAATACCAGACCACCTGACCTGCCTTTTGAGAAATCTATATGCAGGTCAGGAAGCAACAGTTAGAACTGGACATAGAACAACAGACTGGTTCCAAATAGGAAAGGGAGTACGACAAGGCTGTATATTGTCACTCTGTTTATTTAATTTATATGCAGAGTACATCATGAGAAACACTGGGCTGGAAGAAGTACAAGCTGGAATCAAGATTGCCAGGAGAAATATCAATAACCTCAGATATGCAGATGACACCACCCTTATGGCAGAAAGTGAAGAGGAACTAAAAAGCCTCTTGATGAAAGTGAAAGAGGAGAGTGAAAAAGTTGACTTAAAGCTCAACATTCAGAAAACGAAGATCATGGCATCTGGTCCTGTCACTTCATGGGAAATAGATGGGGAAACAGTGGAAACAGTGTCAGACTTTATTTTTCTGGGCTCCACAATCACTGCAGATGGTGATTGCAGCCATGAAATTAGAAGACGCTTACTCCTTGGAAGGAAAGTTATGACCAACCTAGATAGCATATTCAAAAGCAGAGACATTACTTTGCCAAAAAAGGTCCATCTAGTCAAGGCTATGGTTTTTCCAGTGGTCATGTATGGATGTGAGAGTTGGACTGTGAAGAAAGCTGAGCGCCAAGGAATTGATGCTTTTGAACTGTGGTGTTGGAGAAGACTCTTGAGAATCCCTTGAACTGCACGGAGGTCCAACCAGTCCATCCTAAAGGAGACCAGTCCTGGGTGTTCTTTGGAAGGACTGATGCTAAAGCTGAAACTCCAGTACTTTGGCCACCTCATGCGAAGAGTTGACTCATTTGAAAAGACCCTCATGCTGGGAGGGATTGGGGGCAGGAGGAGAAGGGGATGACAGAGGATGAGATGGCTGGATGGATCACTGACTCGATGCACATGAGTTTGGGTGAACTCCAGGAGTTGGTGATGGACAGGGCGGCCTGGCATGCTGTGATTCATGGGATCACAAAGAGTCGGACATGACTGAGTGACTGAACTGAACTGAATGAGTGGTCTGGGTCACATGTTAAAGATACAGGTTGCTAGGACCTTCATTTGCAGAATATGAATCAAATGAGTTTGGCAGTGGGGGAGGGGAGTTTCTTTTCTTGAGCAAGAATACTGCGTTTCACACTGCTCTAAATCAATATTTTATTACACAGTGTCCTATAAGATACATTGCCAGAAAATAATTGTATTGTCAATCATTGCACACAAGAAGCCCCTCTGTGGAGATTTCTAAACAAGGACTAGGATAATAAAGATTCTTAATAACATTTTTGCTGGTAGCAAAAAAATCCCTCAAACAAATCCCTTGTTTGACCTATATACTAAGAAACACATCTTCTCAACTGACAATCTCTTAATATTTCTTGAATTAACGTTCCCAAACCCATACTTTGGGCAATGTGTGTGTGTGTATAAAAATCACCTACCTAAAACCATAATCAATACATTTAGTCCAATCATACAAATTAGAAAAAGACATCCCATTTGTGTGGGCAAATCAAAAAAAATTATAAGATCAACAAAAATGTACTTTTCCCCCTAAAGTTTTAGTCCCACATTGTCTCGAGGCTGTATATACAACCTATACAGCTGTCCACAGTGATCCTGCTCACCAGAACAGAGTAAACTTCGTTATTGTCATCCAGGTCCTCAGCTTGACTGTTTGTGACCCCATGGACTGCACCATGTCAGGTTTCTCTGTCCTTCACCATCTCCCAGAACTTGCACAAACTCATGTCCACTGAGTCGGTGATGACATCCAACCATCTCGCCCTCTGTTGTCTCCTTCTCCTTCTGCTCTCAGTCTTTCCCAGCATCAGGGTCTTTTCTAATGAGTTGGCTCTTCACATCGGGTGACCAAAGTATTGGAGCTTCAGTTTCAGTATTAGTCCTTCTAATGAATATTCAGGACTGATCTCCTTTAGGATGGACTGGTTGGATCTCCTTGCAGTCCCAGGGACTCTCAAGAGTCTTCTCCAACACCACAGTTCCAAAGTACAGACTTTTTACCAAAATGAGACTGCTCCTGAAGGAACATTTGCACTCAGTCCCAACTTTGAGGAGATGTGAGTTAATAACACTGATGTGCAGTCAAAAACCATCATGGATACAAGGAGCACTCAAGTTGTAATGATAGGTACACTAGGTGTGATTTCATCATGGGACAAGTCAGAGTAAAGCTGAATATGGGTAGAGTAGATGTGAGCATATTGTGAGGACACGCAGAAGTCTGGTTGCCAGTTTGCATATAACAGGTGTGCAGAGATTACTAGTCACCACAAAATGCTTTTTCATTTTCTCTTTTTATATGATAGAACCCTTGATATTTATTTGGGTGAATGAACATCTGGAATGAATTACACAATTTATGGACTCCCTTCCTTGGATTTGTGGCTATAGCACTAAGAGCTCACCAATGACATACAAAAGAAAAGTGAAAGTGAAGGTTGCTCTGCCATGTCCAACTCTTTTCGATCCCATGGACTATAGGAATTCCCCGGGGCCAGAATACTGGAGTGGGTAACTGTTCCCTTCTCCAGGGGATCTTCGCAACCTAGGGATCAAACCCATCTCTCCCACATTGCAAGCAGATTCTTTACCAGCTGAGCCACCAGGGAGGCATATAAAAGGAAATTGTATGTGAAAGCTATAGGCAGTGTTCTTAAAAGGAGAAAGTGCATCCTTAGCCTTCTTTTTTCCTTCTAACTTCTCAGTAAAATCAAGAATGCTTTGACTAAGTGTGGCCACCTTGGATGATGCAGTGAACTTAGGAATGGAGTCTAGGCAAAACAGACTGAAAAAGAGCTTGGATGCCTGAAAGCATAAATGGACATATCATCTGTCTTTTGACCACCTACCCCCAGACTATTTTATGAGAAAAAAATTAATTTTATTTGACTTAAGTCACTATTATTTGGGTTTTTCTGTCACTTGCAACCAGATTTAATCTTCAAAAAACTCAGTAAGTGTGGTTGAAACATGAATTCCCAAACCAAGTTATTATAATTTTTAAAGATTATTTTTATTGCTTCCTGCTTTCCATTAGTAACAGTAATTAAAACTTGATTTTGCTCCTATAATTCTGCCTAAATTTAAAAGGATTTTTATGTGGTTTTATATGCACTAACAGCTAAGTTTCAGGAAAAGACAAAGTGTCGATCTTAGCAGCCATTTAAGATTCATTAAGAATCTTAGAAAAAAGCATATCTGCAATATGAACATAATTTCATCTTTGAAACTATTTCCTGACTGAAAGGAAAGATTAAAATATTCCTCTAGTAAGATTTTTTCCCAACTTCTTAATTTATCTTGGTGTTGTTGTTCAGTCACTAAGTCCTGTCCAAGTCTTTGCAACCCCATGGGCTGCAGCGTGCCATACTACACTGTCCTCCACTATCTCCTGCAGCTGGCTCAAATTCACGTCCATTGAGTCGGTGATGCTATCTGACCATCTCATCCTCTGCTGCCGCTTTCTTCTTCAGCCACTGCTGAGTTTTCCAAATTTGCTGGCATATTGAGTGCCGCATTTTAACAGCATCACCTTTAAGGATTTTTAAATAGGTCAGCTGGGATTCTGTCACATCCAAAGCTTTGTTCATAGTAAGGCTTCCTAAGACCCACTTGACTTCACACTCCGGGGTGTCCAGTTCTAGATGAGTAATCATAACATCATGGTTATCTGGGTCATTAACACCTTTTTTGTACAGTTTTGTCTATTCTTGCCACCTCTTAATTATTTCTTTTGGTCCTTATCATTTCTATCCTTTGTTGTACCCATCTTTGCCTGAAATGGTCCCTTGATATCTCCAATTTTTTAAAAGAGATCTCTAGTCTTTCCCATTCTGTTGCTTGCCTCAGTTTCTTTGCATTGTTCATTTAAGAAGGCCTTCTTTGCTTTCCTTGCTGTTCTCTGTAACTCTGCCTTCAGTTGGGTATACCTTTCCCTTCTCCCTTGCTGTTTGCTTCTCTTCTTTTCTCAGCTCTTTGTAAGGCCTTCTCAGACAATCACTTTGCCTTCTTGCATTTCTTTTTCTTTGGGATGACTTTGGTCAGTGCCTCCTGTACAATGTTATGAACCTCCGTCCATAGTTTTTCAGGCACTCTGTCTACCAGATCTAACGCCTTGGATCTAGTCATACCTTCACTGTATAATAATAAGGGATGTGATTTAGATCACATCTGAATAGCCTAGTGGTTTTCCCTACTTTCTTCAATTTAAGCCTGAATTTTGCAATGAGGAGCTCATGACCCAAGCCACAGTCATCTCTGGGTCTTGTTTTTACTGATTATATAGAGCTTCTCCATTCTTGATCACAAAGAACATAATCAGCCTGATTTTTATATTGACCATCTGGTTATGTCCACTTGTAGTCATCTCTTGTGTTGTTGGAAAAGGGTATTTGCTATGACCAGCATATTGTCTTGAGAAAATGCTGCTAGCTTTTGCCCTGCTTCATTTTGTTCTCCAAGATCAAACTTGCCTGTTACTCCAGGTATCTCTGACTTCCTACTTTTGTATTTCAGTCCCCTATGATGAAAAGGATATCTCTTTTGGTGTTAGTTCTAGAAGGTCTTGTAGGTCTTCATAGAACTGGTCAGCTTCAGCTTCTTTGGCATCAGTGGTTGGGTCACAAATGTGGATTACTGTGACGCTGAATAGTTTACCTTGGAAATGAATTGAGATTATTCTGTCATTTTTGAGACTGTACTCAAGTACTGCATTCCAGACTCTTTTGTTGACTATGAGGGCTACTCCATTTCTTCTAAGGGATTCTTGCCCACAGTAAAAGATAAATTTATTTAATTTGCCTATTCTGCCTATTTTAATTCACTGATTCCTAAGCTGTTGACATTCAATCTTGCCATCCTGTTTGACCATGTGCAATTTGCCTTGATTCATGGACCTAACATTTCCCATTACTATGCAGTTTTTATGGCATCAGACATTACTTTCACTACAGACATATCCACAACTGAGCATCATTTACGCTTTGGCCCTGCTGCTTCATTCTTTGTGGAGATAGTAATTGCCCTCCACTCTTCTCCAGAAGCATACTGAACACCTTCTGACCTGAGGGACTCATCTTCTGATGTCATATCTTTTTGTTTTTTCATACTGCCCATAGGGTACTGGAGTGGGTTTCCATTTCCTCCTGGGTGGACCACGTTTTGTCAGGACTCTTTACTATGGCCTGTCCATCTTGGTTGGCCCTGCATGGCATGGCTCATAGCTTCATTGAGTTATGCAAGCCCCTTCACCGTCACAAGACTGTGATCCATGAGGAAGTCTTAATTCATACATCAAAAATTGTTCTTATTCCTTACTATATTTTGATTTTTTATATAGAAAATATAGAAAGAAATAGAAACAATCACCACATTTAACAACCACATAGCTTCAAGGAAAATTCTACACTTCAGTATTTATGAGCTACTCATATGACACTCCTGTCTTTTCTTAGGAATACTGTGTCAGGTTTTTATATGACCCCATTTCCCTAAAGGCAGTTAATTAAGTTGGATATATTTCCTAAGCTTTTTTGAAGTTGAGACCAGAAAATGTCAGTCATTTTCCTCCTGTTCACTAAAGCTGTGAATTGTAAAACTCAGAGACTGCCAAGATCACATTTCTTTCCATGTGAAGAAGGTTAAGTTTGCAATGAGATAAAATAATGCTAAGTAGACTAAGAATAGGAGAGTCAAGGGGAAAAAAGAGAGAGAGTTCTACAGCATTCAGGTCCTGGTTCTGACTCTTCCTGAGGCTTAGAGGCACCACTGCCCTTCCTATGGTCTGACCATTTAAAGCCTCTATGGAGTCCATGGATTCATCTCTGTACCCTTGTTCTGAACCTCGCTTGATTAGGCTTGACTCATTGCAAATAGGCTGCATCATGATCTAGTAACAAACAACTCCCAATTGTAATGAATAATAAAAAAAAATTATTTCTCTCTTATATGACCCTCAGAGATTGGCAGGGAAACCTCTGTTTATCATAGCCATTTGGGAGCTCTAGTAAAGATTATAGCCAGTTGTCATGCCAGAGTGAAGAAAGAGAGCCTTAGAGGGTTTCGCAGTAGCAATGAAATGCCTTCAACTCAAGCCAGAAAGCGAACCACATCATTTCCATTCCCAATTCTTGCTCAAGAATTGGTAATAAGACCCCAGCCAACATCAAGAAGCCAGAAAACATAGTCTATTCACATGCACTGAGATGGGGGAGAATGGGAAATAACACATTAGCAACTAGACTCATGATTAATATAGAAGCAAAAGTTTTCTTTTGCCTAGACAAACCAAAAAAAAAAAAGAAAAGGTTAAGGTGTTTGGAATCTTTGCAGTGGTCATGAATGTTTGAGAGTTTAGTTATAATTCCAAATTTCTTTTTTGTGCAGCTAGGAGTTTGGATTTCTTACAGGTCTTCATAATCACTTAGAATCATAGAAAAGTGAGGCAGGGTTCTTGCAGGTGCTAAAATAGCAATATATTCATAAGATACAGACCTGGGTTTGATCCTTGGGTTGGGAAGATCCCGTGGAGAAGGGAAAGGCTACCCACTCCTGTATTCTGGTCTGGAGAATTCCATGGAATGTATAGTTCATTGGGTCGCAAAGAGTCGGACGTGCTTAGCAATTTTCACTTTCACTAGTAAGCAATTTTCACTTTCACTAGTAAGATACAGTAAAAATATTCCTCAGGTTGGAGCTTTGGAAGAAACCTCTGTCTGGGTACTGATGATATTTTTCCTGTCCAGGTTTAACTAAAGAATTGAAGGAGATGTCTAAAGTCTTGAGATAGCAGTAAATGACTTGTGTGATGGCTTTCTGATGAATAAAAACAAGGCTTTTATTCTGCTTGGTCATCCTTTAGCCTTAGGCATTAACTGAATCACAAGCAGGGATATATGAGCTGATTTTTCCAAAGAGGCTATATGAGCTGAGTTTTCCTTTTTTTTAACTCTTTCATGGAAGATCCTTCCACCAGACCTCACTTACATTTAATTGGCCAAAATTATGCCACAAGGGAACCTGAAAGACAGAAAATATTAGCTTTACAGATCCTGACAATCTAAAACAACTTATATTCCATGTATGTAAATGTTAGAAATTCACATATTGATTGGGAACAAGGTGGGGGGAAGGACATATTTTGTGAAACAATAGTAAGTTCCCTAGATACAAACAAGGACACTTAGATTGTTTCTATATTTTGGCGACTGTAAGTAACGCTGCTATGAACATTGGGTGCATATATTTTTTCAAATCGCTGTGGTTTTTTTTTTTAATATATATTCAGGAGTGAAATTGGTGGCTCATATGACAGATCTATTTTTAGATTTTTGAGAAACCTCTGTACTGTATTCCACAGTGGCTACACCAATTTGCATTCTCACCAATTGAGTAAGAGGATTCCCTTTTATTCATAATCCTGCCAACATTTGTTACTGTACTTTTTAGCTCTGGTGTAAAAAGGCAGAAATAAAACAGATTTGTAGTATTGATCTTTTAGATACTGCAACACTGTATTATATATATTTGGCAATTTATGAATTTTACTAAATTGATTCCATTTTGGGGGACACAGGGGTACTAAAAACAAGTAAAATTTGAGATAGAAACTAAAATACAAGGGACCATTTCTTGGCTTAGTAAGTTGTCCAATTTTGGAGAAAACTCAATTGATAAAATTTTATTGGCTTCTAAGCAATATTGAAGAGATATTAGTGAAATGTCTTTAGTGATTAAATTACCTGTGGTTCAGCTCAATTCAGTTCACTCAGTTGTGTCCAACTCTTGGCGACTTCAAGGACTGCAGCACGCCAGACCTCCCTGTCCACAAACTCCCGGAGCTTGCTCAAATTCATGTCATCAAAACAGTGATGCCATCCAAACATCTCATCCTCTGTCGTCCCCTTCTCTTTCCAGCATCAGGATCATTTCCCATGACTTCAATCTTTCCCAGCACCAGGGTCATTTCCTATGACTCAGTTTTTCGCATCAGGTGGACAAAGTATTGGAATTTCAGATTCAGCATCAGTCCTTCCAATGAATATTCAGGACTGATTTCCTTTAGGATGGACTGGTTGGATCTCTTTGCAGTCCAAGGGACTCTCAAGAGTCTTGTCCAACACCACAGTTAAAAAGCATCAATTCTTTGGCATTCAGCTTTCCTTATAGTCTAACTCTCACATCCATACATGACTACTGGAAAACCATAGCTTTGACTAGACAGACCTTTGTTAGCAAAGTAATGTCTCTGCTTTTTAATATGCTGTCTAGGTTGGTCATAACTTTTCTTCCAAGGAGCAAGTGTCTTTTAATTTCAGCTGCAGTCACCATCTGCAGTGATTTTGGGGCCCCAAAAAACAGTCTCTCACTGTTTCCACTGTTCCTCATCTATTTGCCATGAAATGATGGGACCAGATGCCATGATCTTAGTTCTCTGAATGCTGAGTTTTAAGCCAGCTTTTTCACTCTCCTCTTTCACTTTCATCAAGAGGCTCTTTAGTTCTTCCTTGCTTTTTGCTGTAAGTGTGTTGTCATCTGCATATCTGAGGTTATTGACATTTCTCCTGGAAATCTTGATTCCAGCTTGATTCATCCAGCCCTGCATTTCACATGATGTCCTCTGGATATAAGTTAAATAAGCAGGGTAACAATATACAGCCTTAATGTACTTCTTTTCCTATTTGGAGCCAGTCTGTTGTTCCATGTCCAATTCTTACTGTTCCTTCCTGGGCTTGCATACAGATTTGTAAGGAGGCAGAGCAGGTGGTCTGGTATTCCCATCTCTTTCAGAATTTTCCACAGTTTATTGTGATCCACATAGTCAAAGGCTTTGACATAGTCAATAAAGCAGAAGCAGATGTTTTTTCTGGAACTCTCTTGCTTTCTCGATGATCCAACAGAGGTTGGCAATTTGATCTCTGGTTCCTCTGCCTTTTCTAAATCTAGCTGGATGATGTGGAAGTTCATGGTTCATGTACTATTGAGGCCTAGCCTGGAAAATTTTGAGCATTACTTTGCTAGAGTGTGAGATGAGTGGAATTGTGCAGTAGTTTCAACATTCTTTTGTATTCCCTTTCTTTGGGTTTATAGAGAAAACTGACTTTTCCAGTCCTGTGGCCGCTGCTCAGTTTTCCAAATTTGCTGGCATATTGAGTGCAGAACTTTCACAGCATCATCTTTCAGGATTTGAAATAGCTCAACTGGAATTCCATCACCTCCACTATCTTTGTTTGCAGTGATGCTTCCTAAGGCCCACTTGACTTTGCATTCTGGGATGTCTGGCTCTAGGTGAGTGATCAAACCATCATGATTATCTGGGTCATTAAGATCTTTTTTGTACAGTTCTTCCGTGTATTCTTGCCACCTCTTCTTAATATCTTCTGCTTCTGTTAGGTCCATACCATTTCTGTCCATTATTGTCCTCATCCTTGCATGAAACATTCCCTTGGTATCTCTAATTTTCTGGAAGAGATCTCTAGTCTTTCTCATTCTATTGTTTTCCTCTATTTCTTTGCATTGATCACTGAGGATGGCTTTCTTATCTCTCCTTGCTATTCTTTGGAACTCTGCGTTCAAACACGTATATCTTTGCCTTTTGCTTCTCTTCTTTTCTCAGCTATTTGTAAGGCCTCCTCAGATAACCATTCTGCCTTTCTGCATTTCTTTTTCTTGGGGATGATCTTGATCACTGCCTCCCGTACAATGCCATGAACCTCCATGCATAATTCTTCAGGCACTCTATCTATCAGAGCTAATCCCTTGAATCTATTTCTCACTTCCACTGTATAACCATAAAGGATTTGATTTAGGTCATACCTGAATGGTCCAGTGGTTTTCCCTACTTTCTTCGATATAATTCTGAATTTGGCAAGAAGGAATTCATGATCTGAGCCACAATCAGCTCCCAGTCTTGTTTTTGTTGACTGTATAGAGCTTCTCCATGTTTGGCTGCAAAGAATATAATCAATTTGATTTTGGTATTGACCATCTGGTGACGTCTATGTTTAGAGTCGTCTCTTGTGTTGCTGGAAGAAGGTGTTTGCTATGACCAGTGTGTTTTTTTGGGAAAACTCTGTTAGCCTTTGCCCTGCTTCATTGTGTACTCCAAGGCCAAATTTGCCTGTTACTCCAGGTATCTCTTGACTTCCAACTTTTGCATTAAATGGCAACCCACTCCAGTACTCTTGCCTAGAAAATCCCATGGCCTGAGAAGACTGGTAGGCCCCCGTCCATGGTGTTGCAAAGAGTTGGACATGACTGAGCGACTTCCCTTCCCTTCATTTCACTTATAATGAAGTTGACATCTTTTTGGGGTATTAGTTCTAGAATGTCTTGTAGGTCTTCATACATCTGTTCAACTTCAGCTTCTTTGGCATTAGTGGTTGGGGCATAGACTAGAATTACTGTGATATTGAAGGTTTGCCTTGGAAATGAACAGAGATCATTTTGTGGGTTTTGAGATTGCATCCAAGCACTGCATTTCAGACTCCTGTTAACTATGATGGCTACTTCATTTCTTCTAAGGGATTCTTGCCCACAGTGGTAGATATAATGGTCATCTGAGTTAAATTTGCACATTCCTGTCCATTTTAGTTCACTGATTCCAAAATTATCAGTGTTCACTCTTGCCATCTCCTGTTTGACCACTTCCAATTTACCTTGATTCATGGATCCAACATTCCAGGTTCCTATACAATATTGGTTTTTATAGCATTGGACTTTACTTCCATCACCAGTGACATCCACAACTGGGCATTGTTTTCACTTTGGCTCCATCTCTTCATTCTTTGTGGAGTTATTTCTCCACTCTTCTCAATATCATGTTGGGCACCTACTGACCTGTGGAGTTCGTCTTTCAGTGTCATATCTTTTTGCCTTTTCACACTGTTTATGGGGTTCTCAAGGCAAGAATACTGAAGTGGTTTGCTGTTCGATTCTCCAGGGGACTACATTTTGTCAGAACTTGCCACCATGATCTGTCCATCTTGGGTGGCCCGACACAGCATGGCTCACAGTTTCATTGAGTTAGACAAGGCTGTAGTCCAACACTGTAATGTAAAGCCTTTGACTGTGTGGATCACAACAAATTGGAAAATTTGTTGTTTTAAATTTCCCATCTAAAGAGATGGGAATACCAGACCACCTTACCTGCTTCCTGAGAAATCTGTATGCAGGCGCCCCTTCCCAACAAAATCTCTTGCTTTTTCAGCACATGTGTCTCCTCAGACACTTCATTTCTGAGTGTTAGACAAGAGCCCGCTTATTTCTTCATGGTTCTTCCTTTCTTCCCCAACCTTGCTCTGGTTCACTGCGGGTGAAGAAAGCCAACCTGCCCTGTTGTCTTTTAGCTTAGACATGTGAGAAAGTACACATGCTGGTTCAATTTAGAGACAGCAATAGGATCACATGTTTCTGCTGGTCACTGTCTTTGCTTCTACCATCCAATGTAAGAACAGCATGGCTGATTGTGCTTATCTTTTAGCCTGGGTCCTTGTGAATGTGAATCAAAGCCACTTTCAGCCAAGCCCAGCTGAGCTATGTCTGAGCTGCAGTCCAGATTCACTGTTGCAAGCCTCCGAGATTAGGGCGCTATTTAATGTCACAGAAGTAGTTGACTAATAGACTTCCCATTTCACAGGTCTAGGTGGACTCATAAAGGCAGTTGATAGAGCTGAGAAAGTGACCCTGAAACACTTGTGTAGTGCTTTTCTGGTAGGCAACAAATCCCTTGAAAGGGACATCATCTCTGAATAATTATAAGCTGAATATATAGCATATCTGAATATAAAGCATCATATATGCTGAATATAAAGCATCATCTCTGAATAATTATAAGCTGAATTATAGCCTGACTGATAAATGTACTGAGATTCAGAAGAACAGTCTACAGGAAAATTTGGGCCTTATAATCTGACATCAAGAAATGTCAAGTTTCCCCTTCTGCTCACTTTACTCTCAAATAAAGACCTCTGACACAATACAGGTGAAACAGAGATTTACTAAAGAGCTGACCAGACAAGTAAATCTTAGCTAGTTATAATGAGTATATATTAGCCTTTACTAAATTAGAGTGCTTCTTTGCATATGTCAATTTAAGGTGTTTCAGAACTGGCAGGCATTTGAGGATCCTGACCACATACTTTTTAGCACAACCAAAATAATTTTATGAACTAGTGTTAGTATTGTAATTACTACCAAATGATAATCATCTCAATATTCAGTTTAGGCAGAGAAAATCTGTGAGATGCACATGGCTAGACTCCTGTCTATAAGAGGACATGCCATATAGCCTCCATGAGGAAAGGACTGATATCTAATCGCTTTACCATTGAATACAAAGCGCTCATCACAGAGCCTGGCTCCTCAGGTATACTCAATAAATCATTGTTGAGTGGACTAGAGGTGAAAGAATCTTTATAAGTTATCTTAAAGTCTTTAAGTTGAGCTCCCTTTTTAGTAAAATGGAGATAATAATGACTGCTCAGGACTTTTGAGAGGATTTAACAACCCACTCCAGTGTTCTTGCCTGTTCTCCCCAGGGACAGGGGAGCCTGGTGGGCTGCCGTTTATGGTCAAGACTGAGGTGACTTAGCAGCAGCAGCAGCAGCAGCAAGGGTAAAATCTTAGTACAAGGCAAAATGCACACAGAAAGTATTCAATACATTACAGTGTTGGCTTATTATTTTTTTCATCATTATTATAACGTTAATGGTGTCTGGGGAAAATCTCTCTGTATAGTATACCTCTATCCACCTATCTACATAGGGGGAAACCTTAGACTTTGGTATTTCATCTTTAAGTGAACATGATATTTACTGAGTACTAGAATAGAAGAGAGTAGACTGACTGAACTGAACTGAGAATAGACCCAGCAGAGTTAGATAGTACAGACAATTCAGGGCAATTTACTTGTAGGGCTAACCATAACCTATACTATACCAAATTTAAAAGCAATGTTTTTATGTGAGCAAAAAAGTATAGTTTATTAAAGAAATTATAATTTTACTTTCAATTTGTGTTTAACATAAGTGGTCATAACCATTCTTAAATCTCACAGGGCAAAGCTTAGGAGATTTCATTATTAATATTAATAATAATATTTTTGCCTTACCTAAAACCAAGAGATTTTGATGAGGGGTCATAATTTAGAGGTATGAAGCTTAAACCTAAATACTTTGACTAAAGAAGTCCTTCCTTTCCTTGGATTAGGCTCCCTGTTCATTTGTTTTTGCTGATAAGAATCAGGCAGTGGTGAACAGGGTCATAGATTCTGTACTCCTTATTCTTTTGTGAACACAGAAGTACATGCCTGAACTTTTTAGTCTGCCACATTTAAGAAAATAATACTGCTGTTTATTTTGTTTGATCTCAATCCTAAGGAAAAAAGTATGGTACTTCAATATATCTGAAATACTACAATTTTAAAAAACAAGAAAAATTGCCATATATACCACTAAGATATTTAAAGTTATTTCTAACTAAACTATGACATGCTATTAATTGTCAAGACAGATCATGATTTTCATTAAAATGTGGAAAAAATGTGGATCTAAGAATTAAAAATTATATTTCACTAATTCTAAAAATGAAGTTTAACCTGAACACAGTTAAATATCTTCATCATTGTTAAAGTCATTGAGGTAAAACAGATTTAGACATCAGATACACTTGGATCCAAATTCTTAACCTGTTTTCTTGTTAGTTGTATAACACCCCGTGTGTCTTAAGTTTTTAGTGAGCCCCAGATTTTCCTTTCTATAAAATAGAAATGATTTCAACCTTATTCTATGGTTGGTCTGAAAACTGAATGAAATTACATACGAAAGCACCAAGCACAGTTCATTCCTTTCTATTATATGAAAGCTAAAATGAGATGCAGAATAGAGGTCACGTGACAACTAGTAGTTAAGAAGGAATATGGGTCTACCGTGTTCCTGGGCTAGAATTTCATCAATGCATTTGTCATTATCTCCTAATATTTATGTGACGCTTCCTGTGCCATGCACATATTCTCTATGAGTTTTCCTTAACTATTTAATGTATTTTTTGCCAAGTTTTGGACTACATGTTTGCTTCACAAGTTTTCCGTGATTCATTCCCTTGGCGCTTGATGATATTTATACAGTATCTATTCAAATGTTCTTTCTTGCCCAGTGACTATCTGCATTTTACCTGTCTTGTTATGAATTTCTTCCAAAGTAGTGGTGAGGTTAAATTCTCTAGGAGTTGTCATTTCTGCTACATACGTTTCAGGTGGCCAACAGTACATTTTAGTTTCTTGAACGATCAGTAAGAAGTTCCCATATCTTTTATTCTCAATTAAAACTTGTCTAATTTTAAGTTTAGACATATACCAGACTTTATTGGGCAATCAATGTCATAAGTAATTATTGGTCACAAAATTCCTTTGTTCAAATGATAAGAAAAACTGAAATTCAGAAGAATGTGACTTGTCAAACATTTCATAGATAGACAACCTCTCACACCTTTAAGACTAAATAAGAAGGATATCAAAATATGAAAAGGGCAGAGAAAAACTAATCTTAACATACATGGCTCAGACCAGTAGCGAAAATCTAAGATATTGAAGAAGAGGCTAATGCATCATAAAACATTTCTACATGGATTTTTAAAAGGAGACTTTCTTGGATAAAAGAAAGTGCTTCATTATTAAGAGACTGTGTAGGGAAAAACATGTATTTGAAAACACAAAACTTGAATTCTTTTTATAGTGCAATTTTAATCTGTTTCTAGGCAGCCACAGCTCTTTACTCCTTCAAAAAATTCCTGCCAGGCGATTTTACCAGACAGAGCATGCACACTGCCATTTGGACTTTCTTTTCCCAGTTCCCAAGGAATTCTCTTTGAGGCTGTAACAAACCAACTAATGACAAAGACAAGTAGGTAATTCAAGATTCTAAATTCATTAAGACACTTTCCAGGTCTTAACTTTTTAATACAAAAATTAGATTAAATATCATATTTACAAGATTAAGCTAAATCCAGAACTTGTAGAAATAATTGTAAACATAATTCAATAAACCCCACATAGGAGTAAAAAAAGAAACTTAAAAAAAAACAAAGATTGGATGACTAAAAGAAGCCAAAGCCCATAGAATTGAATTAGAAAAATTTGTTGCTCAAAACCAATGTCAAATATTTGTGCAAATACAGTGAGTTAATTCTAAATATGTTTGTTTAGAGAGGGACATTTTGTGTAATCTTTGGCAAGTATCTTCTCCCAAATTTTATTTGTTTCTTTATATAGCAGTGTTTCTGAAATGGCAGAGCATATACATAGATGGTTCCTAACTTCTGAGGATTTGACTTATGATTTTTCAAATTTAAGATACTGTGAAAATAATATGAATTCAGTAGAAACCATAGCTTGAATTTTGATCTTTTCCTGGGCTAGCAATATGCAATACTTCCTCCTGATGCTGGTCAGTGGCCCACAGCTCCCAGTGAGCCATGTGATCATGAGAGTCAGCAACCAATACAAACTACTCTGGACCCACACAACCATTCTGATCTTCACTCTGAGTAGAGTGTTCAATAAATAACATGAGTCATTCAACATATTATCATAAAACAGGTTTTAGGCTAGATGATTTTGCACAATTGTAGGCTAATGCAAGTGCTCTCAGCACATTTAAGGTAGGCTAGCCTAAATTACAATGCTCAGTAGGTTAGGTGTATTAAATGCATTTTGACTGAGGGTATTTTCAATTCACAATGGGTTTATAGGGTTAGAACTCCATGTCAGTCAAGGATGATCTGTATTCTTTGTGATGGTTGTTACAGAGAGGTGCTATTTTAAATTTGTATTTCCTCTCATGCTAAAAGAACAAGTTAACTCAGAGCAGTTGCTTTTGTTTGGGGAGAGGAGAAATCACTCCATTGGTTCCAGCATGTAAAATTTACATCCCTCTTGTAGAAAAAGATGATAATAAAGTAGTGGTTTTTTGCTTAACAATGGGAGGCCTGCTGCTGCTGCTGCTGCTGCTGCTGCTAAGTCGCTTCAGTCGTGTCCGACTCTATGCGACCCCATAGACGGCAGCCCACCAGGCTCCCCCATCCCTGGGATTCTCTAGGCAAGAACACTGGAGTGGGTTGCCATTTCCTTCTCCAATGCATGAAAGTGAAAAGTGAAAGTGAAGTCGCTTAGTCGTGTCCGACCTTCGCGACCCCACAGACTGCAGCCTACCAGGCTCCTCTGTCCATGGGATTTCCAAATGGTATGCAAGACTCTAAAGCTGTTGAAAAGATAGCAAGCAGACATGCAAAAAGGGTAAAGAGAAATCTTAGAAAAGAAAATCCCTTGCTCTGGGTAGTTAGGGTTATCAGAATATTTCTGAAGGATTGAGATTTTCCCTTAAATAGGTTATCTGAAAGAAACTGAAACCAAAAAAAAGGCCAAAATACAAGTCCATGGAGGAAGTATACAGCTAGATCTGCAACTAACAAAGACCAAAATTTTATGAGGGCTGATAATTAATGGACAGATGTATAGCTAAATCTGCACACCTTTGTTGAATGGCCATCAGAGGATTGTGAGTTTGCTGAGGGAATAGATTGTGTGTGACTGTAAGTAAAAGGCCAAGAGGTTCTGAATCCAGGCCTGCCTTGTCTGGAATGAACTGAAGGACAGGCGTCCTCTTCCCTCACTGCCCATAGTCAAAACATAAGTCCTGCCCAGCATGCTGGCAATGACACCATCACTGAAGCAATGGAAGAAACAGAATTGGACCATGTTCATTTGATGAGAAATGAAGGTTCTCAAGTGTTTGATCTGCAATGAGTCCTTGGCACCAAGACTGACACTGTGGGCCAGACAAGTGTTTCAGATAAGAGCACTGTGTCACAGAGCTCAGATGAAGAGTCCTCACTTTAGGAAGTTAGACACAGTTATGGGGGAAGAGGCAAGGTGTGACTTGCCATACACACAGGGCTAGTTCTCAGGTTATTTCCACTGGATTCACACTCCAGTGGCAAGTATGATGACAGCAGTGAGGCCAGAGTCACTTTGCGGTGGCCAGATAACTGCTGCTTACACCACTTGGGGAACATACCAGAATGGCGGCTGATTCTGCAGCAACTGGTTTCCGGCAGTGCTTGTGGCATCTTCTAGCTCCATTCATGAGGCTGGAGTGATGATATGAAGATGTCAGTAAATATCCTGGAGATTTGAGATTATTAAAGAAGTGCCGACTCACTGGATGAGACAAGGATAAAGGAGGGTTGTTAGCTTTGGCTTGAATAATAATAATAATCATCTATGATTGAGAATTGGGTCACATTAAATAAAAATGAAAGCACTTCATTATGGGTAGAAAGATACGTGGAAAGAAAACATAAGTAGAAATAATGTAAATTAATGGAGAAGAAAGTCTGTGAAGTTGTGGGAATTCACATCTAATATTCATCTCATATTTATCTAATGTTAATCAACTTTCAAAGAGTCAATCTTGATTTCCCAGAATTACTATTTCCCAGCAACTTGCAGTCTAGGGTGGGGAGGGACTCTGATATTAATAAAGCCTTTGTAACTAAAGATCTGTGTAAGCTAACTTTTCCTGCTGTCAGAAAGGAAGAAATTTTCCTCTATCCTTCTAGGTTCTTCTAGCTGGTTTAAGAATTAACTGACTTAAGACAGAATAGCAGGATAAAATCAAAGGAAAGTTTGATAACATGCATACATAGAGAGACCCAGGAAAACTGAGAAACTCTCCAAAACGGTGGAAACCCTCACCTTAATTACTATCTTCAGCTAAAGACATAAGAGGATGTTATGAGTAGTGATTTGGGACTTCAAAGGGGAGGAAGGCAATTTACATGAAGATGGAAAAGCAAATGTCTGGCAGACAAATGTTTGCTGGGCAGGTAGAGACAGAGAACACAGAGAGGAATTTTAACAACCAGCGTTTGCAAGGTTCCTCCCTGTCTACCACACCAAGCTCGTACTGTACTTATCTACGGTGATAGCACCCTTCCTGCACTAGGCCCTCGTTCTACATTCTTCAGATAGCTAAGACGGAGATATAATGAAAGACTCTGGAGTCTTATGCTTCTTAAAAATAAGCAGGCTAAATGACCTATCATCTCTCATGACAATGAGACGTTTGGGGGCAGCAAGTTTTGCTTCCCTACACAGCAATAGATGGGTAATAAGCAATTTGAGTCCCGTGGGCCATAAAAACTTCTGTTGCTGCTAAATTTAGCCATTTTAACTTGAAAGTCACCATGGACAATGCATAAATGAATAAATACTGGCTATGTTTTAATAACATTTTATTTATAAAAGCCAGAGGCACCTGGATTCTGCTTATGTGATAACCACAGTTGTGGACACCTGTGTTAGACGGAAAATACATTCTATCATGACAACTATTTTCTTAACTTTTAGAGAACGCTCTAGCCTTTTTAAAACCAACATTTATGGAGTTCCTGCTATGTTCATATTGTTATGCTTCTGCCTGGAAACAAAAGGAAAAGTAAGATGTTGCTTTTAAGAATCCAAGAATCCAACAATTTACAAAAGAAAAAAAAAAAAAGACAAAACCCACTGGGCTCTAGTACCACGCTGTAGGTGAAATTATAAATCAGTACAGAGTGAGAATTCAGAAGAAGAAATATTAATTTTCTCAAAGTGCTTCAGGAAAATCTTCATAAACAAAGTGAAACAAATAATTTTTGGATTAGTTGCTATTTGCTAAAAATGTTAAGCAGTTGCTTCTAGTAGAACTAAGAGCAGGAAAAAGGTACTGGTGGCAATGGCACCCCACTCCAGAACTCTTGCCTGGAAAATCCCATGGATGGAAGAGCCTGGTGGGCTGCAGTCCATGGGGTCGCTGGGAGTCGGACACGACTGAGCGACTTCACTTTCACTTTTCACTTTCATGCATTGGAGAAGGAAATGGCAAGCCACTCCAGTGTTCTTGCCTGGAGAATCCCAGGGACCGGGGAGCCTGGTGGGCTGCCGTCTATGGGATCGCACAGAGTCGGACACGACTGAAGCGACTTAGCAGCAGCAGCAGCAGCAGCAGAGGAAAGTATACAGAAGATTGGCAAATCAACATTATTTGTACCTATAGTGTCCCAATGTACTTGGACTTTCATTCTATAGATAATTATGATGAATGATGATAGCAATAAAAATGATGATAATGGTAAATATTTATTGAAGACTAGGTAATCTCCCCCAAGTAAATTTCCTAAAACGTATTTTTTGCATAATTAATATTCTGAAATTCTGATTATTGATTTACTGGAAATATTTTAAGTGCTTTAATGGGAATATTCAATTTCTGAAACAATATATTCAGTATCCATCATTGGATAAGCAATTTGTTCCAAACGTTTTGGGACTTCTTTGTCAATATCTTAATATTTATCTGTTAGCACTTTAGAGAGTTTTAAGTAATGTTTATACTTCTTCTCCATTTCATACTTATGATTAAAGGTGATCATATTTGAGATATATTCTTTAAACTATATGAAAATTATCTATCAGTTGTCTCTTAACTCTAAACCAATCAGTCTATACTGTGCTTTGAGATATAAAAGACTTTGAGACATAGAGGTTCTGTAAAATATCTTCCTCCTCACTAGGCTGGCTCCACATGCGGGTGTGCTAGAGGAAAACTGCAAGGGGAGAGAAGAACTAAGGGATTGCTTTTTTCTGTTTTCTTTCTGCTTTTCCCCTGCTTTCTTTCTATTGCTGTCATGCTTGTTTTTGCAATCCAGCAGGATCAGTTTTTTCCAGGAACAGCACTTGAATCTAGTTTCCTGTTTTTCAAACACCAATCAAAGTAGACAGTTCAGCATTACAACTTTCCTCAAGAAGTGGTATTTTAGTAATACCTTGTAAACTTATTTGATAATTGGATCCTTTGGGGGAACAATTTATTCAAAATGCAATCCATGAAATATACTTACAACAACATCTTCAATGAATGTTTAATAATAATATTCACTCATTGCCTATTAGTATTGGCAAAGTCATTTTAATTCAGAAAATATTAACAACTACTCTAAGAGGCAGGTGCATGCATGTGTGCTAAGTCACTTCAGTTGTGTCCGACTCTTTGGACTACATGCAGCATAGCTTCCCAGGCTCCTCTGTCCATGGGACTCTCCAGGCAATAATACAGAAGTCGGTTGCCATGCCCTCCTCCAGGGAATCTTCCCGACCCAGGGATTAACCCGAGTCTCTTATGTCATCTGCACTGGCAGGAAGGTTCTGTACCAGTAGCACCATCTGGGAAGGCCCTTTAAGGCAGGTACTATATACTAATGTCACAGATTAAAAAACAGAGGCAAGAGAAGTAACTTGACTTGTCCCAAATGATTGAGCTACTAAGTAGCAGAGCTGGGATTCAAATCCAGTATTCAAAAATGTAACTAACCACCATATTATATTGCCACTTAGATTATTGTAGCAGATTTGATAGAGGTGAAAATATTAATACTACAAGTTGAGGTAACAATAATTGTTACTCAGCCATAGCTTAAGAGGAAAAACATGCATGAGACTTTGAATTAAGGTAGCGGCAATAGAAGTAAAGATTCAAATAACCACTGCTGCTGCTAAGTCACTTCAGTCGTGTCCAACTCTGTGCGACCCCAGAGACGGCAGCTCCCCCGTCCCTGAGATTCTCCAGGCAAGAGCACTGGAGTGGGTTGCCATTTCCTTCTCCAATGCATGAAAGGGAAAAGTGAAAGTGAAGTCGCTCAGTCGTGTCCGACTCTTAGCGACCCCATGGACTGCAGCCTACCAGGCTCCTCCATCCATGGGATTTTCCAGGCAAGAGTACTGGAGTGGGTTGCCATTGCCTTCTCCGACTGAGGTTAAAAATAAGGATTTGGTAACCTATTGGATATGGGGTGGGGGGGGGGGGCATTAAGAAGAGAGAAGGGCAAAACAGTTGTATTGTTATCTGTTGCTGTTTTGCAAACACTCACATCTTAGTGGTTTCCAACAATAGCGTTTATTTAGTTATCTGCATTCATCTGGCAGGCTGCTGTGAGTTAATATTGCTGATCTAGGCTGGATTTTCTACTGTCTCCAGGGCCTTAGCATGGATCCTGGAATGCCACCATACTGAAAACTGAGGTTTCTACTTTGAATGGCTAGTACAATAGTAACTATAAACTAAAATATCAAAAAGAAGAGAAAGGAGCAAATTTAAGAGGTGAAATGAGTGAAAGTACTGCTGCCAAATCAGACTTGAAGTAAAATAGGCAGAGACATCTCCCAGGTATTTAAAATCAGACTTGAAGTAAGATAGGCAGAGACATCTCCCAGGTATTTAAATATGGGTCTGGAGGTTGAGAGGAAAAAAATCTAGAAATGGGGACATGGAGACTAATTCCAAAAGCCTGGGTTTTTGTAGTATCATTAATGGAGAATATGTAGAGCAGAAGTCAGGACCATTCTGAAACTGGCCAGTAATGTGCTTTATTTTGCTTCTAATACATTAGGTAATCTAGTATAGGCTGTGCATGAAAGCGTTATTTAATATTATTGAGACTGAATGCTCATGATTGTTACCACCTTGTCTTTCTGCAAAATT
Source organism: Bos indicus x Bos taurus (assembly GCF_003369695.1). Classification (NCBI taxonomy): domain Eukaryota; kingdom Metazoa; phylum Chordata; class Mammalia; order Artiodactyla; family Bovidae; genus Bos; species Bos indicus x Bos taurus. The sequence continues at coordinate 99,888,432 of NC_040080.1, forward strand.
GGATATATTTGACTCTTTCAAGGAAAAAAGAATTTCTACTACAAAAGAAGAACCTAGAGAAGAGAAACAGATAAAATAATCTTCAATTTTCAACAGCTATAAAATAGGAGAAACACAACTGACAGCGGAGAGCAAGCTTTCATTTGCTTAGAAATACCTTCCTAATATTGAGGGAATGGTGCTGATATTATAGGATTGAAAGCAATCTTTCTGAGCATGTTTATAAATGGTATTTCAGGGATTCAAGGGAATATATTGAGTTCTTATAGTTTTTACTAGTTCCATAACTCCGTAAAATCAATTTAATCAAGAATCTAAAGGAATGTGTTTATCACTGGTTTGATGTAATAAATACCATATTTAGAGCACAAATTTAATAAGCTTTTGTGAATTTCTTAATTTAAAACTGAAATATTTTTCTTAATTTAATTAAAATTTAATAACAAATTTTGGAGACTAATCCCTTGTCAGTCACATAATTTGCAAATATTTTCTCCTATATATTTTTTTTTTTGTGCAGCCCCTATAGAAAAAAGTATAGAGATACCTTGAAAATCAAAAATAGAACTATCTTATAAACCAGCAATTCCACTTATATGTCTGAAGGGAAAAAAAATCACTATCTTAGAAATCACAAAACAGTGGAATATTATTCAGCCATGAAAAGAAGGAAATTCTTCCATTTGCAACATGAATGGACATTCAGGGCATTATGCTAAGTGAAATAAGTCAGAGAAAGACTGAATGATCTAACTTATATGTGGAATCTAATATATGGGGGTTTTGCTCAGACGCCAAGCAATTCTCAGACGCAGGCTAGGTGTTTTATAATTTAACTTAATTCTTTTTTTTTTTTTTCATTTCTCTGAAGGTGTTTTCACCCCCATTTCAAAAGATACTTTCAATGAATATCTATTACAGAATTGACAGCTTTAATTTTTCAGCACTTTATTATTATTTTTTTTATTTGATAAATTTAACGCCTTTTATTGCCATACCTCATTTTACTGTGCTTTGCTTTAGTGAGCTTTATAGATACATGTTTTTGTATTTTAAGCAGCTCGTGTGGCTCAATATAAAAAATCAAACAACCCCAATCAAAAATGGGCAAAAGACCTAAATAGACATTTCTCTAAAGACTTGTAGATGATCAAGAGGCATGTGAAAAGAAGCTCAACATCATTAATTATTAGAGAAATGCAAAGCAAAACTACAACGAAGTATCACCTCACATCAGTCAGAATGGCCACCATCAAAAATCTACGAACAATAAATGGTGTGTGTGGAGAAAAGTGAACCCTCCTATACTGTTTATTGATGGGAATGTAAACTGATACAGTCACTATGGAGAACAATACAGAGGCACCTTAAAAAACTAGGAATAAAACAACCATATAAAAAAAAATTTAATAACAAACATAGTGTATAATACTTATTTTTGAGTATATGAAAGTATTTTAAATATTATCCTTCACCACTATTTCTTACTTTATAAGAACGTATAATGTAATCTCTTCTCTTTTACAATAATTAGTACATACACATACCAAAAATGCTGACATATTTTGCTGTAAAGGGAATGATATCCAAGGGCTGTTCCCTTTTAATTTTCTTTTATTTGGCCATCCTCATCAATAACATTCTAGAGGCATGCATTTGCCTCATGAAGGATCAAAATTGTGCAATGTGTATGCAGTGGGAAAAAGAAAGTTAGATTCTAGTTTCGGTATCTGTAGTGAAAGTTCTTCAGCCCATATCAAAACAACAATTTTGAAAATCTGGCCATATTTTTGAAAAAGGCTATAAATTGTTTTAACTGCTATAATAACATTTAAGTTTGCCCACTATATCATGGATTTTGTTATCTATAAACCAGGGATGAAGGGAATCCAGATCATGACAAAAGGGAAGATTGGTGAGGGAAGCACATTTCTTCAAGCTTAGAATATGATGAGAATAGGAAAGGAGACAGTGAGAGGGGAGGCAGATAGAACCGTGTGCCTGACCTTCCTAAATATATCAGATAGATTGATGGGAAGCCTAGAACCAAAAGATGGTCTGCTGAGCTTTCTACTCAAAACCCTAGCAGGTAGGCTTGCACAGGCCAAACCCATGGGATGATGCTCCAGCACAGCCAAGAGAAGTGTCCAGATAGACGGGTTAAGCACTGCTTCTGGATCTCCACAGACTGCATGTACCATAGACATGCCCTGCTTGACTAAGATGAAGTAGAGGTCTTTAGATGGCCAGTAGGCTGGAACACAGAGACAAAAATATAGAAACAGTGTCAGAGACAGTGAAGACTACAGACTCCAGTGATAAGAATCAGCATGATGCCTGAAAATAAGATACTTCACTGGGCTTCCTTGGTGGCTCAGATGGTAAAGAATCCACCTGCAATGCAAGAATCCTGGGTTCAATCCCTGTATTGGGAAGATACGCTGGAGAAGGAATGGCAACCCACTCCAGTATTCTTGCCTGGAGAATTCCATGGACAGAGAAGTCTGGGCTTCTCTGGGCTAAAATCCAGAGTCGCAAAGAGTTGGACACCACTGAGCAATTCACACTTTCAGTGGTCATTACTCAGACTAGATGATTCACTACATGAAGTAGTAAAGAGGATATGGAAGGGTATTAGCATCCCATTACTGCTGTAACAAATGACCACAAACAATGCCTTAAGCAATAGAAATATATTATCTTACAGTTTTGAAAATCGGATATCCAAAGTAGATCTTACTGAGCTAAAATCAAGGTATTGATAGGGCTACATTACCCTGGAGGCTTTAGATGAGGATACATTTCCTTGCCTATTACAGCTTAAAGAGACAGAGCACATTCTTTGATTCATGGTCCCCTGCCATCTTTAGGGATTTTTCACCTTCCATCACTTGGACACTGACTCTCCTGCCTCTCTTTCACTTATAAGGACCCTTACAATTACAATAAGTCCACCTAGATAATTCCTGGTAATCTATTTTTAAATCAGCTGATCAGTTCAGTTCAGTTCAGTTGCTCAGTCATGTCCAACTCTGTGACCCCATCGACTGCAGCACGCCAGGCTTCCCTGTCCATCACCAACTCCCAGAGTTTGCTCAAACTCATGTCCATTGAATCGGTGATGTCATACAACCATCTCATCCTCTGTCGTCCCCTTCTCCTCCCGCCTTCAGTCTTTCCCAGCATCAGGGTCTTTTGCAATGAGTCAGTTCTTCCCATTAGGTGGCAAAAGTATTGGAGTTTCAGCTTCAGCATCAAATCAGCTGATAAGCAAGCTTAATTCAATCTGCAATCTTAATTATTATTCTGTAACTGAGTACATTCATAGGTTCTCTGTATTATGGGTATTTTTGGGGATAGGAGAATTATCAGAGCTGTTTTTTTTTTTTTTTTTAATCTTTATAAACCAACCTACATACCCAGGCACCATCTTGGAGAGAAACAGGGAAATGTGGAGGTAATGTAAAAGACAGACTTCCTCAAAAAGAGAATGAGTCATGCCGCCAATGACACTATTTAAAGCTTAAGAGAAATGCCATTGATTGCCTTGTTAAGAATTTCTTTCCCACTTTACTCCTCGCTGCAGCCACTTCCACTTTCCAATCACTTTCCAATCACTTTCCAACAGAATAGAGCCTCTTGAGGAAGCTTAGATCAATTACAAAAACAAAGCAGCTCATCTTTCTTACACATCAGAGGAGTGTGAGTTAAAATTTTGAATCTGCAAGGTTATAACTAATCACAAGAACTCCCCTTAATAATAAACTTCTAAAACATAACAGGTTTACTTGACACCACACAGACTCTTCAATAAGAAATTCAAGCATTATTACTTGACAGAGGAAGCTCTCGTGTGCTAACAGACTTGCCAATAAAACTAAATAACAGAGGAGTTTGAAGAGAGGATGAGAACTCTGAGTCTCTGGCCTCTAAGCTCAGTGTTACTGTCCTGAGCAAAGGATTTAAACTAATTTTCCAAGAACTTATTATATATACTTACAACAGGTGGTCCTCTTCCATTTTCAGGAAACCTGTCACTTTGTTTACCAGATCTAAGCAACAGAGATGGAAAATTAAACATTAACCAAATACATAGCACAGTGCCTAGGCCTTCCATAGATACTTGCTTGAACATATATATGAAACTATTAAGGAGAGAAAAGCAATTTAAGAGCTAAGTACAACCTAAGATAATGTCAAAAGAGGTGCATTTCAGGAAAAAAAAAATAGAGGTACTGGCAGTTTTCTGAAGTTATTGTGGATAGAAAGTTAAAAAAGAAAAAGTAGTTCAGAACATAAACTAGAGAGAAAATTTCAAAAGTACTAAATCCAAAGAGTGGCATTGAACTGTGAAATTAAGAAGGAAAATTTCCAGCAGTACATAAAAGAGTCAAAGTGGTGGTAATGGGGCCTTATTATCACCCGGGTTTGTGCTTGAGTACATTAAGGTGATGGAAAGGTAGCTGCAGCATATCTGCGATGCTGGTATAGAGAAAAGATAGAGTGCCTCTTCCTTTAATTGGCAAATTAAAGGCAAAAAGGAAAACAGTGTTAGCCATTTTTAACCACTTTCTTTCACTACACAAGGACTTTTACTGGAGTGGCAATCCATCAAGAGATAGAAAACAGGACCCAGATTCTTAAAGACTGTCAAGGTAAATAACAGCCACAGAGAAAGGTACTTAAAATCATGTTAGAATTAATGAATCTTAAATCAAATTAAAATCATTCTGAACTGTGATGAGAGAAGAAAAATATGTTCTAGTACCTGTGAGATGCATAACAAAAATAACAAGTTTTCCTAAGTCCCACTTGTTAGTAATACTCCACAGTGACTTGAAACATGTCAGTTGATTTGCAGAAGACCTCATGCGGAAGCCATTGCAGAAAGCATTTTCCAGTCTTATTTTAATTACTATTTGAGCAAATACAATTTATGAGTACTCCAGAACTCTCCAAAGATGGTCCTTACTCAGGACCACTTTTTACATACAATGTAGCCTTAGTGGTTTATTCACATACACTATACTCATTTTCTAATTTTTGCTTTTTTATATACCAATCATTTAGTTGACAAGACATCACTGCTATAGTTACCCTATTATCCTTTTATTAATATAATTTAACCATGTGATGAAAAGATATTATGGAGCCTATGGTTTTCTTAAAAGAATAAAGTTATATAAAATGTTTGGAGATTTCTTATTTACCCAAAGAATTATTACATGTAAAAGATATTCAAGTTGAAAATATTGTAATAAACACAAAGTGATTTAATGTATTATTTGTTTTTTTTTTTAATTTTATTTTTTAACTTTACTGGATGCACTGGGACGATTTAATGTATTATTTGTTTTTAAAAAAACCTAATGTTTTTTGTTCTCATGGTATTTGCAAGTATACACCGATATCTAATAACATCTAGTATTTTGTATAAGAGCATTAAGTACATTATCAAATGCACACACACATGCATACACACACACAGATGGAGTGTTGTCAAAGAAAGTCTATGAGAAGAGGATGCTTGAGCAAAAACTTGAAGAAAGTGAGTGACTGAGCCAGGTGGATATATGGGGTAAGTGCCCTCCATGCAAAAGGAAAGGTATATATAATTCCTGTTCAAAATTGGTGCTCAAGAAATGAATAACTTCTTAGCTGTTTAGCTAGCTCAATTCAGTCAATAGCTAGCTCAATTCAATCAATAGCTAGCTCAATTCAATCTTTTGACAAGTCCCTCAACTTTTAAGTTTGCTTGCTATAAGTAATAGGTACTGACTCTTTCCTATTTCTTATGAATGCTATGAGAAACAACTCTATGATATTTAAACATATATGGTAGGAGCAGTCATAAAAAATATCACCCACTTCCTACATCCTTTCTATTAGAGTAATTCTTTAATCAAGATGAGTGTCTTTTTCCTCAACCAGAGATAGCCATTAATATCATCAATATAGACTTTAATTTTTAGAAGCAATTACATGCATTACACAACTTGAAATCCTCTTTCTACATTTACCTAAAAAGGTTGAATGGATAAGAAAGCTGTGGTATATATACACAATGGAGTATTACTCAGTCATTAAAAAGAATACATTTGAATCAGTTCTAATGAGGTGGATGAAACTGGAGCCTATTATACAGAGTGAAGTAAGCCAGAAAGAAAAACACCAATATAGTATACTAGTGCATATATACGGAATTTAGAAAGATGGTAATGGTAACCCTGTATGTGACACAGCAAAAGAGACACAGATGTACTGAACAGTCTTTTGGACTCTGTGGGAGAGGGCGAGGGCAGGATGATTTGGGAGAATGGCATTGAAACATGTATATTATCACATATGAAATGAATCACCAGTCCAGGTTTGATACATGATACAGGGTGCTTGGGGCTGGTGCACTGGGATGACCCAGAGGGAAGGGATGAGGAGGGAGGTGGGAGGGAGTTTCAGGATGGGGAACACATGTACACTCATGGCAGATTCAAGTCAATGTATGGCAAAACCAATACAATATTATAAAGTAAAATAAATTAATTAATTTTTAAAAAATTAAAAAATAAATATAACAGTAATTATAGTAAGATTGTCTTTTATACCCTTTGATTGATGAAATACTAAAAAAGTAAAATGAAACAACACCAAATGTTAGCAAGGATGTGAGCAACTGAGACTCTGTCTTACACTTACTCTCCCATTTATTTGTTGCAACAATTCTCTCTGAGAGACTATCATTTCTCCCCTTTTATACATAGGGAACTGAAGTACACAAAGGTAGGTAACTCTGCCAGTGTCAAATAGCTAATAAATTGGGGCACTAGAATTTAAACCAGAGAGTTTGAGCTTTCAACGAGTCACAAACCACCCTTGGTAAATGTATTTATATTAAAGCAAACTTCTCACAGGGTCCAGCAGCACCAGCATCACCTGGTAATTAGAAATGCAAGTTCTTGAACCTGACCCTACATCTACCAAATCAGAAACTCTGGGACTGAGTTTAGCAAATGTATTTAAAGCAAGTCCTCAATGTGTGAAAGTAATCTGAGTCCTATAGATCCCACTAATGGGAAACTCTAAATAGACAGCAAAAACAAGACCGGGAGCTGACTGTGGCTCAGATCATGAACTCCTTATTGCCAAATTCAGACTTAAATTGAAGAGAGTAGGGAAAACCACTAGACCATTCAGGTATGACCTAAATTAAACTCCTTATGATTATACAGTGGAAGTGAGAAATAGATTTAAGGGCCTAGATCTGATAGATAGAGTGCCTGGTGAACTATGGAATCAGGTTCGTGACATTGTACAGGAGACACGGATCAAGACCATCCCCAAGAGAAAGAAATGCAAAAAAGCAAAATGGCTGTCTGGGGAGGCCTTACAAATAGCTGTGAAAACACGGGAAGTGAAAAGCAAAGGGGAAAAGGAAAGATATACCAATTTGAATGCAGAGTTCCAAAGAATAGCAAGGAGAGAGAAGAAAGCCTTGCTCAGTAATCAATGCAAAGAAATAGAGGAAAACAACAGAATGGGAAAGACTAGAGATCTCTTCAAGAAAATTAGAGATACCAAGGGAACATTTCATGCAAAGGTGGGCTCGATAAAGGACAGAAATGGTATGGACATAACAGAAGCAGAAGATATCAACAAGAGGTGGCAAGAATACACAGAAGAACTGTACAAAAAATAACTTCACGACACAGATAATCACAATGGTGTGATCACTCACCTAGAGCCAGACATCCTGGAATGTGAAGTCAACGGGGCCTTAGAAAGCATCATTATGAACAAAGCTAGTGGACGTGATGGAATTCCAGTTGAGCTATTTCAAATCCTGGAAGATGATGCTGTGAAAGTGCTGCACTCAATATGCCAGCAAATTTGGAAAACTCAGCAGTGACCACAGGACTGAAAAATTTCAGTTTTCATTCCAATCCCAAAGAAAGGCAATGCCAATGTTCAACTACCGCACAATTGCACTCATCTCACATGCTAGTAAAGTATGGTCAAAATTCTCCAAGCCAGGCTTCAGCAATACCTGAACCGTGAACTTCCAGATGTTCAAGCGGGTTGTAGAAAAGGCAGAGGAACCAGAGATCAAATTGCCAACATTTGCTGGATCATGGAAAAAGCAAGAGAGTTCCAGAAAAACATCTATTTCTGCTTTATTGACTATGTCAAAGCCTTTGACTGTGTGGATCACAATAAACCGTGGAAAATTCTGAAAGAGATGGGAATACCAGACCACCTGACCTGCCTCTTGAGAAACCTATATGCAGGTCAGGAAGCAACAGTTAGAATGGACATGGAACAACAGACTGGTTCCAAATAGGAAAAGGAGTTCGTCAAGGCTGTATATTGTCACCCTGCATATTTAACTTCTATGCAGAGTACATCATGAGAAACGCTGGGCTGGAAGAAGCACAAGCTGGAATCAAGATTGTCGGGAGAAATATCAATAACCTCAGATATGCAGATGACACCACCTTTATGGCAGAAAGTGAAGAGGAACTAAAGAGCCTCTTGATGAAAGTGAAAGAGGAGAGTGAAAAAGTTGGCTTAAAGCTCAACATTCAGAAAACTAAGATCATGGCATCCGGTCCCATCACTTCATGGCAAATAGATGGAGAAACAATGGAAACAGTGTCAGACTTTATTTTTGGGGGCTCCAAAATCACTGCAGATGCTGATTGAGGCATGAAATTAAAAGACGCTTACTCCTTGGAAGGAAAGTTATGACCAACCTAGATAGCATATTGAAAAGCACAGACATTACTTTGTCAACAAAGGTCTGTCTAGTCAAGGCTCTGGTTTTTCAGTAGTCATATATGGATGTGAGAGTTGGACTATAAAGAAAGCTGAATGCAGAAGAATTGATGCTTTTGAACTGTGGTGTTGGAGAAGATTCTTGAGAGTCCTTTGGACTGCAAGGAGATCCAACCAGTCCATTTTAAAGGAAATCGGTCCTGGGTGTTCATTGGAAGGTGTGATGTTGAAGCTGAAACTCCAATACTTTGGCCACCTGATGCGAAAAGCTGACTCATTTGAAAAGACCCTGATATTGGGAAAAATTGAAGGCAGGAGGAGAAGGGGATGATAGAGGATGAGATGAATAGATGGCATCACTGACTCAATGGACATGAGTTTGTGTAAACTCCAGGAGCTGGTGATGGACAGGGAGGCCTGGCATGCTGCGGTTCATGGGGTCGCAAAGAGTCAGACATGACTGAGTGACGGAACAGGACTGATTGTATTTTTCCCATGAGTTAGAGAATTCTGGGTTAGATTTCCCATTTGGTTTAGTTTTATGTAGCATTGCACTAGCAGAGTCAGGTTCGGAGGGTTCTCATGAACATGGACTGTGTGGAAGAAAAGAAAAAGAAAAAGGACTTTTGTTCATGAGAGATTTTTGTTATTCAACAATTGTGAAAATTTTCCAGGTGGAGGGCTCATAACTTAATCTCTCTGCTTCCAGCTGCATTACTGTTTTATTTGTGTATTTATTTTTGTAATTATTTTTATTTTTTTTAATTTTATTTTATTTTTAAACTTTACATAATTGTATTAGTTTTGCCAAATTTTAATGGCTAAGAAATGAAAGAGGACAAAGACTTTCTATCACCTTAACCTCACTTAGTACCCACTTAGGCAAATACATTTTAAATAGATTTACAGTGAAAATATTCAGCAGATAATTCTCTCCAAGATAAGCATTCTTTTTTCTCTCCAACAACCTTTGCAAACACTTAAGTATATTAACAGGGAGTGGATAAGATTCTGTCCAAAGAGATAGTGGTTCAAAAAAAACCCATAACTGTCTTCTGGAATTATTCCCAGTTTGCCTTAGACACCTGCTAGCTTCGATTTGTGCTTACTGCAATCCCTTTCCCAATACAGATTTATCTAGTTAATATGATTATTTAAATGTGGGTGAAAGTCTTTGCATCCTTTGGAAAATATGGCATGATTATACAGAATTTGTACAAGAACCTTGGATTAGGGTTGATTTGGCAATGCTATCTCGGGCTTTTATTCTCTCCTAACAAATATCGGCAAGAGAAGCATTTTGTGTCTTACTCTTTATTTGTTACTTAAAATTATTCTCTGTCCCTATAAATTGTATTATTCCTTAAGAGTGTTCCTTTGACTTTTTTCCTGAATGTTTATTGAGTGTTAGCCATTTTGCACACACGTCTATCACATTACTAAGATAGACACTATGATTCAAATGGACGATTTGCTAAAGACCATGCAGCTAGAAAATGCTAAAGCTGGATTGTGGAGCCAAGATCAGGATGGCATATTCTGTAGTCCTCACTATTATATTACAGCACCTATTAAATGAAAACAAAAAACTAATACTGATATCAAAACACATTTTAGGATCCCGAAGACCAAAAATAAGGTATATTAGCCTTCGTGTCATGAAAGTAAGCTATAACATTTTCATTTTTGGCCACTTTTTTGATGACTTAGTTACCAATTTGTGTCCTAAGCAGGGCTATACAATTTCTCACTCATGATGAATCTTGTGACTCGACCTACCATGTATGAAACAGTAGGAAGAGAGAAGTTGGTTTATGAAGTTTCATGTTTCTTTGCTTGAAAACATGTTTATCTAATGGGTATATTCTGTAATTGATTGATCCTGCAATATTTATTGTTAGTTAGAAGGTAAACATTTATAGGAAAGAACATGTAGAGTAATGTAATCAAACTCTAGATAAGTAGACTTGGATTAAAATCTTGACTCAGCTTCTTTGCTCTGTGAACTTGGGCAAGACCTTCAGATTCTTAATTTGTAAAGAACTTGAAAAAGATATCATTATCTGCCTATCACATGGTTAAAATGGGGTTATATAAAATAGCTGAAAAATGGACTATACATTTAAAGAACTAACATTGTTTTTAAAAAATACCAGTCTGCCACTGTTTAGGAAGGATTAGGCTCTTTCTGCTTTTGAAAAGTTAGATATTATCCTAAAGCATGCAAAAATGGTAATAAAAACCCACATGTCAAAAACCCACATACCTACTACGCAGCTAATAGTTCATACACAAACATAGATAAAACACAGTTTTAGCCTCCTGCATATTCCTCCTTATCTAATTATTTTCTCTTATTCTCTGAAGAAACCATTGTCATGAAGTTGGAGGATCTCATCCCAGCACAGGTTCTCAAACTTTTACTAAATATGTATAAGCATAATTCAGTGTCTTGCTATTAGAATTAATATTATGATAAATACTGTACAATTCCCACCTTCACACAGCAAGAGTTTCTCTAAATCTTGCTATGGGTTAGCAGCATTGGCATCAACGGGGCGCTTGTTCTCAGGCCACACTCCAGGCCTTATAAACAGAACCTGCATTTCTCCATTGGAAAAACAGCTCCATTGGAAAGATATCCAAACTCACAATAGAGTTTGAGAAGCACTGTTTTAGGGTATATAAAAAGGAGTGTAATTGTTGAGAACATGCACTCTTTCAAAAACTTTATTCAGTTCAGTTCAGTCGCTCAGTCGTGTCCAACTACTTGCGACCCCATGGACTGCAGCACGCCAGGCCTCCCTGTCCATCACCAACTCCTGAAGTTTACTCAAACTCATATCCATTGAGTCGGTGACGCCATCCAACCATCTCATCCTCTGTCATCCCCTTCTCCTCCTGCCTTCAATACTTTGCAGCATGAGGGTCTTTTCAAATGAGTCACATTTTCACATCAGGTAACCAAATTATTGGAGTTTCAACTTCAGCATCAGTCCTTCCAATGAATATTCAGGACTGATTTCCTTCAGGATGGACTGGTTGGATCTCCTTGCAGTCCAAGAGACTCTCAAGAGTCTTCTCCAACACCATAGTTCAAAAGCATTAATCCTTCAGCACTCAGCTTTCTTTATAGTCCAACTCTCACATCCATACATGACTACCAGAAAAAACGCATCTTTGACTAGATGGACCTTTGTTTGCAAAGTAATGTCTGTGCTTTTTAATAAGTTATCTAGATTGCTCATAACTTTTCTTACAAGGAGCAAGTGTCTTTTAATTTCATGGCTGCAGTCACCATCTACCATGATTTTGGAGCCCCAGAAAATGAAGTCTCTCACTTTTTCCATTGTTTCCGCATCTATTTGCCATGAAGTAATGGGACCAAGTTCCATGACCTCAGTTTTCTGAATGCTGTTATAAGCCAACTTTTTCACTTTCTTCTTTCACTTTCATCAAGAGGCTGTTTAGTTCTTCTTCGCTTTTTTCCATAAGGATGGTGTCACCTGCATATCTGAGATTATTGATATTTCTCCTGGCAATCTTGATTATAGCTTGTGCTTCATCCAGTCTGGCATTTCTCATGATATACTCTGCATATAATTGAAATAAGCAGGGTGAAAATTTACAGCCTTGACGTACTACTTTCCTGATTTGGAACCAGTCTGTTTTTCTATGTCCAGTTCTAACTATTGCTTCTTGACCTGCATACAGATTTCTCAGGAGGCAGGTCAGGTGGCTTGGTATTCCCATCTTTTGAAGAATTTTCCTCAGTTTGTTGTGATCCACACAGTCAAAGTCTTTGGCATAGTCGGTAAAGGAGAAGTAGATATTTTTCTGGAACTCTCTTACTTTTTTGATGATCCAACGAATGTTGGCAGTTTGACCTCTGCTTCCTCTGCCTTTTCTAAATCCAGGTTGAACATCTGAAAGTTCATGGTTCATATACTGTTGAAGCCTGGCTTGGAGAATTTTGAGCATTACTTTGCTAGTGTGTGAGATGAGTGCAATTGTGTGGTAGTTTGAGCATTCTCTGGCATTGCCTTTCTTTGGGATTGGAACTTTATTAGAACTTTCTTAGATACTGCAAATTGTTCTCCAAAGTGGTTATATAAAATAAAATCCCACCAGAAGTCAGATTTATAAGTTTTTACCAGGCAGCTGGATATGAAATACTATGTCATTATTGTTTGATTTATATTTCCCTCATTTCTCCTGAGTTTGAGCGTGTCTTCACAACTCTGTTGCCCATTGGTCCCTTTTGTGAATTTCCTGGTCATTTCCTTTGCCAAAGATTCTGTTGGTTTTCTGTTTGTATTTTGTTCTTTTATGTCATGTCCTAGCATCCTAAGGCAGCATTTTTATCTTTACTTTCCCTTTCTTTCATTCTTCCTTCTCTCTCTTTGCTAGAAGATGTTGCAGGGTATGGAGGTTATTCAACTATTCTAGTTGTCATGATATCAGATGTGAACATTCATTACTAAAACACTTCATTATTATCTTCTTCGGCCAAGACAAAATAATAGAGGAATAACAACAAAAACAATTTTAACTTGTCTGTACATGAAAAGAACAGAATTTGAAGATAATCCTGCCTGATCAAGATCTGTGCTCAAAGGCTCTTTCACTCTCCAATTATTTCTTGTGATCAAAACATTATGATTATGTTATAGCTGAAATCTACCACTTTTTCCTCTCTTTAACATATATGTTAATATCTAATAGTGTATAATATGTATATTATATCCCTGTTTAATAGACTATATATAATATATAGCATATATTGCATTTATATATAATGCATGTAACAGTATAGTCTTTTTATAACATTAATGGATAGCAAGGCTAACCTCTGAGTTAGCCTTCAATAATGAGTAGGTAAGAGTTCTAAAGCAATTCAAAATATTTTAATACCATTATCCTTCCACTAATATTTTTAAAAAGTATTATAGGAATCATCAATGGTACCTGATTAATAAATAATATTGTTTATTTGCTTGTAATTGTTTTACTAAGCCACTCCCGTGAAAATTGTGATTCTGTAGGTCTGGGCTGGAACCCAGATAACTGTATATATCTGAAGTTGTACAGACATAGACATAAGTATTTTTTCATAAGCAAGTTTGGGGAGATAAGTTTCACTTCTTAGGTCATAGATATATCTGCTCCCTCTCACCTGAATAAGCATAATTCAAAACATGTGTAAGATCAGTGCAGTGAGGCATATGTTTTGGAAAGAACATTTTGGTCGATCTTGCTAAGGGAGGACATATCCTCCAGGTCCCAAGGGGGTATCTTCTAGGCAAATGTCAAGGCAACCCAACTAGGATCCATTTAAACACTGCACAGCTTACTGCCCTGTCCCACAACACTGATAAAGTGACCAAAGTGCTGACTTTGTTTATGAGCCACCCACTCTCCCTGCATAGCTGCTACTTCTTTTATCTCTGTGACCTCTAAGCCAACTGCAGATGAGGGAGGGATTCAAGGCAGCAGCAGATCTGGCTCTATCAGGTCTCCTGGCAATAGTCTGAGCTGGGTTCACCCTTTACGCTTCAACTTTACTCTCACTCCATGTGGCAGTTTTAAGTTCTAACATCCTGGCTACAGTCTCTGCACATCTGTAAACTTGTGCCTTATTTTTCATTTCAAAGTTATGAGATGCCTATTTTGGAAAATAAGGATAATTGAAAAAGCAGTGAATTTGATTTGATGTGACAGAAGAAAGCAATTGGAGAGGATATTATAACTACTCAAGCTTGCAGGAACTTTTTTATTGCCAATGAAGTGTTTCTCAATTTGGACAAAGACACAAGCATGACGTGTTCTTGATAAGTGATTTTCTTTCCAAAAATCTAAAAATAGTTTACAATTAGCTTGTCATGCATTTATAAGGGTGCTGGTAAATGCTACCATTCCTTCAGGAAAAAAGAAAAGGTGGTGAGAAAAGAAACTACACACACACACACACACACACACACAAGTTGTGGGAGAGGATTTCCAGGTATAGAGCCCCATACCCATTAGTTGAGCAGTAAATTTCCATTCAGTAACAAACAAAATAAAATCTAGTACTGGCTGCTGAAAGAATGAAGGATAGGGAATGTAAGATAGTAATGGTTTGATACATAGGTTGTTAAAAGCATTGAAGGAATACACATGAAAGCATGTAGAACAGAGCTGGATACATAAAAAGCTATCAGTAAACGTCTCTCATTTTCATTAATTATTTTCCTTTAAGAAACTAAAGATAAACATATGCAAAGATACCTAATAGTAATCTACTCCAATACTAGAAGAAAGTTTTACATATGTGCCGGGAGCCGGCATATTGCATATTGAGTGCATATTGCATATCGCATATTGAGTGCAGCACTTTCCACAGCATCATCTTTCAGGATCTGGAATAGCTCAACTGGAATTCTATCACTGCCGGGAGCCAGCGTGAGGAGCTCCACCCATGACAAAGGTCATGAGGAAGGAGGCTCAGCATACGCAAAGGCGGGATCGAGCCTCAGGAGTCCCCCTGGAAATTCTCGAGCATTTACCCCCAAAACCAGAGTCTGCCTACTTTCTGCTTTGTGCTTTCACCTACACCTCTGACTTTACAGGGGGCTGTCCCCCACTACCTCTCTGAAAAAAGAGTTAGCTTACAGCTCCAGTTAATAATTCCTGGGTGTGACAGTGTTTCAACCTACAAACTCCTTTGGAAGTCCTCTAGCCTGCCTGAATAGGTTTTTTCGGCCACATGTGATTGCTCAAAGCCTCCCAACTGTGAGAGGCCTGAGATGTTCTAAACTGTCTAAATACAGATTCCTTTGAGCAGTTAAAAGATTGATTAGAAATTGTATTGGTGAAGGGATTTTCACTTGTTGGGCCAGTGTTTGCTGCTAAGTTTCTATATCCCTTACCTGCTGTGTCCCTGGCAGTGTATTGATTAATATAATTGGTGTAAGTAGTAGCTTTAATGTTTGTAACCTGGGACTCTTGAGTTAATTCTTTTTCTTGTTATAGCCCACCACACCTTTGCTCTGTAGAAATGCAACTTTATCTAATGCTTTCGGAGGGTGGCTCCTGACCAATCACCTTTAGAGAAAAATAAGTTTTCTGAAGAAAGTGTCTTAAAATGTTAACAGGCCTCCGGGCCATCACCTAAGCTTTTGCATATGGTAAGTTTGCAGGAAGAAAGCCTGGCTTGCTGCATGACTCTACCCCTTCCCCCATTATCCTCTATGCATAACTTAAGGTATAAAAACTACTTTGGAAAATAAAGTGCGGGCCTTGTTCACCGAAACTTGGTCTCCCCATGTCGTTCTTTCTCTCACCTTCTGGCTGAATTATTCAGCCTCTTTTCTTCACTGAATTTTCCTACTGAGCTATCCTTATTCTATTACTCTTTATATCCTTAATTAACGTTTAATTAAGCAGTTGTTTCCTGATCCTCGCCGACGCTGTCCCCGCTTCGAATTTCCTGGATCCACCGGGGCTGGACCCCGGCACATATGTTAATTCTTTTTTGCATACCTATGGCACCCCACTCCAGTACTCTTGCCTGGAAAATCCCATGGACTGAGGAGCCTGGAAGGCTGCAGTCCATGGGGTGGCTGAGGGTCGGACACGACTGAGCAACTTCACTTTCACTTTTCACTTTCATGCATTGGAGAAGGAAATGGCAACCCACTCCAGTGTTCTTGCCTGGAGAATCCCAAGGACAGGGGAGCCTGGTGGGCTGCCGTCTATGGGGTCACACAGAGTTGGACATGACTGAAGCGACTTAGCAGTAGCAGCAGCAGCAACTAACTTGGGAGGGATCAGTAATATGTACAGGATTCAGTTGCAGTCAGTATATATTAACTACAGATCAATGTGAGAGGCAGTAAATATATAAAACAATGGTTGATTTTTCCCCAAATCACAGGGACCATTTAGCAATGTTTGGAAATATTTTAGGTTGCCACCGCTTGGAAGGAAGGGGTTACCACTGGTTTCTAGTAGGTAGAGGCTAGGGGTGCAGCTACACACTGTACAAGGCACAGGACAGCCCCCGACACACACACACACCCCGGTTAAAAACCATTAGGTCCAAAAGCCCAACAGTGACAAGAGGTCTAAACACTTTGCACCTCAAGATTAGGAGACATGTATTTCAGACACAAGAGAAAATAAGAGAAAAATAGGGGAGAGGGAAATGCTAACATAAAAAGCAATAATAAAATACTTAGAAGCCCACAAGAGGAGTTCAGGGAACCGTGTGAAGCACACTTTGGATTGTATGTTCCCATCTCTTGTAATTACCAGTGTGCATTTCTCCTCCACATTCCTTTTGTGTCCTGGATCATTCAACAGAACATCTAGTCATGAGACTCTGATCCAGGAATCCACTTCCACAATCAATTCCATTTACCTTCAAGGAACCGCAATTTCTCCTCTTGGTTTGCCTGTCTGTAACAAATACAACAACTCTAGAGTTCTTTAAAACAATTTCATTCTCTAGTCCCCATGCTTTGCTTAATGTAGACATATGAAGAGCTCCCTCTCTCTTTAGTACCTATTTCACTCAACAAGGGGAGAGGCACTTTACATTTCTCTGAGATGTCCAAATGTCCATGAAACCCATTCAATAAGTAACTTGAAACTAAGTGTAGAAATGAGGATGATTACCAGATCTTAAGGAATTCCCATTTTCAGCCATATACATTAATATGAAACAAAACATATTAGGCATATATCATCTCAAGCCATTATCAGAAACATGTTTCTTCTTTAATCAGTCATTTCTTTGAGTATATATATGTGTTTTCTCTGTTAAGTAGTAAAATAAGTGAGACCTTGTTCCTACATTTTGCATTTTCCCTTGTAAGAATTTCATTAAAAAAGTATCAAATGTTTGAGCACATTTCTTCCATTACTAGGATCTTATTAATATCTTATTTTTCCCTTCACATCCCAATATTAAAAAATACACTTAAATACACTAAACAAAAGATAGTGCTTGAGGAAAAACCAAAAAAAAAAAAAGAAATGAGGATTAGAGGTTAATTTCACAATTAATACATATTTGGTTATGAATGTTTGATTTTAATTCAACTAAAAAAATGATATTTTTCCTATGTCTTGCTATTTTAAACATTCTAGTAATTTTGTGCATATCTGATAGAGAAGCCAGAACCACAAAATTTAAAGAATATGAAAAAAAAAAGAAACCTAGCAGCTGCCCAATATAATAACCCTGAAGCAAAGAAGTTGGTCAGGAGTGCAATTCTTTTGTTTACTTTTAATTTCCTTCTAGCTTTTAAAATATGTCTTGTGTTCAGATAAATGCTACATCAAAGCAGTCATAATAAATAATTAGAGTGTTATCAAAGACCGTTTTGTTCTTCCAGCTGCCAGAACTGTTTTATTTACATAGTATTGTGAAGTGATTCAAAAACAGCTGCTATTTTATGTGAGCTATTCCATGATTTGATTTGAAATGCTTTCCTCAAATATAACCAATGGCATTCTAAGAGCAATGACAGACTCATGACAAAACAGTTTTTGGACTGTCATGCATCTTAGAAGGAAAAGAACTGTGATTGATGGATGAATGTTGTGAACGGAAATGTATGGTTTCCAAAGGGAAATGTTAGCTTAAGATTGCATGGTCTCAGGGTGAGTGTGTGAATGGCGCAACTGAGGAAAATGTGCACAGGTCAGACACCTAGAAGACTTTCCCGGAAACTCATCCTGCCTGAGAGCAGACAGTTCAGTTGCTAATTTAATTTACCTCGCCTCTGGAGTCAGCTACTCACCCACACCACGTAACAAGAGAAATAGTGAGATGTGTGTGTAAATTCTCCTGTATAGAAGTTAACATAAGCAGGACAAGGCAAGATCAGGAAGAGAAAACAAAAAACAATAGAAAAAGCAAAGTGCACCAGCACAAGCAAATGAGTAAGGCAAAGAAAAAAAAAAGGAATAAAAAAAAATAAGGAGAGGAAAGGAAAGATTATTACCCCAACTGCCTCATTCTTCCCCCTACTCATGGCAATGGAGTTCCTTTTAATTTCTTCGTTAATATGGGTGCCTGTGTTTCTTTGTTAATACGGGTGCCTGGTTGTTTGATTTTCTATTCCTTACACCTTAGAAATACTTCTTGTTTTCCTCAGAGAGAGGAACACAAGTTGAGGAGTACTTTAGGATTTTTAACTACAGCTAAAATATACTATGAGGTAATGCAACAGGAATGACCAAGACACCTCAGAATGTCACTTATTAATTAGGGGATTTACTTACTTATTGATGCCCCAACTCAAACTCTTTTAGTGATGGGAAATCCAAGCTATGTTCCAGAGGTGTAATCAATACTTTTTTCCCCCAATCAGCTTGTCACAATTTTATCATTGATATCACTTAGGAAATCACAGCTTTGTCTATGTCAACAACTTCTTGCCACCAACGTATTTCTTCAGATTCTTTCAAGATGTTTTATTTTTGGGAGATACAATGCACAGAATACATAAACTGATAAGTTTTTTCATGTCATAAAATCATATTGAATTCTGTGTTTAATATAACCTTAAAGATATGAGTCCATAATAAATAAATCATAATTTTTTAGTTCATGATTATTACTAAGTGCCTGTGTTTGATTTTCTATTATTTGTTGATGTATAATGTATATTTATTTAAGATATATACTCAAATAGAATGCCCATGAGTAGAGATTTGGTTAATTAAATTCAGAAAAGTATATAAATGGAATATTATATAGCTAAGAAAGCTAAATTACTACATTTAATAAAGGCTTCAGAAAGAACAACAAAAAAAGAGATGGTGAAACTGGAAACCATAAACTAAATGAAATGGGAGCATTGAATATGAAATAGAAAATGTGAAACAAACTAGATAAAAGATCATCATATAATTCAGTCATGTTTTAACATGACTTTAACATGTTAAAGTTAACATGAATTTAGAATAACATGAATTTAGAATCACATCTGGAGTTTTGAGAAAAAAAGGAAAACCTAGGCATTTGTATTATTCAGAAAATTCCAAGACAATTCTAATGTGCAAATGAATTTTAAAAAGTGATTGCAGGTTTTTTCTACTAAATGGTAGTTTTAGTGATATAAAAATCTATTATTTTCTATTGACCAGTCATGATTTAATGGAATTAAAATGAATAATAATTACATAATCACAATAGTACATCACAATAGTACATCTCACAATAGTACATCATGAGAAATGCTGGGCTGGATGAAGCATAAGCTGGAATCAAGACTGCCGGGAGAAATTTCAATAAACTCAGATATGCAGATGACACCACCCTTATGGCAGAAAGTGAAGAGGAACTAAAGAGCGTCTTGATGAAAGTGAAAGAGGAGAGTGAAAAAGTTGGCTTTAAGCACAACATTCAGAAAACTAAGATCATGGCATCTGGTCCCATCACTTCATGGGAAATAGATGGGGAAACAGTGGAAATAGTGGCTGACTTTATTTTGGGGGGCTCCAAAATCACTGCAGATGGTGATTGCATCCATGAAATTGAAAGACGCTTACTCCTTGGAAGGAAAGTTATGACCAACATAGACAGCATATTAAAAAGCAGAGATGTTACTTTGCCAACAAAGGTCCATCTAGTCAAGGCTACGGTTTTTCCAGTAGTCATGTATGGATGTGAGAGTTGGACTATAAAGCTGAGCCCCAAAGAATTGATGCTTTTGAACTGTGGTGTTAGAGAAGACTCTTGAGAATCCCTTGGACTGCAAGGAGATCCAACCAGTCTATCCTAAAGGAGATCAGTCCTGAGTGTTCATTGGAAGGACTGATGTTGAAGCTGAAACTCCAATACTTTGGCCACCTGGTGGGAAGAGCCAACTCATTTGAAAAGACCCTGATGCTGGGAAAGATTGAAGGGGAGAAGACTGGGAGAAGAAGGGGATGACAAAGGATGAGATGGTTGGATGGCATCACTGACTCAATGGACATGAGTTTGAGTAAACTCTAGGAGTTGGTGATGGACAGGGAGGCCTGGAGTGCTGCAGTTCTTGGGGTTGGACATGACTGAGTGACTGAACTGAACTGAACTGAATCACAATTGTAAAAGATGCTTATCAGTTTTCACAGTCAATAGCCAGACAAAAAATAAAAGATTATTAAATTGCAAGCCATAATGGAAACATGATTAACCTAACAATATAAAATATTACATACAATTTGGGGAGTTAAGTAGGGTGATGTGGTAAGTATAAAGTGCATACATATACATGTTTTCATTTTACCAACCAGTCTATGTCTTTTGGTTGGTGCAATTAATCCATTTACATTTAAGGTAATTGGGGGCTTCCCTGATAGCTCAGTTGGTAAAGAATCTGTCTGCAATGCAGGAGACCCCAGTTAAATTCCCAGGTCGGGAAGATCCTCTGGAGAAGGGAAAGGCTACCCACTCCAGTCTTCTTGGGCTTCCCCTTGTGGCTCAGCTAGTAAAGAACCCACCTGCAATGAGGGAGACCTGGGTTTGATCCCTGGATTGGGAAGATTTCCTGGAGAAGGGAAAGGCTACCCACTCCGGTATGCTGGCCTGCAGAACTCCATAGTATAGTCCATGGGGTCGCAAAGAGTCGGGCATGACTGAGTGACTTTCCCTTCATTTCATGATCCTATTTCATCTTCTTTACTGTTTTGATTTTTTTTTTAAAATAATCTTTGCCTTCTCTTGTGTTTCCTGCCTATAGAATGTCCATTAGCACTTGTTGTAAAGCTGGTTTGGTGGTGCTGAATCTCTTAACATTTGCTTATCTGTCAAATATGAACACGATTCTTGCTGGGTAGAGTATCCTTGATTGTAGGTTCTTCCCTTTCATCATTTTAAATATCATGCCATTTCCTTCTGGTTTGTAGAGTTTCTGTTGAGAAATTAGCTGATAACCTTATGCTGCTGCTGCTACTGCTAAGTCACTTCAGTCGTGTCAGACTCTGTGCCACCCCATAGATGGCAGCTCACCAGGCTCCCCCGTCCCTGGGATTCTCCAGGCAAGAACACTGGACTAGGTTGCCATTTGCTTCTCCAATGCACGAAAGTGAAACGTGAAAGTGAAGTCGCTCAGTTGTGTCCGACTCTTAGTGACCCCATGGACTGCAGCCTACTAGGCTCCTCCGTCCATGAGATTTCCCAGGCAAGAGTACTGGAGTGCGGTGCCATTGCCTTCTCTGGATAATCTTATGAGAGTTCCCTTATATGTTATTTGTCGTTTTTTCCCTTGTTGCTTTTAATATTTTATGTTTGTCTTTAGTTTTTGCCAGTTTGATTCCCATGTGTCTTGGTGTGTTCCTCCTTGGGTTTATCCTACCCTTGGGGCTTGCTGGGCTTCCTGGACTTGGGTGACAATTTCCTATCCCATGTTAGGGAATTTTTCAGCTATTATCTCTTCAAATATTTTTCTTGGATCCTCTCTCTCTCACTGCTCCTTCTAGGACCCCTACAATACAAATGTTGGTGCATTTAATTCTGTCCCAGAGGTCTCTTAGGCTGTCTTCATTGTTTTTCTGTCTTTTTTCTATATTCTGTTTTGTGGCAATGACTTCCACCATTCTGTCTTCCAGGTCACTTGTCCATTCTTCTGCCTCAATTATTCTGTTATTGATTCTTTGTAGTGTATTGTTGAGCTCTGTTCTTTAAATTTTCTACATCTTTGGTAAACATTTCTTACATCGTCTCCATTCTTTTACTGAGATCCTGGATCACGTTCACTATGTTCATTCTGAATTCTTTTTCTGGGAAGTTGCCTAAAGCTTTTGTATAGACACACACACACATATAAATAGTATGTATAATATAATGTATATTTTAGAAAACTTAGAAGTTTTTGCTTAGCAAAAATGTTTATGACATTTTGGTTCCACTTGTTTGACTTAAATATAAATAGAATGCTAGATTTCTAATTTACATTCACTCAAAACTTTGATATAGTTCCATTTATTCTGGCATCTAGTATTATTGCTAAAAGTCTAGAAAGCTTATTATTTTAGTAATTCAAAAAAATTGAATGAGGCTTGAAACTTCTAATCCAATTATAAAACTATAAAGAAATACTATGCTGTTAAAAACAGGAAGTTAACATGTGATAGAGTGCTATTAACTAACGTGCAAATTTTGTCCAAATTTCACAAAAATTTATGCTGGTGTCTGTTTTCTGTTTTCACACCTTATTGAAGATGCCACACTATATATAATTACATTGTGCAGCTTCAGTGCCATGCAATAAATTCTGATAAATTCTCCTTTCATTTCTATTCTGTTACAAATATTTTCTAATATTCTTTGTAATGGCATCTTAGACACACCTGTCATTTAAAAGTGGGCATTTAATTTCCAAATGCATGGGGTTTTTAAAGTATATTTGATATTAATTTCTCATTTAAATGCCTTTTTCTCTGCAATAACCCTGTGTTTTTTTCACTCTTTTAAATTTGTTGAGCTTTCAATGGCTAAGTCAAAAATTTCTCTTGATAAATGTCACGTGACACATGAAAGATTATTTTCAAATATTTTTTATATTGATTTTTAACATAACTCCACAGTGATAAGAGAACAAACTCTGTATGATTTCAGGAATTTATACCCTGAAATCTTTGCACATTGTTTTATGTCCCTAGATAGGTCTCAGGTCTGCTGGTTTACAGTCTATAGTAACTTGAATAGAATTTGTATCCTATTGCTGTATGAAAATTTTATGAATATTAATTATGTTGAATTGACTTGTAATGCTTTTCAGATCTACTACATCCTTCTACTTTTCTGTCTATTCATTCTATTAATTTTTGAGAGTTTGATATTGAAATTCCAACTAAAAATATTAATTTATCTACTTAAATAATTGTAATAGAGAGAGGATCTATACATAACTTTCTTCTGTATTTTCCCAATCACCTATAAATGTTATCATACTTTCATAATTTAAAAAAATGAAATTAATATTTAGAATACTAAAAAAACAAAAGAAAGAGAGAGAATGAATTAAATCCTTATGTGGCCCTGGGGTGAAATCAAAGAGTAGCATACAAAACATTTCTGCATTAGTTTTAAAAAAGCAAACCAAAGAAAAAATGAAGATGTATACATTTGGATGAATGTTTTTCTAAACAAAAAGGAATATAAATGAACTCAAGTTACTTTGGGGGTATCAAGTGGGAATAAAAAAGAGAAATTCAGCTTTTTATTTATCAGTTCAGTTCCATTCAGTCACTCAGTCATGTTCAATTTTTTGCAGCCCTATGGACTGCATCACTCCAGGCTTCCCTGTTCATCAGCAACTCCCAAAGATTGCTCAAACTCATGTCCATTGAGTTGGTGATGCCATCCAATCATCTCATCATCTGTCATCCCCTTCTCCTTCTGCCTTCAATCCTTCCCAGCATCAGTGTCTTTTCAAATGAATTGGTTCTTCCCATCAGGTGGCCAATGTACTGGAGATTCAGCATCAGTCCTTCCAATGACTATTCAGGACTACTTTCCTTTACGATTGACTGGTTTGATCTTCTTGCAGTCCAAGGGACTCTCAAGAGTCTTCTCCAACACCACAGTTCAAAAGCATCAATTTTCTGGCACTCTGCTTTCTTTACAGTCGAACTCTCACATACATACATGACTACTGGAAAAACCATAGCTTTGACTAGACGGACTTTGTTGGGAAAGTAATGTCTCTGCTTTTTGATATGCTGTCTAGGTTGGTCATAACTTTTCTTTCAAGGAGCAAGCGTCTTTTAATCTCATGACTGCAGTCAAAATCTGCAGTGATTTTGGAGCCCCCCAAAAATAAAGTCTCTCACTGTTTCCATTGTTTCTCCATCTATTTGCCGTGAAGTGATGGGACCAGATGCCATGATCTTAGTTTTTTGAATGCTGAGTTTTAAGCCAGCTTTTTCACTCTCCTCTTTCACTTTCATCAAATGCTCTTTAGTTCCTCACTTTCTGAAATAAGGGTGGTATCATCTTCATATCTGAGGTTATCGATATTTCTCCTGGCAATCTTGATTCCAGCTTGTGCTTCATCCAGTCTGGCACCTCACATGATGTCCTCTGCATAAAGTTAAATAAGCAGGGTGATGATATACAGGCTTGACATACTCCTTTCTCAGTTTGGAACCAGTCTGTTGTTCCATGTCTGGTTCTACTGTTGCTTCTTGACCTGCATACAGATTTCTCAGGAGGTAGGTAAGGTGGCCTGGTATTCCCATCCCTTCAAGAATTTTCCAGTTTGTTGTGATCCACATAGTTAAAGGCTTTGCATAGTCAATAAAGCAGAAGTAGATGTTTTTCTGGAATTTTCTTGCTTTCTCAATGATCCAACACATGTTGGCGATTTGATCTCTGGTTCTTCTGCCTTTTCTAAATCCAGCTCGAACATCTGCAAATTCTCAGTTCACATATTATTTTTGCCTGGCTTGGAGAATTTTGAGCATTACTTTGCTAGTGTGTGAGATGAGTGCAATTATGTAGTAGTTTGAACATTCCTTGGCATTGCCTTTCTTAGGGATTGAAATGAAAACTGACCTTTTCCCATCCTGTGACAACTGCTGAGTTTTCCAAATTTGCTGGCATATTGAGGGCAGCACATTCACAACATCATCTTTTAGGATTCGAAATAACAACTGGAATTCCATCACCTCCACTAGCTTTGTTCATAGTGAGGCTTCCTAAGGCCCACTTGACTTCACATTCCAGGTTGTCTGGCTCTAGATTAATTGTTTTATTTATAGAACTGTTCATTTTTAGTTACCATTATCATGTGCTATAGTTTTATTTTTATAATTTAAAAAAACAATAAAGGTTAAACAATTGAATAGGCTATGCTTTAATAAATTTGTTAGTGTTTCTTCAATATATTTCAGTAATGTAATAAACAGTAAAATATGGAAATTATACTAAAACCATAAATATATACTTTTGCCTAACATAATGCATTCTGAAGGAGATCAGCCCTGGGATTTCTTTGGAAGGAATGATGCTAAAGCTGAAACTCCAGTACTTTGACCACCTCATGCGAAGAGTTGACTCATTGGAAAAGACTCTGTTGCTGGGAGGGATTGGGGGCAGGAGGAGAAGGGGATGACAGAGCATAAGATGGCTGGATGGCATCATTGACTCGATGGACGTGAGTCTGAGTGAACTCTGGGAGTTGGTGATGGACAGGGAGGCCTGGTGTGCTGCAATTCATAGGGTCACAAAGAGTTGGACACGACTGAGCGACTGAACTGAACTGAACATAATGCATTAGACTAATTTAGTTAATAGTAAAGAGTGTTAGCATGTTGTATTTACAAT
The DNA here is from genome assembly GCF_003369695.1 of Bos indicus x Bos taurus. Lineage (NCBI taxonomy): Eukaryota > Metazoa > Chordata > Mammalia > Artiodactyla > Bovidae > Bos > Bos indicus x Bos taurus. The sequence goes on from NC_040080.1 coordinate 99,914,512, forward strand.
TAAGAGTTCTAAATTTACTGTTTGCAAAGAAAATGCAAAGTGTATTATATGCTATCTCATTTAGAACTTATAACAAGCCTAAAAGCACTCCATTTTTAAAAATTAGAGAGCTAAGGCAGAGGCCAATTTCTGGATTGAAAAAACAAGGATTTCTTAAACTAGCAATTACAAATATTGCTTTGTTAAAATAAAAGATCAGTTTAATTAGTTATTGCCTCAAGTTCCAATTATATACCTTATCAATTTCAATGCTATAATTTTATTCTTAACTGTTTTTCGAAAATATAACACTCATATGATTTCATGATGTTTTTGTATGCTCTCTCAAATAACAAACCAATGTGCAAAATTAAAACTTTTATATGTAATGATACATTAACCGGCATTTTAAAATTTGACCAAAAATAGTGAAAAATAAAGAACTAGAATAAATAAGTTAATCATCATACCACTTAATTTTGAAGAATTCACTGATATTGGTAGCACAATCATGATCTTCACACCCATGAGTGCACATTAAATGTTCATTTAATGAACTATTTTCCCATAGTATTATATATTAATTAATACATGATTCGTATAAGAAGACACACAAACGGCCACCAGGTAGATGAAAAGATGCTCAGCATCACTAATTATCAGTGAAATACAAAGCAAAATCACATCAAAGTATCAATCCTCATCTATTAAGAAGGTCATTAAAAACAACAACAGAAACAGAACAAAAAAGCAGAAAATAACAAGTGTTGGCAAACACGTAGAGAAACTGGAATTGCTATGTATGCTCAGTTGCTAAGTCATGCCCAACTTTTCACAACTCCGTGACTGTACCCTGCCAGACTCCTCTGTCCATGGAGTTTTCCAGGCAAGAATACTGGAGTGGATTGTCATTTACTCCCCCAGGGGATCTTCCTCACCAAGGGATCAAACCCATCTCCTGCATTGGTAGATTCTTTACCACTGTGCCACCTAAGAAACTGATTTTTAAAAGTGATTTTGGAACCCAAGAAAATAAAATCTTCCACTATGTCCATTTTTTTCCCCTTTTATTTGCCATGAAGTGAAGGGACGAGATGCCATGATGTTAGTTGTTTGAATGTTGAGTTTTAAGCCACCTTTCTCACTCTCCTCTCTCACCCTTATCATTAGAGTGATATCATCTGCATATCTGAGGTTGTTGATATTTCTCCTGGCAATCTTGATTCCAGCTTGTGATTCATCCAGCCCAGCATTTTGCATGATGTACTCTGCATGTAAGTTAAATAAGCAGGGTGACAATATACTGCCTTGCCATATTCCTCTCCCAGTTTTGAACCAGTCAATTGTTTTCCTTTTTAACCTTTACCTAATAGAACCCACAACCTGGACACAGCTTATCGTTGCACCTGAAATAATACTTTGAAAGTGTCAAGTAGAATGCATCCATTTTTTCTTAAAATTTGCTTAGATAAAATCATCTCTTTGAATCCCAAATATAAGAGAATTGCTTCATACTTGTCACCATAATCCAAATCCTCATCAAGAACAACTTTAATATGCATATAATATACATGACATAACAAAGAGAAGTTAGAATAATATGTGCTTCTGTCCTACGATAACTTCTTCTAACAAATATCTCATCAAAGTACTGATTACTTTTCTCCAAAGCTGCTTTATGTGTTCAGTTTTGTGGTAACCATTGTGTTTTTTCCAAGTAACTTTCTATATTTATCCTCCACTGAATTAGTAATGCCAAAGGAAACTATTTTACTTCGTCTTCAGGTTTAAACTGTCTTGTTTTGCCTTCTTAATGTGAAAGAGAGCTTTTCCAGGTGCCAAATAAACTCAATTTATAAGGCTCTAATGATTTGTCATTCTGAAGATATTACAGGAAAATGCCTCAGGTTCCTTTTAATATCTCCCTCATCCCTCTGGGTGATCATCCTTAATGTCATCAATCTGGGATTTATCACTTTGATAATGCTGCTCAGATTATTTCTCTTCAGATTTTCAATTTCTGTTCTTTTAATCTATGTGATTCAGAATTTGGCAAACACTAAGTGGATAATACTCCAGGAAAATCCTCTGTAAAAAATACCATTTTCACAGATTTTTTAATACATAAATTATAATTATCTACTGATTAAGAAATCCTGAGCAATGAACATTGTACTTAATGTTATCAAATAAACTGATATCTATTATTGATAAGTAAAATAATGCATTATGCTCACACTGACACTTTTTTATTACCTAGTGGTTGTTTTGTTGATTTAATAGTATCTTTAAATGCTTTGGAACATCAGCATGTTACTAAAAATAATTAGGCTTGAGAGTAAAGCTCCAAGAACAGGATAAAATTCTGGCAAAGGCTTAGACATCAGCTAAATTAAAGAGTATTTAAAATTTTAAATATAAATGGTGACATTAGAACAGTTCACTCATTAGCCAATTGCTAATGGACTGTGATCACACACATATGGTAAGCCTATCAAATTGCATACCTACAGGTTTATAAGGATATTATTAGTTATATATTGATCTTTTCACTTAATCTAGTATTAGGTATAAACTGCATTCTAACACTATTCACTAAGGAAAATGTCCAGTTGGTATATATTATGAAAGATATTTTATTATTTTATGTCTGTAATACCTTCTGAACTTTTAAATTTTGTATTTGTAGTACAACAGTGCTTTTACTCTAGGCTACAACTATTGGAAGATTTGGCCTACTTTCAAAAACCTATTTTAGAGAAATGTTAAAAATATTAAAAAAAAAAACTCTTAGGGAAGATAATGTCATCAAGCTTTAATGAGAATTGAGCTATCTCTGGTTGGAAAAATCTAGGTCATAGCCAGACCTTAATTGTTAAAAACTTACACTTTATAAAAGCACAATGCACTTATCCAGAACTTTCATACACAGCATCTCATTTTATATCCATGACAACTGGGAAAGAATCTTCTTTAGGAGATAAATATCCTCAAGGCAAGTAAAGTAACTTGCCCAAAGTTAAGCAATAAATGAACACTTGGAACCCAAGTCTCCTGAAAGGATCATGCACCAAATTATAAGAGATATCAGATGAGAACACAGGTCCCTTGATCCCAGGTATAATGCATGATCTAAGAAAATAGATTACAGTTCAACATTCACTGAACCTGTCACTATGGTTCAAAATGTGCAATAAAGTTTGGAGATAAAATAGTGATGAAAACAGAATATGACATGAATTAAATAACTGCATGAACCAATGTCAATTTACAACCCGATCCAAGTGTTAAGAAGGACAGGAATAGGGTCTCGATAGAGGCAGAGAAGATTGTGAAGATGACTTATCCTGAATCTGTACAACAGATCACCAAAAAATGAAGGTGAGATGGATGGTAAGCAGAAGATTTTATTCCAGAGGGGAAATATGTGCAAATATTCTAGGGCAGGAAAGTACATAGATGATCTGAGGGACTAAAAGTCCAGGATTGCTGAGGTACAGGGAAAAGAGGAAGAAAAGTTTGGGATTAATCTGAAGAAGTTGAAACCACTCATGCGGGGTTTTGTAGGCAATGTCAAAGATTTAAATCTTTCTCCTCGGGGTAACAGGAAGGCACTGTGAAGTATCAGAAACTGGTCAACTGATACATGACATGATCTGCATTTTAAAAATGTAACTTGGGCTGTAATGTAAAGAATAAATATGACAATATCAAGCACGGATTTGGGAGATCATTTAACAAGCTAGTCTAGTTATCTGCATGAGAGATGATAGAGGCTGAGACAGAGATTTTGATGGCAATAAAAAAAAGTGACCATCTGTAAAAAGTTTGCTAATTTTTAAGAAAATTACTGTTGATAGGACTTGGCAATGCTTTGGACACATTAAGTGAGAAAAAAAGAGGTACCAACAGTAAGTCTGAAGGTTTTTGCTACCGAGTAGACAGTAAATGGCTCAGATGCTAAAGAGTCTGCCGGCAACGCAGAAGACCTGGGTTCAATCCCTGGGTCAGGAAGATCCCCTGGAGAAGGAAATGACTACTTACTCCAGTATGCGTGCCTGGAGAATTCCATGGACAGAGGAGCCTGGCACACTACAGTCCATGGGGTCACAAAGAGAAACAACTGAGTGACTAATACATACACACACACACACACAAAGATAGTAAATAGAAGTGATTAGATTGATAAGAGTAATACAACTGTTCAGCTGCATATATGTATTTGTGAAAGGAAGCAAGCTAGCTGGGCCAAGCATAATAGTAGATAACTTCCATAAATCTCTGTGTGTAAGCACTAATCCAAAATTTTATTATTCTTTTAGTTACCAGCAATTTTATAGAATTGGTACTATTATGCCCACTTGAAGTGAGGAAACTGAGGCACAGAAATTTGAATAACTTGCTCAAGGATACACAATTAATAAAAGATGGAGCTGGAATTTGAAATCAAGCAGTCAGTTCTAGACTAAGTTCTCTGAACCACTGCATACACAGTCTTTTTTGCAGTAACCTCACTACCAGAGTAATTTATATCCATTGTCAATTCCTAATATCAGCTGTGGAAATAGATGGGCATGATTTTCCAATGAAACAGGGTATTTTATGTTAAAAGGCTGTATTGATGTAAAAGCAAAAATAGATTTACCCGAGCTCAGTATTAGGCCTAATGAGTCTGCCAGACTAAATAGTCACACATTTCCTAGTACAGATAAACTTCTCACATATTGAATCCATTGTTGTTATTAGTCTTCATCAAGCAATTCAATTCAAGTCACTTTGCTTCTCCTAGTTTCCCTGACCTGTTCAAATATATATATATAAATTACAATGAGCTCAAATCTTCAATGGTGGCTTCACAGTAACAGTTCCAAATTGCATCAGACAATACTCTACATTCTTCTCTCTGGCATCTTAGGTCTGGTTGGCACACATCAATCTGCATGTTCAGTGGGAAGTACAGTAGTAATAAAAAAAAAAAAAAAGGCAAGGGACTCATTTGCTCTCTGAAATACTATATATAGGGGCTTCCCTTGTGGCTCTGTTGGTAGAGAATTTACCTGCAATGTGGAAGACCTGGGTTTGATCCCTGGGTTGGGAAGATCCCCTAGAGAAGGGAATGGCTACCCACTCCAGTATTCTGGCCTGGAGAATTTCATGAGCTGTGTAGTCCATGGGGTCGCAAAGAGTCAGACATGACTGAGCGACTTTCACTTTCACTTTCAAACTCTATGTAGAGAACTATCCATAAAACTTACAAAATCTAGGACAGGAAAAAAATGATATCTTAATTTAGCATTTGAATCGTAAAACTATTTTGGAGGAGTCTCTTTCTCTTCTTTCTTCCTTTCCATCTTCCATTTCCCCTTCCTCCTTCTTCATCAATATTGTTTAGATAAAAGGGGGAAAAAAGAAACTTTCATCTTCAACATGACCACACATTTATCCTCCTGCAAGCAGCAATGTCCTGCTTTGGTCATTGTCAAAACTAAATGTTCTGATTCCAGGAGAAAAACTTGTATTGTATGAAGGCAATATGTGAATGTGGAGGAACAATACAGAGAACATTGAATGCATCTTTGTGAATGAAAAACTAGCTATTTTTTCAACGAAAAGTTTGAATTTCAATGGGAAATCCTTCCTCATTTTTAATCATCAAATCAAAATTTTAAAAAACTTCTTTTAAAATCTACTTTGAAAAATATAATAGCATTTGTTGCTTTGTAACCTATTAGGTGCCACTTGCTTTAAATATAAAAGCGTTTAAATACAAAAGTGATTTAAATATATGATAACAGTTAATTCTTAGGTTATATTATTACTCTTTATTTTTAAAAATGAAACAATTAAAACTCAAGAAAAGCCAAGTATCTACTGCACAGATAGAAAGACATGGAACTAGAAATCATAACCAGTGCCAATACTGTTTATGACACAGTTTCCTATACACTTATGAGAGAGTTAAAATTTTTCCATATGCACTCATTTCTAACATGTCTTTCTACACTTTCACAGTATTGGGACTATTGAATAGGTTTAAAATTAAGATGCATTTTGTAATTGATTTCAAAAGAACTTTTGCAATTAACAAGTTTAAGGGTAACAAGACTTTCAGGTCATTGCCTGTGTGTCATATTGGCTATATTTCACATCTATTAATTCAATTAAATTATTTGCACTATGGAATGACAGATTGCAATTTAACTTAAAATTGTAATTTAACTACCAGTGAAAATGTCTTTCAAAAGATTGCATTAAGATGCACCTTCAAAATGAGAAGTTACTGGTTTCACAAAGATTGCCTGCCACTTTTATAATCTCATAGTTTTAGAGATTTGTCTTAAGAAATCTCTAAAACTATGAGATTACAGAAGTTCAAATCAAAGAAGCAACTGACATGCATCATGAAAAGCTATCACTCATGCATCGAGTATCTATCTGCCTAAAGCTGACTTAAAAGAGAAACTGTCTCCAAAGGTGCCTAATCCAATTGAAGAAAGTAAAGGTATAAATTTATCAAATATGACAAAGAGATGGGTCTTAGGTTTCCTTTAACATGACTTTAAAGTACAGCTATGACTGTGAATTTGACAGAGAAGGATAAGTATGTATTTAAGGGCTCAAATGTAGGAGATAGACCTTTCAGTATGGAAAGCTAACAGTATTGAGTAAATGGATAGACAACAACTTGAGAGCCAAGAAATCTTTCTGAAAGTTTGCCTTTAGTGATGTCCTAAAGCTTTGCCTATGGTTTCTTACAAGACAGTTTGACTCTGTAAATAGAAACTTGATTTTTGACAACTGTATATGTAAAGATGATTGTCTTTTACATGACTGACTTTCAGAACTTGGTAACTTTCATAAACGATTATAACTCAAAAACCTTCACTGAATCTGACATGCCCAGAGCTTACTGTTCCTTCCTTTACCTTAAAACTGTGATCTAGGAGAAGAATGCAAACAGCAAAGCTAAGACAATGTTTTCCTCTGTCTCTTATTCCTCCATAAAAATGAATGTATTCAGAAAGGTTTTGATAGATTGCAAATGGGTCACGAATTCAATCAAATGTTTTTAGGTACCAAATAGGGACAAAAGGGAATGATGGACACCATGTGGAAAGGGATTATGTAAAGGGAGCTGATGCTACTCAGCATCACACAATTGTGGTTAGGGCCAAGATTGGGACCCAATGATGACATATTTCTTGCTTTATTGCTTATATGTTTTTCCTCAATACTCCAAACAATTCAGCAAACTTTATGTTAAATACTCTGATCCTTTGTTGGCTTAACTAAACAAACAAAAACACTCTCCATGTCATTAAACAAAAAACATACCTGCCAGACAAGGTTGGGACTTCTGCCGTTTAATGATACACGGTATAGAATTTGAGGGTAAAATTCTACAGTTAATTAATTTTGTGAAAACGAAAGATGACACTGCTAAGATGCAGAGTTGGAGGACTGGGCACAAAGAGAAATTCTGCATATCTAAAACTTTGGTTTAGGGTTTGGAGTGTCCTGAGACATGGAGGAGGACCATGTCAAAATTGTCAGAAAAAGAGACAAGTAAAGGAGTCAAGAGAAGAGCCTAGAGTAGACTTGAAAAGTGAAAGTGAAGTCGCTCAGTCATGTCCGACTCTTTGGGCCCCCTGGACTGTAGCCCGCCAGGCTCCTCTGTCCATGGGATTCTCCAGGCAAGAATGATGGAGTGGGTTGCCATTTTCTTCTCCGGGGGATCTTCCCGACCCAGGGATCTCATATTGCAGGCAGATGCTTTAATCTCTGAGCCACCAGGGAAGCCTGAAGAGTCAACTTATAAACGTAGAATCAGATGCTTGGGGAGAAAGCTTACAAAGGCATGAGGAAAAATGTCACCACAATATCTGGGACAAAACAAAGTCAAGAATATTTGTCATCCTCAATATTAGACGCCCACAAATGTTTACAACACTAGAGTTTAGAAAAGTCTTGTGGATTATATTAAGGACAATTATGTCAGGCAAAACTGCTAAGGAGAAAAAGGCACCACTAATTCACTGATTGGGATTCCCCCATTCCACTCTAATACACATTTATGAAAATGCATCATTATACTGAGTACTTTGCTGTGAAATTAAATAGGCTTGGCATTCTGCCTCTGGGGAGAAAGTAAACCCTGAAGTTTACTTAATCTTATTTCTCCTCCTGACTCTATTCTGCTCAGACTAATCTACACTCCTCCTGAAGAGCTCCTTATCTTCACTGTCTGAGTATTCCCCTGATACACCTTTGAAAACAGACAAACAAAATAAATATATCAATTCCATGTGGCTCTGATTCCTCTTACTATCTCATGTTTCATTCAGAATAAAGTTATTGTTTAATATCATTTATAACAATAAAGAGAGCATCCTGATGGTTTCCAGATGTTAGTAGCATTTTTTAAAAAGTTGACTCAAACATTACAATTACAGACACTAGAAATAAAGCTAATTTCCACAAAGCTACAATAAATATCTCTATTCTGTTTTCTTTTCTAAAATAAAATTTCTAGTTATAAAAAAAAATGCTTGCTAAATCATAGAGTATTCAACTTGTATTTAACTACAGGAAGTAGGAAATGAAATTCTCCTTGAGTTTCTTTGTCTGCCCAGACTTCAACCACCCCACCCCTCACATCTAGATAACCACTATTAACATCTTATAATATCTCCTTCAAGGATATATGTTATTTTCTTTGTATATATTACATATATGTAGATGATAAAACAGGTCAGTAGGTTGATGGAACAATAGGTTGATGTTTGCAAACTAAATTGCATCATCTCCTACATTCTGTTTCATTATTTTCAAATCTTAATAACATTGACACAGACATTCTCTTTCTAATTAATAAAGTTTACACAACATTCTATTATATGGATGTTCCATTATTTAACCAACTCACTGTTGGTAGAAAACTATTTAACATTTAACTTTTTCCCTTCAAAATGGGAGCTGAAAGGAAGAAACTTTAAAGTAAGATTGAATTTTAAAGCTCAATTAAAAAAATTATGGTTATAGTCATTTTTTAAAGCACATGTCTGTTTTTTAAACTGCTTTTATACTCTCAGTTGAATTATTGGATGGATGTCTTGAAAAGTCGAAGTGTTCAGTAATGCAGATTTGTCATAAAATGCCTATTTCCTTGGCATAAATTAATGAGTATATCTTCGTTTGTTTATTTTTCTCAAATATTTATTATCAAATTCAATAAGAATCTATATAAAATAAAAACCAATGAATGAATAATTCGATCCCAGATGAGAAAAAATTGATATTAACATTGAATATCCTGGCTGAGAAGTAATTTACAAAATAATAATGGCTGTTCTCCAAGCATTATGGTGGGAAACCAGAAAAGGAAGCAGATAATTATAATCTTAAAGTTAATCCTATTTTATTAATTTAAGATGATTTTGGAAAGAAAAAAGCACAGTGCTTCTTTTTTAAATTAATTTTTGTTAGAGCTTAATATTCTAATGTTAAAATTCAAAAACAAAACAAAAAAACTCAAGCCTCCTCTTCAGTCTTTGCATTCGAATGTCTGCCATTAATTTGGTTTGGTTTGTAATATCTGTAACTGACCAACATATGGGGGAAGAGTGTTAAAAATAAAACCAACTTTCTTCCAACATGATGGATTTAGCATTCTATGTCTATTGAACTGAGCTTTACATCTTAAAATTTAATTGACTGTAGCAAAACAGTGTTTCTTCAAAGAAAAAAAAAATCCATCCTGCTTCAAAACTTTTTAACCATAAAAACTTTGTTATTCAACTACACATTTAAACCATAGAGGACCAGTTATATTACAAAAATTATATGATCCCTTCATGAAAGCAGATGACCTCAAATATTAAAAATTTTTCTGAAAAGCAAAATATATAAAACATAGTATATGAAATATAAATATATATATAAAAACTTCTCAATTATTTATTTAATGGTCCATAGTCATAGTCTGTGTTTTATTACTATTATTCTTTTCTTAAAATTAGAGTAACTAAGCAATCAAAAACAAATAATAAATAAAATATACACAGAGAATGGAGCATAGACAGTAATGTCCAAGGAATTAAATGCTTCACACTTTATGTATCAATAAATTCAAAATAAATGACAACATATGTAAAGTGTAAAGCTATAAAGCATAGAAAAGCATAAGAGAAAACCTTTGGCATTAAGATCTAGTTAAAGAATTCTTACACATGACATCAAAGCATAATCGTACATAAAATTAAAAGTTTTTAAATTGAACTTTATCAAAATTAAAATCTTTTGATGCACAAAATTTCCTGTTACAGATAAGAAAAGATACAGAAGAGGAAAATACATAAGAACTCTGAAACTTGAGCAATAAAAAAAAAATCAAACAATCCAACTGGAAAAAAAGGGAAAGACATAAAGAGCTATTTTACCAAAAGAAACATTCAGATAGTAAAGAACTGCTTGAAAAGATGTTTCACATCTTAGTCACTAGTGAAATTCAACTTAAAGGGACAATGAGTAATCACAACTCGTGTATCACATTGACTTAAACAAAAAATAATGAAAATACCAAATGCTGGTCAGAATACAGAGAGACTGGATCTTTTGTTCATTGCTGATGGGAGTGTAAAATAATAAATTCACTCTATTTTTTTAAAAAAGCAAAACATGCAATTGCCATAGTACCTTGAAATGTGCATTCCTATCCTAGAGAAATAAACACCTGTATTCACACAAAAACCTAACACAAATGTTTACAGCAGCATTATTCATAATAGCCCAAATTTAACAGCAATCCAGATGTTCTTCAATGAGGGGATGGTTGAATGAACTGTGGAAATTCAGTGTCAGGCAGTACCATTCAACAATAAAAAGGGAGGAACCTGGACAGCTCTCCATAGACTTATGCTGAGTTAATCTCTACAGGTTGCATACTGTACAAGTCCATTCCTAGAAAATTCCTGAAATGACAAATTTATAAAAATGGAGAACATATTGCTGGTTACTAGGGATGAAGGAGGGATGAAGGTGGGAGAGAAGTAAGTGGCTGTAAAAGAACCAATGTGAAGGATCCTCATGCTAATGAAAATGTTCTGAATAATGACTGTATCACTATCAATACACTGCTTCTGTATTGTGCTTTTGTTTTGCAAGATACCATTGGGAAAAACTGGGGAAAGAGTACATGAGATTTTTTTCTGTGTTATTCCTTCCCACCACACTACAATTATCTCAAATAAAGTTTAATATACTGTGAACGATGCTTTTAGAATTATATCTGATACACAGCTTGGCTTAGCAGTATATTAGTTTATTTAAGCTCCTCTAAACAACTTCAAACTACAAATCTAATAGACTGCTGAAATTCAGAAAACCAATACATGGTTGTTATTCTGTCCTATTAGTTGAACTTGAAATTTTGATTATTTCTATCATTAGAAATAATGCTGCTGCTGCTAAGTCGCTTCAGTTGTGTCCAACTCTGTGCAACCCCATAGACGGCAGCCCACCAGGCTCCCCCGTCCCTGGGATTCTCTAGGCAAGAACACTGGAGGGGGTTGCCATTTCTTTCTCCAATGCATGAAAGTTAAAAGTGAAAGTGAAGTCGCTCAGTCGTGTCCGACTCTTTGAGACCCCATGGACTGCCAGGCTCCTCTGTCCATGGGATTTTCCAGGCAAGAGTACTGGAGTGGGGTGCCATTGCCTTCCCCAGAAATAATGCTAGTTCACTATTTTTGGAGAATGGTATCTTGTTAACTAAAATTGGTACTAGGGAAATTCCCACTTACTTTAATTTAAACAAGAATCTTTTTTTTTTTTCCACATTATATCCCAGTGGTTCTTGTGCTAAAAGGAATATAACTTTGATGTGACCTTTATGTTTTTTGGTCTAGTATGGACTCACGTAGTGGTCTTATAAAAACTTCTGATGCATTAAACTTACACAACTCCAAATGGCCTACCCCTGTGATCTTTAAATAAGATTTCTATTTATTGTCAGTTTTTTCACCAGGATGAAAAATTAACGTATTGAAATAGTTAATTTTTATATTGCATCTTTAAGAAAACAAGAAACGGAAAAATCCTAGGGAAAAATACTACACACACACACACATTAAAGAACTTTTGATGAGAATATTTTGGAACAATAAAGTTAATTCTAAATTATCAAAAATAGAACCAGTTATAAGCATTTTAATTGAAATAATATTAACATATACTCCAAATCAAATTATATTAATTAGTACAATCTGCTTTTTCCTTGAGTTTTTAAAGATAAGAATCTTTATCAGTTTTAGAGATTAATCATTGGTAAATTAATATGTCTAATATTAAGTGTTTTATTTTCAAACTGTGGTGTTGGAGAAGACTCTTGAGAGTCCCTTGGACAGCAAAGAGATTCAACCAGTCCATCCTAAAGGAAATCAGTCCTGAATATTCATTGGAAGGACTGATGCTGAAGCTGAAACTCCAATACTTTGGCCACCTGATGGGAAGATCTGACCCATTGGAAAACACCTTGATGCTGGGAAAGATTGAAAGCAGGAGGAGACGGGGACAAGAGAGGATAAGATGGTTGGATTGCATCACCCACTCGATGGACCTGAGTTTGAGTAAGCTCCAGGAGTTGGTGATGGACAGGGAAGCCTGGCGTGCTGCATTTCATGGGGTAGCAAAAAGTCGGACATGACAGAGTGACTGAACTGAACTGAATATTGTTTTATTTTCAATTTCAGTTCAGTTCAGTTCAGTCGCTCAGTCGTGTCTGACTCTTTGTGACCCCATGAACTGCAGTACTCCAGGCCTCCCGTCCATCACCAACTCCTGGAGTCTACCCAAACCCATGTCCATCGAGTCGGTGATGCCATCCAACCATCCCATCCTCTGTCATCCCCTTCTCCTCCTGCCCTCAATCTTTCCCACCATCAGGGCCTTTTCTAATGAGTCAGCTCTTCACATCAAGTGGCCAAAGTATTGGAGTTTCAGCTTCAACATCAGTCCTTCCAATGAACACCCAGGACTGATCTCCTTTAGAATAGACTGGTTGGATCTCCTTGCAGTCCAAGGGACTCTCAAGAGTCTTCTCCAACACCACAGTTCAAAAGCATCAATTCCTCAGCTCTCAGCTCTCAGCTCTCTTTATAGCCCAACTCTCAAATCCATACATGACCACAGGAAAAACCATAGCCTTGACCAGATGGATCTTTGTTGGCAAAGTAATTTCTCTGCTTTTTAATATACTCTCTATGTTGGATACTCAAAAAAACTTATGTGATAAAAACTACTATTATTTTTTCATTTTAACAGATGAGAGACTTTAGCTTATACATGATCTTGCAACTGATGTGTGATAGTGTCAGGATTCAGTTCATATAGCACAAAATTCTAAAGCCTAACTCACTTGATCAACATTTTCTTATAAAAAATGGCAGATCCAGAATTCACTTCTCCTTGCTCAGAGAAGGATTATTTCCTATTTAAATACACACACAAACACACACACACTCACACACACCTACCTCATCTAAATACATGGAATATTTTTGAGCTTCAAATCTGTTAATCTCATTCTAATATGCTCCTGATAGAAAAAGTTGCAATCTTATTTACGTAAATTTTTGTATTAATAGTTGTGTTCGTTAGCTTGGGCTGCCTTAACAAAATACCATATACTGCGTATCCTAATTTTTCTTAAGTATGTTTCACAATTATAGAGGCTAGAAAATCTGAGATTAAGGTGTTCTAAAGCCTCCTCTTTTGGCTTATAGGTAGCTACCATTTCATCGTGTGTTCATATGACCTCTTCTTTGTGTGCACACAGGGACAGAGTGAGCCAGCTCTCTGGTTTTCCTTTTTACAAGGATGTTTAACTCATTATGAGAACACCACTCTCATGACCTCATCTGACTCTAATTATCCTCTCAAAATCATGTCTCCAAATACCATCACTCTTGGGGTTAGTACTTCAACTTATGAATTTTGGAGGGACAAAACATTCATTTCATAAAAATAGCTTATTCTTACTCATGTTTGAAACACACAAAAGACCAAAAAGTATGTAAACTTGAAAAAAACTAAAATTGCATTCTTCCAAATTCCACTCCTAAGATATTTTTTCTCTTTAATCTAACAAACACATAGGCTTCAGATTAAAAATCATATGGAATTGCATTTATACAGCATTCAGCTTCAGAAAAATTCTTCAACTGAAAATCAAAATTGTAAAATATCCCAAATAAAATTTTTTTGTTTCTAGCCAAGATGGGAAAACAATCCCTCATTTAACAATCTGAAAAATGGGTTAAACCTATAAAACATTTATTTTCATGCATTTGACAACAGGCAGTTCAGGCCTGTTATTCCTGAATAAACAGAAACAAAAAAAGCAATCCATATGACTACATCAGCTTATCGCTTCCATGAAATTTTCATGATGTAATGCAGGAAACATTAGGACAAACCATGAGGCATTCTTGCTGGCTTGAGTGACCAATCACATCTCACAGGGACCAAAGTGTCTAAAAGGAGAAGCCTTCAGAGAAAGAATTACAGAAAAAGGCAGAGAAATCCTAGCACGTTATTGGCAGAGTACTCAACTATATACATTTGATGGGGGGGGGTGGGGTGGGGTGGAATCTAAAGCCAGAAAAGGAACCACCTTGAAAAAGCAGTTGAAGTATTTCCAGGACTCACAGAGGGCTCAGAAGAGTTTGAATTCCCAAAAAGGAGAGTAGAAATGTCACATAAATGTCTCAGATAGCATCCTCAGAACGGAATTAGCAGGGCAGCTAAAACAGCCATGAAAACTATGGCCAGGACCTTCCTAAGGAACTTTAACTTTTCATTACCAGGTAAATTTGCAAGAAAGTATTCAGACTCCGAAATGTTTACTCAGGAATCACAGGCCTTAACTGTCTGTTTTCAAATGCATGAAACCTAGTGTTTTATAGATTTAGCCCATTTTTCAAATTGTTAAATGCTTCAATACCATTTACTGAAGCAACTGTCCTTTTCCCACGGTGTGTTCTTAATGCCCTCGTCAGAGTTGAGTTCACTATGTACACATGGGTGTGTTTCTCTGCTCTCTTTCCTGTTCCATTGATCAGAATCAACATAAGTGTCCTCTTGAAATAGATGTTATTCATTTTTTTATCTTTTGAGGAAACTCCATATCATTTTCCATAATAATTATACTAATTTGCTTTCCCATCAATAGTGCAAAAGAGCTCCCTTTTCTTCACACCCTCAAGACTTGTTAACTGTCTTTATAGAAGATATCATAATATGTATGAGATGATATCTCATTGTGTTTTTGATACCCATTTCCCTCATTATTTGTGATGTTCAGCATTTTTTTATGTTTCTATAGGGCATCTGTATGTCTTCTTTGGAAAAAAAATGTCTATTTGGGTCCTCTGCCCATTTTTTTTAATTTATATTTTTATTGAAGGATAATTGCATTACAGAATTTTGTTTTCTGTCAAACCTCAACATGAATCATCTATAGGTATACATATATCACCTCCCTTTTGAACCTCCCTTCCATCTCCCTCCCCATCCCAACACTCTAGGTTGATACAGAGCCCCTGTTTGAGTTTCCTGAGCCAAACAGCAAATTCCCATTGGCTATTTATTTTACATATGGTAATGTAAGGGGCTTCCCTCACAACTCAGTCAGTAAAGAATCTGGCTGCAATGCAGGAGACCTGGGTTCAATCCCTGGGTTGGGAAGATCCTCTGCAGAATCTCATGGACAGAGGAGCCTAGCAGGCTCCATGGGATCGCAAGAGTTGGACATGACTTAGTGACTAAACCACCATAGTAAGTTTCCATATTACTCTTTCCATATATCTCACCCTCTCCTCCTCTCTCCCTACGTCCATAAGTCTGTTCTCTATGTCTGTTTCTCCATTGTTGCCCTGAAAATAAATTCTTCAGTACCGTTTTCTAGATTCCAAATATATGCGTTAGAATACCATGTTTATCTTTCTCTTTCTGACTTACTTCACTCTGTATAATAGGTTCTGGGTTCATCCACCTCACTAGAACTGACTCAAATATGTCCATTTTGTGGCTGAGTAATATTTGATGGTGTACATGTACCACAACTTCTTTATCCATTCATCTGTTGATGAACATCTAGGTTGCTTCCATGTTCTAGCTATTGTAAATAGTGCTGCAATGAACAATGGGATACATGTGTCTTCTTCCATTTTGGTTTCCTCAGGGTATATTCCTAGGAGTGGGATTGCCGGGTCATATGGTGGTTTTATTCCTAGTTGTTTAAGGAATCTCCATACCGTCTTCCATAGTGGCTGTATCAATTTACATTCCCACCAACAGTGCAAGAGCATTCCCTTTTCTCCGCACCCTCTCCAGCATTTATTGCTTATAGACTTTTTGATCATGGCCATTCTGGCTGGTGTGAGGTGATATCTCATTGTAGTATTGATTTGCATTTCTCTGATAAGGAGTGATGTTGAGCATCTTTTCATGTGTTTGTTAGCCATCTGTATGTCTTCTTTGGAGAAATATCTGTTCAAGTCTTTTTCCCACTTTTTGATTGTTTGTTTGTTTATCTGGCATTGAGTTTTATGAGCTGTTTGTATATTTTGGAAATTAATCCTTTGTAAGTTGTTTCATTTACTATTATTTTCTCCCATTCTGAGGGCTGTCTATTCACCTTGCTTATAGTTTCCTTTGCTGTGCAAAAGCTTTTAAGTTTAATCAGGTCCCACTTGTTTACTTTAGTTTTTATTTCCATTACTCTAGGAGGTAGGTCATAAAGGATCTTGCTTTGATTTATGTCATTGAGTGTTCTGTCTATACTTTCCTCTAAGAGTTTTATAGCTTCTGGTCTTACATTTAGGTCTTTAATCCATTTTGAGTTTATCTTTGTGTATGGTGTTAGGAAGTATTCTAATTTCATTCTTCTACATGCAGTTGTCCAGTTTTCCCAGCAACATTTTTTGAAGAGGCTGTCTTTGCCCATTGTATATTCTTGCCACCTTTGTCAAAAATAAGGTACCCATAGATGCAGGGTTTTTTTTCTGGGCTTTCTATCTTGTTCCATTGGTCTATATTTCTGTTTTTGTGCCAGAACCATACTGTCTTGATGACCGTAGCTTTGTAGTACAGTCTGAAGGTTGATTCCTCCAGCTCCATTCTTCTTTCTCAAGATTGCTTTGGCTATTCGGGGTCTTTTGTGTTTCCATATGAATTGTGAAAATTTTTGTTCTAGTTCTGTTAAAAATGCCATTGGTAATTTTATAGGGATCACACTGGATCTGTAGACTGTGTTTGGTAGTATAGTCATTTTCACAATATTTACTCTTCCCACCCAAGAACTCTCCATCTGTTTATGTCATCTTTGATTCCTTTCATTAGTGTCATCATTTTCTGTGTATAGTTCTTTTGTCTCCTTAGGTAAAGATATTTTATTCTTTATGTTTCAATGGTGAATGGAAGTGATTCTTCAATTTCTCTTTCTGATTTTTCATTGTTAGTATGTAGAAATGCAAGTGATTTCTGTGTATTGATTTTATATCCTGCTACTTTGCTAAATTCACTGATTAGCTATAGTAATTTTCTGACACTCCTTAGGATTTTCTATGTACAGTATCATGTGATCTGCAAATAGTGAGAGCTTACTTCTTCTTTTTCTATCTGTATTCTTTTTATTGCTTCTTTGATTGCTGTAGCTAGGACTTCCAGAACTATGTTGAATAATAGTGATGAAAGTGGACACCCTTGTCTTGTTCCTGATCTTAGCGGGAATGCTTTCAGTTTTTCACCATTGAGAATAATGTTTGCTGTAGGCTTATCATATATGGCCTTTACTATGTTGAGGTATGTTCCTTCTAAACCTATATTTTGAAGAGTTTTAATCATAAACGGGTGCAGAATTTTGTCAAAGGCATTTTCTGCATCTATTCAGATGACCGTATGGTTTTTATCCTTCAGTTTGTTAATATGGCATATCACATTGATTGATTTGCATATATTGAAGAATCCTTGCATCCCTGGAATAAACGCAACTTGATTATGGTGTCTGAGCTTTTTTACGTGTTGCTGAATTCTGTTTGCTAAAATTTTGTTGAGGCTTTTGCATCTATGTTGATAGATGATACTGGCCTGTTGTTGTGTGTGTGTGTGTGTGTGTTGTCTTTGTCTGGTTTTGGTATTAGGGTGATGGTGCCCTTGTAGAATGAGTTTGGAAGTGTTCCTTCCTCTGCAATTTTTTGAAAGAGTTTTAGAAGAATAGGCATTAGCTCTTCTATAAACATTTGATAGAATTCTCCTGTGAAGCCATCTGGTCCTGGGCTTTTGTTTTTTGGGAGATTTTGATCACAGCTTCAGTTTCAGTGCTTGTAATAGAGTTTTTCATAATTTCTATTTATTATTGGTTCAGGCTTGGAAGATTGAACATTTTAAGAATCTGTCCATTTCTTCCAGGTTATCCATTTTATTGCCATATAGTTGTTCATAATAGTCTTTTATAATCCTTTGTATTTCTAAATTGTCTGTTGTAACCTCTCCTTTTTCATTTCTAATTGTGTTGATTTGATTCTTTTTTTCATGATGAGTCTGGCGAAAGGTTTGTCAATTTTGTTTATCTTCTCAAAGAACAAGATTTTAGTTTTATTAATCTTTACTATTGTTTTTCCATTTCTTTTTCATTTTTTCCTGCTCTGATCTTCATGATTTCTTTCCTTCTACTAATTTTGGGGGGTTTTTTGTTCTTCTTTTTCCAGTTGTTTTAGGTGTAAAGTTAGGTTGTCTATTTGAAACTTTTCTTGTTTCTTGAGGTAGGATTGTATTGCTATAAACTTCCCTCATAGACCTGCTTTTGCTGCATCCCATAGATTTTGAGTTGTTGTGTTTTCATTGTCATTTGTTTCTAGAAATTTTTTTTATTTCCCTTTTGATTTCTTCAATAACCTGTTGGTTATTTAGAAACATGTTGTTTAATCTCTATGTGTTTGTGTTTCTTGCAGTTTTTCTATTGTAACTGATATCTAGTCTCCTGGCATTGTGCTCAGAGATGATTGATATGATTTCAAATTTCTTAAATTTACTGAGGCTTGATTTGTGACCCAAGATGTGGTCTATCCTGGAGAATGTTCCATGTGCACTTGAGAAGAAGGTATATTCTTCTACATTTGGATGTAATGTCCTGAAGATATCAATGAGATCCATCTCATCTAATGTATCATTTAAGACTTGCATTTCCTTATTAATATTCTGTTTTGATGATCTGTCCATTGGTGTGAGTGGGGTGTTAAAGTCTCCTACTATTATTGTGTTACTGTCATTTTCTCCTTTTAGTCTGTTAGCATTGGTCTTATGTATGGAGCTGCTCCTATGCTGGGTGCATAGATATTTACAATTGTTATGTCTTCCTCTTGGGTTTATGCCTTGATCATTACATAGTGTCCTTTCTTATCTCTTGTAATCTTCTATAAGGTCTATTTTGTCTGATATAAGGATTGCTACTCCAGCTTTCTTTTGCTTCCCATTTGCATGTAATATATTTTTCCATCCTCTGACTTCCAGTCTATATGTATGTTTAGGTCTGGAGTGGGTTCCTTATTCAGTTCAGTTCAGTCACTCAGTTATGTACAACTCTTTGTGACCCCATGGACTGCAGCACGACAGGCCTCCCTGTCATCACCAACTCCAAGTTTACACACTCATGTCCACTGAGTTGGTGAAGTCATCCAACCATCTCATCCTCTGTCGTCCACTTCTCCTCCTGCCCTCAATCTTGGCCAGCATCATGAGTCAGTTCTTTACATCAGATGGCCAAGTTATTGGAGTTTCAGCTTCAACATCAGTCCTTCCAATGAACACTCAGGACTGATTTCCTTTAGGATGGACTGGTTGGATCTACTTGCAGTCCAATGGACTCTCAAGAGTCCTCTCCAACACCACAGTTCAAAAGCATCAATTCTTTGGTGCTCAGTTTTCTTTATAGTCCAACTATCACATCCATACAGGACTACTGGAAAAAACAGAGCCTTGACTGGAAGGACCTTTGCTGGCAAAGTAAGGTCTCTGCTTTTTAATATGTTGTCTAGGTTGGTCATAACTTTCCTTCCAAGGAGAAAGCATCTTTTAATTTCATGGCTGCAGTCAACCATCTGCAGTGATTTTGGAGCCCAAAAAATAAAGTCTGACACTGTTTCCACGTTTCCCCATCTATTTCCCATGAAGTGATGGGACCGGATGCCATGATCTTAATTTTCTGAATGTTGAGTTTTAAGCCAACTTTTTCACTATCCTCCTGCACTTTCATCAAGAGGCTCTTTAGTTCTTCTTCACTTTCTGCCATAAGGGTGGTGTCATCTGCATATCTGAGGTTATTGATATATCTCCCAGCAATCTTGATTCCAGCTTGTGCTTCATCCAGCCCAGTGTTTCTCATGATGTACTCTGCATGTAAGTTAAATAAGCAGGGTGACAAAATACAGCCTTTTCCTATTTGGATCCAGTCTGTTGTCCCATGTCCAGTTTTAACTGTTGCATCTGGACCAATACAGATTTCTCAAGAGGCAGGTCAGGTGGTCTGGTATTCCCATCTCTTTCAGAATTTTCCACAGTTTATTGTGATCCACACACTCAAAGATTTGACATAGTCAATAAAACAGAAATAGATGCTTTCCTGGAACTCTTTTGCTTTTTTGATGATCCAGCAGATGTTGACAATTTGATCTCTGCCTCAAAGTTTCTTCTGCCTTTTCTAAAACCAGCCTGAACATCTGGTAATTCACGGTTCTGGTATTGCTAAAGCCTAGCTTGAAGAATTTTGAGCATTACTTTACTAGTGTGTGAGCTGAGTGCAATTGTGTGGTAGTTTGAGCATTCTTTGGCATTGCCTTTCTTTGGGATTTGAATGAAAACTGACCTTTTCCAGTCCAGCAGGGGACACTGATAAGTTTTCCAAATTTTCTGGCATATTGAGTGCAAAACTTTCACAGCATCATATTTTAGGATTTGAAATAGCTCAACTGGAATTCCATCACCTCCACTAGCTTTGTTCTTAGTGATGCTTCCTAAGGCCCACTTGACTTGACATTCCAGGATGTCTGACTCTAGGTGAGTGATTACACCATCATGATTATCTGAGTCATGAAGATCTTTTTTGTACAGTTCTTCTGTGTATTCTTGCCACCTCTTCTTAATATCTTCTGCTTCTGTTAGGTCCATATTATTTCTGTCCTTTCTTGTGCTCATCTTTGCATGAAATATTCCCTTGGTATCTCTAATTTTCTCGAAGAGATCTCTAGTCTTTCCCATTGTATTGTTTTCCTCTATATCTTTGCACTAATCACTGAGGAATTGTTTCTTATCTCTCTTTGCTATTCTTTGGAACTCTGCATTTAAATGGGATCTTTCCTTTTCTCCATTTGCTTTTCACTTCTCTTCTTTCTACAGCTATTTGTAAGGCCTCTTCAGACAGCCATTTTGCTTTTTTCATTTCTTTTTCTTGGGGATGATATTGCTCCCTGTCTTCTGTACAATGTCACAAACCTCTGTCCATAGTTCATCAGGCACTCTGTCTATAAGATCTAGTCCCTTAAATCTATTTCTCACTTCCACTCTATAATCATAAGGCAGTTGATTTAGGTCATACCTGAATTATCTAGTGGTTTTCCCTACTTTTTTCAATTTAAGTCTGAATTTGGCAAGAAGGAGTTCATGATCTGAGCCACAGTCAGTTCCCAGTCTTGTTTTCGCTGACTGTATAGAGCTTCTTCATCTTTGGCTGCAAAGAATATAATCAATCTGATTTCAGTGTTGGCCATCTGGTGAGATCCATCATATATATGGGTCTTGTTTTTGTATCCATTCATCTAGTCTGTGTCTTTTGGTTGGAGCATTTAATTCATTTACATTTAAAGTGCTGCTGCTAAGTCGTTTCAGTCATGTCCAACTCTGTGGGACCCCATAGACAGCAGCCCATCAGGCTCCACCGTCCCAGGGATTCTCCACAAAAGAATACTGGAGTGGGTTGACATTTCCTTCTCCAATGCATGAAAGTGAAAAGTGAAAGTGAAGTTTCTCAGTCATGTCCGACTCTTATCGATCCCATGGACTGCAGACCACCAGGCTCCTCCGTCCATGGGATTTTCCAGGCAAGAGCACTGGAGTGGGGTGCCATTGCCTTCTCCTTTACTTTACATTTAAAGTAATTATTGATATATGTGTTCTTATTGCCATTTTCTTAATTGTTTGGGGTTGATTTTGAAGATATTTTTCTTCTCTTGTATTTCTTAACTATACAAGTCCCTTTAACATTTGTTGTAAAGCCGGTTTGGTAGTACTGAATTCTCTTAATTTTGCTTGTCTGTAAAGCTTTTTATTTCTCCATCAATTTTAAATGAGTTCCTTGCTGGGTACAGTAATCTTGGTTGTAGATTTTTCCCTTTCAGTACTTTAAATATATCCTGCCATTCTCTTCTGGCCAGCAGAGATTCGGCTGAAAGATCAGCTGTTAAACATACAGGATTTCCCTTGTATGTCACTTGTTGCTTTTCCCTTGCTGCTTTTAATATTATTTCTTTGTGCTTAGTCTTTATTAGTTTGATTAGCATGAATCTTGGTGTGTTTCTCCTTGGGTTTATCCTATATGGGACTCTTTGTGCCTCTTGGACTTGATTGAGTATTCCTTTCCCATGTTGGGGAAATTTTCAACTATAATCTCTTCGAAAATTTTCTCATACTCTTTCTTTTTCTCTTCTTCTGGGACCCCTATAAATATTCGAATGTTGGTGCATTTGATATTGTTTCAGAGGTCTCTCAGGCTATCCTCAGTTCTTTTCATTCTTTTTATTTTATTCTGCTCTTCAGAGGTTACTCCACTATTTTATCTTCCAGCTCACTGATTTGTTCTTCTGCTTCAGATATTCTGCTATTGATTCCATCTAGATTAGTTTTAATTTCAGTAATTGTGTTGTTTGTCTCTGTATGTTTATTCTTTAATTGTTCTAGGTCTTTGTTAATTGATTCTCACATTTTCTCCATTCTGTTTTCAAGGTTTTTGATCATCTTTCCTATCATTATTCTGAATTATTTTTCAGGTAGTTTGCCTATTTCCTCTTCATTTATTCGGACTTCTGTGTTTTTAGTGTGCTCCTTCATTTGTGTAGTATTGCTCTGCCTTTTCATTGTTTTCTTTTTAAATTATTGTGTTTGAGGTCTCCTTTTCCTAGCTTTCAAGGTTGAATTCTTTCTCTCATTTGGTTTCTGCCCTATTAAGGTTGATTCAGTGGTTTGTGTAAGCTTCGTATAGGGTGAGATTTGTGCTGAGATTTTTTTTCATTTGTTTTTCCTCTGATGGGCAAGGCTGAGTGAGGTGGTAATCCTGCCTGCTGATGATGGGGTTTGTATTTTTGTTTTGTTGTTGTTAGATGAGGCATCCTGCACAGGGTGTGATGCCCTGGGTGATGCCAGGTCTTGTATTCAAGTGGTTTCTTTTGTGGAGTTCGCACTATTTGATACTTCCTAGAGTTAGTTCTCTGGTAGTCTACAGTCCTGGAGTCAGTGCTCCCACTCCAAAGGCTCAAGGCTTGATCTCTGGTCAAGAATGAAGATTCCACAAGTGGTTTGTTATGGCATTAAGTGAGAATAAACCAAACACCCAAAAATGAAAAACCAAAGATGAACCCCAGCCAAATGGCAGTTACAAAATCAGGCAAATAATACTTAAAATAATGGAATATACAGATATACATATACACTCATAAGCAAAATCAAAAGAGTCCAACAAAAATAAAGTACAGTAGATTGACTCAGTGACAAAGGAAATCAAAAATTATATTTACCCATTAAGAATAAAACTAACTAAGGCACAGACTAAAAAAAAAAAAAAAAAAAAAAAACTAAAGTAAGGTGCCAAGTGGGGAATAAAGCAATGAAAATAAAACTGACAAATATGTTGACAGGAAAGGAAAGGAAGAAAATAAAGAAAGAATGGATATGCAAAGTTAAATAAAGGTAGATAAAGAATTTTTATATACATTAAAGATTAATTGCAAGTGGAAAGAACAATAGGAAAAGCAAACAAAGGAATAAATGTAGAAAAAATATAATATGTTTAAAATAATTCAAATTAGAAAAACAGAGAAAAGAAAATAAGGAAGGAAAAAGAAAAAAAAGAGAGGAAAAAAAAAAAGGAGAACTCCACAGAACTACAAAAACCCAACATAGAGGCAGAGGTTTATAACAATAATAAAAAATGCAATGACTGAATATACACATATACATATACACCCATAAGCAAAACCAAAACAGTCCAACAAAAATTAAGTACAGCAGATTAACCCAGTGAACAACGGAAACCAAAAATTAGATTTATCAGTTGAAAACAAAATTAACTAAAGCACAAACTGGAGAGAAAAACTAAAGCAAGTTGCCAAGTGGGGAATAAAGCAATGAAAACAAAACTAACAAGTATGTTGAGAGGAAAGGAAAGAAAGAAAAAGAATAAATATGCAACATTAAATAGAGGTAGATAAAGAAGATTTATATACATTAAAGATTAACTATAAGGGGAAAAGAACAGTAGAAAAGCAAACAAAGGAATAAATGTAGAAAATATAATACTAGGTTTAAAAAAAAAAAACTTAAAATTAAAGAGAAAAGGAAAAAACAAGGAATAAGAAAGAAAAAAAAAGTGGGGGAGAACTCCACATAACTGCAAAAGCTCAATGTAGAGGCAGAAGTTTATAACAAGAGTAAAAAATATAACAGAAAAAAATGCTAAAAAGCTTTGTTAGATTTCATAATGCCAATAAAATCAACAACTACAACGTGGGGTGGGGGAAGGAAAAAAAAAGGAAAACAATCCAAAAGAATCTACAAAACCAGTCAAAACATAACAATAATAAATATTTTTCTTGAGTCACTACTGTCAGAGTCCTTTCCCTCACTGGGGTCACAGTCTGCCTCCCCTCCCTAGGATGCCCTCCAACACTGTGCTGGTCTCTGGACCTGCTGTGGGGGCAGCTCAGATTCTATTCTGGTCTTACACTGTGTGTTCTTGCCTCCAGTGTCCACAGCTATCAGAACTAGTGTGTTTTCTTTTGTGGGAGTTCTCAATGTCCTTTTATATATTCCATAGACACAGAGCCTGCCTAGCTGATCGTGTGGATTTAATCTGCAGCTTGTACAGCTGGTGGGAGGGTTTTGGGTCTTCTTCCTTAGCCACACTGCCCCTGGATTTCAACTGTGGTTTTATTTCCTCCTCTGCATGTGGGTCGCTACTGAGGTGTACTCTTGAGGCTTCCCTGGAGGACTTGGGTCTGCCCCAGTGAGGGCCAGGTGTGGAGGTGGTGCAGTTGCTTGCATCGCAGGGGTTCTGGTGCGCCAGGTACTCAGGGGAGTTGGCAGCTAGGGCAGCAGGGGAGATAGTGCTCTAGAAGGCTATGGCAACAAGTATTGACCAATATGCTCCAGAATTCTTGCCTGGAGAACCCGACTGGCAGGCCACAGTCCATAGGGTTGTCAAGAGTTGGATACGATTGAAGTGACCTTGCATGCATAGATGCAATACTTTTTTTCCTGTGGCAGCTCTGCCCCAGTAAGCACTGAGCGTGAAAGTGGTGAATAATATTAATATTTCTGTCTATCCATACATGTATCTTATTTTCTTTATCCATTAATCCATCAATGAAGACACAAGTTGATTCTGACCAATGGAACAGAATAGAGAGCAGAGAAATAAACCCATGTATACATGGTGGACCAAACTTTGACAAGGGCATTAAGAACACACAGTGGGAAAATTGGTGCAGCTGCTTGGCCTGTGGGGACCCTGGCAGTGCCAAGTGTGCAGGGACGTGGACTGCTTCTGCTGTAGGAGTTATGACCCTATCAGAGTCTTTTTTCAAGACTCTTTTAGCTGTCAGTCAGAAGGCCTCTTTGGCCAGTCTTTCTCCGTACCTCCACCCACTCAGGCACTTAAGGGGCTCCCTTGCCTGGAGTCCTTTCTTTGTTGTTTGGCATGTCAGGCACATAGGGGGTCCCCCCTGGCTGGGGCCTTGCCCTGTAGATTGGCACATCAGGCACTTAAAGGGGCCCCCTGGGTGGGGTCCTAGTCTGTAGTTCAGTGCATCGGGTGTTTGATGGGCCACCCTCTCTATTGTTCAGCTTCAATAAACCAAAATTGAAAAAGACACGTGTATCCCATTGTTCATTGCAGCACTATTTAAAATAGCTAGAACATGGAAGCAACCTGGATGTCCCTTGACAGATGAATGGATAAAGAAGTTGTGGTACATATACACAATGGAATATTATTAAGTCATAAAAAGAATGCATTTGAGTCAGTTCTAATGAGGTGGATGAACCTAGAACCTATTATACAGAGTGAAGTAAGTCAGAAAGAGAAAGACAAATATCATATACTAACTCATGTATGCAGAATCTAAAAAAATGGTACTGAAGAATTTATTTGCAGGGCAACAATGGAGAAACAAACATAGAGAATAGACTTATGGACATGGGGAGAGGGAAGGAGAGGGTGAGATGTAGGGAAAGAGTAACACAGAAATTTACAATACCATATATAAAAGAGATAGCCAACGGGAATTTGCTGTATGTCTCAGGGAACTCAAACAGGGGCTCTGTATCAACCTAGAGGGGTGGGATAGGGAGGGAGATGGGAGGGAGTTTCAAAAGGGAAGGGATATGTGTATACACTATGGCTGATTCATGTTGAGGTTTGACAGAAAACAGCAAAATTCTGTCTGTAAAGCAATTAATCTGAAATTTAAAAACAAATAAATTTTTAAAAATAAATGGTGTTGGAAAACATGAACATCTACAGATCAAAGTTTAGTTCACCATGTATACAAGGGTTTATTTCTCTGCTCTCTATTCTATTCCATGGGTCAGAATCAACTTGTGTCTTCACTGATGGATTAATGGATAAAGCAAATAAGATATGTGTATGGATAGATAGAAATATTAATATTATTCAGACATAAAAAGGAAAGGGATCCTGCCATTGCTACAACCTCAACAAAGCTGGAGAAGATTATGCTATGTGAAATAAGCCAGATATAGACAAACACTGTATGATATCACTTATACATGGAATAAAAAACAAAAGGGCCAATCTCATAGAAACAGAGAGTAGAATGATGGTTGCCAGGAGCTGAGGAAAATGGGTGGATATAGGTCAAAGAATACATTTTCGGCTACAAGACGAAAGAGTTTGAGGATCTAATGTACAATATGATATCTATAGTTAGTAACTTGGTATTATATACTTGAAATTTGCGGAGATCTTAAGCATTCTCACTACCAGAAAATTAAAGACAGTGAGAGAGAGAGAGTTAACTATATGAGGTGATGGACGTGATAATTAACTTGACTGTGGTAATCATTTCACAATGTATATGTATTTCAAATCATCACATATACTTAAATTATATTTTTATTTGTTAATTATTCCTCAGTAAATCCAAAAGGAAAGAATTTACTAATGATATTGTGAGCTGTGGTAGTTACATAGTCTGTGATGGATATATACTAGTCTCAATGTAAATAGCAGCAACATGTCTTTTAGAAGTGTAATAACCTCCTCAGAGGATAATAAGCATGATGTGATGTGACTTCTTTTCCTCTTTTTTACATGTTGTCTTTTCTTTTGCCAGGGGCTTGTCTTACCAAACTTTAAAGTTACTGACCCTTGAGTATAGTTCTGTTCTGACAGTACCAGCCAAGTCTCCTGTACTGACATTTTATGCTATTCTATTCTCTCTTTGCCAAACTGCATTTAGTAATGTTACAACCCATTGATGATACAAGAAACTGTTTTCTTGCCTACTCATCCATTTTCTTGAGATAATGATAATTCATAATTGAAGTCAGGAATTCCATTACATTTACTGCTAATGCCAGCAAGTACTGTATATTTCTTTTAAGTAGATGAAGCAAAGAGGTAGATGTTAGTAACTGATAATGCTTCAATAATACATTATACAAGAGAATTCACTATATCTCTCTAAATAATGGACATAGTGCATGAATGCTCACATGTCTGACTCTTTGCAACCCCATGGGTTGTAGGCTGCCAGGCTCCTCTTGTCCATGGAATTTTCCAGGCAAGAATACTGGAGAGGGTTGCCATATCCTACTCCAGAGGATCTTCCTAATTCAGGGTTTGAAACTGCACCTGTTGCATCTCCTGCATTGGTAGGCAGATTCTTTACCACCTGTGCCATCTGGGAAGCCCAGTGGATGTGGTATCTATGTGCAAACATGAGTTCAAAATTATCACAATTATTTGCTACAAGGCAACGTAATATATGTGAAGGAAGCATCTGGAGAAGGTAAAATAGATGTCAATGATAAACAATGATAAACTCCAACATACAACCTAAAGAATTGCAGGAAAACTGTCATAACTTTGAGTCTTCAACTGTCAAAGTTATGTTTGAAAAATCATTTTTATTCCCCAGTGCTTCAAAGTATGCTGCTATGATTTTGTTGTATAAAGTGCTTCATTATTTTAGGCTGCAACAGGATAGAAATAATAATAAATTTCTCTAAGCAGGACAAAACAGTTGCTGTTCATGGTGAAAAATAATATTTAGGAGTCTGTAGGGTAATCAATGTTGGCTTAAAGCTTAACATTAAAGTGAAAATGTTGGCTTAAAACTCAACATTCAGAAAACGAAGATCATAGCATCCGGTCCCATCACTTCATGGGAAATAGATGGGGAAACAGAGGAAACAGTGTCAGACTTTATTTTGGGGGGCTCCAAAATCACTGCAGATGGTGACTGCAGCCATGAAATTAAAAGACGCTTACTCCTTGGAAGGAAAGTTATGACCAACCTAGATAGCATATTCAAAGCAGAGACATTACTTTGCCATCAAATGTCCGTCTAGTCAAGGCTATGGTTTTTCCTGTGGTCATGTATGGATGTGAGAGTTGGACTATAAAGAAAGCTGAGCACCAAAGAATTGATGCTTTTGAACTGTGGTGTTAGAGGAGACTCTTGAGAATCCCTTGGACTGCCAGGAGATCCAACCAGTCCATTCTGAAGGAGATCAGCCCTGGGATTTCTTTGGAAGGAATGATGCTAAAGCTGAAACTCCAGTACTTTGTCCACCTCATGCGAAGAGTTGACTCACTGGAAAAGACTCTGATGCTGGGAGGGATTGGGGGCAGGAGGAGAAGGGGACAACAGAGGATGAGATGGCTGGATGGCATCACTGACTCGATGGACGTGAGTCTGAGTGAACTCCAGGAGTTGGTGATGGACAGGGAGGCCTGGCATGCTGCGATTCATGGAGTTGAAAAGAGTCAGACATGACTGAGCGACTGAACTGAATTGAACTGAACTGAGGTCCAAGGAGCTGTGGCTGCGCAGGTGCAGGAGGGCCTAGAGGAGCTATCCCACGTTGAAGGTCAGGAAGGGCAGCGGTGGGGAGATACCCGTTGTCCAAGGTAAGGAGCAATGGCTGCGCTTTGCTGGAGCAGCTGTGAAGAGATACCCCACGCCCAAGGTAAGAGAAATCCAAGTAAGACGGTAGGTGTTGCAAGATGGCATCAGAGGGCAGACACACTGAAACCATTCTCACAGAAAACTAGTCAATCTAATTACACTAGGACCACAGCATTGTCTAACTCAGTGAAACAAAGCCATGCCCGTGGGGCAACCCCAGATGGGAGGGTCATGGTGGAGAGATCTGACAGAATGAGGTCCACTGGAGAAGGGAATGGCAAACCACTTCAGTATTCTTGCCTCGAGAACCCCAAGAACAGTATGAAAAGGCAAAATGATAGCATACTGAAAGAGGAACTCCCCAGGTCAGTAGGTGCCCAATATGCTACTGGAGATCAGTGGAGAAATAACTCCAGAAAGAATTAAGGGATGGAGCCAAAGCAAAAAGAATACCCAGCTGTGGATGTGACTGGTGATAGAAGCAAGGTCCGATGCTATAAAGAGCAATATTGCATAGGAACCTGGAATGTCAGGTCCATGAATCAAGGCAAATTGGAAGTGGTCAAACAAGAGATGGCAAGAGGACTCAGCGAACTGAAATGGACTGGAATGGGTGAATTGAACTCAGATGACCATTGTATTTACCACTGTGGGCAAGAATCCCTCAGAAGAAGTGGAGTAGCCATCATGGTCAACAAAAGAGTCTGAAATCCAGTACTTGGATGCAATCTCAAAAATGACAGAATGATCTCTGTTCGTTTCCAAGGCAAACCATTCAATATCACTGTAATCCAAGTCTATGCCCCAACCAGTAACGCTGAAGAAGCTGAAGTTGAACGGTTCTATGAAGACCTACAAGACCTTTTAGAACTAACACCCAAAAAAGATGTCCTTTTCATTATAGGGGACTGGAATGCAAAAGTAGGAAGTCAAGAAACACCTGGAGTAACAAACAAATTTGGCCTTGGAATATGGAATGAAGCAGGGCAAAGACTAATAGAGTTTTGCCAAGAAAATGCACTGGTCATAACAAACACCCTCTTCCAACAACACAAGAGAAGACTCTATACATGGACATCACCAGATGGTCAACACCAAAATCAGATTGATTATATTCTTTGCAGCCAAAGATGGAGAAGCTCTATACAGTCAGCAAAAACAAGACCAGGAGCTGACTGTGGCTCAGATCATGAACTCCTTATTGCCAAATTCAGACTTAAATTGAAGAAAGTAGGGAAAATCACTAGACCATTCAGGTATGACCTAAATCAAATCCCTTATGATTATACAGTAGAAGTGAGAAATAGATTTAAGGGCCTAGATCTGATAGATAGAGTGCCTGATGAACTATGGAATGAGGTTCGTGACATTGTACAGGAGACAGGGATCAAGACCATCCCCATGGAAAAGAAATGCAAAAAAGAAAAATGGCTGTCTGGGGAGGCCTTACAAATAGCTGTGAAAAGAAGAGAAGTGAAAAGCAAAGGAGAAAAGGAAAGATAAACATCAGGATGCAGAGTTCCAAAGAATAGCAAGAAGAGATAAGAAAACCTTCCTCAGCAATCAATGCAAAGAAATAGAGGAAAACAACAGAATGGGAAAGACTAGAGATCTCTTCAAGAAAATCAGAGATACCAAAGGAACATTTCATGCAAAGATGGGCTCGATAAAGGACAGAAATGGTATGGACCTAACAGAAGCAGAAGATATTAAGAAGAGATGGCAAGAATACACAGAAGAACTGTACAAAAAAGATCTTCACAACCCAGATAATCACAATGGTGTGATCACTGACCTAGAGCCAGACATCCTGGAATGTGAAGTAAACTGGGCCTTAGAAAGCATCACTACGAACAAAGCTAGTGGAGGTGATAGAATTCCAGTTGAGCTATTCCAAATCCTGAAAGATGATGCTATGAAAGAGCTGGATTCAATGTGCCAGCAAATTTGGAAAACTCAGCAGTGGCCACAGGACTGGAAAAGGTCAGTTTTCATTCCAATCCCAAAGAAAGGCAATGCCAAAGAATGCCCAAACTACCACACAATTGCACTCATCTCACACGCTAGTAAAGTAATGCTCAAAATTCTCCAAGCCAGGCTTCAGCAATATGTGAACCGTGAACTTCCTGATGTTCAAGCTGGTTTTAGAAAAGGTAGAGGAACCAGAGATCAATTTGCCAACATCCTCTGGGTCATGGAAAAAGCAAGAGAGTTCCAGAAAAACATCTATTTCTGCTTTATTGACTATGCCAAAGCCTTTGACTGTGTGGCTCACAATAAACTGTGGAAAATTCTGAAAGAGATGGGAATACCAGACCACCTGATCTGCCTCTTCAGAAATTTGTATGCAGGTCAGGAAGCAACAGTTACAACTGGACATGGAACAGACTGATTCCAAATAGGAAAAGGAGTACATCAAGGCTGTATATTGTCACCCTGTATTTAACTTATATGCAGAGTACATCATGAGAAATGCTGGACTGGAAGAAACACAAGCTGGAATCAAGATTGTCGGGAGAAATATCAATCACCTCAGATATGCAGATGACACGACCCTTATGGCAGAAAGTGAAAAAAAACTAAAGAGCCTCTTGATGAAAGTGAAAGAGGAGAGTGAAAAAGTTGGCTTTAAGCTCAATATTCAGAAAACGAAGATCATGGCATCCGGTCCCATCACTTCATGGCAAATAGATGGGGAAACAGTGGAAACAGTGTCAGACTTTATTTTTCTGGGCTCCATAATCACTGCAGATGGTGACCGCAGCCATGAAATTAAAAGATGCTTACTCCTTGGAAGGAAAGTTATGACCAACCTAGATAGCATATTCAAAAGCAGAGACATTACTTTGCCAACAAAATTCCGTCTAGTCAAGGCTATGGTTTTTCCTGTGGTCATGTATGGATGTGAGAGTTGGACTGTGAAGAAGGCTGAGCGCCGAAGAATTGATGCTTTTGAACTGTGGTGTTAGAGAAGACTCTTGAGAGTTCCTTGGACTGCAAGGAGATCCAACCAGTCCATTCTGAAGGAGATCAGCCCTGGGATTTCTTTTGAAGGAATGATGCTAAAGCTGAAACTCCAGTACTTTGTCCACCTCATGCGAAGAGTTGACTCACTGGAAAAGACTCTGATGCTGGGAGGGATTGGGGGCAAGAGGAGAAGGGGACGACAGAGGATGAAATGGCTGGATGGCATCACTGACTCGATGGACATGAGTTTGAGTGAACTCCGAGAGTTGGTGATGGACAGCGAGGCCTGGGGTGCTGAGATTCATGGGGTCGCAAAGAGTCAGACACGACTGAGCGACTGATCTGATCTGAGGGTAATCAAAACTAAAGCGATTGGCTAATTTGCATTATGTTTATACACAGGCTCTGATGTAAGTATTTCTTTAAAAAAAATTCAATTTATTTATTTTAATTGGAGGCCAATTACTTTACAATATTGTGGTTTGCCTTACGTTGACATGAATCAGCCACAGGTGTACGTTTGTCACCCATTTCGAATAACTCTGCACCTTTCATCCCTCTGGGTTGTTCCAGGGCACTGACTTTGAGTGCGCTGTTTCATGGGTTGGACTTGGAGTGGTCACCTGTTTCACATGTGGTAACATACATGTTTCAATGCTATTCTCTCAAATCATCCCACCCTCACCTTCTCTCACAGAGTCCAAAAGTCTGTTCTTTATATCTGTGTCTCTTTTGCTGTCTCTCATATAGGATTTCATTACCATCTTTCTAAATTCCATATATATGCATTAATATACTGTAAATTGGTGGTTTTCTTTCTGACTTGCTTCACTCTCTGTAATAGGCTCCAGTTTCATCCACCTCATTAGAACTGATTTAAATGTGTTCTTTTTAATAGCAGAGTAATATTCCATTGTGTATATGTACCACAACTTTCTTATCCATTCATCTGCTGATGAATATCTAGGCTGCTTCCATGTCCAAGCTGTTGTAAATGGTGCTTCATTGAACATTGGGGTACATGTGTCCCTTTCAATTCTGGTTTCCTCAGTGTGTATGCCCAGCAGTGGGATTGCTGGGTCATAAGGCAGTTCTATTTCCAGGGTTTTAAGGAATCTCCACACTGTTCTTCATAGTGGCTGTACTAGTTTGCATTCCCACCAAGAGTGTAAGAAGGTTTCCTTTTCTCCGCATCCTCTCCAGCATTTATTGTTTGTAGACTTTTTGATAGCAACCATTCAGACCGGTGTGAGATAGTATCTCATTGTGGTTTTGATTTGCATTTCTCTAATGAGTTACATTGAGCATCTTCTCATGTGTTTGTTAGCCATCTATATGTCTTCTTCAGAGAAATGTCTGTTTAGTTCTTTGGCCCATTTTTTATTGGGTTCATTTATTTTATGGATGTGAGAGTTAGACTGTGAAGAAGGCTGAGCGCCGAAGAATTGATGCTTTTGAACTGTGGTGTTGGAGAAGACTTGAGAGTCACTTGGACTGCAAGGAGATCCAACTAGTCCATTCTGAAGGAGATCAGCCCTGGGATTTCTTTGGAAGGAATGATGCTAAAGCTGAAACTCCAGTACTTTGACCACCTCATGCGAAGAGTTGACTCATTGGAAAAGACTCTGATGCTGGGAGGGATTGGGGGCAAGAGGAGAAGGGGACTACAGAGGATGAGATGGCTGGATGGCATCACTGACTCGATGGATGTGAGTCTGAGTGAACTCCGGGAGTTGGTGATGGACAGGGAGGCCTGGCGTGCTGTGATTCATGGGGTCGCAAAGAGTCGGATACGACTGAGCGACTGATCTGATCTGATTTTTCTGGTATTGAGCTGCATGAGCTGCTTGTGTATTTTTGAGATTAATTTTTTGTCAGTTGCTTCATGTGCTATTATTTTCTCCCATTATGAAGGCTGTCTTTTCACCTTGTTTGTAGTTTCCTTTGTTGTGCAAAAGCTTTTAAGTTTAATTAGGTCCCATTTGTTTATTTGTGATTTTATTTCCATTACTCTGGGAGGTGGGTCATAGAGGATCCTGCTGTGATTTATGTCAGAGAGTGTTTTGCCTATGTTTTCCTCTAGGAGTTTTAAAGTTTCTGGTTTTACATTTAGATCTTTAATCCATTTTGAGTTTATTTTTGTGTGCGATGTTAGAAAGTGTTCTAGTTTCATTACTTTACCAGGTGGTTGACCAATTTTTCCAGCACCACTTGTTAAAGAGATTGTCTTTTCTCCATTGTATATTTTTGCCTTCTTTGTCAAATATAAGGTGTCCATAGGAGCATGGATTTATCTCTGGGATTTCTATTTTGTTCCATTGATCTATATTTCTGTCTTTGTGCCAGTACCATACTGTCTTGATGACTGTAGCTTTGTAGTATAGCCTGAAGTCAGGCAGGTTGATTCCTCCAGTTCCACTCTTCTTTCTTAAGATTGCTTTGGCTATTTGAGGGTTTTTTTTTTTTTTTTTTGTATTTCCATACAAAAAAGAAAACTACAGGTCAGTATCACTGATGAACATATATATTGTAAGTATTTCTAAGAGGATCATTATTTTTAAATTTAGTTTCACAAAGCCAACATTATTTCACCTGCATATGAAACAGAGGTAAATTTTTACCAAAATAAGATTGGACACAAAGAATGATAATCTTATGTAAATATGCAGGTAGCCTACAAAAATATGTTAATAGCCTAGTGTTACATACTATTTGGGTATGAACTCTCTAATTATGTGAAATGTCAAGTTACTATTTTTTTAATATATACATACTCAATTTTTCAATGTCTAGAAAAATGATATGGGAAAATCAGAAAGGCCTGGCGTGCTGCAGTTTATGGGGTCTCAGAGTCGAACATGACTGAGCAACTGAACTGAACTGAACTGCATAGAATTTCTAGTTCTCCATTTATGTAATTATTTACAGATAATATTTATATGCACAAGTCTATAAATAAATAAATTGATATGAAAGTAAACACAAAATTTTCCAAAAATAGCAGTGACTTTACTATATAGGACTTTTGCTACTGAAAGAATTCACACCATTGACCAGTCCTCTCTGCCAGAAAAATGTTTGGCTGAGCAAGAAATAAACATCTATCACTGGTGTGGGAGTAAGTTGTTAAAAGTCTCAATTACCTAAACGTCAGCACAGCCTTTCATGAGGCAACTATCTCACATCTGCCTTCTTTTGTGCTTGTCTTCTTACTTCCTTTTTTATATCCCTAAAGAAAACTAAAACAACAAAAAACATACTTCCATGTGTATGTGCTAAGGTGCTTCGGTTATGTCCAGCTCTGTGATCCTATGGTCGATACCCCACCAGATTTCTCTCTCCATGGGAATCTCTAGGCAAGAATACTGGAGTGGATTGTCATGCCCTTAACCAGGGCATCTTCCCCACCCAGGGATAGAACTCAGGTCTCCTGCAGTGCACGCAGATTCTTTACCATCTGAGCTACTAGGGAAGCACAGTGAACAACAATCCTTTAGAAGGTAAATGGCAGAAAGTGAAGAGGAACTACAGAGTTTCTTGATGAAGGTGAAAGAGGAGAGAGAAAAAGTGGATTTAAAACTCAACATTGAAAAAACTAAGATCATGGCATCAGGTCCTATCACTTCATGGCAAATAGATGGGTAAAAAGTGAAAACTGTCAGATTTCATTTTCCTGGGCTCCAAAATCACTGCAGACAGTGACTGCAGCCATGAAATTAAAAGATTCTTACTCCTTGGAGGAAAAACTATGACAAACATAGACAGCATATTAAATAGCAGAGACATCACTTTGACAACAAAGGTCCATATAGTCAAAGCTATGATTTTTCCAGTAGTAATGTATGGTTGTGAGAGTTGGACCGTAAAGAAGGCTGAGTGCTGAAGAACTGATGCTTTTGAATTGCAGTGCTGGAGAAGACTCTTTGAGAGTCCCTTGGACAGCATGGAGATCAAACGAGTCAATCCTAAAGGAAATTAACTCTGAATATTCATTGGAAGGACTTATACTGAGGCTCAAATACTTTGGCCACCTGATGCAAAGGACCAACTCATTGGAAAAGACATTGTTGCTAGGAAAGACTGAGAGCAAGAGGAGAGTGGGCAACAGAGGAGATGTTGGATGGCATCACTGACTCAATGGACCTGAGTCTGAGCAATCTCAGGGAGATAGTGAAGGACAGGAAAGCCTGGCGTGCTGCAGTTCACTGGATCCCAAAGAGCTGGACATAACTTAGCAACTGACTGCAACATAAATTGAACACTTTCAACTTAGGTTGAACAAAGCATTTGATTGTGGTTAGTAATCATGTAGCAGTAGGGAGCTAGTCATAATGGTAATAAGGAAAGAAGCAATAGCGTTTCTCTATGTTTAGAATCAAACCAAATCTTGTGGATTCCTAGTTTCAGACCAAATTTAAATTGTCTTGTGGAATTTATTTACTTGGGCACACATGACTTCCAGTTTCTCCAGGGTAAAAACAAGCTTTTCACAGATCTAAAATAATCTCATAAGGCTTGGGGAACGTTTTTCCTCTTACAAAATATTTTGGTGAGTTAAGGGAATCAGAATCATAAAAATAAATATTAAATTTTGTGTCCAATAGCATGAATTTTATGAGATTACAAACTTTATGTAAAATTTATCTCAAAAACTGATGAAAGAATTCTGAAATGAATACCAAGCATGCATATGGAACATTTCTAACATATTTGATTTCTAATTTTGAGTATATATATTTTAAATATTCAGGAATGACATCTAGCACCCTTTTTTGGAACTACACCATAAGATAACATGTCTGTCTTATTCATTAGTTCATTCCAGGGATTAGTATACTGCTTGACCAGTTGTAGAAATTCACTGATTTTTTCCACTATTACAAAAACCATGGGCTAATTTTATCTGTAGAATATATCATTTATCCTTAACACTCATTTTTTTAACAAACGGTATTGGGACAAGATGTTAGATGTTCTGCTAATTGATCCATACACAAAAGAATGAGTTAGACTATGACCTCACAACAAATACACAAATCAATTTAAAATGTATTCAGGGAGTTCAAAAAAGAGGCAACATATATATACTTATGACTGATTCATTTTGATGTTTGGCAGAAATCAACAAAATTTTGTAAAGTGATTATCCTTCAAGTAAAAAATAAATAATAAAAAAAAAATGCATTCCAAGACCTGAAAGTAAGAGCTAAAACTATAACACCCCTAGAAGAAAGCATAGGTGTATATCTTCCTGTTCTTGGTTTAGGCAATTTTTTTGATATGACATCAAAAGCATAAGCAAGAAAACAGAGAAAAATAAATTTAACTTTTAGCAATAGCAAAATCTTTCATGCTGTAAAGAACACCATCAAGACATGAAAGTAAACCCACAGAGTTGTACAAGCAGCTGAAATGTATGCTATATACATTATATTTTAACAAAGCTGTTAAAAATAAGAAATATAGATCAATTTAGAAAAAAAAGTGAAAGACCAGAATAGTCAACACTATAAAACATTTCCAAAACAATAAAAGAGTTTCTAAACAAATGAAGCAATATACGTAGATTGGAAGATTGAATATTGTTAAGATGTTAGATGTTTGGCTAATTGATCTATAGACGCAAAAAGATTCTAAGTAAAACCTAATTAAGTTTTGTGTGTGTGTTTTGGTAAAGGCTGGCAAGTTTATTTTATTTTTATTATTTTTTTAATTTAATTTAATTTTTTTTAAACTTTACAAAATTGTATTAGTTTTGCCAAATATCAAAATGAATCCGCCACAGGTATACATGTGTTCCCCATCCTGAACCCTCCTCCCTCCCCATACCATCCCTCTGGGTTGTCCCAGTGCACTAGCCCCAAGCATCCAGTATCATGCATTGAACCTGGACTGGCAACTCGTTTCATACATGATATTTTACATGTTTCAATGCCATCCTCCCAAATCTTCCCACCCTCTCCCTCTCCCACAGAGTCCATAAGACTGTTCTATACATCAGTGTCTCTTTTGCTGTCTCGTACACAGGGTTATTGTTACCATCTTTCTAAATTCCATATATATGCGTTAGTATACTGTATTGGTGTTTTTCTTTCTGGCTTACTTCACTCTGTATAATAGGCTCCAGTTTCATCCACCTCATTAGAACTGCTTCAAATGTATTCTTTTTAATGGCTGAGTAATACTCCATTGTGTGTATGGACCACAGCTTTCTTATCCATTCATCTGCTGATGGTCATCTAGGTTGCTTCCATGCCCTGGCTATTATAAACAGTGCTGCGATGAACATTGGGGTACACGTGTCTCTTTCCCTTCTGGTTTCCTCAGTGTGTATGCCCAGCAGTGGGATTGCTGGATCATAAGGCAGTTCTATTTCCAGTTTTTTAAGGAATCTCCACACTGTTCTCCATAGTGGCTGTACTAGTTTGCATTCCCACCAACAGTGTAAGAGGGTTCCCTTTTCTCCACACCCTCTCCAGCATTTATTATTTGTAGACTTTTGGATCGCAGCCATTCTGACTGGTGTGAAATGGTACCTCATAGTGGTTTTGATTTGCATTTCTCTGATAATGAGTGATATTGAGCATCTTTTCATGTGTTTGTTAGCCATCTGTATGTCTTCTTTGGAGAAATGTCTATTTAGTTCTTTGGCCCATTTTTTGATTGGGTCATTTATTTTTCTGGAGTTGAGCTGTAGGAGTTGCTTGTATATTTTTGAGATTAGTTGTTTGTCCATTGCTTCATTTGCTATTATTTTCTCCCATTCTGAAGGCTGTCTTTTCACCTTGCTAATAGTTTCCTTTGATGTGCAGAAGCTTTTAAGGTTAATTAGGTCCCATTTGTTTATTTTTGCTTTTATTTCCAATGTTCTTGGAGGTGGGTCATAGAGGATCCTGCTGTGATGTATGTCAGAGAGGGTTTTGCCTATGTTCTCCTCTAGGAGTTTTATAGTTTCTGGTCTTACGTTTAGATCTTTAATCCATTTTGAGTTTATTTTTGTGTATGGTGTTAGAAAGTGTTCTAGTTTCATTCTTTTACAAGTGGTTGACCAGATTTCCCAGCACCACTTGTTAAAGAGATTGTCTTTAATCCATTGTATATTCTTGCCTCCTTTGTCAAAGATAAGGTGTCCATATGTGCGTGGATTTATCTCTGGGCTTTCTATTTTGTTCCATTGATCTATATTTCTGTCTTTGTGCCAGTACCATACTGTCTTCATAACTGTGGCTTTGTAGTAGAGCCTGAAGTCAGGTAGGTTGATTCCTCCAGTTCCATTCTTCTTTCTCAAGATCGCTTTGGCTATTCGAGGTTTTTTGTTTTTCCATACAAATTGTGAAATTATTTGTTCTAGCTCTGTGAAGAATACCATTGGTAGCTTGATAGGGATTGCATTGAATCTATAAATTGCTTTGGGTACTATACTCATTTTCACTATATTGATTCTTCCAATCCATGAACATGGTATATTTCTCCATCTATTAGTGTCCTCTTTGATTTCTTTCACCAGTGTTTTATAGTTTTCTATATATAGGTCTTTAGTTTCTTTAGGTAGATATATTCCTAAGTATTTTATTCTTTCCGTTGCAATGGTGAATGGAATTGTTTCCTTAATTTCTCTTTCTGTTTTCTCATTATTAGTGTATAGGAATGCAAGGGATTTCTGTGTGTTGATTTTATATCCTGCAACTTTACTATAGTCATTGATTAGTTCTAGTAATTTTCTGGTGGAGTCTTTAGGGATTTCTATGTAGAGGATCATGTCATCTGCAAATAGTGAGAGTTTTACTTCTTCTTTTCCAATTTGGATTCCTTTTATTTCTTTTTCTGCTCTGATTGTTGTGGCCAAAACTTCCAAAACTATGTTGAATAGTAATGGTGAAAGTGGGCACCCTTGTCTTATTCCTGACTTTAGAGGAAATGCTTTCAATTTTTCACCATTGAGGATAATGTTTGCTGTGGGTTTGTCATATATAGCTCTTATTATGTTGAGGTATGTTCCTTCTATTCCTGCTTTCTGGAGAGTTTTTATCATAAATGGGTGTTGAATTTTGTCAAAGGCTTTCTCTGCATCGTTTGAGATAATCATATGGTTTTTATTTTTCAATTTGTTAATGTGGTGTATTACATTGATTGATTTGTGGATGTTGAAGAATCCTTGCATCCCTGGGATAAAGCCCACTTGGTCATGGTGTATGATCTTTTTAATGTGTTGTTGGATTCTGATTGCTAGAATTTTGTTAAGGATTTTTGCATCTATGTTCATCAGTGATATTGGCCTGTAGTTTTCTTTTTTTGTGGCATCTTTGTCAGGTTTTGGGATTAGGGTGATGGTGGCCTCATAGAATGAGTTTGGAAGTTTACCTTCCTCTGCAATTTTCTGGAAGAGTTTGAGCAGGATAGGTGTTAGCTCTTCTCTAAATTTTTGGTAGAATTCAGCTGTGAAGCCATCTGGACCTGGGCTTTTGTTTGCTGGAAGATTTTTGATTACAGTTTCAATTTCCGTGCTTGTGATGGGTCTGTTAAGATTTTCTATTTCTTCCTGGTCGAGTTTTGGAAAGTTGTACTTTTCTAAGAATTTGTCCATTTCTTCCACGTTGTCCATTTTATTGGCATATAATTGTTGATAGTAGTCTCTTATGATCCTTTGTATTTCTGTGTTGTCTGTTGTGATCTCTCCATTTTCATTTCTAATTTTATTGATTTGATTTTTCTCCCTTTGTTTCTTGATGAGTCTGGCTAATGGTTTGTCAATTTTATTTATCCTTTCAAAGAACCAGCTTTTGGCTTTGTTGATTTTTGCTATGGTCTCTTTTGTTTCTTTTGCATTTATTTCTGCTCTAATTTTTAAGATTTCTTTCCTTCTACTAACCCTGGGGTTCTTCATTTCTTCCTTTTCTAGTTGCTTTAGGTGTAGAGTTAGGTTATTTATTTGACTTTTTTCTTGTTTCTCATGGAGAAAAGCCCACTAGAATAGCCAAACAAATTTGTCAAAGAATACAATGGAGAACTAATATGACTTCAAGATTTACATAAAGCTACAGTAACTAAAAAAGTCATAGTCACAAAAAGATAGAAAGAATGTTTTTAGACAGAATAGATATAGAGATATACTTACACATAGATAGCTATTTTATTTTTTAAAGAGTGTAAATGAAATTTATTGGAGAAGGCATTGTCTTTTCAACAGAGATATTAATATGAAAACAATTTAACTTTGACCCATACCCTGTTTGTTACATGAGAATTAACTTAAAATGGATAACTGACATAGATGTGGAATCTAAAATTATGTAATAATAAGAGAGAGTAGAATATAACATCAAAAACATGATCTGTGAGAGAAAAACTTGATGTACTGCATTACCAAATTAAGACCTTCTGTTCTTTGAAAGATACAGATAGGATAGGGAAAAATATTTAGAAATCACATAACAGATTAAAAAAATTATATCTGCAATATATAAAGAAAACTATAAACACAATAATAAAAACTTTTAATAGACAAAATATTGTATTCAACTCCTAGGTTGAACAATGGGGGAAAAATGGTTGCATAATGTTTGAGAAAGGACTTCTTTATTAATCTTAATTGAAACCTCATTCATGATTTCTCTTAAGCTAGAAAAAAATAAATATATCTACCAACATGAGCATGCATGAACAAATGGTGATATATTTATCCAGTAGAGTTCTATGATTCAAAATAAATATATAAACAAGTTACTGCTATACACAATGACTTGGCTGAATCTCACAAATACAAAAAAGCACATAAAAGAATAATGATTAATGACTATGTGGAGTTCAAATATCAGGAAGACTCACAGAGATTATAGAAATATAAATATAACCCTCATAGTTGAAAGGAAATGGATCACAAAGAAATTTTCTCAGGTCATGGAAGATTTTTATAACAGCTATCATGGTTTCAATTTAAATATTATATGACTAAAAGACTCAAACTCTTTATAAAACCTCTTTTAAAGATATAAGAATATACAGAAAAATGAGAACAATTTGCACTGTTAACAGTTAAGATTGCTAAAAGAGCTAGAGAAAATTTTCATCAGCTCTAAGCCAATGATACTGGATAGATAAAATCAATCTGTGGTTTATTAAAGCATCACATTCTGAAGTAGTGAAGCCATAACTGCCAAAAAACTACTATTTTCTTCTCTAACAGATATCCTTTTGGTTGAAAAATCCAAGGATTATTGCTAACTAGAATAGTGGATACTTGTAAAGAAACAATTTACTCATTGGTATCATACTTTTCCACCATTAATAGAAATGAAAATTCTATAACTTAGGTTTAACCTGGGCAAATTGAAATTTACATGAAATGACAGTACCAGTCTAAATAAATATCCAAATAAATTTCTAAAATATATAAATTTCATAAATTGTGAAATTGGTCTTGTAAAACATTGCTGTGTGAGACGCACCAATACCTCAATAGATATGTCATATTAGGAATTCAAGTAGAGGAAGGTTTTATTAAGAAAGATTGGTGGTGTAGCAATTAATAAGCAAGGTAAATATAAGTTGAGTCTAACAAAATGTGTATAAACATTGTTATAAAGCCAAAGCCTATCCAAAGTAATTCATAACCACAAGAACTTTAGGGTAAAGTCATACTTCAAAAATGAATATTTAACTTTTGAATACAATATAATAAAAATGAAGTACTTGTACAAGTGTGTGGACATTTACATTGTGTGCTCGTGTGTGTGTTACAGGCAGAGGGAAAGAGAAGGTGTACTTCAGGAAGTGAGAAGATGAAGGAACATCAACTCTATCAACTCAAACAGGAGTAATCTAATATACTTGGACATGAAAATTCAGTAAGTATGTACAGAAGAGTAAAATTTTCTCCTCAAAGAATGAAAAACATGAAATAAAAAAGTTTTCTCTTAAGAAGAAAGGTTGTGATTTAAAAAAATTATAAAACAATCTTTGGACGTTTATTTATTTTTTTTCAGAAGAAGTATAATTACAAGGCCTCATCTCCCAGAAGATTAAGGTGGACATTAAAGACGCAATTCAGAATACCTTTGGTCATATTCTTTTTTTTCTTCATAGATTATTATCTTTTCTCTGTTTCCTGAAACATAGGATGCAGGGAAAAAAAAATCTTTCTCATATTTATTAAAAGCTTTGTCTTCATCATTTATATTCATCATGAATATATTCATGTCAAGTGTTGTTAAATATGTTTTTGATAATACATGACATCATAAACTATAGG
Organism: Bos indicus x Bos taurus; assembly: GCF_003369695.1. Classification (NCBI taxonomy): domain Eukaryota; kingdom Metazoa; phylum Chordata; class Mammalia; order Artiodactyla; family Bovidae; genus Bos; species Bos indicus x Bos taurus. The sequence continues at coordinate 99,958,180 of NC_040080.1, forward strand.
CCATGTAAGCTAAAATAAAAGCTTATTATTTAGTTCTGTGTTTTTTTAAACATAATAAATTTATGAAAAGTTATAGATTTTTCTTTCTGACTTCCCCTGGGTGTTTGTTCCCTAGCCATACATAACACAAATATAAATTTCTAAAGTTGATGGAGAATTTATTCCACTGAATCTCTCCTTCTTAGCTGAATAAATTCAATTTATATGTGCCTCTGGGTCCAATACTGGCCATAACAAGGTAACTACTGATGGACAATTAGCCTTCCTTTCATACGTAACTATAAACCTGCATGAGTATGAGGTAACTGTTAGCAGTCACGGAACAATGGGCAGCAAAAGACTAAATTCTTGAGAGAAACGAAACTCAAGGTGAATCACCCTGGGCCCTTTACAAAGGGATAAAGTAGGCAATCCAAAGCAAAATCAATCCTGAATATTCATTGGAAGAAATGATGCTGAATGAAGAAATGATGTTGAAGTTCCAATACTTGGGTCACCTGATGTGAAGAGCTGACTCATTGGAAAAGACAGCGATGCTGGGAAAGATAGAAGGAAGGAGGTGAAGGGGACAACAGAGGATGAGATGGTTGGATGGCATCACCAACTCAGTGAACATGAGTTTGTGCAAATTCCAGGAGATGGTGGACAGGGAACCTGGCGTGCTGCAGTCCATTGGGTTGCAAAGAGTCAGACACAACTGAGCCACTGAACAACAATTTCTTAATGATTATGCAAGAAGACAGAGACCAAGCAAAGGACAATGAACTGTGGAGCTGGGGAGGTGCCACAGAATCAGAATTCCGTCCTGCTGAAGCAGCTGTAATCTATGGGAAATGGCACTAGAGAAAAACGGAGCAATATGTAAGTAGGGAAATACATCAAGATAAAATGGAGTTTATCCAGGAAAGCAAGGTTGGTTTAATATTCTAATGTTAAAAATTATTATATTAACAGAATAAAAGAAAAATTCATTTTTAACTCAATAGATGCAAAAATATACTTAAAAATAGCATGTATTCATGATAAAAAAAAAACTTAAGGGAAACTGGAAATAAAATGGAACTTCTGGAAACTGATAACAGGCATGTATTAAAAACCTACAGTTAACATTATGCTTAATGGCAAACTATTGAATGCTCTCCCTCTAAGATAGGAAACAAGGCAACCCTATCCCTTAGTATTTACTAAAGAAAAATACAAAGGCCCACAAAATCCCATGAGCATTAATGTTTATGACATTTTATTTATACTAGACAAAAACTGGAAACAACCCAAGTGCCCGTCAATAGGGAAGTGGATAAAGAAATTGTGGTATACTCATAAAGAGGGATAATACCCATCAATAAAGAGCAATTAACTCTGATAACAACATGGATGGATCTCAGAAACATTATGCTAAGTGAACAGAGGCAGATATAAGAAAAGCATATTTTTGTATAATTTCCTTTAGATGACATTCTGAAATAGTTAAAGCTAACTCATACTGAGGAAAAATAATTCTATGGTTGCTTAGTGACAAAGATGAAGGGGAGCCTGTTTGCAAAGTGCCTGCTGGAAATTTTCCTTAGTGATAGAAATGTTGTATATGTCAACTTAGGTAGTGATTACATGAGGTCATACATTTGTCACAACTAATTCAGTTCTATGCTACAAAAGTATGCTTTGCATTGCAAGTAAATTATACCTAAAGTTAACTAGCAAAAGTAAATATAAAACTTGTGCTTTTTTGCAATTTTTTGAACTGAAAAATAACAACCTGGTTTGTTTTCCCTTGACACAATCACCATAAGAAACGGAAGCAGTCCTCCTCCTTTACCTAGTGGCTCATGGAAAGATCTTTGGGTCAGGCAGACACAGTCCTGCGCAATAATTATTGGGTATCTTTCATCTGCCTGGAATCATGCAAAAAAACCCAGGACGTAATAATGCACAGGACACAGTGTCCCCAGAAGCGCAAAATCTAATGAAGAACTAGGACATTAAGACATTCAGCCAGTTATTGAAACTTACTAAGATGCAGTTTCTACTAAAGCAAACTGGGGATATTAATACTTATTCCCCTTGATGCTCTAAGGATAAAAGTAGGTAAAGCACACAAATCAATAGTTCTAGATAATAACAAAGGCTCAATAAATTACAATTTGAAAAATTACTGGAAAAAATAAAAGCAAACAAAATAAAGCCCATATGGCAAAAGGAATAATAAAAATTTGTTTAAAATTGTAGAACAGTGTAAAATAATGTAAAAATAATGGTACAAAATATGAGACAAGAAACACTGGTGCAAATAGATGGGCATAGTCTTTTAAAACTTCCACAGTAGAGTAGATTGCTATCATGCTATATAAACTTATGGAGACTATAAAATAGTAGAAAGTTCCTAATTCAATTTGCTAAGCTGGTATGACTCTGAAACTAAAACCTGATTAAGATAGAGCACAAAAGAATAAATAATAGTATATATTGACCTATAAGGATAGATGTATTCATTGTAAGTAAATTATTAGCAAATCAATTCCAACAGTACAGTAAAAGAGTAGAACTTGCTGAGGTAGAGTTTATTCTGGGAACAGAAGGACAGTTCAACATTAGGAAATCCACTAATGCTTTTCTTGACATTAATAATTTAAATAAGGAAAAAAAAACTTATGATCATCTCTAAAGATTTCAAAAAAAAAAAAGCAAATCATAAAATTCAACATCCATTTTTATTTTTAAAAGCTTTTAGTAAATTAGAAGTTATTAAAGATTATAACCACTACTTTAAGTGACATAATTTTATGCCTAGAAAACCTAACATAATCACTTGAAAGATATCCAGAATACTGAGTATTCCATTACAAATGTCTATGTATATGATAAATATGCCCTTGGACATTATTGGTTCTTTTCTGTGCCAACTGTTAACTTTTCAGGAAAATAATTAAAGGACAAGATATAAAAATTTGGGGGTTTCCCCAGATATGGAGACTTATATGAAGAAAACTGAAAAACCTTATTTAGAAACTTGTAGAAATGAAGAAAGGAGAAAAATAATATTACAATGCTGAATATTTTCCAAATTAATTCCTGAAATTACTGCTTTTCATGTACTACATAGTAATTTCAAACATTGTTTTCTTTTTTATTTTTTCCTTTTAATTGGAGGCTAATTACTATATTGTGGTGGGTTTTGCCATACATTGACATGAATCAGCCACGGGTGTTTTCTATTAATAGTTCTTCCATAGGAAGCATCTATGTAGCTTTCAGTACCAAGGACAAATTTCTCCCCTTCCTACATTTTTCACTGAAGTCTCAGTTATTCTGTTCTCTGGCCTTCCACAGCTCTTTTCCCAGACAACTTATATTGCTGCTGATTTTTTGTTGACAACTTTACATGCTTGATACTCTCTATTAACAGAGGTCATTAACTAAGCCTACAATATGGTTGGCACAGACATTCAATATTTTTTTGCTGATTAAATATTTAGTCCCTACTGCTGCTGCTGCTAAGTTGCTTCAGTCGTGTCCGACTCTTTGCGACCCCAGAGACGGCAGCCCACCAGGCTTCCCAGTCCCTGGGATTCTCCAGGCAAGAACACTGGAGTGGGTTGCCATTTCCTTCTCCAATGCGTGAAAGTGAAGTCGCTCAGTCGTTCCCGACTCTTAGCGACCCCATGGACTGCAGCCTACCAGGCTCCTCTGTCCATGGATTTTCCAGGCAAGAGTACTGGAATGGGGTGCCATTGCCTTCTCCGTAAAAGCATTCTGAATTATTGGTGGGCAGCTTCTAACTTCAATTACTTCTGGAAATATTTGAAGTACAAAACAAGATTACATTCTGTATAGTTAAATGAGAATACTTTTAAATACTCACTTTCAATTTTAAATGTGTAGATTTCTTACAGAGAATCTCTGAGTAGATGCAAAATGCATTCATCTAACCAATGCAGAAAGCCTCAACATATGCACCAAAACAATCCTCAGGTTCCCCAGTCTTGGAATTCAACATACCCTTTTATTTCTCTTCACAAAAGCTTCATTTTCTCCCTGTAGTTGCAGATTTCTGAGAATGCTCTGCCATCTTCCTTTGCTCACATCCAAGTTCACCTGAAGCCTAGGTAGACAATTATCTACATGCTTAATCTTCCCCCATCAGTGCCTCTCTGCCTCTTACCTGGAGGATTCTTCTGACATTAGGGGAGCTTGTTGCAGGGGCATCTGAAGGTCCTGGATCAACTGTAAATCAATGTTGCAGCCCTCCTCAGCCTGCCATGAGAAGCCCTCTAAGGGAAAGTTCAAGTTCTCTCTCCCACTCTCTCTTTTAGCTAGTTTTGCAAAGTTATCACATTAAAGATGTCTTTGACCAATATAAGTTTAGTTTTTATCAGCCTAATTGATGTGTGACATTAAATCCATTGAAAACATAAAACTGAAGCTGTAACAGTACACTCTGTTAACCAACTTTCTGCCTATATGTTGACTATAGCACGCTAAAGAATTTCATTTGGCTTATATCAGTGAAGAAGAAAACAGTCTAAACTCCTTATACTCCTATATATACATCACATGTATGTGTATGAAGTGAAGTGAAGTGAAGTTGCTCAGTCGTGTCCAATCTTTGTGACCCCATGGAGCCTGCCAGGCTCCTCTGTCCATGGGATTTTCCAGGCAACAATACTGGAGTGGGCTGCCATTTCCTTCTCCAGGGTATCTTCCCAACCCAGGGATCAAACCCAGGCCTCCTGCATTGTAGGCAGATGCTTTTACCATCTGAGCCACCAGGGAAGTCCCAATGTATGTGTATACAGTTATACAAAAATCTTAAATACTAAGTCCAAGAGTCAGTCTTAATGTGTTAGCTTGATTTGAGGCATCGTTTCATATTTTTTATATTTAACCTAAAATCTCAGAATAATTTCATCCAAAGTATCTTAAATTTATGACAATACATTTTGCATTTGATGAAAACACATATTTCTGAATGGTGTCAAAAGCAGCTATCGATTTTCTTTTCAATAGAGTGCAAAACAAACATTCCTAACTCTATTCTTAAAGATTCTTTGCCAGTTTCCTGAATTTTTCATATCATTGAATTTTTTTCTTCTGCCCAGTCAATTAATATTGACAATGTGCCACCAATAGACTTCTTACTATTACAAATGCTTCTACTATCTGGCAGAATTCAATACACTTACTGCTTCTTAGAATTAAATCTGCCTCCCCATTTATGAATAGCAAAATATGCTTTCTGAAGTTTACAGTATTCTTTAAACCTAGGTGTTGGAATTACTCTTTGACATTCAGAAATATCACAGAGTAAACAAAGCTTTTATATTTCTGCTTAAATGGTCATATATTTTGAAATTTTTCTACTTAGAATGATATCAGGTAAAGCAATAATAAATTTAACTGTAAAAAAAAAAGCTACTAGACTAATTACTTTGAAAGAACAGAAAATACTCTTCTTTATTAGTAAATTGTTAAAGTCATAGACTACAAAGTTTCACTAAAATTTGGATGAATTATTTTGTAGCTGCAGCAGGTTATCTGTAGTTTTTCACTTTCTTCATCTAAATCATAATATCTGTTGAATACTTAGTTTCAAATCCTTTTCAAAAATGGGACCAATACACTGTCACACTAAATTCAGGAAGATTTTCTTATCAGTAACTATTTTCTATGTAATTTCTAATAAGAGAACATTAAAATATGAGAAGCTGGAAAATTAACAGATACTGCTAAGAGAATTATTCTTAAGTACCAAGGATCTTCTTTTGGTTTTCTCTTGTATCAGACTATGTATCCTTCATGTGAGCTATTCTTTCTTGAGAGATGTTCCCTTGGATTTCCTCTTTTCTCATGTACTGTTAGAACGATATGAAGATACTAAGAAGACAAACCAGAGTAGCTTTCCAAGGAAAAAAAAAAAAAAAAAGAATTAAAGAGGAAAGTTACTGAAACTTTTTTTTTATCACTAAAGCGCAGACTTTCTTTTTTGTATTATTATAATCCTTCACCTATAGTCACTGTATTATATAAGATGCCTGAAGTGAAGACTAAACCATGGGTTTAGACAAGAAAGCAGCAGTCTACTCAGCTTGAGCCTAACCCCAGCTTTAGGTGACAGCTATAAAAGAAGTCCAGTCTGGTTCACCAGAGCAAGAGACCACACAAGATATTTGAAAGTCCAAGCCAAAACCATAGAGCAATGTTCTAAAAACAAAGCCATTTTTCAGAATTGCTTACAGACCATTTTCAAAAACCCAGAATTTTGAATTCGTTCTAGCGAATTAGGTCTTCTGAGAATTGGACAAAAGCAGCTCAATCAAAAAATAAATAAAATAAAACATTTAAAATGATTCAGGTGTGCAGTCAGGATGAGGATAACTGGTCTATTTATCAAGAATATACCTTTTCACTAAATGTTTTTCCATAAAACCCCCATGGAGGTTCCTATATAAAACATTCTTGAACCTGATATGATAGTAGGTATTTGAATGAAATTCCATGATAAAATAGAATTTGAAATTAATAAACTTTTGTGCAGCTGCTTGTCTTTTAATATCTACCTATAATTACCATGCTATAATATACTCACAAGGTCTGGATACTAAATACTGAATCTAACCTCACTGATTGAATTGCAAAATATAAAAAAAATGAACTCTAAGACAGCATATAATTTTAAATTATATTCTATTTTCTATGTATGCTTTTAATGTAATAGTTGCATCTTTTAAAGTAAAGAATAAATTAATTTTATTGAAATTTAATCCAACTTTTATGTTGATTCATGATGTCATTTCAAATATCCTTTATCCCTTTCTTTTCTTTTCTTTTTTTTTTAAATCAATACAATTTTAATATTTTTTAAAAATAAAATAAAGTGGCAATAACATGATTGACCCACCACCACCTCCCCTGCCCTCTATGACCATCTTTCTTTTTTTTTTTTTTCATTTAGGATGAATTTTTGTTGTCAGCATACCACTGTATTTGTATTTAAAATTTTTACCTTGTGACTCTCCTTAATTAGGAGAGTCAAGGGTAACAATGATAAAGATAACATATAATTTATTATCAAAATTGTGGCATTATTTATATTTATGCCAGGACCACTATGCTGGACAACAGGGACATGCAGTTACCTAATAAGTGGTCCTAAACAAATGCCTAAATCCCTACAGAGAGTACCTATCTTAGTTTTTTAAAAATAAGTAGAAAAATCTTTCTTAATGCAAATAAGTACTCTTTGTACGTTTTTCCTTAATATTAATAATTTAATATTGATTTTTCAGAGTCTGTTAGTTTATTAAATAGGTGGTAGAAGTAAAATGTAGGTTAGACAGAAATTTTCCTGATGTCATCAATCCTTTTATATTTTTTTAGTTGTTTTCTTACTGACAGTGGCCAAAAAGGACACTCTGTACCCTCACTGGGGGAAAGTGTGTGTACACATCTTAGACCAGAGTTTCACAGGCTTTTATAAGCAAGCTTTCAGCATAGAAATTTATGTAAAATAGATTGGGAAGGAATTGGCACCCCACTCCAGTATTCTTGCCTGGAGAATCCTGTGGACAGGGGAGGCTGGTGGGCTGCTGTCCATGGGGTTGCACAGAGTTGGACATGACTGAAGCGACTGAGCGTGCATGCATTGGAGAAGGAAATGGCAACCCACTCCAGTATTCTTGCCTGGAGAATCCCAGGGACAGAGGAGCCTGGTGGGCTGCCATCTATGGAGAGGCTCAGAGTCAGACACAACTGAAACGACTTAGCAGCAGCATGTAAAATAGGTAGCCAATGGGAATTTCCTGTATGACTCAGGAACTCAAACAGGGGCTCTGTGACAAGCTGAAGGGTGGGATGGGGAGGGAGATGGGAGGGAGGTCTGGGAGGGAGGGGACATGGGTTTACCCATGGCTGATTCTTATTGATGTATGACAGAAAACTACAAAATTTTGTAAAGCAATTATCCTTCAATTAAAAATTGAAAAAAAAAAAAGAAAAAAAAAAGCAAAGAAATATGCTGAATTCACTACTCCAATTAAAAAAAAAAAGACTTCTGACAAACTTTGAAATAGCTGCCTGTTCTTGCTAAGATTTCTCAGACCACTATAAGCCATTCTTCTCTGAAAATTTCTTCAGCTTGGTCAAGGAAAGAATGTGACATCTAAAGTCATTTTTATTTTCACATATAGGAAGAAAGTGTATCAGACACAGACATATATTACTTTATAGATTCCATCTTAGCATTGGCTATTCCTGTAAAAATACATATTTTTGGACATTTTAAACACCACTATCATGACTTCAACCTGTTTTTCAAAATAACTTTATAGAACCAGAAGTTGAGTCTTTACTCTCTACTGATCTCCATGTGCTTACAAAATAAATCATAATATTTGTTTTTTTCCAAAGATATTGAGGATGCAAAGATGTCTGGTAACATTCAGACAAAATCCTCCAGGGCTGGAAAAATGCTTAAGAACCAAGGGGTAGAGGCCTTAAGACCTGAAGTGAAAAATGCATGACTAGCCCAGCCATGCTCCTGGAGGCAAATCCACAGACCTCAGTCTGATGCAGATCTTGAAGCCTGTCACCCAGCCCCTCTCAACCACACTTCTTCAGGAGTGATTTTGATGTCCCAGCACCCAGAGGGAGACATGTCCTAATATGCCTCCAGAGGCAGCTTCATTGACATTAGTCTGATTGTGAATCCTGAAGTAATCGTGTGGCCCAACAACAATCCTGCTCAGCCATGGTCTGGGGACAGTCCTGCCCAACCAGGAACCTGGCAGGAGGCACACCCCTCCATGTTGTAGGGGACAGGCTTTCAGAATTTGGTCTCAGCAATGGATTCTGAAGCAGCCCTGTGACTTTGTTCTGGTCCTCAGCTGTTGTCAGGGGCTACTTCTGCCTAGCAACTTATTAAGAGCACACCCAGAGACCCAGAGAGAGCTGCACACATCCTTGTGCCTGGTAACAAGCCCATCTGTGAACCTTAAAGCATACCATTGTTCTAGTGCCAGCACTACTGACCAAGGTTTTAGAGGGAGTCCTATTCACCCAAGGACCAGACACAACGCATGTGAGCCCAAACCTCTGGTAAAAGGCCCGCAAATACAGATCCTACTACAGACCCAGCAGCAGCTACACGACTGGCTGCAACCCAGCTCTACCATGACTGAAAATAGTGCCATCATCCTGGAACTTGACAGAAGAAATCTACTTGCTAACACCAGTCAGTAAACATGGGAAGATGTATTCACCTCTTCAGGTGTGCAAAGCAACACAAGGCTACAAGTATCATGAAGAAAAAAGTGAATGTGATACCACCAAAAGACACTAGCAGAGATCTATACATCTGTGTCTATTTTGCCGTCTCACATTCAGGGTTATCGTTACCAGATCTAGTGAAGTGAAGTCGCTCAGTCATGTCCGACTCTTTGCGACCCCATGGACTATAGCCTACCAGGCTGTTCTGTCCATGGAATTTTCCAGGCAAGAATACTGGAGTGGGTTGCCATTTCCTTCTCCAGGAGATCTTCCCAACCCAGGGATTGAACCTGGGTCTCCTGCATTGTAGGCAGATGCTTTACCATCTGAGCCACTAGGGAAGTCCCTAAATTTTAAAAATTAATATATGTGGAAAATTTACAAATATTTAGAAAACAAGCAAGACATTCCTGAACAACTAATGAATCAAAAAAGAAATCAAAAAGAAAACCCAAAAGCATCTTGAGACAAACAAATGGAAACACTGCATATCAAAACTTATAGGATTCAGTTAAAGCAGTTCTAAGAGAGAAGTTTTTGGTGATAAATACCTAAATTAGGAAAAAATAAAGACAGCAAACAACCCAGTGTAAAACCTCAAAAAACATGAAAAAATGAAAAAACTGAGCCCAAAGTTAACAGAATAAAAAAATTACAATGAAGATTGGGGCAGAAAAAAATGAAATAGAGACCAGAAAAACACTAGAAAAGATCAATGAAACTAAGGATTTTTTAAGATAAACAAAATAGACAATTTTTAGCTAGACTAAGACAAAATGTGAGGGCACTGAAATAAAATTAAAATTTTAGAGGAAACTTATAAATAATATAGAGAAACGCCAAAAATCATTATATGGCAATACATTTGATAACCAAGAAGAAGAGGATAATTCCTTAGAAACCTACACCACCAAAACTGAATCACGAATGAATAGACAGTCTGAATAGACTAATAACAGGGATATGGAAGAAGTAGTCAAAATCTCTCAAAAATAAGAATTCCAAGAACAAATGACTTCATAGGTGAATTTGACCAAATATTTAAAGAAGAATTAATGACAATCCTTTCAAATTATTCCAAAAATCAGAGGGAAACACTTTCAAGTTCATTTTACGAGATCATAACTATCCTCTAACAAAGCCGGATAAAGACACTACAAGAAGAGTATAAGCTAATATCTCTGATGACTATAGATGCAAAAATTTTCAAAAAAAGACTAGAAAATTCAATTCAACAGTCCATTGAAAGTATCATCAGATCAGATCAGTCATGTCCGACTCCTTGAGACCCCATGAATCGCAGCATGCCAGGCCTCCCTGTCCATCACCAACTCCCGGAGTTCAATGAGACTCACGTCCATCGAGTCAGTGATGCCATCCAGCCATCTCATCCTCTGTCGTCCCCTTCTCCTCCTGCCCCCAATCCCTCCCAGCATCAGAGTCTTTTCCAATGAGTCAACTCGTCGCACGAGGTGGCCAAAGTACTGGAGTTTCAGCTTTAGCATCATTCCTTCCAAAGAAATCCCAGGGCTGATCTCCTTCAGAATGGACTGGTTAGATCTCCTTGCAGTCCAAGGGACTCTCAGGCGTCTTCTCCAACACCACAGTTCAAAAGCATCAATTCTTTGGCGCTCAGCCTTCTTCACAGTCCAACTCTCACATCCATACATGACCACAGGAAAAACCCTAGCCTTGACTAGACGAACCTTTGTTGGCAAAATAATGTCTCTGCTTTTGAATATGCTATCTAGGTTGGTCATAACTTTCCTTCCAAGGAGTAAGCATCTTTCAATTTCATGGCTGCAGTCACCATCTGCAGTGATTTTGGAGCCCAGAAAAATAAAGTCTGACACTGTTTCCACTGTTTCCCCATCTATTTCCCATGAAGTGATGGGACCAGATGCCATGATCTTCATTTTCTGAATGTTGAGCTTTAAGCCAACTTTTTCACTCTCCACTTTCACTTTCATCAAGAGGCTTTTTAGTTCCTCTTCACTTTCTGCCCTATCATACATCATGATAAATGGGATTTATCAAATTACACAAATCAATAAAAGTGGTATACCATATTAAAAAAGAATAAAAACCATATGATAATCTCAGCAGATGGATGTGTGCATACTAAGTCACTTCTGTGACGTCTGATGCTTTGCAATGCTATGGACTGTAGCCCACCAGGCTCCTCTGTCCATGGGATCCTCCAGGCAAAAATACTGGAGTGGGTTGCCATGCCCTCCTCCAGGGGATCTTCCCAACCCAGGGATTGAACCAGAGTCTCTTAAGTCTTCTGCACTGGCAGACAAGTTCTTTACCACTAGTACCATCTGGAAAGCCCTCAGTAGATGCAAAAAAGCATTTGACAAAATACAACGTTCTCTTGTGATTAAACAAACAAACAAAAAATCTCAGCAAATTAAGTATAGAAGAAATGTACCACATATAACAAAGGGCATGTATGATAAGCCCATAACTAACATTGCAATCAATGGTGAAGAGCTGAAAGTTCTTCCTCTAATATCAGCAACAAGACAAGGGTGCCCACTCTCACCACTTCAATTCAAATACAGTACTGGAGTTTCTGCACAGCAATTAGCATGATGAAGAAATAAAAGTTATCTGAAGAAGTTAAATTGTCTGTTTGCAGATGACATCATCTTATTTGTGAAAGTGAAAGTGTTAGTTGCTCAGTACTATCTGACTCTTTGCAACCCCATGGACTGTAGCTCACCAATTTCCTCTGTTCATGGATTTTCCAGGCAAGAATACTCATGTGGGTAGCCATTCCCTTCTCCAGGATATCTTCCTGACCCAGGAATTGAACTGGTTTCTCCCACATTGCAAGCAGATTCTTTACTGTCTGAGACACCAGGGAAGCCCCAAGAATACTGGAATGTGTAGCTATTCCCTTTTCCAGGGGATCTTCTCCACCTGGGGATTAAACTTGAGTCTCCCACATTGCAGGCAGATTCTTCATTGTCTGAGCAAAAACCCTAAAACCACCATCAAAATACTGTTAGAACTAATAAGAAAATTCAGTATAGTCACAGGATACAAAATCAACATACAAAAATCAGTTGCATTTCTATATATTAATAGTTAAGTATCCAAAAAAGAAATAAAGAAAATAATTCCACTTGCAATAGCATCAAAAAGAATAAAACATTTAGAAGTAAATTGAACCAAGGAGGTAAAAAATCTGTACACTAAAACTATAAGACATTGATGAAAGAAACTGAAAGATAACTGGAAAGATATTCATCTTCATTGATTAACCAAATTAATATTTAAATGTCCATACTACTCAAATAAATCACAGATTGATTCACAGAATTCTCCAACAAAAACTTAAATAGCACTTTTCACAGAAATAGACAAATCAATCCTAAAATTTGTATAGTACCATAAAAGATCTTGAATAGTCAAAGCAATCTGGACAAAGAGCTGGAGGCATTACATTTCTAGATTTTAAACTATATTATAAAGCTATAGTAATCTAAATTGTACAGTACTGGCATAGAAGACTTCCCAGGTGGCCCTAGTGGTAAAGAACTCCCCTGCCAATGCAGGAGACATAAGAGAGGTGGGTTCGATCCCTAGATTGGGAAGATACCCTAGAGGAGGGCATGGCAATCCACTGCAGTATTCTTGCGTGGAGAATCCCCATGGACAGGGCAGCCTAGTTGGCTACAGTCCATAGCGTCACATAGAGTTTGACATGACTGAAGTAACTTAGCATGCAGCACACACTGGCATAAAAACAGCCACACAGATCAGTAGACCAGAATAGATAGCCCAGAAATGAACCCAAACAAATATGATCTGCTCATTTTTGACACAAACACCACTACCACCAACAAAAAAAAATTCACTAAAACAAACAAAAAAACAACTGAGGGCCTGAGAAGAGAGAGGATCCAGAAGATGAGTGAGAAAAGAGGCGATTCTATTCACAATGCGACCCCACTCACCCATAACTCCCAGCACAAATTGAGAAATTCTTTATCCTTATGCTGAAGCTGAAACTCCAATACTTTGGCCACCTGATGCTAAGAATTGACTCACTGGAAAAGACCCTGATGCTAGGAAAGACCCAAGGCAGGAGGAGAAGGGGACAACAGAGGATGAGATGATTGGATGGTGCCACCGACTCAATGGACGTGAGTTTGAGCAAGCTCCAGGAGTTGGTGAGGGACAGGGAGGCCTGGCGTGCTGCAGTCCATGGGATCCCAGAGTCACACACGACTGAGTGACTGAGCTGAATTTTATCCTTAAACTTACTTTCTGGCAGCATCCATCTCTGCCTCATGCTAAGTATTTTGATTCAAGGCCAGGGATCAGCTTGCCACTGTTGTTGGGCAGAAAGGCAAAGAGAAAGTATTTCTGAGGAAAAGAGGAAACTTAACACTTTTATTTATCTTTAAATTCAAGATCTTAAAGATTTGTGCCTTCCTTGTGTTAGGAGAAAATCTGCTCTTACTGTGCTAAGTGTTAAGACTCTGTATAAAATTGTCCAGTATGTTTGCCTTTTATGCTAAGAAACAAGCCATTTTCATTTTGGAACTTATTAATGAATTCTGAAAGGTGTTTGAACTCGTATACACAATTTTAAAGCCACATAATTTGGATTGCTGATGTATAAAAGAATCAAAGAAAAGAAAATTATCTCGAACTGAAAGCTTAAATACTATGTTTCAAACTGGGTATAGTTTTTAATCAGAAACTCTAATGGATCTTTGACAATAATGTTAGGAATAAAGATGCTTTAACACAGGAGGGTATCTACTAAATGAAAGAGAACACAGTTAATTACATGCTAATTGCTTTATATACAGTACCTGAAACATGGTATTAGTCATTTTGGTTGATGACAGATGGGTCATAATGCTTTTGCTCACTTTAGCAGTGCAATTGCCAAGCAGGATTCAATTAATTTCTATATTTCCATATGAATGTTCTCATTTATAGCATTTAATAAACTTTTCCTTTTATCTGATTTTATATGTTGTTTACCTGCTGCAAATAATACATTGGGAAGAGACAATCAATTGAAAATAAATGGTAAAAAAAAATAGTCTGGAAAATATAATTTTCTACTCAAGTGGACAGATAAATGGAGATTAGCTCTGATCTATTCTACTTAGATTTCAGTATCCCAAGATGAAGCCAATTAAAGTGGGTGGCTCACATTGTTTCATCTTAATTCTCCCTCTTTTGGTAAATTCCACAACCCTAATTCATCAATAGCAAATTTTTAATGAGTTATTTCTTGGAAGGTACAGATTAGTGTCCTATGGCAGGCTCTCAATGTATCATTCTCTGGTATTATTCTCTTGCAAAGACAAGAAACAGTAAGAATTATGACCAGCCTGAATAAATAATAAATGCCAAAAAGCAAAAAGTGACTGCTACAGTTCACAATCTTTCACAAACATTATTTCTCAAAACTAAACTGTGAGGCAAATAAAGAAAAGACCACTAACTTTATGTTATCACTGGACCACTAAAGCTCAGAAAAGTGGTAACTGGACTTGTCCAAAGTCACACAACCACAAGTGAATGAAAATAAAATCAGAGCACACAGCTTTTGGCTATTGCTTCAGGATATTTTCCTTACATACCATTTAATCTTAATTAATTTTTAAATTGCATTTTATAGCAAAAAATAATTTGACAAAAAGGAAAAAGGGATGAGCTAATATTTGTTGCAGTAGGCACTATTCCATGCTGGTTACAGGAATATCTCCATTGAAAAAAATTTTAAATCACATCCTTATGAGATACACATTTAGAAAGCACATTTAAGATTAGATCAGACAACTCATTTCCCTTTTAATTCTATATTTTTATATGTCAAATCTATTAGAGAAACTTTAGAAACCCTTTTCCTTTGTTTACTAATTTTCAAAATAATGAGTTGATTCCTTTGCATCTTCCAGAGGCTACTAACATATTTTCTTGCTGTTCCTTTTTTTAAAAATATGAACTCATAGATTTAAATTTTACTTAGGTGCCTTAATTAATTGTAGTTATTATCTGTACTACTGATTCTCAGTGAGACCCAAATGGGCACTATAGTTGTCCATTGTTTGTATTAGTCCAATAGGATATGTCTATATGTTTATCTATAGCATTTATCTATCTAACTACAGAGATTTATTATAAGAAATTGGCTTACACAATTATGGAACCTGAAAAGTCCTATGATTTGCTGCCTGTAAGCTGGAGGTCCAAGAAAGATGATGGTGTAATTTAGTCCAAGTCCACAGGCCTAAGGACCAGGGGAGCTGATGGTATAAATCCAGCTGTGAGAGCAGAAGATGAGATGAGATGTTTCAGCCCAAGAAGTAAGACAGAAAAAAAAGGGACAAATTCCTCCTTCCTCTGTCTTTTGCCTTGTGGCTGTTGTTCAGTCCCTAAGTAACATCCAGCTCTTTGTGACCCCATGAACTGCAGCTCTCCAGGCTTTCCTGTCCTTCACTATCTCCCGGAGTTTGCTCAAACTCATGTCCATTGAGTCAGTGATGCCATCCAATCATCTCATCCTCTGTTGCCCCCTTCTCCTCCTGCCCTCAATATTTCCCAGCATCAGAGTCTTTTCCAGTGAGTCAGTTCTTTGCATCAAGTGGCCAAAGTACTGTAGCTTCAGCTTCAGCATCAGTTCTTCCAGTGAATATTCAGGGTTGGTTTCCTTTAGGATTGAGTGGTTTGATCTCCTTGCAGGCCAAGGGGCTCTTAAGAGTCCTCCAACACAATTTGAAAGTATCAGTTCTTCGGAGTTCAGCCTTCTTTATGGCCCTCCCCTCTTTATGGCTCTCATCTCTGCACAGTCCTTTGCCTTATGATTACTTAACATACTTATGGTTCCAAAGTCAAATCAACAAAAGAATGTATACTTAATGAAGTCCAACTAATATCTTATTAACTAAGCATTTTTTAAATTGTAAGCATATAATGTAAGATGACAGATGATACACATGTAGAGATAATGCTTGTGTGTCTTATATAAGCAACAGCATAGTATACACACACTTCTCCAAATTGTTTTATTCACTTAATAATATCTTTAGTGGTATATAGAGAGATTCCTCACTCCCATTTATAGTGCATGCATGTATCATAGCTTATTCATACTGATTGAAAGGAGTGTGTCAAGATTTCCTTGCTCGGTTATGCTAGTAAATAGACACA
Organism: Bos indicus x Bos taurus; assembly: GCF_003369695.1. NCBI lineage: Eukaryota > Metazoa > Chordata > Mammalia > Artiodactyla > Bovidae > Bos > Bos indicus x Bos taurus. Next base: position 99,974,629 of record NC_040080.1, read on the forward strand.
TGTAACAATCCTATTTTAAGAAGGCCATGGTGACCAAGAATTCATATACATAAAGGATAACGATCTAAGTCATATTAATATTAGTGGTAAGCCACTAAAAGCATATTCTGATATGTTATAATGCCCTTCATGTGTCAGCTTCTTCATCTTTACTACCATGAAAATCATTCTGTGAGTCCAATATTCTTTTATACTAATATGTCTGAGAGAAGCCACACTTTTGATTGTTTAGCTTTTGGAGGAAATACAAATTTTCCTTTGACTTCTAGCAACCATGCACTGGTAGATAGAACATTTCCCTTCATCTATACTTTTTCATCTCCTTTTACATTCTTTGCCTATTTTTGTTGTTATGTATTTCTGGCAGTTAAGTTTGGTCTCAAGATCACTGATGCAGTTTAGGGAATGGTGGTATTGCCCTCTTTAATTTTTGTTAATCTCCCCTTTTTTCATCTTCCTCACTCTTTTCATCTTCCTTATTCTTTTCAACTTCCTCATTCTTCAGTTCAGTTCAGTTCAGTCAGTCATGTCTGACACTTTGCAACCCCTTGTCCATCACCAACTCCTGGAACTTACTCAAATTCATGTCCATTGAGCCGGTGATGCCCTCCAACCATCTCATCCTCCCTTGTCCCCTGCTTCTCCTGCCCTCAATTTATCCCAGCACCAGAGCCTTTTCAAATGAGTTGGCTCTTCACATTATGTGGCCAAAGTATTGGAGTTTCAGCTTCAGCATCAGCCCTTCCAGTGAATATTCAGAACTGATTGCCTTTAGGAAGGACTGGTTGAATCTCCTTGAAGTCCAAGGGACTCTCAAGAATCTTATCCAACACCACAGTTCAAAAGCATCAGTTCTTCAGTGCTCAGCTTTCTTTATAGTCCAACTCTCACATCCATACATGACTACTGGAAAAACTATAGCTTTGATTAGATGGACCTTTGTTGGCAAAGTAATGTCTATGCTTTTTAATATGCTGTCTAGGTTGGTCATAGCTTTTCTTCCAAGGAGAAAGTATCTTTTAATTTCATGGCCGTAGTCACCATCTGTAGTGATTTTGGAGCCCCCCAAAATAAAGTCAGTCACTGTTTCCATTGTTTCCCCATCTATTTTCTGTGAAGTGATGGGACCAGATGCCATGATCTTAGTTTTCTGAATGTTCTATTTATATTGCATCCTTTGCATCTTGGTTCTGGATCTTTTGGGGCCAGTTATTTAACCATTTCCAGTAACAGTATCTGCACTGGAAATAAAAGGTTGAGAACTATGTTATAGGCTCATGGGCAGGATTAGAAATTGTAAAAAGGAAAGTGCCAGAGCAATGCTAAACATACTTGACTTTCAATATACATATTGAAAGTCATACATATACATATTGAAAGTCAAGTATGTTTAGCATTGCTCTGGCACTTTCCTTTTTACAATTTCTAATCCTGCCCATGAGCCTATAACATAGTTCTCAACCTTTTATTTCCAGTATATATATATATATATATATATATATATATATATATATATAATTTTTTTTTTACAAATGTAAATTCTAAGATAATAGAAATTCAGTGGATCAGGTCACACCATTCTAGTTTTAATGTTCTGTTTCTGTGTTTTATATTTGAAATAAGAAATGAGAGGGGAATAGATTTTTACTAATGATTTTATTACTATCATTAATAACAAATTTAAATTTATTTAGCACCTAAAATGACACATTGCCAAGTACTTTAACTATATATATCTAAATTATTACATTTAATAATAAAAACTAAATGTGCATGGTGCTTTACAAATTACTTTTGTTTAACTTGTCTCATTTATTCTTTAATTCTTAAAATAGTGTATGAGGACATTACATAAACCACTTGGCATAAAGTCTCTATTTTATCAAAATGATAAAACTGTATCTCAGAAATACAGCTAGTAAAAGGCAGATCTTAGATTTTAATCTAAGTATTTTGGCTCTGAATCTTATTCTCTTTCCATTCCACTTTGAAATTTTGAATTGTGCTAGATACTCTTCAAGCCCTTTGCATCTGCAGAGGCAATTATTTTCCCCACACTATCTCTTTTTTTTTTTTTTGCTGTGGCTGCCAAAATGCTTTTTATTTTTTTATTTTTTCCCATTACTTTCCTATCTCTTTTTACACTGCCACCCTCAGCCTGAAGCATGGAGGGAATCACTGAGGCCTGTTCCAGGAATCCAGTTCAGTTTTGCCCCCTCTCCAGTGTCCCGCCCTCTATTCCACTGGTTTACAAACCCTCTAAGCCTCTTGCCTTGAGGTCACTTAAGAGCACTTCCTTTGTGTTTCTATCATAGTTTAACAAGTTGTTCCCATATTTGCACTTGGCTTTGGTATGTCTGCTTTATCTCCAAAGACCTGCCCTAACACTTTTGACTTGTTCTGATTTTCTCTAAGACTTCTCCTGAGACTTCAAAAATGTAATAATGCATTCCTGATGATGCAAATGACCAAAATTGGTATTCACTATCGCATCCAGCTGCGCAAGGGTAGACAGAAAAATTTATAGGACCTCGGGGGAAAGCAAAGCTGGAAAAACAGAATTAACCAAATTGAGGTTGATACTCAAAAGGCAAAGTTTTACATCTTGATATACTTCACTCAGTTTATATCATTAAGAAAGTGAGAGAATATTCAATAGTTGAGTTTTCCAATAAGCCACAGGAGAAGACTCAGGACTTACAAAGCAGTTTACAAAGCTCAATTCCTAATTTGAGATCTACCAGTCATAATAACAATGAAGCTTGAAAATAACTGCAGTTTGGAATGGTCCTGTCACCATACTCCCTGTTCATTATTGCCAAGTTTTTCTAAGTATGGTCTGTAGGACTAGACTCTATAGAGCCATTCTGAATTCTAATGTTTTCTTGGATTGCAGCTACTTCCTCCTTTGACAGTGTTGCCAGTATTCCTCAACAGAGTACACAATAGTTAGGCAATGAAAATTTTCACCATCAGAGTGTGCCCCCACCATGCACATATCTCTAATATTTAAAGATTACTTATGATTAGGATTTCAAAACTTTGACATGAAAGAATTGGCAAAACAATATCTAAAACCCAGAGGTAATAAACCAAAAATTCAGAACAGTTTTAAGGATTTACTAGCCTGAAAATATGACATTACTTCACTTGTGGCTAATACCAGGAACAAAATCGTGGGAATTGAAAAAATATACAAGCAAAATTATCTATTTTGCTTGTGCTAATTTCAAAATAAAGTCAAGTGGTGGAACTTAAAGCTGACATTTAAAGTCATAATTCATCTTATTGTATTCTAAGTTTTTTATTTAGCAAAAACATTTTGTCTGAGCTTCAATCCCTTTTGCAGAATCTGAATAAATCTCTCCTAATTTCCAGGGATGGGGAGATAATTAAATAAAATAATGTGAACATCTCTAGAAAAATGTATAGATGTGAGAGTTGAAATACAAAGAAGGCTGAGTGCCAAAGAACTGATGCTTTTGAAATATGGTGCTGAGGAAGACTTCAGAGTTACTTGGACAGCAAGGAGATCAAATCAGTAAACCTTAAAAGAAATCAACCCTGAATAGTCATTGGAAGGACTGATGCTGAAGCTCTAATACTTTTGGACAGCTGATTCAAAGAGCTGACTCATTAGGAAAGGCTCTGATACTGGGAAAGATCAAGGGTAGAAGAAGAAGGGGGTGACAGAGAATGAGATGGTTGGATGGCATCACTGACTCAATGGACATGAGTCTGAGAAAACTCCGGAGATAGAGAAAGACAAAGAAGTGTGGTGTGCTGTAGTACATGGGGTCGCAAAGAGTTGGACGTGACTTAGTAACTGAACAGCAGCAAAGTGAATAAGAAATAGACAACAGTAATAGAAAAGGAAAGATATACCCATCTGAATGCAGATCTCCAAAGAATAGCAAGGAGAGATAAGAATCCTTCCTAAGTGAACAACGCAAAGACATAGAGAAAAACAATAGAATGGGAAAGACTAGAGATCTCTTCAAGAAAATCAGAGATAACAAGGAAATATATCATGCAAAGATGGGCACAATAAAGGTTAGAAACAGTATAGACCTAACAGAAGCAGAAGATATTAAGAAGAGGTGGCAAGAATACACAGAACTATACAAAAAATATCTTCATGACCCAGATAATCACAATGGTGTGATCACTCACCTAAAGCCAGACATCTTGGAGTACAAAGTCAAGTGGGCCTTAGGAAGCATCACTATGAACAAAGGTAGTGGAGGTGATGGAATTCCAGTTGAGCTATTTCAAATCCTAAAAGATGATGCTGTGAAAGTGCTGCACTCAATATCCCAGCAAATTTGGAAAACTCAGCAGTGGCCCCAGGACTGGAAAAGGTCAGTTTTCATTCCAATCCCAAAGAAAGCAATGCCAAAGAATGTTCAAAATACAGCACAATTGCAGTCATCTCACATGCTAGCAAAGTAATGCTCAAAGTTCTCTATGCCAGGCTTCAATAGTATAGGAACCGAGAACTCCCAGATGTATAAGCTTGATTTAGAAAAGGCAGAGGAACCAGATATTAAATTGCCAACATCCATTGGATCATAGAAAAAGCAAGAGAGTTCCAGAAAAACATCTACTCTCCTTCATTGACTGCACTTAAGCCTTTTACTGTGTGAATCACAACAAACTATGAAACATTCTGAAAGAGATGGGAATACCAGACCAACTTACCTGCCTCCTGAAAAACCTGTATGCAGGTCAAGAAGCAACAGGTAGAACTGGACATAGAACAAGGGACTGGTTCCATATTAGGAAAGGAGTATGTCAAGGCTATATATTGTCACCCTGCTTATTTAACTTATATACAGACGACATAATGTGAAATGCCAGACTGGATGAAGCATAAGCTGGAATCAAGATTGCTGGGAGAAATATCAATAACCTCAGATATGCAGATGACATATCTGATATGTAGACCACCCTCATGGCAGAAAGTGAAAAGAAACTAAAGAGCCTCTTGATGAACGTCAAAGAGGAGAGTGAAAATGGCTTAAAATTTATCATTCAAAAAACTAAGATCATGGCATTTGGTCCCATCACTTCATGGAAAATAGATGGAGAAACAATGGAAACAGTGACAGACTTTATTTTCTTGTGCTCCAAAAATCACTGCAGATGGTGACTGCAGCCATAAAATTAAAAGATGCTTGTTCCTTGGAAGAAAAACTATGACAAACCTAGACAACATATTAAAATCAGAGATATTACTTTATGACAAAGGTCTGTATAGTCGAAGCTATGGTTTTTCCAGTAGTCCTGTATGGATGTGAGAGTTGGACCATAAAGAAGACTGAACACCAAAAAATTGTTATTTTTGAACTGTGGTGTTGGAGAAGACTCTTGAGAGTCCTTTGGACTGCAAGGAGATCAAAGCAGTCAATCATAATGGTAATCAATCTTGCACATTCATTGGAAGGACTGATGCTGAAGCTGAAGCTCCAGTACTTTGGCCACCTAATGCGAAGAGTCAACTCATTAGAAAAGACCTTGATGTTGCAAAAGATTGGAAGCAGGAGGAGAAAGAGACAACAGAGCATGAGATGGTTGGATGGCATCACTGACTCAATGGACATGAGTTTGAGCAAGCTCCAGGAGATGGTGAAGGACAGGGAAGCCTGGTGTGGTGCAGTCCATGGTGTTGCGAAGAGCTGGACACAACTGAGCGACTAAACAGTGAAAACAAACAATAATGGTTTGGTTTAAGTAATGTTTGCAGTAATATCACATGTGCAATGTATTATAGCTATGTATTCAAGCAAATCTGGCATAAGTTCTTCTTTTTTATTCTCTCTCTTAACTCCCATGCCTTTTGTATATGTCTTACAGCGTTTACTGTTCTTTGCCTTATATTATTTATGTAACAAATACATCTTGTTTAAGACGTTGAAAGGGAAAAAAATAAAGTATTACTGAATGTCTGTATGCATTTGCTGGGCTGTCATAACAGAGTACCAGATATTGGGTGGCTTAAGCAATAGAAACTTCATGTCTCCCAGTTCTGGAGGCTAAAAGTCTGAGGAAGAAAGGTGTGCGTAGGATTGGTTCTTTCTGACGGCTCTGAGGAAGGATCTGTTCCAGGTCTCTCTCCTTGGCTTATAAAGACTGTCTTCTCTCTATGTCTTCACAGCATCTTCCCTTTGTCTGCGTTCCTGTCCAAATTTCTCCATCTTATAAGGATAACAGTCATACTGGATTAGGGTGACTGTAATGACTTCACTTTAACTTATATACCTGTGTAAAGAATATATCTTCAAATAAGATAAAATTCTGAGGTACTGAGTGTTAGGGATTCAACATGTGAATGGGGGGGCGTGGTGCATAATTCAACTCATAACTGTTCTCTCACTGGAAGCTGGATATTCTCTATAGAAATCTTCTGGGGTTATTTGACTCGACAGGGGCCTGCATCCTTCATTGTCTTTGATAATTTACAACTTGAGACAGACATTAACTTGCTGTCTGATAGTGCCACAAATGGTTCCTGTTCATAAAAATGGAGTAAGTTTGGTCTTCTGAAGATGAAACTGATTTACACCTTCATATAAAGAGACCCATGTGTCTATGTGCTAAGATGCTTCAGCTGTGTCCAATTCTTTATGACCTCATGGACTGTCCATGGGATTCTCCAGGCAAGAACACTGGAGTGAGTTGCCATGCCCTCCTCCAGGGGATCTTTCCAACCCAGGGATTGAACCCATGTTTCTGATGTCTCCTGCATGGGCAGATGTGTTCTTTACCCCTAGCATCACCTGGGAAGGCTAGGTGAACTGCAGCACACTAGGCTTCCCTGTCCTTCACCATATCCAAGAGTTTGCTCAAACCCATGTCCATTGACTCAGTGATACTACCCAACCATCTTATCCTCTGTTGTCCCCTTCTCCTCTTGCCCTCAATCTTTCCTAGAATCAGGGTCTTTTCCAAAGAGTCAGCTCTTCACATCACATGACCAAAGTATTGGAGCTTCAGCTTTAGCATCAGTCCTTCCAATGAATATTCAGGACTGATTTCTTTTAAGATTCACTGGTTTGATCTCTGTGCTGCCCAAGTAACTCTCAAGAGTCTTTTCTAGCACCTCAATTGGAAATTTGGTGCTCAGTCTTCTTATGGTCCTACTCTCACATCTGTACATGACTACTGGAATAACCACAGCCTTGACAACATGGACCTTTGTCAGCAAGTGATGTCTCTTCTCTTTAATATGTGTCCAGGTTTGTCATGCCTTTTCTTCCAAGGAGAAGGTGTCTTTTAATGCTGTGGCTGCAGTCACCATCCACAGTAATTTTGGAGCCCAAGAAAAGAAAATCTGTCACTTTTCCCATTTTCCCCCATCTATTTCCAAAAGAAGTATATCATTAACATTTAATTATTCAATTAGACTGTAAACACCTGAGAACAGTAACTAGGGGGTGTCAGAAAACTACTGAACCAGCATTCAGGTAATATAATCCTCACACTGTCCTGCACTGTATTAGATTTAGGTGCAAAGAGCCAGGTATCTTATCACCTCAGTCTTTACATAAGTACAGGGGAAGGATCCAACTCTGTGATCATTATGATCCTACCATTTTGGGATATTCATTACAGTACATGAAACACTTAGCCTGCTAAAGGCTTTTACTGTAATGATCATTCATCCCAAGTTTTGGTTCATAAATAGCCTTTTGTACGGTTCGTCTAGTCAAGGCTATGGTTTTTCCAGTGGTCATGTATGGATGTGAGAGTTGGACTGTGAAGAAAGCTGGGCACCAAAGAACTGATGCTTTTGAACTGTGGTGTTGGAGAAGACTCTTGAGAGCCCCTTGGACTGCAAGGAGATCCAACCAGTCCATTCTGAAGGAGATCAGCCCTGGGTGTTCTTTGGAAGGAATGATGCTAAAGCTGAAACTCCAGTACTTTGGCCACCTCATGCGAAGAGTTGACTCATTGGAAAAGACTCTGATGCTGGGAGGGATTGGGGGCAGGAGGAGAAGGGGACGACAGAGGATGAGATGGCTGGATGGCGTCACTGACTCGATGGACGTGAGTCTGGGTGAACTCCGGGAGTTGTTGATGGACAGGGAGGCCTGGCGTGCTGTGATTCATGGGGTCGCAAAGAGTCGGACACGACTGAACTACTGAACTGAACTGAACAGGAGGAAACCTAGAGATAATTCAAAGTATGGTCATGGATTTAGGTACTTGTCCAAAGTGAAATAGCCTATTTTCCTAGCCCTTTATATATGTATGCTCCAGACCACACTCCTTAGCTGCTAATGCCATACATGTTCAACAGACAGGGTTAAAGTAGCCTAAGGATTAGGCTGGGAGATGCATGTTACAGCCTTGTACCTGAGGCTTAATTCTGCTCTCTCTGGCACTGAGGAAGACAGAGCTGAGACAGCTCCAAAAACAAAGTCTCAAAGCAAGAGCTGGTACTTTCAGATCTCACTACCCAGAAGACTAGACAATAGTAAATAACATTTACTGTGCACTTACATGTTAAGTTCTTTACATATATTGACTCATACAAGCTTCTCAGAAGACTCTGTGAGGTACACAGTGAGATATTATTTTCACCTTATGTCCTCAGAAACTAAAAAAGAACAAGTCAAGTAACTCCCCCAAGGCCACTCTCCACTCAGCTAACAGAAGAGCCACGGTTCAAACCCACACAGTCCATCTCCAGAACTTCCCTCCCAGTGATGATGTTTTCATTTTCTAAATTAAGGAGGCCAATTTAATCTTAAATAACTCTACATCTTGACCATCTAGACACACATGCAGTTGCTGTTATGAAATAGTATCTATACCATAAACAGAAAAGTTCAGATGTATTACAAATGTGGACTCTTATTTCATAGCTCCATTTCAAACTACGCTGTGTGGTCTGACACACCCTCATGGTGTATTACTCTAAGAAGTCAGCACTAGCTCCGCGTGTGGTACATTATATCATATTGTTATATACATTACTATATCCATAGTATATCCCATATATATTAGTTACTAAGAGGTCTAATTCCAAATGCACATTCACCTACACATTCATGCACACATATTCTCTCTCTTTTACACACATACGCATTCACACAAATACACTTATACATGTCCCTGTGCTTTGCCTTCTTTAAGGACTTTCAAAGTATACGGGTAGAATATTGAACATTTCCTGATTGTGGTTTTAAATTATTCCTCTGGCTTGGCCAAACACTGAGAAGGTAGGTATCTATTCCTTCTGGGAACTCCCCAGTGTATTAAAAAGAATATTATTAGAGAATTTAAAGTAGAATTTTGCACACCTGCTTGAAATCACTGAATGCTTGATGGGTTTGATACTTTGCTACAATGGCTCACAGAGTTTAGGGAAACATTTACTGACATTTATCAGTTGATTGTAAAGGATGTTACAAAGGACACGAAATGAATAGTGTGATAGAGAGGCACAGGGGGCAAGGCCTGGAAGGGTCCTGGATACAGGAGCTTCTCTCTTTGCCATGTAGGGTAGGATGTACCATCTTCCAAGTAGATGAATGTGTTCACCAACACAGACTCTCTCAGCACTCCACTGTTTAGAGTTTCTATGGAGGCCTAATGACATAGACATGATTAAATCATTGGCAATTAGTCAATACATCAGTCTCCAGCCTCTTTCCTCTCCCCAGAGGCTGGAGGGTGGAGTTGAAAGTTCCAACCCTCTAACTGTACCTTGTCTTTCTGGTGACCAATCCCAATACTCGACCCCAGGTACCAGCCATCTCATTAGCGTTCAAAAAGACACTCTTGTCAATCCAAAGATTCCTAGGGTCTTAGAAGTTCTGCGCCAGGACCCAGGGGAAAAGACCAGTTATAAATTTCTTACCATGTCACGACTATCACAGCAGGCAAGTAAATTTTGTTATGTAAATCAGCTTAGTATATGTGGAGCTAAAAGGGATTTTGTCTATTGTGGAGAACCCACTCATACTCAAGGACTTGTGAACAAAGAATCATTTATTCAAGATTTTGAAGAGAAGAGAGATAAGGAGCACACGTAACACACATTTTACTCAGAAAAAAATTCCTGCACAGTCACCTACCAGATGTAGTGTGTGTCCCGACTCTCCAAGTCTTTCTCTTTCCTTTGCAAAATTGTTTAGGTCTTTCAACTTCTGATTCCAAATTCAGATACCCTGAATCCACTATATTATACACTGTGGGAGAATTGTTGCTGATGGTAATAAATATAAAGATTCTGTTTGCTCTTAGCAAACAAAAGATGGGCTTTCCTGGTGGCTCAGCAACAAAGAATTCGACTGCAATGCAGGAGATGTGGGTTCAATCCCTGGGTCAGAATAATACTCTGGGGAAAAAAATGGCAACTCCCTCTAATATTCTTGCCTGGGAAATTCCATGGACAGGGAAGCTTAGCAGACTATAGTCTATGGGGTTGTAAAAGAGGGCTACTGTCCATGGGGTCACAAAAGAGGCATAACAACAAACAAAAGATAATCCATTTGTTACTATTCAAAACTTCCTAAAGGTGACATGAATAACTATACATTTTAAGATTATGTTATCTATATATCAAATACATAAGAAGGATGAATAATCTTGTAAGAGGCAGACTGCTGAACAGGAACTAAAAATGCAAATGTATAGGGAAACAAGAACTTGCTTTGTATAAAATTTTCAGCATATTTTGGGCATCTATATATGCTAAGACTAAACTATCTCATCTCCCAGGAAGCTTTCTTATTCTCCAGTCAATACTCTACAAACTCCTTAATTATAGAGAATATATCTCCAAAGATCTGGCAGAATCAAAATTTCAAAAATGTGGACCCCCATGATTTTTAAGATTAAAAAAGATATCTTGTAGGAAGTGAACACTCAATAAATGCTAATTATGATTATCATTCTTGCAGTTCGGTCTACTTTCCTTCATGCACAGAGGATGTGGGGGCAGGACCAGGAGGGTAAGAGGAAAGGTTATTAAATCTCTCTCTGTAGGATAATCTCCAGTCTTAGACATGTGACTGATTTTACTTCCTACTATGAAGGACAACCCAAGGAGAAGTTGCCTAATCTAGCCAAAACTCAGGGTAGACTGAGGTTAGCAGTGCATCATCTGACCAAATCCCAAAGACAAAAAAAAAAAAGTCAGAATGAAACAAGCAACATGTCCAAGAAACAAGTCTAGAAGCCAATTCTATAAATTGGAAGAATTTTAACTGAAAGTAAAGCCAAGCCCAGATGAGAAAATGGACACAAAGCAAGCAAGGCTGTTATGGGAGCCATCATGGAAGGGAAGAGAGAAAGAGAAAATACACATTAATTCGGGAAACAAACAGTGACTTATCGCTGCTGATTTATATTCTCTACAACTGCAGGTAGGGGCTTCTGCATGGTAAAGATAGAAATGGGTAATAGTCAACAGTTAATAACTTTCAAATTCAGTCTCACAGTCTAGAGTAAACATGAAATCTGTTCGTTAAACTGATAAGTATTTAGTAACTGTGATCCATCTCAGTCAAAACCTAGCTGCATGTGTAGGATGGGGGGGAGTGCGTAATTGGATTAGGAGAACAAAATTATGTTGTTTAGTTTGGCAATTTAGACCTTCAATAATTAAACCAAACCTCATCTCTTGTCAAACAGGTAAAGTGAAAGTCATTCAGTCACGTCCAACTCTTTGTGACCCCAGAGACTGTATAGTCCATAGAATTCTCCAGGCTAGAATACTGGAGTGGGTAGCCAGGGGATCATCCCAACCCAGGGACTGAACCCAGGTCTCCTGCAATGCAGACGGATTCTTTACCAGCTGAGCCACAAGGGAAGCCCCAAACAGGTAAAAGAAACACCACTTTCTGGTGATAGTTCCCATTTGCATTGACATATAAATATGATGTGAACCTAAGTTCTCATGGGTACCTTGTCAGGTATCTCAGATATTTAATCTACTTCCACAGTTGCTAAATAGATGAAATAATATTGATGTCTGTTTTTCTGTCAACTTTCCATCACTCCTAAATGTGCTAAATAAATGTACTGTGGAGGTAAAAAAAAAAAAAAAAAAGGAAAAACAAAAACTAGCTGCTTTCCTTCTTTCTGCCTCAAAGTAACCATATTTGCATACTTTTTTTTGATCCTGAGATTTAATCCTGGTGATCTCTCCATTGTCTGGTGTTCTTCTAGAGTGAGTCCAGCAGCTTGCCCATAAATAATTACCCAGTAGGTTCATCACTGGGTCTCTTGCTGGCTCCAATGGTAAAGAATCTGCCTGCTATGCAGCAGACCTGGGTTTAATCCCTGGATCAGGAAGATCCCCTGGAGAAGTAAATGGCAACACACTTCAGTATTCTTGCCTGGAGAATTCCATGGACAGAGGAGCCTGATGGGCTACAGTCCATGGGGTCACAAACAGTCAGACACGACTGGGCGACTAACACACACACATGTTCATTATCATAGATAAAGATCTCTGAAGCTTATTATTTAAAATAACATCCAAGTATGACCAAAGCTGTATTTGCTCTCCTTTACAGCATCAGAAATGTTAATGATTGCCTGAAATACACCCAACTAAAGTGGCATTCATAGCAATGCTGCCTTGTCATCCATATTATTCCAAGGTTTGAGGCAAGATCAGATCTCCTGTTTAGTTCTCTTCCTCAGCGGATAGATAAAGCTCCTAGGCTAGTCATTTCCTCTAATTTCTGACCTGTGGCTGGGTTCTCTCTTTAAATATTTCCTTCATGGAGCTGAAACTCAAAGTTCTGGTTCTGGATGAAGCTCTGGGTGCTGGACTAGGCAATCAGACTGATTTAGAGTTCCCCAACCACACAGGATAAGGACAAGGAAAACTCAATACACTGCCCACAAATAAAACAGGAAATGTAAGGCAAGGACATGATGCCTCCAAATGCTCAATGTAGTAACTGGGAGGAGATGAAAAATTCACGTGAGCATCCAGGTTTAGAATGTAGCTTTGGAGTGCTGGACCTCACAATTTTTCTGAATCTGGAAAAACGAAGCTTGAGTTCTCATCTATGATTTGAAAAGGCACGGTGAAAAGCATCAGATAAATTTGAGCAAATGTGGTTGATTGGGTAACAATCCAGTTAAGACCACCCAAAAGTAAATTTTTGCACTAGAGAAGCTCCAGCCAAGATTCTTCATATAATAATTGTTACCAGACAGAGTTGTATTACACATAATAATCAGAGCAGCACCCTTTCACAAATGATTTCTAAAAATTGTACACATGCTATGAGAAAAAAACAATAAATAGTGCCCATATTTTAAAGTGAGGTTTCAAGTTATTCAAAGATCAATGATAAAAAAAAAAAGACAATTTGGAAACTTTTGTCCTTATTTTATGTTTTTGGTTACATGGTGGGATCTTAGTTCCCCATCTAGGGACTGAACCTATGTCCTCTGCAGGGGGACAGAGGCTTAATGACTGGACTGCCAGGGAAGTCCACAGAAACTTCTCTCTTTAAAACTGTCCTTAGTCCAAAGACTGTTCTCTTTGTCTGTGTCTCGATTCCTGCCCTGCAAATAGGCTCATCCATACCATTTTCCTAGATTACATATATATGTTAATATGTGATATGAGTTTTTCGCCAACTTACTTCACTCTGGATAGTAGGCTCTAGATTCATTCACCTCACTAGAACTAACTCAGGGAAGGAGAGGGTGGGATGAATGAAGAAAGTAGTACTGAAACATACCCATCACCATATCACCATATGTAAAATAGATAGCTAATGGGAACTTGCTGTGCAACACAGGGAGCTCAACGTGGCACTGTGACACCGGGAGGGGTGGGGTCAGGCAGTGGGAGGTTTAGGTAGGAGGGGACACAGGTATACCTATGACTGGCTCACGCTGTTGTGTGGCAGAAGACAACAAAATACGGTAAAGCAGTTATGTTCCAATTTAAAAATTTTTTGAAAAACTGTCCTTTCCTGTCACTGAATTTTGTTATTCTATATGCTAAAAAACCAATATGCGTAAATCACACCATTTACATCACATGCACATACACACATACATTTTGGAAGACTTTTTCAGTGGAACTTAAAGATAGGCACCCCAGGTCTCCATTTATGGAGATAACTCAAAAGGCTAAATTCTCTGTTTCTTGATAAACCAGGATCCAACTCATGTTTTTGATTTACACAGATAGATGCTACCATTGCTTTTCCACGTGCTGAATTCAGGGGAAAACCCACACCCTTTTAATCCATCGTAGTTAAATTCATTAAAAAGCATAGAAGCAAACTTCATTAGCTCACATTTTCCACCTACTCATAAAAATCACCAGTTATTCTTTTGCTTTTTAATTCAACTGTGCTTGAAAACTCCAGTTCAAATTATCCTACACAGTTGGGTAGGTCATGGTTACCAATTTGCATATAGATAACTTCGTTTAAAAATGGGCTTGATGCAACCTATGAAACAGCAAAGTAGGGAGCAGGGTACTGTCCAGATTAATTTTCCTGAAGGGCTTAGGGAATTATACCTGCAACAATAACTCATGCAGGCAACAAGAAGCCTTGGGTAAAAATGGCTATATTTTTTGAGTAAACAAATTATATATATATTACAGTTATAAAAATGTCTTAGCACATATGTTCAAAATTCTTAGTCATAAAATCCAACTGAAAAAGTCCTTTACTATTTACCAAGCAGCATTTGCATGTTATTCTCACAAAGGAGAAAAAAGATCCTAAATGTTCTGTGTTTTGTCTTTGCTGTGAGACACAAAAGACAGGTAAAACCTATACTTCTGATTTTAGATTATTTTACAATGAATGCTGGATTAATATGTCATTTAAGAAAAATCCTGACCTGAAGAATGCTACTTATTTTGTCTGGCCATCCTGGAAAACAGTACTTTACCAGCAGTTTTCATTTTCACCTGGCTCAGATATTCATCCAAATACTCCTTGATATGCTCTGAGTTTTTATTTGTTTATTATTTTTAAAGCAGATTTATTTACATATCATATAATTCACTCACTCTAAATGTTCTATTCAATGATTTGTGGTAAGGTTACAGAGTTGTGCAATCATTGCTGCTGCTGCTGCTTCTGCTAAGTCGCTTCAGTCGTGTCCGACTCTGTGTGACCCCATAGACGGCAGCCCACCAGGCTCCCCTGTCCCTGGGATTCTCCAGGCAAGAACACTGGAGTGGGTTGCCATTTCCTTCTCCAATGCATGAAAGTGAAAATGAAAGTGAAGTCGCTCAGTCGTGTCCAACTCTTAGCAACCCCATGGACTGCAGCCCACCAGGCTCCCCCGTCCCTGGGATTCTTCAGGCAAGAACACTGGAGTGGGTTGCCATTTCCTTCTCCAATGCATGAAAGTGAAAAGTGAAAGTGAGTCACTCAGTCGTGTCTGACATTACCACCATCTAATTTTAGAACATTTCCAAGACTCCAAAAATAAACATTGTGTCCATTTGTAGTCACTCCTCATTTTCACATTCAGCCTCAAACAACCACTTATCTTTCTTCTGTTTCTATAAATGTGCTCTTTCTGGATAATTCATATAGATGGAATCATATAACACATGGCATTTTGTATCTGGCTTTTGATGGGTTCTTTGATGGTGACTTTCACATGACAGTCAAAGCATTAATTGAGAATAATTCACCAGTCCTTTCTGTCCTGTGCTCCATTCATTTAGTACATATATATATATGGAAAGTGAAAGTGAAAGTCGCTCAGTCATGTATGAGTTTTTGCAACCCATGTAGAGTCCATGGATAGTCCCACGGATAGTCCGCATGTACTGTCCGCGGAATTCTCCAGGCCAGAATACTGGAGTGGGTAGCCTTTCCCTTCTTCAGGTAATGATTCTTTACCAACTGAGCTATCAGGAAAGCCCTATACATATACATATATATATATATATATATATATATATATATATATATGTATGTATGTATAAAGAGCCAAATGAAGAAAACAACACATTATTAGCCAAAGATTTTCAGCTGGGACATTGGAATAGAATTCATATTGTGTTGTGGACTGTCTCTCCACTCTCACCCCCAGGCGAGAGAGTAGATCCTTTGGACCTTCCAAACTGAGCTGACAGAAGAGAACTCTGGCTCTTTCCTAGGTCCCAGTTTTCTTGAAGACTCCAAAGTGGTAAAGAGGATGCATGACACCACCAGCATCCCTCACAGCATTTAGAGTGCGTAAGCAGTCGTCTAGGTTAGGGGAGCCAGCAGAGCTAGCTCACAACGAAAGCAAGCTTTCGGAACCCAGTTTACAGTCCAGATGCAGATTTCTGATGCAAGACAAAGCCAGCAGATAGAGAAAGAAAGCATTAAAGAAAGAGAAACACCTTATTTCAGCCACATGTTTGTAATCCACAGTCTGGAATGTTAAACCACATTTGGGAAAATTTTTGTGGCATCGCACCTCCCACATTCAGGGCAGAAAGCTATCTCTGCATTAGCCTGTGTGTCACACAGTGGAATCTGACCCTCTCCTATCTTTGAAAAATGTGGACACTTGCAATGGTGGTGCTCCCAGTCTCCACGGCTTACTTGAGGCCCCCTTCTTGTTTTGCTGTCTCCCCGCACAGCAAAACAACATCATTTCAATACTCACCTTTAAGTTTTTCATTTCTGGCTTACAACTTGAACTGACCCTTAACTCCATATAGAAGCCAGACACTCCATAATTAAAACAGGAGAAAAGAGTTTATAGGCTGAATGTCTTAAATTCTATGGCTGCTGTATCTTCTACCACCATTCTCATTAAGATCACATGTTATTATCAGACAGTGTGTGTATATTTTACCATAGACAGTGGCTATTATCATAAAGCTTCCCTTATAAAGTCACTGAGGGGTAATTACCTAAACAAATCCTCTCACATTAGCTGTCTACACATTTCTTGATCCTACTTTGATGTTAGTACTCAATGAGTCTATGCCTTCAGAGACCATTGAGATCTTTGCTATATTTTCCCTCAAAACTTACCTCTTCTTCACTGGTTAGTTCTCTTAAGCTTGCATAATCTTTACTACTCAGTTCAGTTCAGTCGCTCAGCCATGTCCGACTCTTTGCGACCCCATGAATTGCAGCATGCCAGGCCTCCCTGTCTATCACCAACTCCTAGAGTTCACTCAGACTCACATCCATTGAGTCAGTGATGCCATCCAGCCATCTCATCCTCTGTCGTCCCCTTCTCCTCCTGCCCCCAATCCCTCCCAGCATCAGAGTCTTTTCCAATGAGTCAACTCTTCGCATGAGGTAGCCAAAGTACTGGAGTTTCAGCTTTAGCATCATTCCTTCCAAAGAAATCCCAGGGCTGATCTCCTTCAGAATGGACTGGTTGGATCTCCTTGCAGTCCAAGGGACTCTCAACTCTTCTGTTATTCCAAATTTTAACTGCTGTAGGAAAATAGTTAACTTTGCCCTGACTTATAAACAGGATACAGGAGGAATAATGGAAAAACTAGAAGTCTAGATATCAAAGCAAAGTCTGTTCATTATTTCTCTTTTGTTTTTATGACCAGGGTTGGCCCTAGGAAATCCTTGGAGAAATGAAGCTGCTATTCTATACTGTTTCCTAAAAGAGATTCCTAATCTGAGGAGAGAAATTATCTATCTCTCACTGCTCCAGACAAGATCCTAGACAAAGCTTTCTGGACCCTTTTGAAGAGACCTCTTGCTAAACATAATGTTAAACTTCTGTCTGGGGACACAGACAGACACGGCTGTATACCTATCACCTAGTAGCCTGGTCTTCAAAATCAGGGTGCTGTACTTAGTTGCTCAGTCATGTCTGACTCTTTGTGACCCTATGGACTGTAGCCCACCAGGCTCCTCTGTCCATGGGATTCTCCAGGCAAGAATACTGGAGTGGGTTGCCATGCCCTGCTCCAGGAGATCTTACCAACCCAGGGATCAAACCACAGTCTTCTGCACTGCAGGCAGATTCTTTATTAGCTGAGCTACCAGGGAAACCAGGATGCATCAGTTAAAACCAACTTCCCAGCCAATGGGAATCAACCCCACTACAACCAAATGAAGTCTATGCATCCTCCAATGGAATAATTTGTTCCTCAAATAGTAATCCTCATTTTTATTCTAAAAGACACCTACCTTGTGCACCATGTGTTAAAATGAGAGGCACTAATTATTCCTCCCACAAATTCTGGTCAATTGAAATACCACAGAAATATTGCAGAGGGGTAAGTTTACAATATCATCTTTAGACCAAGGTGCAGATATGAAGCAAGGAGAGCTGAAATATGCTCGGGTCTGTTAGACTGAAGCTCCATTGTCTCACTTCCTTTACAGAAAATAAAAATAAGATAAGCCCTGACATAGCCTAGGAGAGAGGAAACAATACCAAGAAAGCAAAAAAAAAAAAAAAAAAATAGATTTAGGAGGATGCACATGTGAGCCATAATCTTTAACAGAAAAATGAATTTGGATAAATTACCTCTACTGGAAGGAGTAAGTAAGAAAACAGAGAAAAAAAACACTACCTCTCTGTTTTCTCAATAGCCTAGGAGGTTTGTAGGAAATTTTCTTATGTAATGATTAAAATAATATAAGAAGAGAAAAAATAAGATAATTCTTAGATTCTGTGGGATGATAACCTCATGCCACCCACCTTACTTTATGAATAGTTAAGTGTGAAGTTTAAAAAGTGTCCCCTGGCAATTATGAACATGGGCTCTTGAGCTGTACTAGTCAAAGCCTACTTCTGTCACCTACCATCTGAACAGCCTCAGATAAATCATTTAAACACTTTCATTTTTTTCTGTAATAAAAGGTGATGATAGGGTCTACTTTATAGATACTAAGTTCACAAAAAGTATTTAACAAAATGCTTAAATGTCAATTATGATTATTATTATATGTGACAAGCATAAAACTACATAATATTACTAATTAATTTTACATTAAAGAATTAGAATAGCTCTCATCAGTCTCTCTCATCTAGAATAATTATGCCCCCTTTATCATCAACTGTTGCTAATCAGGTCTTATTTTTATTTACTTATAATTGCTAGCCTTTGCATCTTTACTTGGCCCATGTCATTACAAAGAATACTTGCTTCTTCCAAATGCTCTACAAAATATCTTTGCTGAGCTTCCCCAGAAATAGATTTATAGCTCTATTTCTTGGTAAGTTTCTATATTTCTACAATACTATAATACCAAAAGGAATTTTTATAGCCATGATACTTTTTTCAGGAAAAATGATGTGCAGATCAATACTCTTGAGGAGAGGATTCCCAGTTGGGTAGAGTCATGGTTTCCATGATTCTTTCTGCATGCTACTGTCAAAAATAGTTTCTCTAACAACATAAGTTTTGAACTTAACTCTGCCATGCCTGCTACATAATCCAGCAGTTTTCACATACTATCCTTAGGTCAGCTATCGTAGAATTACCTGGGAGAAGTTTCCAAAATGTTAGATTCCTAGTTCTTACTTCCGAAGATTCGAACAAGGCTGGAGTGAAGAGGAAAAGTGCCTATGCTCTGTGTATTTAAATTACACTGCAAACATAACTGGAGACAGTGTTTGCCAGACATGTAAAAAAGGCTAATTTGCCTATCATACAAAAAATACAGAAAAGGCTAACAATATGAAAGAAAATGGGTCAAGAAGATGAACAGATGGCACACACATGTGCACATACACAAATGGCCAAAAAATATATGAAGAGATGCTCAACCTTATTCATAATTAAAGAAACACAAGTATAACCAGAAACAAGATGCCGATTTTCACAGTCAAGATGGGCCACTATTACAGTTGGAGATTACTTCAGTAAGTATATGTGTAGTACATCAGGAACTCTCAATTCTCCTTGGTGGGAACTCAAATTAATCCAAAAAACTCTAAAAAACAATTGCAACATCTTATCAAAATTTTAGGGCTTTTTGGTGGCTCAGGCAGTAAAGAATCATCCTGCAATGCAGGAGAGCCACGTCCGATCCCTGGGTAGGGAAGATCCCCTGGAAAGGGGAATGGCAATCCATTCCAGTGTTCTTGCCTGGAGAATTCCATGGACAGAGGAGCCTGGCAGGCAGCAGTCCACAGGGTCGCAAAGAGTCAGACACGACTGAGTGACTAACATTTTCACTTTCGTCAAAATTTTAAAAGCACATATCGTTGGAAGCAACAATCTACCTACTCTAATACAACCCCTAAATACATTCAGAATAGTACGGGAAAACAAATATGTAAAGATAAAGATGAATAATAGAATGACCATTGAGTTTTCTATATAAGAGCAAAACAAACACAACACTCATCCCCAGAGAAACAAGAAAAACTAATAGAGACCTGGTTAAATGAACTATGCTTTCATATACTGGCATATGCCAGACCCACTGAAAAGACTGAGGTGGATTTGTGTGTGATAATATCACACCTCCAAATGATTATTAGGAGGAAATAAAGAAAGTACAAAATAGAATGTATAGGCTGATCTTATTTGTGGTGGTGTATATCTCATGGTGCATGTATCTCTAATACTTTGGCCATCCGATGCGAACAGCCAACTCTTTGGAAAAGACCCTGGTGCTGGGAAAGGCTGAAGGCAGAAGGAGAAGAAGGCGACAGAGGATGAGATGTTTGGATGGCATCGTTGATGCAATGGACATGAACTTGAGCAAACTCTGGGAGATAGTGAGGAACAGGGAAGCCTGGCGTGCTGCAGTCCATGGGGTCACAAAGAGCTGGACACAACTTGGTGACTGAAAAACAGTATCTCACATACTTCTGTAGCCCTTACGTTTTACACTATGGAAATATTTAATTTGGTTTAGCTTTTAATTTCTCAGAATTTTCTCCTGGTGAATTTGGTCTGTTGTCAGATTTGGAAATAATTATTATACTATCCAAATTGATTAAATACTACATTGCTTCAGTTAACCACACATCTGGTTATGACAGAGTTATCTCACTGGAGTGCTAAAAGATTAAATAAGATAATAAATGAGAAAATACTTTGAAATTCTAAGAGGCTCTTGATGAAGGTGAAAGAGGAGAGTGAAAAAGCTGGCTTAAAACTCAACATTCAAAAAATTAAGATCATGGCATCTGGTCCCATCACTTCATGGCAAATAGATAGGGGGAAAATGGAAACAATGGTAGATTTTATTTTCTTGAACTCCAAAATCACTGCAGATAGTGACTGCAGCCATGAAGTTTAAAGATGCTTGCTCCTTGGAAGAAAAGCTATGACAAACCTCAACAGCATATTGAAAAGTAGAGGCATCACTTTGCCAACAAGGGTCCAAATAGTCAAAGCTGTAGCTTTCCCAGGCTTCCTTGATGGCTCAGTTGGTAAAGAATCTGCCTGCAATGCAGGCAGAGTTCAATCCCAGGGTTGGGGAGATCCCCTAGAGAAGGAAATAGCAACCCACTCCAGTAATTTTGCCTTGGAAATCTCATGGACATAAGAGTCTGGTGGGTTACAGTCTATGGAGTCACAAGAGTCGACACAACTTAGCAATGAAACCACCATGGTTTTTTCCAGTAGTCATGTAGAGATGTGAGAGTTGGACCCAAAAGAAGGCTGGATGCCAAAGAACTGATGCTTTTGAATGGTGGTGCTGGAGAAGACTATTGAGAGTCCCTTGGACAGCAAGATCAAACCAGTCAATCCTAAAGGAAATCAATCCTGAATACTCATTGGAAGAAATGATGCTGAAGCTGAAGCTCCAATACTTCGGTCAACTGATGGGAAGAGCCGACTGATTAGAAAAGACCCTGATGCTGAGAAAGAATGAGGGCAAGAGGAGAAGGGAACAACAGGATGAGATGGCTGGATGGCATCACCAACTCAATGGACCTGAGTTTGAGCAAGCTCCAGGAGATAGCAAAGGTCAGGGAAGCCTGGCATGTTACAGTCCATGGGATCACAAAGAGTTGGCCACAGCTTAGCGACTCAACAACAACAAAGCATTGTATAAATTATTTTTATCACATTCAAGATTGGTTTAACATCTTAATCATTAGTATACTGACAAAATTCTACAAATAGAGGACATACAGCTAAATAACACAAATGACATGACCTTGAGATATTTACACTCTAAATGTGTGAAAAAAAAAAGTGGGATAACACTATAACCAGCACTAGAAAAGAGGCATGCAAAAATTACTGTGTGAGCATGGTTTGTTGCACAAAAGAAATACTTAACACAAAAATTGTTAAAATTTCCTCAGGCAAATAAAAGAAAAGAGGACATGTACAGGAAAGGAACGATACCAATCAATGAGTATATCATTGCATGAGAACATGACTTACTCAGAAAAATGTGAATAATTCTATGTAGTGGACATATGGAACGTACTATTAATTTTTCATCACATTTTTTATTAAATAAAATACACTTGACAGTACTGGCCACATTCTGATCTTTGTGATAATGCTGGAAATACCTTCATATCCTATTGTGCATGTTGATATGCCTGTGTCCAAGAAGCAAAAGGACTGGTCAAGCCCGAGGTTAGGATGGTGAGTAAATAAGCATTTCCTGAAATTAAAACCTAGCTTCTGAGGTGCTTTTAATTTGTTTTCCATACAAATCTATTAGGGGAAAACCAATGACTATATTTGTTACATGCTTACGCTTATGTCATTGTACAACTAGTCATCTGGACACAATGAGCAGTAGAGAATAATTACCAAAAAACAGACAGAGCATTGTGGGGAAAGACAATGCTAATGGGTGGAATATTTGTGAGTCTAATTATATTTGTAAGTAAAAAAGTATTTTCCATCTTTTTTTTTGGCCCATTAGAAAACGTTTTGACATTGAAAAAAATGCTCTCATAATGTAATTCATTTTTGCTTGGAACATTTTGTATTTCCAATTCACATAAATGATTATTTCCTTCCTTTCCCTGCTCTCTCCTTCTTTTATTTTGGCATTGTTAGCACTGCTGTTAAATATCTGGTCATGAATATGTGCTTTGTGGCTGGAGTCAACAGGAAAGCTACTTTTCATTTAATAGTGTTATGTATAAACTTTGAAAGCCACTGGAGAATTCTTAATTTTGGCTTACTTTGTCAAAACATCTCAATACTTGAGTGACTCCAGGTTTGCGCTTTGGTAAGTCGGATCCAATTTACAGGTCGAGACTCATGACTATTCCTTTTTTTCTAGACTAGAACAGCCATTCAATGGTTCTTAGGTGAACTGTAATATATTTCCAAAATACATTTCCAAATTTTCATGACAGAAAGTGAAGTGAAGTTGCTCAGTCGTGTCCGACTCTTTGCAACCCCATGGACTGCAGCCTACCAGGAAGGATTCTCCATCCATGGGATTTTCCAGGCAAGAGTACTCTTACTAAAATGTATGAGACATTGTTAACATTACTAATATTGTGTGCCCTCTTTCAACGGGAATATGGTTACATTATATACATTCTATAACAGCAATGCTACATGATGTTTAGTTATGTTGACCAATAAGCTGCTACTGCTTTGAAAATTGAGGCTATTGCCAGTAGGACTAAAGATATTTGGTCTTGACCTTTCATTTTAAAATTTTTAATATTTTTTCATTTATCATTTCCTTCATATTAAAAAAAAATGTTTCTAATTGTTCTCTTTCAGTTAGCTACCTTCCTATACACTGAGAAACAAGAAAATGAACTAAAGTTTAATAAAACTTTTCCAGAAAGTGAACGAGTGAAGTTGCTCAGTTGTGTCCGACTCTTTGCAATCCCATGGACTGTAGCTTACCAGGGTCCTCCATCCATGCAATTTTCCAGGCAAGAATACTGGAGTGGGTTGCCATTTCCTTCTCCAGGGGATCTTCCCGACCCAGGGGATTGAACCCAGGTTTTCCAAATTGAAAGCAGATGGTTTACCATCTTAGCTATCTGGGAAGCCCAGAAAGTCTTATTTTCCAGAAAGTCTTATTAATAAAACAAATTCTCTTTTAAGTTATATGCCTCCTCCTCCCTCTCTGATATCACTCTTCAGTAACAAAACTCAAATAATTCTGCATTAAAATTTTCCCATTTCATACTAATTTGTATTTGAACCAATCTTTATTTGGGATATCAAAGATTTGTATTACTGCTGAAGATACAGTTGATAGTCATTCCAGATTTGCTTTTTTCAGATTTTCCATGAACGTCATGCTTTGTTTTGATGTATAGGATTCTGTATTAGTGAAATGGAGTATGTTTCTCTTCTTTTAGAATGTCATCTAAAAGGTTTTAAATATAGGTTTAAAACTAGTGCTACTATTGAGATCTGAGTACTTTTTCTAGAAGGTAATCTACATTATAGAAGGTGGGATACTAGTTGGTTGGAACTAAATTCTGCTTCTTTGTAAACATACAAATTCCATACTCACTTTCCATCTTTTTTTGTTCTGACCAAGAATAATTTATTTATTTCTCTCCAAAATAACCTGAGAAGGTTTTCCATTGCTGGTATGACGGATTGATGGCATCAGAGATCCAGACTGCCTTCCATTTCTGTTCCTCTGTGACCCCTAGGGGCTTGTTCCAAATTGAACATGGCTTCTGATCTGATCCACATTTCAGCCTGTGAGGGAGAAAATCAAGAGCAGAGGGAGACAAAGCCTTGTAAGAGATAATCTGGAAGTTGCATCAACAACTTGTGCTTAAATCTCATTGTCCAGAGTCGAATCACAGGACTACAGCTAATTGCAAGGGAGGCTTATAAATAGAATCTTTATCTGGTTAGTCATGTAACCAGCTAAAGCTTCAGTTTAAAGAAGAAAAGTGATAAGAAATACTTATCACATCCAGACACTTCACATCCAAAAATATTATCTTTAGTATCCAACAGGTGAAAGTATGCCAGCTGCTTAGAAGATCTCAGGTGATTTTCATGACTCTGTAAAGCACACATTTAATAGATAAGGAATCTGATACTCAAAGAGATTGGATGAAGCTTACACAAAAGTTATATAACCAGAGATCAAATGATACTCTATCTAAATCTAAATAAAATCTGTGATCTTCCAAGAATGATACCCTGCCCCTCAAATAAATGTAGGGGTGGCAATCTGCTTGGTAAATTCCATTGCCCAATATCCATTTCTAGTATATTGTGATATTAAAGAATTAAAAGTAGAATAGAAGAAATGTGATTCTTTTACCACTAGGTTAAAAATCACAACTCTATTTTTTTTTTTTTTTCACTATTTCAAAGCCCTTAACGAGGTGCTTAAGATTTAGGGACAATGTATTTCAGCTTTTTCTTGCACTCCAGAGAACCTAGCATTATACTAAACACCAATCAGGCAATCAACCTACACTCTTCACAATCATATGAACCAAATGCCTATGATGACTGTCATTTTTCTCACTGTTAATGATGCCAGCATGCAGGAGGATATGAACTTGACTGTTAACTCTTTGAGGGAATTTCTTCCTAATTTATCTTTGCAATTCCAGTGATTAACATACCTGGCCCTTCGTACGGACTCAATATTTATTCCAGGAACTGAATTCTATATCAAAGTTTCAGACAAAGGGGAAAGAATGTGGTCGCTTATTCAAAGTATTGTGAAAAGAAACTTTAATAGGTATTTTTTCTGACAACTATGCAAAAATATATTACATTTTAAAAACTGAAACAATGTTCTTAATTTTAAGTTTGCTGAATCGTTGGTAGAGTTCATTCTATTTATTCAATATCTATTTTAGAAGAGGGTAAATTTCATGTATTCCAAGTATTTTGTTTGTTTTCTTTTGGTTTTGAAATAAAATTAATATTTGGTTTAATGTTTTTTGATTATAGAAAGATACACTTTGTTTTCCTTGACAACTGTATATAATAGTAATGATATATTTCCCCTGCCTCTGCATTTTGCTGATTTTTCAAAAGTCTAATATCTTCTTATCAATGACTAATAACTGAAAAATAACCAAATTCAAAAACATTATTATTATTTAACGTCTCATGAAACATCCAAGAAAAAAGCACCGTAAAGAAGATATAATGAGTAGAGAGAATCTAGTGTTTTTCTCTATGATAATTCATTATTTATCTTATGTATTTTGTTTGTATTCTATTTAGCTATTCTTTCAAATTTAGTCAAAAAGAAGAGACCACTATTATAAATGTGTCCAAATTAATAGAATACACAACACTAGGGGTCAGTTCTCATGCAAACTATAGACTTTGAGTGACAACAATGTGTCAAGGTAGGTTCATCTATTGTAACAAATGTACTACTCTGGAGAGGAATGTTAATAAGGGCAGAAGTTATAGACGCAGGGTGGCTGCTGCTAAGTTGCTTCAGTCGTGTCCGACTCTGTGCAACCCCATAGATGGCAGCCCACCAGGCACCCCCCGTCCCTGGGATTCTCCAGGCAACAACACTGGAGTGGGTTGCCATGACTCAGGGTGGGGAAGGAGACATATGGGGAATCTCTGTATCTTATCCTTCTCCTCAATAGGTTGAAGGATATTAGATTTAGAGCAGCTTGAGGTTCCTCCTTGTGAACCTCAAGCTGCTCTAAAAATTCTTTATTAAAAGAAGAAACAAAGTCCAGAGTAGGAGTTATAAGTCCCAAATTCTATGTTAACTCTGCTGTTAATTTACAGGGTATTGTTTATAAGTCATATAAGCTCCAGACCTCTGTTTCCTTATCTGTAAAATGACTATTGTATTAGTATTCTACTGCTGTGTAATAAATTATTGCACACACATATACTTTTATCTCCTAGTTTGTGTAAGTAAAAAATCTCATCATAGCTTAGCTAGTTCCTCTGTTCAGGATCTCAATAGGCTGCAGTAATGGCGCCGGGTGGGCTGCATTCACTTCTGCGGGCTTGACCAGAGAAGAGGCTGCTTAAAAGGTCATCATGATGTGAATAGAATTTATTTCCTTACAGTTGTGTGACTAAGGGACCTGTCTTTGTGTTGGCTGTTGATTGGAGGCTGTTCAGAAACTGTCCACGGTTCTTGGACCATGTGACGTTTACCACAGACAGGTCACAATGTGGTTAGTGGTTTCTTCCAGGACAATTGAACAGTTTCTCTCTCTCTCTGGTTGGCTAAGACGTCATCATATAATTAAATGTAGTCATGAATCTGACATCTCATCACCCTTCTCACTTTCTATTGCATAGAGGCAAGTCACAGGCTGCACCCCTTTCAAGGAGAGAGGACCATACAAAGGTATTACTCACTGAGAGTCACCTGACGACATATCTGACACAAAGATACTGAACAAGATAATCTTTTAGATTTTTTTCCAGCTGTATCATTTTATGATTATTGAGGGAATACTGAGAATTCTTTGGTTCTTATTTTTTAAGTCACAGCCTCTGAACTCCCAAGGTTCAGAAAAATCTCTGACCTCCTTCCAGCTCATGAGCCTGAGTACATAACATTTTTCATGGCACCAAAATATAAGCAAGAAATTCCTATTCAAAAGAGCCAGTGGCTATAAGATGAAAAGAACAAGCCAACCCAATTCACCCTGAGAAACGTCAAGGGAAGGAAGCTTTTGATGACAAGAGAAGTCAAATGGGAGACCAGGAGCAAAAACTGAGATAAAGGTCATAAAAACAAGAGCAAAGTTAAGTAAAGGGTGAATCAAAATGAGTGAGGGCTTAGAGGGTGAGAAGGGTATTTTGAGTGAGCTCCATGACATCAACTGCATGTTGATGAAGTACCAGAAGCATGGCTTGTGTCAGCTTAAACTGGTGACTCTCAGTTTTGACCACACATTGTCGTTCAGTCATTCAGTCATGTCCGACTCTTTGTGATCCCACAGACCACAGCATACAAGGCTTTCCTGTCCTTCACCATCTCCCAGACCTTGTTCAAACTAATGTCCAATGAGTCTCAGTCAGTGGTGTGATGCAACCATCTCATCCTCTGCCATCCCCTTCTCTTCCTGCCTTCAATCTTTCCCAGCATCCCATTTCCCGGCTCTTTGCATCAGGTGGCCAAAGTATTGGAGCTTCAATTTCAGCATCAGTCCTTCCAATGAATATTCAGGATTGATTTCCTTTAGGATTGACTGGTTTGATCTCCCTGCAGTCCAAGGGATTCTCAAGAGTCTTCTCCAATACCACAGTTCAAAAGAATCAAAAGTTCAAAAATGCAAAGCTCAACTTTGACTGCATATTACAATTTCCTAAAGGATTATGTGAGTATCCAAATGTGCAAGTCACATCCTGGTCATATTAAGTCAGAATCTCTGAGGAAGGACCCAGCTCTCAATATTTTTAAAGCTCTCTAGTAGCTTCAATGTGAAGCCAAGGTTGAAAATCAACTATCTCCTCTCACTATTCAAAATGTGGTTGGAGGGCCAACCAGCAAGATTGGCATATCTGACAATGATCTTATTAGATATGCAAATATTTATTACCTTCTCCAGGCTTCCCAAGTGGCTCTAGTGGTAAAGACCCCACCTGCCAATGCTGGAGACATAAAAAGACACCGGTCCCATCTCTGAGTCAGGAAGATGCCCTGGAGGAAGGCATGCAACCCACTCTACTCTTCTTGCCTGGAGAATCCCGTAGACTGAGGAGCTTGGCAGGCTACAGTCCATAGGGTTGCAAAGAGTGAGACATGACTGAAGCTACTTAGCATGCACACATGAATTACCTTCTCCAGACCTACTGAATATGATATACATTTTTATAAGATACTCAGGTGATCCCTATGTGACTAATCCAGTTAAAGATTTAGGGCAAAGAACAGTACCTATATCTAGCATTCCACATGATTGTTTCTCCATAAAATTTTCATATAAATTTTCATTTTAAAATTTCATATGTGCCAATATACCTAGGCTTTCTTTCAGCGCATTTCTTGACAATTCGAGTAAATAAGGAGTAAATGAATGGGTTGTGCAAAATGTACTACTTAAAAAAGACAGAAAAATGTGAGGCTCTTTTTTTTTTTAAGGATTCTACTAGTTTGTTTAGAACAAAGATAGATATTTGACTTTCTTATGCCAACTCTGATTGGTTGGAAATGACTGCCTGGTGAACTCTTATTGAGAAATAAGAGTCTAAAATCTCTTTGGTTCAGAAGAGTGCCCTGACAGATTAACTACGTCTCAAGGAATGATGGCTGTTGTACTGAATATTTGCTGAACTTGCTCTAGATTTTCTTATGGAATTGTAACTCTCATGACAGAGCCCACCCATTCTGAAGACACCTGATTAGAATTAAAGATACATCGTCCTGCAACACATCTGAACTATTTAACTCATTCATTTTTTCATAAATTCTTTCATCTGCTGCTTCAATAAAAAGTTACCCAATACAAGTTTTGTGTTGCAGATACTGGCTGTGCTGGGTGTCAGATTCTTGTGGCATTAGAATGACCTCACCCTTCAATATAAACATGCCACAGATCTCTGAAATTCCATGAGCAAAGCAGCCTCACATTGCCGTCAATCATGCTCAAGACCAATGAGGGAACTGGTTTCACCAGAAGGTCTTGATTATTCCGCATGTCAGAGAGATGCTTAGCAGGAATCACACACATGATGTTTCCATTCAAACAGCTTCCTGCCGAATTTTAGAGAACTGCAGAGTCAGGGTAGCTTCATTCTGACCTTCAGAAAAACCTTTTTATGAAAATTAATTTAAGCACAGATTAGAAATGGTTAATCTATAAGGAATATATTGTAAGTTACTAAGCTGTTCTATAACAAATCTTTCAGGAAAAAAGGATGATTATCTCATCTTTTTAACACTAAGAAAGTAAAATGCTGGTAGGTGGCTATCTTTAAAGCCCCAAGTGAAGGAGATTTTCCACTTTTATTCCTTTCAGTAATAAAGAGCTGCTGGAAGCACTATAGAAATGTTGTTTTTCAGTGACTGTGCCAATATACCTAGGCTTTCTTTCAAGCAGTGAGTGATTCCTTTGAATTATGTCTCAGCCAAAAATAGGGTTACTCATAAAATGCATGAATACCTTCCAGCTCATAATTGCCAAGTTCCGGTTTTGGATTTTAGTCATCAAGCCTAAGCTCTTTTTATTTTCTTGAAATCTCCTGTTGATACAGCTTTTTTCTTCCTATTTTTCCTTCCCAGCAGCAACCACCCCATTCTTCCTTTATTAGCTTTGGATAACACACACACACACACACACAGAAGGTACAAGGAACTGCATTATCCATCACAGAGGATTACACACAAAGATTGTCTTATGTGATGAGCCATTGCGAACATAAGGCTTCGATTTGAATGAAATGCTTTCTCATCACATTAAAAAAAAAATCCATTGGCAGTTACTGATAAGCTCAGAATTATTTCTGTAGAAAAATCAGTTTCAGTTCAAGATAAATATACGGAGACTGACAAGTAATTAAGCAGGAAGTTGTTTTTTTTTTTCTTCTTTGTGCTACTTGTCAGATATTTGAGGAAGATATTTTAGGAAAACTGCTTTTGGTAAACAGAAAAATTATACTGGCATTTTCCTCTGCTATTCTGAACTTTAATATCTTTTATTTTCTGAAATATACAAACAATGTAATTATTAAGTATAGTATTGGAAATTTTAAAAATTGAGAAAATTACAAATATTCAGTAAATAATTTGCACACAGATGAACAAAATATTTTTAACATAAATAAGAAAATTGAACTCCTTTAGAACAGTAAAATTTTATCAGACATAGTTGATTTTCACAGTAAAAATGTTGCATTCTTTTAAGCAAAACAAAGAGCTCAATCAACATTCAGTATATTTCTGTTTTCATATTCAAAATTAATAGTGGTCATACATGGAGAAAATGGGCACCTGCTGGGTTCATTAATGGACTATCCAGTTCCTACCAACATAAATTTCTCTACCTTCCAGCCTCAAATTGCATATGCATTACCATATTAGAAGAACTTCAATGGGAGATGTTGGACCACACAGAATACCATGAAGATACCAGAAAATTAGAAGGAGGTGAAAACTCATAGGAACATCACTAATGTTCCAATTTTCTCCAAAGCTGATTCTGAGTTGCTGTTGTTTAGTCTCTAAGTCCTGTCTGATTCTTTTGCAACCCATGACCTGTTGCCCACCAGACACCTCTGTCCATGGGATTTCCCAGGCGAGATTACTGGAGTGGGTTACCATTTCTTTCTCCAGGGGATCTTCCTGATCCAGGGCTCGAACCTGAGTCTCCTGCACTGCAGGCAGATTCTTTCCACTGAGCCACCAGGAAGCCCAGTCTGAGTAACATACCTCATTTATTATACGCTGAAAAGAAAGTAAACTCAGAAAAAAGAACTTTAAGATAGTACAGGTTAATTTGTAGATATATCATCGATCCATAAGAAATACATGATTTATCTTAAAAACTCTACAGTGCCAAAGCAACTGAAGTTGAAAAGATCCTACAGTTATGTTTTTTCCAGACATTTGGCTTTCTATACATTCAGCTGTATTTAAGTGTCAAAATGTTTGTTACATTTACCATATTTAGGATAAAAATTTTCTTTTCCTCTTCTTACACATGCTGAGATATTATTCTACTGTTCAAGTTCAGCAGAGAGGTATCCAAGGCAAGTGCACACTATTTATTGTTGTAACGTGAAGCCCCTAGCTGCAGTGAAGCCAATGATACAGTACTCTCCTAAAAGCCTAGACTAAGGGAGTCTCTTCCCCCACCCCCAACCAGCCCACTTCTCTTGGCTCTCCAGCTCTTCAAAGATGTTAAGAGAAGCATACAAAGCATAGAAAAAGGCATCCCAATGGAAAAGAAAAAGGCATTCCTTAAAACCTAAATTATTCATATTTTAGTCTTTCCAGAACAGGAAAATAAACATACATAAACTGTCATAAACATACATAAACTGTCATACCTGTCTAATGGTATGTCTTAATTTTTCTAATTAAGAGACAGAAAAAGAGTGAATATCTCTTTTGCTTACCAAAACATATATTATATAGAAAGTATAACACAAAAGCAGCAGATTCTAAGGAGGAGTAAGAATTATACTCTCAGCAATGTTAACATATTACTTAACAGTGTGCTTGATCTTAACCCACAGTGTTTGCTCCTTTTTTCAGTTCAGTTCAGTTCAGTCACTCAGTCGTGTCCGACTCTTTGCGACCCCATGAATTGCAGCACGCCAGGCCTCCCTGTCCATCACCAACTCCCAGAGTTCACCCAAACTCATGTTCATCAAGTCGGTGATGCCATCCAGCCATCTCATCTTCTGTCGTCCCCTTCTCCTCCTGCCCCCAATCCCTCCCAGCATCAGGGTCTTTTCCAATGAGTCAACTCTTCCCATGAGGTGGTCAAAGTATTGCAGTTTCAGCCTCAGCATTAGTCCTTCCAATGAACACCCAGGACTGATCTCCTTTAGGATGGACTGGCTGGATCTCCTTGCAGTCCAAGGGACTCTCAGGAGTCTTGTCCAACACCACAGTTCAAAAGCATCAAGTCTTCAGTGCTCAGCCTTCTTCACAGTCCAACTCTCACATCCATACATGACCACAGGAAAAACCATAACCTTGACTAGCCAGACCTTTGTTGGCAAAGTAATGTCTCTGCTTTTGAATATGCTATCTAGGTTGGTCATAACTTTCCTTCCAAGGAGTAAGCGTCTTTTAATTTCATGGCTGCAATCACCATCTGCAGTGACTTTGGAGACCCCAAAATTAAATTTGACACTGTTTCCACTGTTTTCCCATCTGTTTTCCATGAAGTGATGGGACCAGATGCCAAGATTTTAGTTTTCTGAATGTTGAGTTTTAAGCCAACTTTTTCACTCTCCTCTTTCATTTTCATCAAGAGGCTTTTTAGTTCTTCTTCACTTTCTGCCATAAGGGTGATGTCATCTGCATATCTGAGGTTATTGATATTTCTCCCAGCAATCTGGATTCCAGCTTGTGCTTCTTCCAGCCCAGAGTTTCTCATGATGTACTCTGCATAGAAGTTAAATAAGCAGAGTGACAATATACAGCCTTGATGTACTCCTTTTCCTATTTGGAACCAGTCTGTTGTTCCATGTCCAGTTCTAACTGTTGCTTCCTGACCTGCATACAGGTTTCTCAAGAGGCAGGTCATGTGGTCTGGTATTCCCATCTCTTTCAGAATTTTCCACAGTTTATTGTGATCCACACAAAGGCTTTGGCATAGTCACTAAAGCAGAAATAGATGTTTTCTGGAACTCTCTTGCTTTTCAATAATCCAGCGGATGTTGGCAATTTGATCTCTGGTTCCTCTGCTTTTTGTAAAACCAGCTTGAACGTCTGGAAGTTCACAGTTCACATATTGCTGAAACCTGGCCTGGAGAATTTTGAGCATTACTTTACTAGCGTGTGAGATGAGTACAATTGTCCAGTAGTTTGAGCATTCTTTGGCATTGCCTTTCTTTGGGGTTGGAATGAAAACTGACATTTTCCAGTCCTGTGACCACTGCTGAGTTTTCCAAATTTGCTGACATATTGAGTGCAGCACTTTCACAGCATCATCTTTCAGGATTTGAAATAGCTCAACTGGAATTCTATCACCTCCACTAGCTTTCTAAGGCCTGCTTGACTTCACATTCCAGGATGTCTGGCTCTAGGTGAGTGATCACACCATTGTGTTTATCTACGTCATGAAGATCTTTTTTGTACAGTTCTTCTGTGTATTCTTTTTCAGAGGGCTTAATTTCCTACCAAAGTTAAAGTATGTTATTAACATCTCCAAAATATGGTGCACTTAATGCCCAGACAAATGATTAGGACATATAGGCTAAGAAGAAGACTGTACTGGTTTTAACCGAAGCTGCTCTAGACAAATTAGCACAAGTGACCACAAAAACATCATGTTGGTGTAAAAGTAATTGAGGTTTCAGACCTTGAATTTTAAATAGTTATAACTAGGCTCAGCCATATCTCTATTAATCAAAATGGGAACCATTACAATCAACACAATTTTTCCAATGAGAAATGTTTGTTTCTTCCTGTAGCATACAAATCTGTGCTTCAAGATCGAATGAACTCTTGGAAAGCATTTTCTGCATCCTGCTGGTTGTGGAAGCATTCTCCCTGCTAAATTGTTGTTGAGATGCTTGAAGAAGTGGTAGTTGGTTGGTGAGAGGTCAGGTGAATATGAAGGATGAGGCAAAACTTCATAGTCCAGTTCACTGAGGGCATTTCGCTTTTCAGTGCATCTCACTGATTTGCTGAGCATACTTCTCAGATATAATAGTTTTGCCTGGATTCAGAAAGCTGCAGTGGATCAGACCAGAAGCAGACCACCAACAGTGACCATGACCTTTTTTTTGGTGGAAGCTTGGCTTTGGGAAGAGCTTTGGAGCTTCTTCTTGGTCCACCCACTCAGCTAGTCATCACCAGTTATCATATAAAATCCACTTTTCGTCACATGTTACATGCCACAATCCAATTAAAAATGGTTTTTTGTTGCATATAGTAAGAGAAGACAACACTTCAAAAATGATAGTTTTTTTTTGTTTGTTTTTTTGGTGAGCTCATGAGACATCCACTTATTGAGCTTTTTCACTTTTCCAATTTGCTTCAAATGCCAAATGACCATAGAATAGTCCACTTCGAGTTTGTCGACAACTTCTCATGTAGTTTTAAGAGGATATGCTTCGATGATGCTCTCAGTTGGTCATTGTCAACTTCTGATAGCCAGCCACTATGCTCCTTATCATCAAGTCTCTCCTCTCCTTTGAAAAACTTCTTGAACCACCACTGCACTCTATGTTCCTTAGGAGTGCTGCTGCTAAGTCGCTTCAGTCGTGTCTGACTCTGTGCGACCCCGTAGACTGCAGCCCACCAGGCTCCTGCGTCCATGGATTTTCCAGGCAAGAGTACTGGAGTGGGTTGCCATTTCCTTCTCCGATGCATTAAAATGAAAAGTGAAAGTGAAGTAGCTCAGTCGTGTCCGACTCTTAGCAACCCCACGGACGACACCCTACCAGGCTCCTGCGTCCATGGGATTCTCCAGGCAAGAGTACTGGAGTGGGTTGCCATTGCCTTCTCCAGTACCTGGAGCAAAAGTCTTGTTAATGTTGCAAGTTATCTATGCTGCTTTATGACCCATTTTGAATGAGAATTAAAAAATTGCTAGAATTTGCTTTTTGTCTAACACCATTTCCATAGTCTAAAAAATATATAAAATAAATAGCAAGCAATAAGTCATTAGCAAAATAAGAGCAATAAATGTACATTAAAATTATGTATAACATAACCACATTTAAGAATGTATTCCAATATCAAATGGCAAATTTCAACAATGCAAACACTGAAATTTCCTTTGCACCAACCTAATATCTAATAACAAATTGCTAACACAGCACCACCAAATATGTAATTTGTCTTCCTTACAGTCTTTTCTTGTGATCAGGAATTCTTATTCTTCCTCATTGGATGGCTGAACGGATGGATGGATGAAGCGTGTAGTATAGATTAGAAAGCCCAGAGATAAATCCACGCACATATGGACACCTTATCTTTGACAAAGGAGGCAAGAATATACAATGGATTAAAGACAATCTCTTTAACAAGTGGTGCTGGGAAATCTGGTCAACCACTTGTAAAAGAATGAAACTAGAACACTTTCTAACACCATACACAAAAATAAGCTCAAAATGGATTAAAGATCTAAACGTAAGACCAGAAACTATAAA
This sequence comes from Bos indicus x Bos taurus, assembly GCF_003369695.1. Classification (NCBI taxonomy): domain Eukaryota; kingdom Metazoa; phylum Chordata; class Mammalia; order Artiodactyla; family Bovidae; genus Bos; species Bos indicus x Bos taurus. The sequence goes on from NC_040080.1 coordinate 100,010,234, forward strand.
ACTCCTAGAGGAGAACATAGGCAAAACACTCTCTGACATACATCACAGCAGGATCCTCTATGACCCACCTCCAAGAATATTGGAAATAAGCAAAAATAAACAAATGGGACCTAATTAAACTTAAAAGCTTCTGCACAACAAAGGAAACTATTAGCAAGGTGAAAAGGCAGCCTTCAGAATAGGAGAAAATAATAGCAAATGAAGCAACGGACAAACAACTAATCTCAAAAATATACAAGCAACTCCTACAGCTCAACTCCAGAAAAATAAATGACCCAATCAAAAAATGGGCCAAAGAACTAAATAGACATTTCTCCAAAGAAGACATACAGATGGCTAACAAACACATGAAAAGATGCTCAACATCACTCATTATCAGAGAAATGCAAATCAAAACCACTATGAGGTACCATTTCACACCAATCAGAATGGTTTCGATCCAAAAGTCTACAAATAATAAATGCTGGAGAGGGTGTAGAGAAAAGGGAACCCTCTTACACTGTTGGTGGGAATGGAAACTAGTACAGCCACTATGGAGAACAGTGTGGAGATTCCTTAAAAAACTGGAAATAGAACTGCCTTATGACCCAGCAATCCCACTGCTGGGCATACACACTGAGGAAACCAGAAGGGAAAGAGACACGTGTACCCCAATGTTCATCGCAGCACTGTTTATAATAGCCAGGACATGGAAGCAACCTAGATGCCCATCAGCAGATGAATGGATAAGAAAGCTATGGTACGTATACACAATGGAGTATTACTCAGCCATTAAAAAGAATACATTTGAATCAGTTCTAATGAGATGGATAAAACTGGAGCCTATTATACAGAGTGAAGTAAGCCAGAAGGAAAAACACCAATACAGATTACTAATGCATATATATGGAATTTAGAAATATGGTAACAATAACCCTGTGTATGAGACAGCAAAAGAGACACTGATGTATAGAACAGTCTTATGGACTCTATGGGAGAGGGAGAGGGTGGGAAGATTTGGGAGAATGGCATTGAAACATGTAAAATATCATGTATGAAACGAGATGCCAGTCCAGGTTCGATGCACGATACTGGATGCTTGGGGCTAGTGCACTGAGACGACCCAGAGGGATGGTATGGGGAGGGAGGAGGGAGGAGGGTTCAGGATGGGGAACACATGTATACCTGTGGCAGATTCATTTTGATATTTGGCAAAACTAATACAATTATGTAAAGTTTAAAAATAAAATAAAATTAATAAAAAAAAAAAAAGAATGCGCTGATTTACCTAGACATGCTTCCAGAATGAACTCAACTAATTTGAATCTAGACTAGGGCTAACTTAGAAGACTATACCTAACTCAGCTTACTCAGATTCCTAAAGATGCTGGAGAATCAAAATACTGTGAGGCCTACAAAGATCAGGTTTGATCAGGACAGCTAAAACATCCCACCTGTACAAACAGTTCCCCACAGCTCAGGACCTTTCCAAAATAATTTGGCAGAAATTCTGATTGTAGCAGAATTTTTAATAGCATTACAGAACAATTATTTCAAATGAGTTTTTTTTTTAATTGAACATTAGAAGAGGAGAAGAATACTTATACTTTAATGCAATGTTTGACTCCAAATCTTTTCAGCGACTTCTGTTGCATTTCATCTGGCTCCTGTATACTAAAGTGGCAAAACACTAATTTGAGCGGAATCAATTTTTTTCTTATGATATAAAATGCTATGGTAAGAAGATGTGACAAAACCATTATCACACTAACCAGACTGTTAAACTCTTTATTTTGAAATAATGTATTTGGGGTGACGTACCCACTGTTTCAAGTAACTATAGCTTTCAAAAGTTTCCTTTATCAATCTTGACAATTTCTTTTAACTCTTCTTATCTATTTTAGCTACTCAGCAAAAAAAGTAAGGATGCTTATACTAAATAAAGAACTAGAACCATTAGCCCACCACAGCACATCATTTATCCTTCTTGAAAATTAAGGAGAAGGATTAGGGTCTCAGGAAAGATAGATAATGTAGAAGAGTAGATGTGGAACAGGGAAGTTGTAAAGATATTACATTGCTTATGAGATCTGACAAGGCAGGAAATTTAAAACATAAAGTATACAGATTATAAATGTTTTCTTGACATAGCTGAATTAAAATACAGTGCCTTCATTCAGCAGAGTATTTTATATTGACTAGTCAGTATAAGAAACAGGTCTAAAGAAACAGTGATAGTCAAATACATAACAGATTTTTTTGTGTGGCGGGGGGTTGTGCCACAGGGCTTGTGGGATGTAGGATCTTAGTCCACTGATGAGGAATTTAACGCAAGCCCTTGGCAGTGAAAGCATGGAGTCCTAACCAATGAACTGCCAGGGAATTCCCACACAATAGATTTTCATTCAAAGTTCTTCTCTGATGAGCATTTATTAAATACCCATTATGTAAAACAGTGCTTTAGATGAATCAAGGCAAAGCAGACACCAAAATTTGTTTTGTTAAAAGTTTTACCTAAAAAGCCTCATAGATCAGGTCTGTACATGATTTGATTTGTACATGAACCATCACTAAGCTTTATCCTGATTCTTAGTATTAAAGGTATGTTAGTTTTCTATTGCTGCTGTAACAAGTAGAATCTTGTGGGTTAAGGGCTTCTCCAGTGGCTTAGCAGTAAAGAATCTGCCTGCAATGCAGGAGACACAGGCAACAAGAGTTTGATCCCTGTGTCAGGAAGATGACTTGGAGGAGAGCATGGCTACAGAGGAGCCTGGTAGGCTGTAGTCCATAGGGTCGCAAAGAGTAGACCACGACTAAAATGACTGTGCACGCACACACTCACGGCGGGTTAAACATCATCAGTGCACTACCTTACAATTCCATAGGTGAAGAACCTAACAAGGGTCTCTCTGGGCTAAATTCAAGGTGTCGGCAGGGCTACAGTTCTTTTTGGAGATTCTAGAGGAAAAATCAATTTCCTTCAGTTATAGGACTAGTGTCCCTGAGTGCCTAATAGCTGTCAGCTAAGGGTACTTGCCAGCCTCTTGAGACCACCCACATTATTTCGTTCATGGCCACTTTCCTTCATTTTCAAAGTCAGTAACAATGGGTGGATTCCTTCTCAGTTCACCTCTCCTGATCTTCTCTTCTACTTTCTTTCTTTTCAGTGGCCCATGTGATTAAATTAGCCCTGCCCAGATAATCAAAGATAGTTTCCCCATCCCAAACTCCTTAACTTAATCACATCAGCAAAGACTCTTTTGTCCAGTAAGAAAATATTCACAGGTTTAGGTCACTAGGTATCAGATTCTGCCTAACACAAAAGGAACTATAAAAATTGATGCTTTCCCAAACATCCTGAGGCATTCTTTTTGGAGAACATATATTGGCACACCAGCAAAATTTTAATTTTTTTAGAGACAAAACTTCATCGAGCTTTTAAAAATTTATTCTTCATAAAATGTAATATATTTCTGATAAAAAAAGATTTTGCAAGTAAAAACAATTCATTTCCTCTGCCCATGACCTTTATCCCATCATAGATCCTAATTATCCTTTAATACCTGGCTCAAATACTGTCAACTTACTTTTTAGAAGATTTCTTAAGCAATATAATTATGAATATAGGGGAATTTTAAACTGGGAAAATGTTATATGAAACTTTTATTTTTAAAGTGTGACTAAAATAGACAATTTTCTAGAGAATGTAATTGATCCAAATATAAAATTAGGATTGCTGAAAAAACTATTTCCAAAAAGGCATGGGGCCTACATGATTTAGAGATTATTTACTTCAGTGCTTAAACTGGAGGAAAATGGAAAGCTACTCAACTTATTTTATGACATGTACATATTCACGGATTCCAAATATGACAAAAATATGCCCTTCCCCCGCCCAGTACTAATCAGTTCAGGCTGCTATAACAAAAATGCCATAAAGTAGGTGGTTTAAACAGTATTTATTTCTCACAGTTCTAGAGGCTACTAGGTCCAGAATCCAAGGCACAGACAGATGGTGTCTGATGAAAGTACTCTATCCTAGCTGGGTGTTTTCTTATTATATCTTTACATGGTAGAGAGAAAAATCATTTCTCTCATGTCTCTTTTTATAAGAGCACTAATTCTATTTCTGTTGCCTCCACTCTCATGAGCTCCCAAACACTCCACTTCCTGATACCATCACCATACAACTGGGGGCTTAGGATTTAAATATATGAATTTTAGGGGATGTACTCATTCAATACATAACACACCTTCAAAAGATATAGCCAAATCTCACATATGAATACAAATGCTAAAATACTAGCATCTCAACTCCATCACTATACTGTAAGACTACTGGGAACAAGTACAGTAAATATGAAAGGATGCTTAAACATTAGAATAATAATTTATCACCTTCACAAGTAAAAAGGTAAAATGAATGCAACTGTTTCAATAGATTATTAAAATTTTATTAAACTTCTGCGTATTCTTCTAATAAATTAATACATCGTTCTTAAACTTATCAGCTTCAGACTTAATGTTGGAATGAAAAACTAGGGTGATAATACAGAGCTAATTAATCATATTGTTTTCTATACCAGGGGTCCAGGTATATCCAAGATGAAATCTACTTGCTTTCCAATGTTAATGCATTCCCATGAATGTCAGAAATAAGTTAAAGATGTCTACATCTATCAGTAATGACTTAGCATTGCTCTGGGTGCTTTATTCAATTACATAACACAGAGGGAAATGCTTATATGTAAGTTCTGACAGTTGTTTTACCTGGTTGAAGTTTACAGTAGCCCTAATAGCAATAACTATTTTTCAGTTGTGTTGATTTTTACTTAAATTCTATTTTTTCAAGTTAAAATTGCTGCATTTGTTTATTGTTTACAGTTGACACTTGAACAATGAGGATTTGAACTGTTTGGATCCACTTTACCCATATAAATAATTTTCAATAGTAAACACTGCAGTAGGCTAAATTAAGGAAAAAAGGATCGATTTTATTTTATTTTTTTTAAATGTTATTTTATTTTTAAACTTTACAATATTGTATTAGTTTTGCCAAATATCGAAATGAATCCGCCACAGGTATACCCGCGTTCCCCATCCTGAACCCTCCTCCCTCCTCCCTCCCCTACCCTCCCTCTGGGTCATCCCAGTGCACCAGCCCCAAGCATCCAGTATCGTGCATTGAACCTGGACTGGCGACTCATTTCATACATGATATTATACATGTTTCAATGCTATTCTCCCAAATCTCCCCACCCTCTCCCTCTCCCACAGAGTTTATAAGACTGATCTATACATCAGTGTCTCTTTTGCTGTCTCGTACACAGGGTTATTGTTACCATCTTTCTAAATTCCATATATATGCGTTAGTATACTGTATTGGTGTTTTTCTTTCTGACTTACTTCACTCTGTATAATAGGTTCCAGTTTCATCCACCTCATTAGAACTGATTCAAATGTATTCTTTTTAATGGCTGAGTAATACTCCATTGTGTATATGTACCTCAGCTTTCTTATCCATTCATCTGCTGATGGGCATCTAGGTTGCTTCCATGTCCTGGCTATTATAAACAGTGCTGCGATGAACATTGGGGTACACGTGTCTCTTTCCCTTCTGGTTTCCTCAGTGTGTATGCCCAGCAGTGGGATTGCTGGGTCATAAGGCAGTTCTATTTCCAGTTTTTTAAGGAATCTCCACACTGTACTCCATAGTGGCTGTACTAGTTTCCATTCCCACCAACAGTGTAAGAGGGTTCCCTTTTCTCCACACCCTCTCCAGCATTTATTATTTGTAGACTTTTGGATCGCAACCATTCTGATTGGTGTGAAATGGTACCTCATAGTGGTTTTGATTTGCATTTCTCTGATAATGAGTGATGTTGAGCATCTTTTCATGTGTTTGTTAGCCATCTGTATGTCTTCTTTGGAGAAATGTCTATTTAGTTCTTTGGCCCATTTTTTGATTGGGTCATTTATTTTTCTGGAGTTGAGCTGTAGGAGTTGCTTGTATATTTTTGAGATTAGTTGTTTGTCCATTGCTTCATTTGCTATTATTTTCTCCCATTCTGAAGGCTGCCTTTTCACCTTGCTAATAGTTTCCTTTGTTGTGCAGAAGCTTTTAGGTTTAATTAGGTCCCATTTGTTTATTTTTAAAGTACAAGGAAAAATTATAAATATACATCAATTCAATTAAATAAATGTTTTTAAGCACTAACTTTTTATTTAAAAATTTATCTGAGGTTTAGAATTCAAAACTTACATGTACAAACTTCTCAGATTCCTTGAAAATCCTTTGAGATGTTTCTTCATATGTCAGCCTGTGTATGGCTTCCCTGCCTGAAAGATCTAATTCAATCCAATTTAATTCCTTAAGCAAAGAGTAAATTAATTACTTAAGGAAACAGCATGAGTTGGTTTTAGGAATTTTCTCTGACTATTAGTTATGTTTTTCCATAGCAGATGCCAATATATTAGGTAGAATATATTATAACAGATTTATAAAAATGAATCATTGCATTCTTAAGAGTTACTCTGCTTTGTATTTATGATGCAAAAGAGCAGTGGGGTACCTGCAGCTCACTCTTTTCAATGTATCACAACACACCACTTACATCCACCAACGAATTATTATCAATGTAATCATCAGTTCAGCTCAGTTCAGTTCAGTCGCTCAGTCGTGTCCGACTCTTTGCGACCCCATGAATCGCAGCACGCCAGGCCTCCCTGTCCATCACCAACTCCCGGAGTTCACCCAGACTCACATCCATCGAGTCAGTGATGCCATCCAGCCATCTCATCCTCTGTCGTCCCCTTCTCCTCCTGCCCCCAATCCCTCCCAGCATCAGAGTCTTTTCCAATGAGTCAACTCTTCGCATGAGGTGGCCAAAGTACTGGAGTTTCAGTTTTAGCATCATTCCTTCCAAAGAACACTCAGGACTGATCTCCTTTAGAATGGACTGGTTGGATCTCCTTGCAGTCCAAGGGACTCTCAAGAGTCTTCTCCAACATTATAATCATATATAATATTAGTTCCAATGTGTATTATTGTGAGGCTACAAAGCAGGGACAAACATCCAATTTAGGGGCAACAGTAGAGGCAGCAGTGAAACAAGGCAGATAGAGAGGATAAGAAGAAAAGGAGAAAACTATAGCAGGAGGAAGGAAGGACAGAGCTGGAGAAGAAACACTGTTAATACTTAAATTCAAGCAAAACGACCAAGGGAGAAATGGACTAATGAAGACCAGTGCTCATCCGACTTGGAATAAAGTAATGACTCAATAGGCTTCCCAGGTGGGAAGTGGTAAAAAACCCGCTTGAAAATGCAGCAGACGTAAGATGCAGTTTTGGTCCCTGGGTCGGGAAGATCCCCTGGAGGATGGCATGGAAACCCACTCCACTCCACTCCAGTACTCTTGCCTGGAGAATCCCATGGACAGAGGAGGCTGATGAGCTGGAGCCCATAGGGTCACAAAGAGTTGGACACAATTAAAGCCGTTTATTAGCATGCATGCATCTTCATGCATGCAATAATTAAAACTGGAACACTGCAGCAGAGTTAAAATAGTAGCATAGGTAATTCCTGAGCCATAAGATGCTGGTGTAAAAAAAAAAAAAAAAAAAAAAATGTTTATGTACCTCTTGCTTGAGGCTAGGGTTGGTTTTACAGACCTAGGAACAAACTGAAATATTCTTGGCTTTGAAGAAAAGAGAGATATAAACCTGGGAAATTAATACTCTTTTGTATTTGTGAATTTAAAGATATATATCACCAGAACCTGGAGTTCCTATATCAAATCATCTTCAATTTTCTTTTTTAGAAAAGCTAAACAAATAAACAATTGAGTAGTCCACTGAAGGTATTTCACTAAGAAATTTTGCATTCAGCATAAGTATTCTAATACAAATCTTTTTGCCTTTGTATACAGTTCATAGGGTTCTCACAGCGAGTATAACTGAATGGTTTGCCCTTCCCTCCTCTAGTGGATCACATTTTGTAAGAACTCTACGCTATGACCCGTCTATCTTGGGTGAATTTCCAGATGTTTAAACTGGGTTTAGAAGAGAGGAACCAAAGATCAAATTACCAGCATTCACTGGATCATAGAGAAACCAAAGGAATTTCAGAAAAACATCTACCTCTGTTTCATTGACTACAATAAAGCCTTTGACTGTGTGGAAAACCCTTAAAGGGATGGTAATACCAGACCGTCTGACCTGTGTCCTAAGAAACCTGCCTGCCAGACAAGAAGAAACAGAACTGCGTAATGAACAACTGACTGGCTCAGGATTGAGCAAGGAGTAGGACAAGGCTGTTTATCATCACCCTATTCACTTAATTCATATGTAGGGCACATCATACAAAATGCCAGGCTGGAGGAGTTACAAGCTGGAATCAACATTGCCCGGGGAAATATCAACAACTTCAGATATGCAGATGATACCACTCTAATGGCAGAAAGTGAAGAGGAACTAAAGAGCCTCTTGATGAGGGTGAAGGAGGCGAGTGAAAAAGCCAGCTTAAAACTCGATATTAAAAAAAACTAAGATTATGGCATCTGGTCCCACCACTTCATGGAAAATAGAAGGTGAAAAGGTAGAAGCAGTGACAGATTTCCTCTTCTTGGGCTCTAAAATCACTGTGGATGGTGACTGGAGCCATGAAATTAGAAGACGTTTGCTTCTTGGCAAGAAAGCTATGACAAACCTACACACAGTGTTAAAAAGCAAAGACATCAGTCAGCTGACAAAAATTCATAGTCAAGGCTATGGTCTTTCTGGTAGTCATGTATGGATGTGAGAGCAGGAACATAAAGAAGGCAGAGCACTGAAAAATTGATGCTTTCTTGTGGTGCTGGAGAAGACTCTTGAGAGTCCCTTGAACTACAAGGAGATCAAACCAGTCATTCCTAAAGGAAATCAATCATTAATACTCATTGGAAGGACTGATGCTGAAACTGAAGCTCCAATACTTTGGCCACCTATGTGAAGAGCCAACTCATTGGAAAAGACCCTGCTTGGAAAGATTGAAGTCAGAAGGAGAAGAGGGCAACGGAGGATGAGATGGTTGGAAGGCATCAGGGATTCAATGAAGATGAACTTGGGCAAAGTCCAAGAGATGGTGAGGGACATGGAAGCCTGGTGAGCTACAGTCCATGGATTCACAAAGAGCTGGAAATGACTAAGTGACTGAACAACAGCAACAGTAAATACTTACACATTCTCAATGAGAACAATATTTCCCTCAAAGGAGAAAACACAGTTCTTTGGGCTGAAAAGTCTTAACTCTTTTTATGTGTAAAGCACAGATATATATAAAATACAGGCATAGATTTAAAGTATAACTGTGATGTTAAATTTTTATTGTTCAGTTTAGTTCAGTTCAGTTGCTCAGTCATGTCTGACTCTTTGCGACCCCATGAACCACAGCATGCCAGGCCTCCCTGTCCATCACCAACTCCTAGAGTTCACCCAAACCCATGTCCATAGAGAGTGGTGCCATCCAACCATCTCATCCTCTGTTGTCCTCTGCTCCTCCTGCCCTCAATCTTTCCCAGCATCAGGGTCTTTTCAAATGAGCCAGCTCTTCGCATCAAGATGCACAAGTACTGGAGTTTCAGCTTCAATATCAGTCCTTCCAATGAACACCCAGGACTGATCTCCTTTAGGATGGACTGGTTGGATCTCCTTGCAGTCCAAGGGACTCTCAAGAGTCTTCTCCAACACCACAGTTCAAAAGTACCAATTCTTTGGTGCTCAGCCTTCTTTATAGTTCAACTCTCACATCCATACATGACCACTGGAAAAACCATAGCCTTGACTAGACGGACCTTTGTTGGCAAAGTAATGTCTCTGCTTTTGAATATGCTATCTAGGTTGGTCATAACTTTCCTTCCAAGGAGTAAGCGTCTTCTAATTTCATGGCTGCAATCACCATCTGCAGTGATTTTGGAGCCCAGAAAAATAAAGTCTGACACTGTTTCCACTGTTTCCCCCATCTATTTGCCATGAAGTAATGGGACCAGATGCCATGATCTTAGTTTTCTGAATGTTGAGCTTTAAGCCAACTTTTTCACTCTCCACTTTCACTTTCATCAAGAGGCTCTTTAGTTCTTCTTCACTTTCTGCCATAAGGATGGTGTCATCTGCATATCTGAGGCTATTGATATTTCTCTCAGCAATCTGGATTCCAGCTTGTGCTTCTTCCAGCCCAGCGTTTCTCATGATGTACTCTGCATATAAGTTAAATAAGCAGGGTGACAATATACAGCCTTGACGTACTCCTTTTCCTATTTGGAACCAGTCTGTTGTCCCCTGTCCAGTTGTAACTGGTGCTTCCTAACTTGCATATAGGTTTCTCAAGAGGCAGGTCAGATGGTCTGGTATTCCCATCTCTCTCAGAATTTTCCACAGTTTATTGTGATCCACACAGTCAAAGGCTTTGGCAAAGTCACTAAAGCAGAAATAGATGTTTTGTTTTTATTGTATGGGGTTATAGACTGAATATTTACACCCCTACCCCCATTCATATGTTGAAATGCCCAATTCCCAGCGGGGATAGTATTTGAAAGTGGGGCTCTGGGGAGGCCATTAGGTCATGGGGGCAGAATGGAGCTTTTATAACAGAGACCCTAGATCCCTGGATATCTTTTCTGCCTCTTGTGAGGTTACAGTCACAGGAAGTAGATTCTCACCAAGTATCAAATCTGCTGGAGCACTGATCTTGGAATTCACATCCTTAAGACTTGTGAGAAATAAATTTCTGTTGTTTATAAGCTATCTTGTATAGGGGTGTTAGAGAAGCAGGAAAAAACTAATAGAGGTGGATACGGTAAAGAAAAAATAATGTCTTAAAAAGTCCTTTATGAAAGTGAGAGTGAAAAATAGACTGAGACTGACATATGAATTACTTCCTGGGGTTATATACATAAAAATTTAGGTAAGACCATATAATAAATGAGTATGAGTACATAATAGTACACACTCAGTTGGTAGCTTTAAAAAGAAGTTAAGAGCTAATAATAGGCTGTTTTAAATATATTTTCATTGAATTATGTATTTAAAATTATAACTACCTACCAAATATCCTGCTACAGATACAGTGATTTGTACTGTATGCAATGTCATAATAATGGCTTAAATAAACACTATTCTCTTATCTAGAAAATGAAATTTTAGTATACAAGGAAACTTCTCAGAAATACTTAACTTCTTAAGCACCGTATTATGTCTTTTCTATTCAAGGATAATATAAAGATGTCATCTCTATATGTTTATAGTAACTTCTACTTTTAAATGGTGTGCGCTCAGTCGTGTCCAACTCTTTGCAACCCTATGGACTGTGGCCTGCTAGGCTCCTCTGTCCATGGGATTTCCCAGACAAGAATACTGGAGTGGCTTGCCATTTCTCCCTCCAGGGGTCTTCCCAGCCCAGGAATGGAACCTGTGTCTCCTGCATTTGCAGGAGGATTCTTTACCATTGAGCCACCTAGGAAGCCCACTTTTAAATGTATGTGACATTATTTTATTTACAAGTCTTCTATGTCTGGCTATTGCATTCCCCTGTTGTGCCTGTCTCCACTCCCTCAAAATTCTAACCCATGACTGATGTTCCTTTTACATGCCTGCTAAGTCGCTTCAGTTGTGTCTGACTCTTTGTGACTGTATGGACTGTAGCGTGCTAGGCTCCTCTGTCCATGGGATTCTCTAGGCAAGAATACTGGAGTGAGTTGCCATGCCCTTCTCCAGTTTACATAAGTTACCCTAATTTAAACTTTCAAAGGGATAGAATAAATCCTTTGAAGAAAAAAAATCCACTAGATCAAAGAAGAGCAATATCTCAGAAAAATGAATGGTTTTTCTCTTGTTGCCCTACAAGTACTAGCTGGCCTTCTGTAAAGAATCAATGAAAGAAAATAAATTTCTGGTTTGCATGCTCTCAGAGTAGATGCCTAATGGCAGTTTTCCCTAAGCTTTTCTGCATTCAACAGACTTTCTGAGCTGAATATCTTAGGTAAGCCAAAACTGATTCCAATGAAGGGTGGTTCACAAAAAAAGAGTAAAGGTCAATTGTCTTGCTAATTAAGAGAGCAAGAAAATCAATAAAATGATGACATTTATATTATCTTTATTTACTAGCGATGTCTATTCCAAATGAAGCCTTGGCTCATATGAATAAAAGTAAATCATTTTGGCAGAATGTACCTTTCTCCTAAAGTAAGAGAGAGGAAGGAGCAGGGAGAGAGGGAAGGTGGGAAGGAGGCAGGGAAGAGCATAACTTCTAGAAGATGGTTGCAACTGCAGATTGTGAATAACTATAAACTTTTCATTAAGAAGTTCCTTAAATCAATTAAAACAATTTAACTCAATCCCATACTTGGAAACCGCATTTGACTCAATCCAACAAGATTAAAGAAAGAACATTCAGCTTTTTGTCATTTATAGTACATTCACAAATTAATATGCATCCCTAACTTGTAAAGGAGATCAGACCTGGGATTTCTTTGGAAGGAATGATGCTAAAGCTGAAACTCCAGTATTTTGGCCACCTCATGCAAAGAGTTGACTCATTGGAAAAGGCTCTGATGCTGGGAGGGATTGGGGGCAGGAGGAGAAGGGGACGACAGAGGACGAGATGGCTGGATGGCATCACTGACTCGATGGACGTGAGTCTCAGTGAACTCCAGGAGTTGGTGAGGGACAGGGAGGCCTGGTATGCTGCGATTCATGGGGTCGCAAAGAGTCGGACACGACTGAGCGACTGATCTGATCTGATCTGAACTTGTAAGACATGATCATTACTATCATAAAATGATTAAACAAATACGGAGAGAAATAGGAAAAATTAAGTGATGAAAGGGTTTCCATTGATCCAAAAAAACAAAAAACAATGCTTTATTGATTTATTATCTTACTCCATTTCGGAGTAGAGTGGGACTAAATTCTAAGAATTTTTTACTTTGATTCTTTTCCAGACTACCTGAATGGTCTTCCTTAAATAAAAGCTCATGCTTTTTTATAGGAGTCATTATCATAAGATGATTTCATTGTTTTTAAGCAGCAGGAAAAGAAGAAAATAACCAATTTGGGGGAAGTAACTGTTTTCACACAAATCTGGACTCTATTGAGGCTTACCTTTCCAATATATTAAAGTTTTTGGCTATGAAATAACATGATTATTGTATCAACATTACCTAACCAAGAATTCTAGGTCAAAAGTAGCTATTTTACAGAATTTGCTTTTTTAGATTTATTTTAGAAGTGCATTTTGCCAAGTGCTCTGACATGCCCAAGTTCATATACATAGCAATAATTCTTAAAGGGTTAGAAACAAAATCCAACCTAAATTTCATTTTATCTTCAAGAGTCCAGTCACTTCTTGGTGATGAAGGAAAATATGGAGAAAAAAGCAAAAATATAAAGAAAAAATAGCCCATGTTTTCTTCCCAGTCAATCCTAAAGGAAATCAACCCTGAATATTCATTGGAGGAACTGATGCTGAAGCTGAAGCTCCAATAATTTGGCCACCTGATGCTAAGAACCGATTCACTGAAAAAGACTCTGATGCTGGGAAAGATTGAAGATAGGAGGAGAAGGGGGCAACAGAAGATGAGATGTTTGGATGGCATCACCGACTCAATGGACATGAGTTTCAGCAAACTCTGGGAGATAGTGAAGGACAGGAAGCCTGGTGTTCTGCAGTCCATGGGTCACAAGAGTCAGACACGACTTAGTGACCAAAGAACAACAATCAGTAAGTAGCAATAACATTAATACAAATGACCAATAAACATGTGTAAAATGTTCATGTTCATCAATAAGAAAAAAAAAGGAAGCTAAGCTATAGTGACAAAGTTTTTAGTGAAAAAAAAATGAAATGATAGACAAAAGTCATCACAACAACTCTGCATGGTAGATTTTTCTTTATCATTTTTCATAATTTCCAAGATTTCTAAAAACAATATATGATGCTTTCAGTTCAGTTCAGTTCTGTCGCTCAGTCGTGTCCGACTCTTTGCGACCCCATGAACTGCAGCACTCCAGGCCTCCCTGTCCATCACCAACTCCCAGAGTTCACTCAGACTCACGTCCATCGAGTCAGTGATGCCATCCAGCCATCTCATCCTCTGTTGTCCCCTTTTCCTCCTGCCCCCAATCCCTCCCAGCATCAGAGTCTCTTCCAATGAGTCAACTCTTCACATGAGGTGGCCAAAGTATTGCAGTTTCAGCCTCAGCATCAGTCCTTTCAAAGAAATCCCAGGGCTGATCTCCTTCAGAATGGACTGGTTGGATCTCCTTGCAGTCCAAGGGACTCTCAAGAGTCTTCTCCAACACCACAGTTCAAAAGCATCAATTCTTCGGTGCTCAGCCTTCTTCACAGTCCAACTCTCACATCCATACATGACCACAGGAAAAACCATAGCCTTGACTAGAGGAACTTTTGTTGGCAAAATAATGTCTCTGCTTTTGCATATGCTATCTAGGTTGGTCATAACTTTCCTTCCAAGGAGTAAGTGTCTTTTATTTTTTTTTTAATTTCATTTTATTTTTAAACTTTACAATACTATATTGGTTTTGCCAAATATTTCATGGCTGCAGTCACATCTGCAGTGATTTTGGAGCCCAAAAAAATAAAGTCTGACACTGTTTACACTGTTTCCCCTGTTTCCCCATCTATTTCCCATGAAGTGATGGGACCGGATGCCATGATCTTAGTTTTCTGAATATTGAGCTTTAAGTTAACTTTTTCACGCTCCACTTTCACTTTCATCAGGATCTTTTCAAATGAGTCAGCTCTTTGTATCCAGTGGCCAAAGATTTGGAGTTTCAGGTTCCACCTCAGTCCTTCCAATGAACATCCAGGACTGATCTCCTTTAGGATGGACTGGTTGGATCGCCTTGCAGTCCAAGGGACTCTCAAGAGTCTTCTCCAACACCACAGTTAAAAAGCATCAATTCTTTGGTGCTCAGCTTTCTTTATAGTCCAATTCTCACATCCATACATGACCACTGGAAAAACCATAGCCTTGACTAGATGGACCTTTGTTGGCAAAGTAATGTCTCTGCTTTTGAATATGCTATCTAGGTTGGTCATAACTTTCCTTCCAAGGAGTAAGTGTCTTTTAATTTCATGGCTGCAGTTACCATCTGCAGTGATTTTGGAGCCCAGAAAAATAAAGTCTGACACTGTTTCCACTGTTTCCCCATCTATTTGCCATGAAGTGGTGGGACCGGATGCCATGATCTTCATTTTCTGAATGTTGAGCTTTAAGCCAATTTTTTCACTCTCCACTTTCACTTTCATCAAGAGGCCTTATGGCCTCTTCACTTTCTGCCATAAGGGTGGTGTCATCTGCATATCTGAGGTTATTGATATTTCTTCCGGCAATCTTGATTCCAGCCTGTGTTTCTTCCAGTCCAGCGTTTCTCATGATGTACTCTGCGTATAAGTTAAATAAGCAGGGTGACACTACACAGCCTTGACGTACTCCTTTTCCTATTTGGAACCAGACTGTTGTTCCATGTCCAGTTCTAACTTTTGCTTTCTGACCTGCATACAAATTTCTCAAGAGGCAGATCAGGTGGTCTGGTATTCCCATCTCTTGAAGAATTTTCCACAGTTTATTGTAATCCACACAGTCAAAGGCTTTGGAATAGTCAATAAAGCAGAAATAGATGTTTTTCTCGAACTCTCTTGCTTTTTCCATGATCCAGCGGATGTTGGCAATTTGATCTCTGGTTCCTCTGCCTTTTCTAAAACCAGCTTGAATACCAGGAAGTTCATGGTTCACATATAGCTGCTTTAGAAACTATAAAAAATTAAATGTTATTAAAAAATATAATCCATTCCTACTGCATAAAATAAGACTGTACAAAATATGTCATATTTCTACTTACCATTCAAAGGTATCTACTGATCAGTTTTTATACTTTCTTCTGATCATTTTTCTATTTATTATCATAATTAAAAAAACATTTTGGAGTTTGTTCTGTAAGCTCAGTGTTACATCTTTTTTTCTTTGATATGAATATCTTCCTCATACAATTTCTTCCCGGAGTATGTCATATGAGTATTTAGATTAGACTACATGAGAGAGCCATTTCTGTAGGGTAAAATGATTAAATATCCGCAATATCATATGGTTCAAATGAGTAGTTGTAACCTACATCATAATGGTAATAAGAGCCACAAGTAAAACAAAGCAATAGCATTTCTAGAACAATATATATATTATTTTTACGTTTACCTACAGAAATATCATAGCAGATGTTTAAACATGAAAACATTTTAAACAAATGGACACCAAAGTTCTATGAATAGATAAAATACTAAGTTGCCCATTCATTTCCAGAGTTTTGTTGCTTCAGAGGAAACCTTGGGAAGTCAGTTACATAACCATGGATGGAACCTTGTTCTGTGACCATGGTAGTGTGGCTTCATGTCAAAACCGAAGTTCAAATGCCGGTCAGGGATATGGTAAAGATCCAAGCTGCACTGAGGCTTTCACTTTCAGTCATTGCTATGATTCAATGACTGGGTGCAACCACGGCATGTCTGCACTCTGTAAATAAAACTGAATTCAGCTAATAGACAAAGCTAACCAGAAACATAGTATAGACTACTCAGTAGTTTATCTCTTTAGGATCATTTGAGGGGTGCCAAAAGCCCAGTATTCAAAAATATCTTTCCTGTGTTTGTCTAACTTCGCCATTATTGTTGACTCCTTTCTTTTTGTTTTTTTAAACTGTTTAGTCTGTGGTACTTTAAAATATAAATATCTCTGAGGGTAACACATTAAGACAGAAGTTAAATGCTACCTCTTCTCTTTTAAAAAGGCAAACAAGAACATGAATCATCAGAAAAAAGTAGGGACAAAGTTCACAAAGGGGAGGTAAACCATTAATGATCAATGTGTTTCCTACACAATTTTCCCAATGACTGTTGCCTTACACTTCATTTAGTGATAAACCATCTGATCTTAGATTTTAGAAGCCCAGGACAACATCCAAATAATATTTGGGTTATATTCCAGAAAGATCTCTGACTGAACTCAGAGTGTACCATATAGAAATCCTAAACTACTCCTAACTGTGGTAATATTAGAAACCCTTATGGTATATATTATTAAGGCTCCTTGCCCAGTCCATACTTTTCCATATTTCAGAACTACCCCTTTACATGCAGCTGGAGTCTAGCAATATGCCTGCATTTCATGTCTTACACACCACTTTACAGCCAACTGAACCAATGATAGATCACCATCGATAGGCCAAAGAAGAATTCATTCGAATCTTTCTTCTAGGAATATAAAACTGGCATTTAATCAGGTTAGTTAATCTCTGACAGTGGAAGAGCTAATGTAAGCTCAGGAAGTGTATCCTGACCAAGACTGGGATACCTTGGGAGAAATAAAGACAGTCAATCAAGGCAGACATACAGAGAAAAATAGAGATGAGAGGCTATGTGGTTCCCCAGAATGATTAAGACAAAGTCCCCTTTGGTAGATTTCTAGTTCCTGATTCCAGCACTTCATCAATGGTGCTTTACTGTACTTTGGGACTATGGATCCCATGGGTACCATTGATATCTTACAATATATTTCCATTTAACTATTAAGTTAATTCAAGGATGTGGTTAATAACTGAAGCTACAACAACAAAACCAGCAGAACAATACTAGCAAACATTATAGAGTACTTCTAAACATCAGGTAGTAGTCAAATCTGTAAGATTTTCTATTTTATCTTCACAGTGACCCTCCATGATATGTCAGGACCATCCCCAAATTCATGTCTGGCAGCATCAGAGTATGAGCTGAAGCACATGACAATAGCTATGCAGTGTTTAACTATAGAGTATATGCAGAGTTCCATACAGTATAGCATCAGGCCATCTGTATCTGATTCAAGTGTCATTAAAACAAAAGAACAACAAAAATAACAACAAAAACAGTTCCTTGGCCTAGACATGTCCACAGATATACAATTCCTAGAAGGTATAAATTTTCAGTTACTCCAATAATCTTTATGCATATTTTGAAAACCAATGATCTAACCAGAAGATATGGGTTGAGGGCTGCTATCAGGGTTATGGTGGCAGTATCAAAAATATTGCTTTTGAATTGCAGTGCTGAAGAAGAGTCTTGAAAGGCCCTTTGACAGCAAGGAGATCAAAGCAGTTAATCCTAAAGGACATCAACCTTGAATATTCATTTGAAGGTGAAGCTCCATTACTTTGGCCACCCAGTGAGAAGAGCCAACTCATTGGAAAAGACCCTGAACCTGGGAAAGATTGAAGGCAAAAGGAGAAGGGATTGAAGGCAAAATCAGAGGATAAAATGGTTGGATAGCATCACCAACTCAAAGGACATGAATTTGAGCAAACTCTGGGAGACAGTGGATGACAGAGGAGCTTTGTATGCTACAGTCCATGGGATCGCAAAGAGTTGGACATGACTTAGTGACTCAGCAACAACAACAAAAATCAGTAAGTATCGGTGTCAGAAGTAAATGTAGGGTTAGGCGAGGATATAGGGTTAGCGGAGGGCAAAAATACACAATGGATGAAGGATTTCACTTCCATTACAATCTCCTTGGTCCCTCAGTATCATTCGACATGCCATCACAGAACCTAATTTTGGGGAATTCGAAGTATGGGAAAGAAGTGGTGGGCTCACCAATGAAAGGAATTTAGATTGCCCTGGGGGCCAATATCGGTTGTATAAATCTTCAGTCCCAATAGAAGGATACAAATTCAGTTTTGAGAAATCCTAACCTAGAAAAACAAGGGACTTCAAAGTAATAATTTCCTATATCATAGCATTCCATTCTGAACATGGACACCATGCACATTTTCTTTCTCAAATATATAATTGTGATTTTCTTCTTTTTCACAAGCACAGGGATTTTCTGACACACTTATCATTTGTGCAGATGGAACCATTTCTTTCCTAAAGAGTGGGAAGTCTTTCCTGTCATATTTTATTGGTTCTTCTGGTCATTAAATTTGACAAGCTACAAATCCCCTGTTTACCATTAAACAGACTGTGAATAACAAGATAGTATTAAGCATTTCTGGCACACAGATTGCAGTTGGACAATCAATAGGACCATCATTCCAGGAAAATTATTGCTGTAATTGAAAGGGAGGGATGATCATCACAAAGAATTGTGTTCCCTTTATATGTGAATTTAGCGGGGGGAAAGCCTAAAAATAAAAAGTAGGACAGTTCACAGTTGCAAACATTTTGATTAATAATAATGATAAAGGAAGGCAGGAAATAAATGGCTGAGACTGAGACAGAAGATGTGGCCTATCTTCAGGATATTATTTTCTCAACAGTGTAAGGCATGGGAAACATTACATCTAAATGTAATAGTACTACTTAATCTTAAGACCAAATGCACAAATCACTCATTAATTTAAAAAAAATTGTATGTTGTAGTGTTTATCTATAAATGAGTTGATTATATTTTTAGAAATCATGGAAAATGTGTAGACGCTGATGTCATTGGCTTTACTAAGGATGCTTATTGTGAACAAAGTTGTTTCCTCCCTTGGCTCCGGCACTAGACTACTGCTCCCTCCCACACCACCCACCTACTGACTCCCTCCCTGAGACACAAACACTCTAGATCATAAGGAAAATATGTTTCTAAAGATTTAAATCTGGTGTCTTTATTGCGGACCAAATTAGGTTCTTAACTAAGACATTTCAAAATCCTCTGTAGTTTTCCTACATGGCTCCTCTTAAGAATGGAATGAAAAAGTTATTTATAATGATTAATTTCATGCTTGTGTCTGTTTTACATGAGCTCCATGAGGGTTAGAACCTTGCTTTTGTTTTTGTTTTTTTCACCTGAACTGTGGCAGGAATCTGGGAATTAACAAATATGTGTAAGTGCATTGTGTGTAAGTGTGTATATATGTATGTGTATAAATATATTATTTTGAATGCTGCATTCTCATCTGACAATCTTTTACTCATTGTCACTGCATGCTTTTGACTTTAAAAATGTGATAACCTTTTTTCATGGTTCACTTAATTCAGCTTATTCAAAGATTTATGGGATCCAGAAGATTTCTATTTTCTCTCCAATACACAAAAATACATGGATTTAAACCCACCCCCCGAAAAAAATAAGTTCAGTTTAAGTTTGTTAGGACACAGTGATATAACTATTTCAGTCTTCATTATCCATATCTCAGTGACCCTAAGAAATCCCAAACCTTTGTGTTTTTGTTTGCTTGTTTTAAATTACTTTTCTTTTGACTAAGCTCTGTCTCTTCCCTTAAGGCCAACGTCCCAATTTTTCCAGTGTAGCTCCTAGGCCTATATCTATCTCCCTACAGAATCACAGTATCTTAAGAACTGAGGTTTTATCAGGCATGCCAGAGAACACTAACACACACTTGCAGAGTCATTACTGAATGGTCAAGGCAGAGTGTATGGAATGGGGACAATATTTACAATTAGTATTTCCAATACTGACATTCTTTCATGTTGTTTTCCTACTTATTTGTCAATGGCCACATGATACTGGATAGGTAGGAGCGTGCACTTTACAAATAAGTTTAGCAAAGTTTTCCATATTTCCTTGCTCAGAAGCTTTGATTTCTGTTAAGTCATGTGTAGTTCCGTTAAGCCATCATGTTCAGCACACAGAATACCCCTTGGGATGTCCATTACTTGGGGGTCAGAGTAGTGAATCAGAGGGCTGGGCACATGCTTTGAATTAAATGCCACACCTAGACATTTCAGTGGGATTAAACCATAGAAGAAGAAGACAGCCAGAAATGACAACTCTTCCTTTGGTAATCACTTAAAATTTCTTAGCACTCTACCAAGTGTATATTAAAAAGTCTATCAAAGAACATAACGAAGTTAACAAGTCCATGGACATATTGATTTTACTTGTATATTAATTCTAATTGAAAAAAATTCAAAAATATTTTAACCACTTCCTGTCAAAAAAAATTCAAAATGCTTATCCTTCAGTAACTTAAAAAAGAGGAGATAAAGGAGAAAGATAAAATTAAATAGCACTTTGAAAACAAGTGAGAGATAAAGGATAGAGAGATAAGACATAAAAAGGAAAACTGCTGAATAAAAAAATACTACATTGTATGACAGACAGAAAATAGAAACAAAAAGCATAATCCCAGTCTTATGACAAAAGTAAATCTCTACAAAACTTTGGCATAAGATTAGAGTTATGAAGCACTTTAATTAAAAACTCTGTAAACACAGAATAGAGGCATATTTTAAATTGAAGATCCAAGAAGAAGTCACAACTCATTTCTCGGCTTCATGGGGTTTTCAAGCCAGAAAGTGATGATTCCAAGATTTCTAGAATCTTGCAATAATCATAGAAGAGAGGAAAGATAAAATCTCACCTTTCTTCTCTAATGAAGTTTACGGATACTCATTGTTCAAAGATGGAAGCCTCTCCGCTCTTCTTGGGTCTGACCCAGAATATATTACTCAGGTACATGCAAGCCCATACACAAAACTCACGGTAAGAAACTGTTATTTTCTAATTGATGCTAGCTGAAGAAAGAATTTTAGTCCTTTAACGGAGAAGGCAATGGCACCCCACTCCAGTACTCTTGCCTGGAAAATCCCATGGATGGAGGGCCTGGTGGGCTGTAGTCCACGGGGTCGCTAAGAGTCGGACACGACACACTTTTCACTTTCATGCATTGGAGAAGGAAATGGCAACCCGCTCCAGTGTTCTTGCCTGGAGAATCCCAGGGACGGGGGAGCCTCATGGGCTGTTGTCTATGGGGTCGCACAGAGTCAGACATGACTGAAGCGACTTAGCAGCAAGGGCAATGAAAAAGCCTTTATTACAGTGCCCCAGAGCATTCATAATATAGAGGTGAGTTAGCATATACTTATTGGACAATCACATTTAAGTCAAATAAACTCCTTTTTCTATGACTTAACATCATTTATTCCTTCAGAATTTCAGAAATCTCAGGTCAGCCATTCTCCAGCAACCAACCTACAACTGAGGTGCCATAGAAGGACACTGCCCATACTTAGCCTTTCAGAAAATAAAAATCATGACAATGCCGAGGGTAAATTATCCATACTCCATTTTGATAGTCAATATTGCTTTAAATTTGGAAAATCTATGCCAGTGGACTTGAGTTAATAAACATTTGTGAGCTGATGTTACCTTACATTCCACATTATTTGGATAATGAGTGGTCAGTTTTCCATCCAACACATGTAGAGTTCACTGATGGCAGCTTTAATATACTTTATCTAGGTTAATGTCAATAAACATCTTGAAAAGTATAAATTTTCATCATTTGTTTTCAGATAAAGAAACTGAAATTAAATGTTTTCAAGTTAAGAGTCTGCTAGTAACATCTCCAGTTACTTTTCTTCTTTTTTATTTAGCAGAATACTGATGTTGGTTTTGGAAAAGTTCCCACCTAAACATCATTTTTCAGACTCCTGTGCTGATATGGGTAGTCACGTAATAATATTTCTGGATGATAAGATATAAGTGGATTTATTGGGAAGGATTTCTGGGAAAGCACCTTAAATAGGAAATGGATTCATTCAATACCGCATGTATCCTCTTTGCCCTTGGGACATTTCCCTTACTCCCAGCCAGAAATGAAGAGCTCTGGCAACCATCTTGAGCTGGCTATGAGGGAAAAGACAAGAAAATCAGCCTGACTTCCTTGAGACTTTAGACTGCCTACTTCTGAATCTCTTGCTTTGAGGCAGTCATGTAACACCTATGTCACTTAAACCACTGTTCTAGGATATTCTGTTAAATGCAGCTGAACTCTGTCCTTAAATTTTACATCCAGTGGTAGGCGAAAGGTTCGATAGCTATAAAACAATGTAACTTCTTCTGATTCCATAGTCCATAAAGAAAACTAAGAGTAGAATTTCTCAATGCTAAACCAGCTAGTCAAAGTATTGATAATATTTAAGGGCTTACATGCAGGCTTAAAATTACCCTTTAGACATCGGTGTCCTGCGATGCAAAAACATGTTCCTACTGCAGTCCTTCTTGTTTGTATTCAAGCATTCATCAAGTATTATTTTAAAACTTATTAGCAACAGAATATGTGTTCCAAGGACTAAAAATATGACCACTACCAAGCCACTTACAGTCTAGTTTGGTGGATATCTCAAATAATTAAGTGAAGAATTACTGTAATTGTGATCAATTCTATAAAAATAATGTTACTGCAATAAGACATAATAAAGAAATCTATTGTAGTCTATGGTATCAGAGAAGGCTTTGGAGATGTTAAAAAATAAACTGAGGCATATTAAAATTTTCAAGAGTTTATCTGAGCAAACATCAATTCTAACTGGGTATTAGGAGCATTCTGCCAACAGAAGCTAAGGTAAAGATTGTTATGGAGAAGATGCAGAAACAAAGCAAGACAATTATTTGATTGATTATAGCGTAGTGTTAGTAGCTCAGTCATATCCAACTCTTTGCGACCCCATGGACTGTAAGGCAGGCTCCTCTGTCCATGGGGTTCTCCAGGCAAGAATACTGAAGTGGGTTGCCATTCCCTTCTCCAGGGATTATAGCTTAAACCATTGCCTTATTTAAGAAAATATATTTGGCTGTTTGTTCTTAGGTTTAGATTTCCTCACATTGAGATATTTTCAGGAATTTACTCTGTTTTAGGTTTTAGTTTGATTATTTAGATGCTGGGGCACTAGAGCTGCTTTAGTCTCCAATGGCCTTTTCAGTTGAATTATTTTAATAGTGAGAGTGTAACACCTGTGCCAACTTCTGAAAAATAAGTGTTTATGAGCCAGGTGACTAGAGAGAGCAAATATTCAGGCATGAGAAACAGTATGTGTAAAGGTCGTGAGGTTTAATAAAGGTAGGGAGAAGTGGTTCACAGTTAAGATGGAGAAGCAGGTTATAATATAGGACCTTTTAGGTGGTTCTGAGATTTTACACTTTATCACAAAAAATATTGGAAACCATGGAACACTGTGGAGGTGGGTCATAACCAAATGGCTTTTGGGATAAAAGGGAAAACACCCTAATGAAGTATTTAAACAAATGGTTTGGAGCAAGACAAGAGGAAGCCGTACTATTAGTTAAGATATTATTATTATTGTAGTAGTTCAAGCAAAAAAAAAAAATGGTGAATTAAATACAATGGTAACAGAGGAGTGGAAAAGTAGACAGATTTGATACGTATTGAGGAGTAAGTTGCTTCTGGATATAATGGCTGACTGGATAGTAGAGGGCTAAGAATGAAGATAAGAGTGACTTCTTTCTGAGTGGGTATTGTCATAAAATATCAAGATAGAGACTGCAGGAGAAGGAAAGATTTTTATGAAAAAGAGCTTTAATCCAGTGTTGAGTTTGAGGAATGTATAACACATGCAAACATAGATATTGAGGAAGCAGTTGATAAAAAGTGCAAGAAGTCCGCGGCGGTGTTCTAATTGTGGATGTGACCACATATAATGAACAACTTTATGTATATTTACTGACA
The DNA here is from genome assembly GCF_003369695.1 of Bos indicus x Bos taurus. NCBI lineage: Eukaryota > Metazoa > Chordata > Mammalia > Artiodactyla > Bovidae > Bos > Bos indicus x Bos taurus. Next base: position 100,034,718 of record NC_040080.1, read on the forward strand.
CACTTTTGCTTCTTTTGTTAGAAGCCCCTTGTACTATCAGCAAGCAGTTTTCACTGATGAGAATTAGGGAGAGCATTGCATCTTCATCCATCCACCAGTTTTGCATAAGTCTCCCTCTCCTGATAATTCCAAACAAGGTACTTAACAAGCTAACTCTCAGAAAGCACCCACATCTTTGAACATTGTATCCGCCTCCTGTAATCTCTTACATAATTGTTAGAAGAATCACACCAGCGATTTAATGAACACATAAATGTTCCAGGAACTGCTGCATTCTTTGTATACGTAATTCCTGAACAGTTCCACAAAGAAATATTTCCAACACCATTTTTTACAACACCATTTTTTAAAATTGTCATCCTGATTATTTAACTTACATGAACAAGAATGTGCATAAATGTATAACTGAATCACTGTGGTACAGCAGAAATTAACACAACATTATAAGTCAACTACACTTAAATAAAATAGTTTTTTAAAAAAGAAGAAGAAAAAAAAGCCAAGGGTGTCAGTAGGTTCATTATTAGTAATGTTTATTCTGGTTACTTACTTAGCCTGTGTTTGCTGGATTTTCCTGCTTTAAACATACAATTCTTCCTCAAAGAATTAAGCTGAGAAAATACTGAGTCCATGAAAATGTTGTAAACCCTCCCCCAACATTCACCATATATTCAGCCAATGATGAATTTTGTCTGAATTATTTATGACAATGATGGCTGTCATATGGTACTTTTCTTTCAATCTGTCTACATTTGTGAGTTGGCATTCTACTGCAAAATAAGAGCTTTCCCTTCCTCCTATCTATTTTATATCTTATAAAATATATCTTATATTTATATCTATTTTATATCTCAGAATCAGTTTAAATTCATGGATTTTAAAATTTTTTATTGTTGTAAAATGTGGAGTTTATTGTTACTTATGACATTTCTAATGTGATATAAATTCCATCTCAAAGACTCATTTTTTGCTAGGTAGTCTGCAAAATTTAATTTCAAAAATGTTTTTCACATAATGTCTTCCAGAATTAAATACGATTAGCTTTTGGATCAAACACTGGTTTGGAATACCCAAAGCTTCTACCTATTGGGATGGACACTTGTGAGCATGGTTGCTGAGTGAAAGAGTGAATTTAGTCAGAAATATCCAATATAAACTTTGCACAGAACATTCTTAGTGTATCTAAGTCTTAACCTTGGTTCTTCTTCTTTTTTTATTTACTTTAGTTGCAAGAAAATTATTTTACAATATTGTGCTGTTTTTTTGCCATACACCGACATGAATAACCCCAGGGTGTACATGTTTCCCACCATCCTGAACCCCCTTCCCACCTCCCTCTCCACCCCATCCCTCTGGGTTGTCCCAAGAACCAGCTTTAGTGCCCTGCTTCATGAATCCAACACCATTTTACAGGGAAGGAAATGGAGATTCAGAGAGGCACATTGATCAAGATATTCCTAGGGTGAGTGGGAAGCTTGTCTTCCTTCCATCCTCAGTCTCTCAGACTTCCACGGCATCCCTATCTGTTCCCACTGAGGAGCTGATAAAAAATGTTCCACGGTAGTGATGGAAACAAGTACCAGCTCTTCTTAAATTAGCACCAAATACTACATGCAAATATTCCACAAGTGTTTCAGAGAGTGTTGAGTTTCTTTACTGAGAAAAGCTATATTTAGAGATAAGATATGGGTGATGTTCAGAATGTAATGTCAAGACTAAATTTTATATTTACTCCCTTTGTTTACCTTATAAGGTAGATGAACAATAGAGGCCTCCGTTGCATTACTTGAGAAACTAATTCTTCAAAACAGGCCTAAAAAGTCCATCTGTTTTAATAAAAATCTCGGTAGGATGTTAACTTAAGAGTAGCTGTGATGAATGGCAATTAGCAAGATGCTTTGTGCATAGTATGATAGCTAGGTCATGATTCAGTGCTTACTGCCTTCAAAAATTTGGCATATTAATGAGACAGGTGTATGAGGTGAAGAGAAACATCCTTTAAACTTCATTTTGATTTTACCCCAATCATTTCACTTTTTTTTTTGGGGGGGGGGGCAAAGTCTTTGATTTTGTTCATTTCTCACAAATAATACAGCCAACAATGAATGCAATCTTTCCTTGCTGCTGCTGCTGCTGCTAAGTCACTTCAGTCATGTCCGACTCTGTGCGACCCCATAGATGGCAGCCCACCAGGCTCCGCCGTCCCTGGGATTCTCCAGGCAAGAACACTGGAGCCGGTTTCCATTTCCTTCTCCAATGCATGAAAGGGAAAAGTGCAAGTGAAGTTGCTCAGTCGTGTCTGACTCCCAGCAACCCCATGGACTGCAGCCTACCAGGCTCCTCCGTCCATGGAATTTTCCAGGCAAGAGCACTGGAGTGGGGTGCCGTTGCCTTCTCCAAGCACATAATATAAATTAATGATGTAAACTATATATTTTAAAAACATTCTAAACAGTGTAGAGTAGAAATGGAAATACTCCCATATGCCTTGAGCATATTCATTTTCATTCAAACATGTTTCTTGCACATTGTTTTATCTGGTAAAATAGATCTTCAAAATGATATTTTAATATTTTTATTTTAAATACTTAAAAATAAAATTATTTTTAAAAAACCTATTAGTTTCCCCTGTATAAAAATTAAAAAATTTGGAAAAACATGTAAAGATATTAATTTTTAATAGCTATATTTACTTCCAGGCTCTTTTCATGTCTTGATATGATTATAAGATACATACAGTTTGTGTTTTGATAGTCTAGTGTTGTAGTGTGATAGTTTGAGTGACTTTTTTGCTTGTGAAAAGTACCAAATCGTATTGTGAATTAGCTTTGGAGCCTCTTATCAGTTCAACATGCTTCTGAGAAAATTCACAATATATGAACTTGAAATTAGATTAATAACTTGATCATTTCCTGCAGTACTGAGGCAGGGATTCTAGGAGATCCCCTGCAAGTGATGCAAACCGTTAAGTTCATGGTCCTCCCACAAGTCTACTCTAAAGGCCTCCAGAATCAAGGATCCTCTTTCCCTTCTATCTCAAGTAAGCATGTCTTACTGGCAGACTCTACCCCGGAGCCATTCAGGGAAAGAGATTCTGGGAAAAACATTTCTATGAGAATGTGGTTTGATGCAAGGTTAACAGCAGACTTCCAAGCATATTATATAACAGAGAAGTTGAAGAGGTTGAAGACCTCTGTTTCCTGATTAAAACATCATTACTTCTTGTCTGTAGATACTCCAGGTGCTCTGAAGTTCTAAAAGAAAGGAACTTACATTTGGATTCTACCAAAAGCAATGACTAGGGTGGAGACTGAACACCGTTAGGCCTGGATCTCTTTCTTTGCTATCTTCATTTACTTTCTGGGTGTTCCAACATAGATAGGTGGCTTGAATTATCATCTACAATGACAGCTCTCAAATCTATATTTCCAGCCTGGACCTCTTCCTTCCTATCATTAAAATATATCCATAATCCAACCAATACTCACTTCCATGCCCACCACCTTAATCTCAGATAAACATAATAAACTGTCTACTTCTTAACTAGATTCCCAGCTCTGGACTTTAGCCTTTTATATTCAATAAAGTAGACCGAGTATATAGAGGTGATTATTTTAAAATGACATGTCATATCACTCCTCTGCCCAAAAACATCTAGTGCCTTCCTTTCTTGAAAAAAGAACAAAACAACAACACCACTCCCCAAAATAACAACAACAAAGGCAATGTCCCACCAGGTCCTTGGATATCTGGCAATCATTTTCTTCCTGACCTCATCTTCTATTACTATCACAGGCATTTCCTTTGCTCCAGTCCCACTGACTAAATTTGCTATTTCTCTGCTACATCATTCATCCCTATCATAGTCTTTGAACTTGCTTTTCCCTCTGTTTCAAGTACTTATTTAACTCTTCAATTGATGCCTTTGCAATAAGGCCTTTCTTGACCTCTGTGTATTAATAATATCTTACCCAACCATGCCACTCCCTCCCTCCCTATACTTAAATTACTTACCAATGCCAACATGTAGAATGTATTTATTTATTTTCATCTTTTCCCTCCACTGGATTTGAAGTTCCATGAGTGAGAATTGTAACTCACTGCTACTACATCCATAAAAAAAAGAACAGAGCCCAGCATTTGTATTGAATAAATACTGAATAAGTAATTGGTGAATAAATAAATAAATAAACTCTGAGTAGTATAGAGAAATGGTAACAGATAGATGTGGTCATCAAGCATTTGAGTTTAACCATAATAGGTAAGTGCACTGTAATATTTAAAAAAAAGATGATCTACTGCATAGTGAAGCTCATTTATGTAAAATGAGCACCAGCAATTCTTACTTAATTTGGTATGTAGTCAGTTGCTTCTGTTCCTGAGAGCTATAACACGGTCCGTCCAAGACCCGAGAGCTGTGACACGCCAAGGGCTTTAATGTCCGTCACTCCAGATCTTTGTTGGGACAAGACAGAACCGAGGAGTATACACTCGCCTGACACTTCTATTTTATTTCATTCTATATTAACATAATATGCTCTCAGGCTGTGGACAAGCCTTTCTTCATATAATGGCACAAAAGCTCCAGGTTCTGTAGAAAAATAAGAAGATTATGCCATTTTTTATTTTCTAAATAAATATTACCAAAACAAAGAATTTACTTATTTTATGATAACTGGAGACTTACTGTGAACTGATATTTCACTGGCTTTGCTATCATAGTTCAGTTCAGTCCAGTCGCTCAGTCGTGTCCTGCCTTTTGAGAAATCTGTATGCAGGTCAGGAAGCAACAGTTAGAATTGGACATGGAACAATAGACTGGTTCCCCATTGTGAAAGGAGTACGTCAAGGCTGTATATTGTCACCCTGCTTTGCAACCACGTCTCCAAACATTTTCACTGACAGTTTCTACTTGAGTTTCCTTTCTTCCTCCTCCTAGACTTTGCACATTGTCTTCCCTCTGCCTGAATGGTCTTCCAGCATTGATGTGCTTATAAAGTTTTTTCTCTGCTTTTGAGACTCTTATCAAGTGCCAATTCCCTAACCAACCTTTCCTTGACTCACATAGGTAGATCAAGGTGCCACTTCTTATGCTCTTATTGTACCCCAAATACAGATCTTGAAGGAAGATCTGTATAGATATAGATATAGATAATAGATATCACTAGTGCCTTTGATAAAAGCATATAGAGAAGACAAACTGGCATCCAAAGAAGAGTGGGAGTTCCTGAATTCTCACATTTAGTATTGTAATCAGACTATTCTATATCCCAGAGACTCAGAGACATAAAATTCTGCACTGAGGGGAAAAAAGCATTACTCTTTGTGATGTCATATACCTTGAACTCTAAAGAATAGAAGATATATAAATTCATAATTTAGAGACATTAAACTAGAAAATTCCTCATTCAAGTAATATGCTCTATTTTTACCCAATAAAAAATTTTATAAATCATATTAGTATCTATAAATTTCCTTTCCAGAAAACTGATGAACATAGTAAAGCTTAATGACTCATTTATATACATGCAGGGCTTTTTTCTTTTTAAGTGAGATTTTGCTTCTTAAAGCTAGAAAAAAGAAGAAAGAAATGCTCATTCCTAAGGCCATCACCTTGAAAACTTACTCCCTCTCAGTTCTTACTGGCAGGTGAATATTTCCTCTTTGCCAATTGAGTTACTTGAAATGGGAATGTTACTTTATTACAACCTACTTGGGTCAAGTTAATCTGAAGAAAATGTAAGAAAGAAAGAAAAAAGTTGCTATGCCATATGAATACAGAAAAGTATATGTGCAAAAAATAATATAAATGAATAGCATATGAAACAAAGTCTTTAAATAATGAAAAAAATTTGATGGACCCTACTAACTTTAGTATTGAAAATGTATACTGCTAAAATGGCTGCTTCTCTAAAAACTATCTGAAATGCAAGAAGCTGGAAAGCTAAATATGAGTTTGGGGGTTTTAAGAATATGTCCTCAGATTCTTTGATAGTCTTCTTGAGAACTGGAGCTTAGCTCCCTCCTCTTCTAGTGTGGGATAGTGGGATTTTGATGTCGTTTGTTGTCTGGTTGCTGAGTCATGTCTGATTCATTGCAACCCATGGACTGAAGCACATCAGCCTTCCCTGTCCTCACTATCTCCTGGAGTTGCTCAAATTCATGTCCACTGAGTCAGTGACACCATTAGTTAGGTAGTTTAGCTGCTCAGTCATGTCCGACTCTGCGACCCCATGGACTGCAACATGCCAGGCTTCCCAGTCCATCACCAACTCCCGGAGCTTGCTCAAACTCACGTCCATTGAGTCAGTGATGCTATCCAACCACCGCATCCTCTGTCATCCCTCCTCCTGCCTTCAATCGTTTCCAGAATCAGGGTCTTTTCCAATGAGCCAGTTCTTTGCATCAGGTGGCCAAAGTATTGGAGTTTCAGCTTCAGCATCAGGCCTTCCAATGAATATTCAGTACTGGTTTCTTTAAGGATGGACTGGTTGGATCTCCTTGCAGTCCAAGGGACTCTCAAGAGTCTTCTCCAATATCCCAGTCCAAAAGCATCAGTTCTTCGGTGCTCAGCTTTCTACATAGTCCAACTGTCACATTCATACATGACTACTCGAAAAACCATAGACTTGACTAGATGGACCTTGGTCGGCAAAGGAACGTCTCTACTTTTTAATATAATGTCTGGGTCAGTCATAGCTTTTCTTCCAAAGAGCAAGCACCTTTTAATTTCATGGCTGCAGTCACCATCTGCAGTGATTTTGGAGCCCAAAACAATAATGTCTGTCACTGTTTCCATTGCTTCCCCATCTATTTGCCCTAAAGTGATGGGACTGGATGCCATGATTTGGCTTTCTGAATGTTGAGTTTTAAGCCAATTTTTTCAGTCTCTTCTTTCACTTTCATCAAGTGGCTCTTTAGCTCTTCTTCACTTTCTGCCATAAGGGTGGTGTCATCTGTGTATCTGAGGTTATTGATATTTCTCCTGGCAATCTTGATTCCAGCTTGTGCTTCATCCAGTCTGGCATTTCACATAATGTACTATGTATATAAGTTAAATAAGCAGGGTGACAATATACAGCCTTGATGTACTCCTTTTATTTGGAACCAGTCTGTTGCTCCATGTCCAGTTCTAACTTCTGCTTCTTGACCTGTATACAGATTTCACAAGAGGCAGGTCAGGTGGTTTGGTATTCCCATCTCTTTAAGAATTTTCCACAGTTTGTTGTGATCCACACAATCAAAGGCTTTGGTATAGTCAATAAGCAGAAGTAGATGTTTTTCTGGAACTCTCTTGCTTTTTTGATGATCCAACAGATGTTGGCTATTTGATCTCTGGTTCCTGTGCCTTTTCTAAATCCAGCTTGAACATCTGGAACTGTGAATGCTGTTCACAGTTCATGGTGATTGGCCATTGAGCCATCTCAACCTCTGCTGCCCCTTCTCTTCTTGCCTTCAATCTTTTCCAAAATCAGGGTCTTTTCTAATGAGTTGGCTCTTCACATCAGGTGGGCAAATTATTGGAGTTTCAGCTTCAGTATCAGTCCTTCCAGTGAATATTCAGGGTTGATTTCCTTTAGGACTGACTAATTTGATCTCCTTGCAGTCCAAGGGACTCTCAGAGTGTTCTCTAGAACTACTATTCAAAAGTGGGATAGACTTATCCATACACTTCTTGGGGGGAGAAGTAAAAACAAACAAAAAACTATAGATACATGGGCATCACTGCCAAAATTAGGTTGCACGAGGACTTCAGCTTATATTTTATGTACAGTCAACCTCAAATCTGCCTGTCTGTGTCTCTCTATCTCTGATAACGATTCTGTTGGATCTATAGCTGGCTTTGACTCATTATTTATAAATGATACACTTTTATATATAGAAAATCCCAAAAACTCAACCAAAAAAACTGTTGGGACTAATTAACTAATTCAGTACAGTTGCAGGATATAAAATCAACATATAGGAATCAGTTGCATTTGTATACACTAACAATGAAACATCTGGAAAAAGAACTAAAGAAAAGTATTCCATTCACAATAGTGTAAAAAACAGTAAAATGCCTAGGAATGAATTCAACCAAGGAAATAAAAGATCTGTACAATAAAAACTATAATACTTTTTGAAAGAAACCAAAGAAGATAAAATAAATGGAATGACATCTTGTGTTCATGGATCAAAAGAATAAATATATTCTTGTTATAATACATGTTCATTATCTGAGAGTTTCTGTGGATCAGAACCCTGTGCTGAGGTTTTCATGAAGCTGAATGAGGCTGAGCTGAATTCTTTTCTAGAGCTTAGGGTACTCTTCCAAGTTGCTAGTTGAAAAAATTAATTTCCTTGTAGCTATAGAATTTCATAGTGGCTTGCTCTTATTAAGGTCAACAGGAGAGACTGTTTAACCTCTAGATTCATTGTTAAAAGGGTTCACCTAAATAGTCAGGTCCATCCAGGATAATTCCCATCTGATGAATTTAAAGTCAATATATAAAAAACTTTGACTGCATCTGAAAATTCCCTTCACTTTTGCCATTTGCTATTGATTAGGAGGGACTATATAAAGGTATAGATACCAGGGGTCACAAATGATGAGGGCTTATCTTAAAATTCTGCCTCCAGAGACCCTATATCAGAACAACACACCTAAGCTGCTCCGTTTCCTAACTCACGTGAAAAAATTAATGTTTGTTGTATTAAGTGGCTAAGTTTGGGGCTGTTTATTACACAGCCATAGGTAACTAACACAGTTAAAGCATGGGAATTCCATTCAGGGAAAATGTGTACAATATCATCCTCTTCTTGATTCGGAAAGCCCAGTTTTGCCCACAGTGGATATTGAAAAAGTACTATATTAAGTAAGGATATAATCTTTATGTTTCACATAAAGACTTTACCGGAAAAGCAGCACAAAGAATCAGAATATAATCTTTGTACTCAAAAACTAATTTTGGAAACTGATACAGAATTGCCACTAACTCAAAGTTGTCCTTTTAAAAAGCCTTAATATATTAATACCATCCTTGAGGTCAAAGTAGACCTTGAGGCAGAATAATCATACAGCCAAATCAAGTTACCAAAACTTTCTTGCTAACACATCCGTAATCAAAATTCTTTCATACTGAAAAGTATAAAATACTTTCTTTTCATTGAAAATGAATGCCCATTAAATGAAGTTCTGTTTTGTAACAAATGGTATTAAAATAGTTTCTATACAGATGTATTATGTAACATTTCTTCTCACTTAATAGTGATAACAATTGAGAGTAGTGGCACGTGATATGTGTTTTATGCAAAATAATCATTTCAATAAACATGAAACCAAAAGTTAATGAAAGTAAGTCTAACCTTAAATTCTCAAAGAGGATTTCTGTGTAATCTCTCTTTTCCAGTATTTAACTGCTCTTCTTAAGGTTTCATTGTGTGTGATTATGTATTACTCAAAAAAGTATGAATTATATGTAGATCATCTTGCTTTGGGGGCTTCCCGGTGGTGCAGGTGGTAAATAACCTGCCTGCCAAAGTAGGAGAACAAGAAACACAGGTTCCATCCCCAGGTCTGGAAGATGCCCTTGAAAGGAGGGCATGGCAATCCACTCCAGTATTCCTGCCTGGAGAATCCTGTGGACAGAGGAGCCTGGGAGGTCATAGAGAGTTGAACATGACTGAAGCGACTTAGCACACGTGCATCCATCTTGCTTTCCAAATACTTGTTACTTAATTTACTGTTTATATAGTTTTATTAGTATCCTAGAACATCAGTTTTAATAAAAAAACAATTCAAAGGGATAACATTAAAAAATAGCTATTACCTCTGTGTTCAGGGGAAAAGCCCCAAAAGACAGCTCTGCTTTAGTGAGATCATTTATATCAATCAAATAAATGGTGGAATTTATCTAGTATTTCAAAAGTGGGGACAGTTGAGGATCTAAGAAATATATATAGGAATGTGGATTGTGAGTTCAATTATTTTTTGTCTTTATTATTTTGCAGAATTTTCAGTATAGTAGTGATATCTTTATTCATATATAAGTATAAACATGTTTAAGTCAAAAGTAAATTAATTTTGGTCTCTTTGCCTTTGGCTTACTATATAGATTACCATTTTTGCAACATTGAGAATAATGAAGAGTTGATCCTATGTGCAATTCTACATCCTATCTTCATGGCAAGCAGCACAGCTTCAAAGGAGAAATGATGAAAACAAGAGAGCAGGAAAAAACAGTAAGCAATCAAAATTCCTTCCCTGAGGAGAAAGAAGCCTCTGATAGCCAACTGGTGATAAGGCAATTTATGGATATAAGGATTCCAGAAAGTAATTTTATAATATTGCCTTAAAATAATAAAACTCTAGAAATAGGGGACTTAGGGTAATGTTACATGAAGGAATGAGCTTTAGAAAAGCACTTCTGTACCCACTAAGTTCCCAGTGAGTGACTAGGGCAGGAGATATCTCTGCCTATTGCAGGATGAGAAAATTGAGTATAGGGAACATCATTATTGGTTCAAGCTTCTGTGGATATTAAAGGGTAGGTCTAGGAATGAAATTCAAGGCTTAGGACTAGTTTTCTGAGTTTCTTCCACTAGGAAATATTGCCTTGACTCATCCATTGAAGACATCTTTAAAACTGAATCTCCATAAACTAGTAAGAGCTCAAAAATCTTAGTTTCAAAAAAGAATATTAAAATTTTATAACTTTCAGACTCAAGAAATCCCAGAGAGTTTAAGAGACTTAGCCTTGATCATACTTTGATCAAGAGCTTTGCATGGTAGGTTTTATCACTTTACAATGAGAATAATCTTATTACGTAAGAAAGGTCCATCTAGTCAAAGCTATGTTTTTTCCAGTAGTCGTGTATGGATGTGAGAGTTGGACCATAAAGAAGGTTGAGTGCTGAAGAATTGATGCTTTTGAACTGTGGTGTTGGAAAAGACTCTTGAGAGTCCCCTGGACTGCAAGGAGATGGAACCTGTCAATCCTAAAGGAAATCAACTCTGAATATTCATAGGAAGGACTAATGCTGAAGTTGAAGCTCCAAAGCTTTGGCCACCAGATGCGAAGAACTAACTCAGAAAAGACCCGATGCTGGGAAAGATTGAAGGCAGGAGAAGCAGACAAGAGAGGATGAGATGGCTGGATGGCATTGCCGACTTATCGGACGTGAGTTTGAGCAAGCTCCGGGAGATGGTGAAGGACGGGGAAGCCTGACATGCTGCAGTCCATGGGGTCACAAAGAATCAGACACAGCTGAGAGACTGAACCATCACCACCACCACCAGCTAATGAGCATGGAATCATGAGTCTGTACTTCATGAAACTCCTGTAGTCTAGTAAATTTTAGGGATTTCTAGATACATTATTCCCAAATTAAAATTGGAGTGTTCAAACCCCAACACCAATATCTAGAAGTGAGTGAAAATGCAGGATAAACTGGACACATATTTCCAGAGTGCATTTTATTCAGTATTGGGCACTATAACATGGTTTTCCTACACTAACATAATCACAAATATATAAAAATCAAAAACATTATTAACAGTAAAAAAGACTCTAAAGATAGTTCTCACTTTGGTGTTTTCTTGAATTCTGCCCCCAAGCTTCGTGGATATTTATTTGCTTTCCTCTAAAGTTGAGGCACTATTTGGGAAAAGTTAGGCAAACACTGCTTTAGAAGACAAAGGACCTTCCTTTCTTTCTTTTTTTTTAAATTTTATTTTTAAACTTTACAACATTGTATTGGCTTTGCCATATATTGAAATGAATCCACCACAGGTATACATGTGTTCCCCATCCTGAACCCTCCTCCCTCCTCACTCCCCATACCATCCCTCTGGGTCGTCCCAGTGCACCAGCCCCAAGCACCCAGTATCGTGCATCGAACCTGGACTGGCGATTCGTTTCATATATGATATTATACATATTTCAATGCCATTCTCCCAAATCATCTCACCCTCTCCCTCTCCCACAGAGTCCAAAAGACTGTTCTATAAATCAGTGTCTCTTTCGCTGTCTCGTACACAGGGTTATCGTTACCATCTTTCTAAATTCCATATATATGCATTAGGACCTTCCTTTCTTTTCATCTCTCTCATGATACAATCCTCCAGAGTGAACCCAGACTCTATTTTACATCCTTTTCTTAAAATCTCATCTTAAAATTTCTTGATTTTATTAATATTGTCATTAATTAGTCTACAATTTCAGAGGAGGCAATGGCACCGCACTCCAGTACTCTTGCCTGGAAAGTCCCACTGCAGCCTGGTGGGCTGCAGTCCATGGGGTCTCGAAGAGTCGGACACGACTGAGCGACATCACTTTCACTTTTCACTTTCATGCATTGGAGAAGGAAATGGCAGCCCACTCCAATGTTCTTGCCTGGAGAATCCCAGGGACGGGGGAGCCTGGTGGGCTGCCGTCTATGGAGTCGCACAGAGTCAGACACAACTGAAGTGATTAGCAGCAGTCTACAGTTTAGGGATTTCATATATATATATATATATATTTTTTTTTTCCAAGCCCTCTGATTGAACAAAAAGACATCTTCAAAACTTGATAAAGTAATAGTTGTTGCTTTTCAAATCCAACGCTAGTATTCTAAATAATTGCAATATCACCAGTTTTGCCCTGAGTTCTCATTGTTGGGTGACTTAGACTTCCTGCTCCATTCTACAAGTTTCCTGGGCTGTGTGTTGGACCTGTTTTAGAACTTTCATTTTTATATTCCATCTAACTAAGAGGCTCTCTCCTTTCCCTGCCACCCATCCCAGTATGATCAAGAATGATATTTTACTTAAAAATTGAGATAGAAATTGAATGAACAAATTGAATTTATAGAATGCTCTGACTCCCTCCAAATATCATAAGTAAGATAATTTTGCCTTCCACATTGGGCTGTGGTTGAATTTCTACTATTTGTTCTTCCTTGCCCTCATCTCCAGATTTCTTAGATAGTAAAAATGTATGTATATCTCACCGTTTGCCTTAAAATACTAATTTGGTTTAACAGTTGCAAATTTTTTTTTGAGATATTAAGGAAATATTTTTTTCTTTTATAGAAAGAAAATAGACTTTATTTTTTGGAGCAGTTTTAGGTTTACAAAAATTAAAGATAGAACAGAAAATTTCTACATAGCCCGTCTGTACTTCCTCGCAGTTCACACTGTATTAACATCTTGCATTAGTGTAGCATATTTGTTACAGCTGATAAACCAAAACTGAAACATCATCATTAACTAAAGTCCACAGTGCACATTTGGCTTCCTTCTTTGTGTTATAGTTCTACAGACTTTAACAAATGCAGACATCACGCACCCACCATTACGGGGGGATGTTTCTGCCCTAAAATCCCCCTGTGCTTCACCTAGTTAACTCTTCCCTCTCCCTCTGAAGCCCTGAAAACCACGAATCTTTTTACTACCTCTATAATTTTGACTTTTATAGAATGTTATATACTTAGAATCACATAGTATGTAGCTATTTCAACTGAATTCTTACATTAAACAATATGCAATTTAAGGTTCCTACATGTCTTTTTGTGGCTTGATAGCACATTTTTATGGTTGAATAAATTTCATTGCATAGATACTTCAGTCTGTTTATCCATTCACCTTTTGAAGGACATCCTGGTTGTTCCCAGTGTTGTACATTTATGAAATCTGAATTCATGTGCAGGTTTTGGGTGGACCTAAGTTTTCAATTTATTTGGGTAAACACCTAGAAATGTGACTGCTGGACCATATGGTAAGATGATATTTAGCTCTGTAAGAAACACAAACTGTTCTTCAAAATGGCTGTACCATTTTGCATTCCCACCAGCAATGAATGAAAGTTACTGTTAATCTACATTCTCACTAACATTTGGTGTTGTCAGTTTTTTGTTTTTGTTTTTTTTGCATGTTGGCCATTTTAATAGCTGTCATATTAAAAAAAATGTTTTATATTATTTGTTTCTCTTTAAGTTTCACAATTCATTGAAATAATAAGCTATATTCCTGCTAAATTAAAATCAAACTTAAGCTTTATATGTGTCTAATTTTTAAAATTCATAAATATAGAAACTGCAATAAATTTGATGATAAATCTGAATGAGGTAGGAATTAAATACAACAAAACTCCTTCAAATCCACAATATTACTCAATCTGAACTTAGAAGAGACAATAAATATCACCATTTTGAAGGAGATATTTATGTATTATGTTACTTCTACTATGAAGAACAAGCCATTCCCAGCCCGAGCATAATAAAAAGAAGGAATGAATGCATATAACTTCATCTTTTTAGAATCCATTTCAAAGCCACTAAAGTTATTTTTGCTGAGATGCAAGCAAGGTTTCAGACACCTTAAAGCACTTGATTTATTTTCAGTAAGAAAAAGGCGATAAGTAGCTTTCTAATGGTGTACATAGATTTCTTCATAAAGAAAAGTTTAGATATGAGGTAATTTCCATTTTAATAATTTAGATATCTCTTGAATAAGAACACACTATATGGATTCACATCACACTTTGGAGAAAGAAACAATCAGGAGTTTGCTGGGAGTCCATAGAAAGCAAAAACAAAACAATAACTAGTGTTTTCTTCTCCTGAGGGCTGAAGAATGACACCTTGAAAAGAGGATGAATTTTACAGACTGGTGGACTTAGGATCAAAAGATCTACTATCTGGTACATAGCAGATGCCCAGGAGTTTTGCAGAGGCTTTGAGGTAGCTACCATGAGTTGCAGGTTGTGGTTTACATGAAGCAGATTCTTAGAGACTCCTAGAGACAGAGGTTAGTACACACGATGTTTATTAGGAAGTGTCTGGGAGAAACAGCAGTGGAAGAAAACAGAAAGAAGCAAGACTGAGTAGAGGGAGAAGGAGGGTTGCCAGGCCAACCCAACTGAACCAGCCAAACCCCTGGGGAGTTCTAAATCTGGAAAAGCCCTCAAGAGTTGCTTCTCTCTAGGCTGAATAGACTGAGATTTTCTACCCTTGGCTCCATCAGTCTTTGGATGTGAACCACCATAGAAGGGCATGATCTTAGGGAAAATGTATCTCTGTAGCTGACAAATATCAAGACACATTCAAGTAAATCCTAGATGTCAAAACATATTTTTCCCTGCCTTCATCAACTAATAGCAGTTCTACCTCCTCCTGATGATCAGATCATTTACCAGATGCTTGCCAATCTGTGCAGGAGGAGACTAAAATACCCAGGCAGTTTTACAGTTTAATAATCCTAGTTCTTTGTCCTGTAGTTGGAAAAACCCATCTTTTGGAACAGAGATTTTTAACCACGCAGAGACCAGACTTGTGAAAATGGGATAGCCAAATTCTCCCATAGACTCACTGGAGGTGATGATAATTGAAGCCATTCCTGGTTCTAGTATTAAGTTTCCAAGTCCACATAACTCTCTATTGGGAGCAGAGCACCATAAAAAAATATTTTGACCCCAGTTGTACACAAAAATCTGGAGGACGGTGTCCCATCACCCAAGGGTTGACTGTGAGCTCTGTGTACTTTAATCTGGGTCATACGAAATGTGATATAAACAGTAAGCCCCATGATGGGAAGCTCGGTATCTTGCTGTAAAGTGGCTATTTATTGGGAAACAAAATTATAAAGGATCCAGTGCTAGTAGATCAAAGATTATCTAAGATTTTTGAGAGTGCTATGAGGCTGAGCAGACTAGAAAGACAAGCTTATGTGGAAAATATGTGTCTATACTCTTGGAATGGATGTCTGTTGCCTCTAAATTCAAAAAGACCCAACCGAGCGGCAGTTGGGTTCCTTGAGAAATGGTGCCTTACTAGGGGATCAGCACTGATCTTTGTTGCTGGACATGTGGCACTGGCAGGAGCTATATCAGTTTTGGTAAGTGGGAGCTCACCAATTTTTGTCAATCTGTTAACAGTCTCTTATCTCTGCCACTGTGGTTACTTCTTTCACGTACTCCTTATGCCATTGCTGGGGTGCTCAGTTGCTTCAGTCTTGTCGACTCTTTGCGACCCTATGGACTGTAGCCTTCCAGGATCCTCTGTCCATGGGATTCTCCAGGCAAGCATACTAGAGTAGGTTGCTATGCATGCCCTCCTTCAGGGGATCTTCCCTACCCAGGGATCAGACTCGCATCTGCCTGTGTCTTCTGCATTGCAGGTGGATTCTTTACCCACTGAGCCATCTGGGAAGCCCACTGCTGGGGTGACCAATGTCAAAGTCTATCTGACATCAACTGGCTAAGTCATTTTGTCCTCTTCACTTTTTAATACTTCTTCTGTGGTGAATAATGTCTAGTTAACATGTAATTCTAAGATATTCACACTTTGTTCATTCTCTTATCTATCCATCCATCCATATTTCTCTATCTCACATCCCATTGTCCCTATTCTTCCCATCTTTCTTCTTCCAGTAATTCATTACCTTTTACTGATGTGTAGTTTTCTATTGTATGTACAGTCTTATATTTTTTTCCTTGAATGACTACTGGGGTTGTTACTAGTTTTGGGAGATTATAAATAAAGCTTGTATAAACATTCACATGCATGGTTTTGTATGAACATAAGTTTTCATTTCTCTAGGGGGAAAAAAATCTGTCTTTTTAATAAACTGTGCTGGATCAATTGGATATCCACAAGAAAATAAATAAATAAAACTGACTTCTCTACTTCCCTGGTGGCTCAGATAGTAAAGAATCTGCCTGCAATGTGGGAGACCCGGGTTCGATTCCTGGGTCGGGAAGATCCCCTGGAAAAGGAAATGACAACCTATTCCAGTACTCTTGCCTGGAAAATCCCATGGACAGAGGAGCCTGGTGGGCCACAGTCCATGGGGTTGCAAAGAGTCAGACATGACTGAGCAACTTCACTTTCGGACTTTCTTTTGGACTTCTTACCATACACAAAAATTACTTACTAGTAATATGTAGATTGCAATGAGGGAGATCTGGGTTCGAACCCTGAGTTGAGACGATCCCCTGGAGAGGGCATGGCAACCCACTCCAGTATTCTTGCCTGGAGAATCCCCATGGACAGAGGAGCCCGGTCCATGGGGTTGCAAAGAGTTGGATATGATTGAGCAACTAAGCATACACAGTATGTAGATTTGTTGTGAAATATTTATCAAGCAGGGTATAAAAATCATTAACCATAAAGTAATATTTTATTAAATTGAATATATTTTAAAATTTTTATTTATCAAAAACACTATTAAGATGAAAAAAAAGTTTTAGAGTGAGAGAAGAAATATATAATCCAAATAACCAACATGGACTGCAGCCTACCAGGCTCCTCTGTCCATGGGATTTTCCAGGCAAGAGTACTGGAGTGGGTTGCCATTGCCTTCTCCGAAATAACCAACAGAGAGCTCCTATTCAGGCTTTATTTATTCTTTTTAATCAATCAGAAAATTTAGAGAGCTTAACTGGGGGTTGGTGGCAAAGAGACAGTGTGGAATGGACAAAAAGTTGACCAGGAACATTGTCGTCTTCACAGTGTGCATAGTGTGTGTGTGTGTGTGTACATGTGTTAAAGTATCTCTTCCCTACCTCCCCGGTTTTGTTGAGAATCAATTTCCTAAAGTCTTTCTGTCTGCTTGCTGACCTCCCTCTCTCTCTGTTGAGAGCAAGAGGTAGTTATCTGATTAGGAAATTTGGAAAAATGAGGCTTACGTAACACAATCCTTTCCTCTCTTGGAAGAAGGTAAGGAAAAGGGATATTAATTATTTAGCATTGTCGAGATACAATAGCATATATAAACTCTTCTATGGAATTTTAAGTTCATGCAATTTTAATTAGAGTCATTTTCTTAAATGTCGTTGTTATATTCTAAGTTTGATATTAGAAATGCATTCACTTGCTACCTTCCCTATGTCAAAAATGTTTTTTCCTCGAGTTTTCATTTCTCAGTATCTTTCTTAAAGGGCTCACTGAGGCCTTTCATGTTCTTTAGTCTGAAATCTTAGAAAAGATGAAGAAGTGGAGGAAAAAGAGAAGGAAAGGAGAGTAGAAAATATTAGTTACACTGTGTCTGTTTATTAAGTGCTTTTTACGTGTCAAGCACTAAGTGCTTTATATGTTCCAGATTTAATTCTCACGACAAACTCACTTTACAGGTAAGGAAATGGAAGATAATAGAAATTAAACAAGTTGCCTAACACAACAAAGCTTCATTTCTGTAAACTTTCATGTCATTTTCGGACTATTTTTTACCCTGATCTTTCCATCTCTCGTTGTATGATACTTTCATTTTTTCCCACATGTTTCCTGTCTCATGTAATCAATTATTAGTCTCTTTAAAACACAGATTATTTCTCATTTCAATCTCTAAACAATGCCCTGGATACATTAGATATCCTGTCAATGTTTGCTGGTTATGACATAAGAGCTCATTAACAGAAGAGACCATAAGACATTGGTGTACAAGTTCTGGGGATAAAATAGAGAATTTAGTCTCTGTATCATGTAAGCTGTAAAAGGTTATGTTATCTATAAATAAAGTGTGTAGTGAAGTTTTTAAGGACTTTGAAGTTGGGGATCTAGTTCTACTGCTTCCTGGCTATGAGACCTTGAACAAATCCTCAACCTCTCAGAGATTTTGTTTCCTCTCCTCAAAAAGGAATCACACATAATCCCTAAAAGGGTTATGAAGAGTTAATAACAGCCTGGGCAGCCTGAAAGCTGTAATAAGATGATACTATCAATTTACATTAGTCATTTGACAATAATATATGACATACAAATAGAATATGATATCAGATCAGATCAGTCGCTCAGTCATGTCCGACTCTTTGCGACCCCATGAATCACAGCACGCCAGGCCTCCCTGTCCATCACCAACTCCCGGAGTTCACTGAGACTCACGTCCATCAAGTCAGTGATACCATCCAGCCATCTCATCCTCTGTCGTCCCCTTCTCCTCCTGCCCCCAATCCCTCCCAGCATCAGAGTCTTTTCCAATGAGTCAACTCTTCACATGAGGTGGCCAAAGTACTGGAGTTTCAGCTTTAGCATCATTCCTTCCAAAGAAATCCCAGGGCTGATCTCCTTCAGAATGGACTGGTTGGATCTCCTTGCAGTCCAAGGGACTCTCAAGAGTCTTCTCCAACACCACAGTTCAAAAGCATCAATTCTTTGGCGCTCAGCCTTCTTCACAGTCTAACTCTCACATCCATACACGACCACAGGAAAAACCATAGCCTTGACTAGGCGGACCTTTGTTGGCAAAGTAATGTCTCTGCTTTTGAATATGCTATCTAGGTTGGTCGTAATATGCATAATATCCACATGCATAATATAATATACAACATACATAATATCAAGCTTTCCCGGTGGCTCAGACAGTAAAGGATCTGCCTGCAATTCAGGAGACCTGAGTTCAAGCCCTTGGTCAGGAAGATCCCCCGGAGAAGGGAATAGCAGCCCACTCCAGTACTCTTGCCTGGAGAATTCCATGGACAGAGGAGCCTGGCAGGCTACAGTCTATGGGGTCAGAAAGAGTTGCACACAACTAAGCGACTTTCACACTTTCACTTTCACATGTATAATAGGCTACATAAATAAAACAGATAATAAGGATAGCACAGGAAACTATACTCAATATTCAGTAATAATAACCTATATGGGAAAAGAATCTGAAAAAGAAGAAATTATGTATAACTGATTCACTTTGCTGCACACCTGAAACACAGTATTATAAATCAACTATACTCCAATAAAATGTTTTTAAAAATAAAATATATGCTACATAGATTACAATATCATAGAGTGTTATACTGTCATTTTATAATATCTGGTAATTTTTTGGTCATAGCCCAGGGTGAGCTCTCAATAAATATCAAGCATTATTCTCTAGACAGAGAAAATGTTATTACTGTCACTGATGTGAAGTTGCTGTTTCTTTCCTCTGTCTTCTTTATTTCCCTCTCTATCTGTCATATCTGTCCTGAGGCATATATCCGAGGCATATGTCCTGTCAGAACTATGAAATATTAATCAACTCCCTGAATTGAAAGTTTTTCATAGAAATTTTCTTCCATGTAACTTTCCAAGCTCCAGTGAATCCCTTTTTATTCCCTCAACCTTAATCCTAGAGTAAAGATTCTTGAGTTCAAGGTGGCAAATTGTTGGGTGGTAGGGAAAATCCCATGGATGGAGGAGCCTGGTAGGCTGCAGTCCATGGGGTCGCTAAGAGTCGGACACGACTGAGAGACTTCACTTTCACTTTTCACTTTCATGCATTGGAGAAGGAGATGGCAACCCACTCCAGTGTTCTTGCCTGGAGAATCCCAGGGACAGAGGAGCCTGGTGGGCTTCCGTCCATGGGGTCGCACAGAGTCGGACATGACTGAAGCGACTTAGCAGCAGCAGCAGCAGCAGGGTCCATATTAGGTCATCTTCAGGTCCCTGAAGCAGCATAGGTTATTGGCTGTGCATTCAGTACATGATTAAAAACGTTTATTGATTGGAACTTAACTTTATCATAGAACACACTCACCTATATTACCTTTTTCATGGCCTTTCAAAAAGCTCTTTATGTCTAACGTAATTGTATCTTCCTGAAGGCAAACTTCTAAAAGACGATACTCTGCACTGAAATTCTTTGAGAAACACAAAAACCTTTTTTAAAAAAATATGCTTGTGATTTTAGAAGATTCAAAGAAGATATGAAATAAAACCCCCAAAGCCCCCATGATATCCCCTTTATCAGTGCAAGAAATAAACATTAGTTAATTCTCATGTATAGTTCCAGAAACTAGCTACACAAACACAAACACACGCCAGTCTTACACATCTTCATACTCTCTGTACACACACTTATCCACACACTAGAATTTGTACATATATACATTTATTCTTTTTAAATACATAAAGTATGTACTATTCATACTTTCCTGCAACTTAAATATCTGAAATAATTATAATTAAAATGATTGTGTATTAGACACAGAATCTACATTATTTACTTTCCTTGTGTTCACAGAATTTCTTGAATGGGCATTCTATAACATATGGTGGAATTCTCTTATTAGCAAAGATTTCATCCCTCTTCTTTTTTTTCATTATAAACAGTGCTGCGCTGAATGTGGTTTACTTTATTATTGCCAACTTGGGTCAGCATTAACATACCCACAGGGGGCATACAACAAATGGGCATGGTTCAGTTAAAGTAAAATAGCTTTTATATTTTAATAGGCATTTTCCCCCAAAGTTTGACTGGTTTATATCCCCAACAAAAGTGTATGTGAGTGTCACTTTTATAGTTGATTAAAACATGACAACCTATTACATGGCTATCTTTTGTGTATGAGTATGTCTTTCTGTATGAGTGAAGCTGATCATTTTTTCCATTGCTTTTATATTGTTCATGGTATATGAATGCAATTGTACTTTGCATTCCCATATTTTTCCTGCCGTAACACATGCACTCTAAAATAGTTGCAGTCTCGTGTGAAAGGAGAGCGCTTAACACACTAACGTGCACAGTACTCCTCTAATGTTTCGCCTCACTATCTTTTCTGCATCCTTAAAAACAACTGAGACCCCAAAGTGTGGTGCTGAAGACTCTTGAGAACTCCCTTGGACTGCAAGGAAATCAAGTCAGTCAATCCTAAAGGAAATCAGTCCTGAATATTCATTGGAAGGACTGATGCTGAAGCTCCAGTACTTTGGCCACCTGATGCGAAGAACTGACTCCTTGGAAAAGACCCTGATTCTGGGAAAGACAGAAGGCAGGAGAAGGGAATGACAGAAGATGAGATGGTTGGATGGCATCACCAACTCAATGGACATGAGTTTGAGCAAACTCCAGGAGACAGTGAAGGACAGGAAAGCCTGGCGAGCTATAGTCCATGGGGCTGAAAAAGAGTCAGACACAACTTAGTGACTGAACAACAGCAAAGTGCTTGTGTTTATGTGGGTTATACCTAGTGATATTTAACACATGAAAAATTAACACTAAAATGTATCTGTGATTATTTAATATAATCTGAAACCCTTCATAAGTTAATGAGTGATTTTCATGAAAAATAAGAATAGCTTAAAAATAGTAAATAGCTAAATTCTGGTGTCTGCTTCTGATCTAATTTATTATGATATCAAATATTAGCCTCTGGAAAACTCCATGATACTCTGGTGAGATAAAGACAGTAAAAAAGGCAAATAATGACTCAGTAGTATTACAAAAGAACTCTTTAACTTTGTGTACCGGAAAAGGTCTCTGTGTACCAAAAGATACATGGACTCTACTTTGAGAATCACTTTATCAGAACAAGAATTTCTGTCTAAAGAAATAAGCAAGGATATCCTGTTTGCTTTTTATGTCCTTTGAGCTTGAGTGCTCAGGCTTCAGAAATCAACTAACCACTAACACTGTTACAAAAGAGACGGTCTATGTGATAAGGAAGAAAACACCAGCGAGATATCAAGAATTGATTTATTAAAACTTTTTTTTTTCCTCTTTGGCTTGATAGTTACAGAAAAATAAATCCTCTGCTCTGGGAAGTTTATTCCAGAAAATTTGGGGCCTAAGAAAGATTCAAAATTGAAGCTAACTCTACACATGCTTCATTATTTGATTTCTGTATCTTCAATTATAATTATGTCTGGTGATTAAATCTGATATTTGCTGTGCCTGGGCTCAATTTATTATATTAAAAAGTTTTTCTTTTTTTTTCTGACAAGAATGATAGTTCAATTTCTGTATGAGAATATGAGCTAACAGGCTTTTCCCCAAACTTCTCTCAGGAATTCAGTTTGATCTGTTTCCTTCCTGCTCTTCAGAGCCCTATACCATCATTTTTCTTTTATCGCCTTACTTTATTACATTCACAAATAAAATCTGCACACATTCATAAATGTCATTTCATACATGTGAACTTCTCTTTTGTTTGCCTCTTTCAACTTTTTATCCCCTTAATCTTTTGTGACATTTCCCTTCCCAATAGCCCCCAGTAATTAATTTATTCTTCATATTTATTTCCATGTTCCATAATAATATACCTCCTATATACACATAAACATATACAGTTAAAAGTACAATTTTTTTTCCAAAAAAAATTATCATAATACCTATACCTTTCTGTATCTTCCTTTTGTTTCACTCTGTAATTATCCATGGGGAGTACCAACAAAAGAATGAGTATATTTTTAATTAATCAGTAATAAGGGTTGCATAACATTTTAAGTTTATCCAACCATTTTATTATCTTGTTATGGGCATTGCCATTGCTGCTAATTAGTTTTTGTTAATTAATCACTTTTACTATTTTACATTCTTGCTACCCTGAACAATGCTGAAATACCAATACGTATCCTTGATGACATATGTACTAGCACTTTCATGTTTACAGGGAAAAAGGACAGAATCCCAAAGTGGAACTGCTGGGTTAATAGGTTTATAAGTTAAAAAAATTAATAGAAGTTGCAGATTGCTTTTTCAGAAGGGATGTAGAATTCACACTTCCATCATCAAGGCATAAGAATATCCTTACACTTGTTAAAAGTGTAAAATTTTATACTTACTAAATTTTAAAAATCTGACTAGTATAAAATAATTTCTTATTACATTACTTAGGAGTTTGAACGTATTTTTATGAACTTTGACAAATTTTTGAAGAGTTTTTTTGCAAAAAAATCTACTTACACTTTTTTGCATACTTTCCTATGAGTTCTTATAGCAGGATTTCACATGGTATTCTTCTTGCATAGAGCTTCAGCTGTGACTGCAGTTCTGAGAACAGTAGGTGCTATCCTCACATTTCAAATCAAAAGGCCACTTTTTCTATACAGGTCTTAAAAAGGAGGTATCAGAAACTGCTTTTGCAATAAATGTTAAACCATCATCCACATCGAGGATCTATACAAAGAGCTAAAACTGTATCAAAAGTTCAAGAGACCAGCAATAGAGGACATTGCAAGTATTAGAGAAAAAGTGCTTCTCCTTCCCCAACGCCAAGCAAGGAAGCTTTGATAATGGTTAGACACATATTAGAGAAGGCAATAGCACCCCACTCCTGTCCTCTTGCCTGGAAAATCCCACGGATGGAGGAGCCTGGTGGGCTGCGGTCCATGGGGTCGCTAAGAGTCGTACACGACTGAGCGAGTTCACTTTCACTTTTCACTTTCATGCATTGGAGAGGGAAATGGCAACCCACTCCAGTGTTCTTGCCTGGAGAATCCCAGGGACGGGGGAGCCTGGTGGGCTGCCGTCTATGGGGTCGCACAGAGTCGGACACGACTGAAGCAACTTAGCAGCAGCAGCAGCAGACACATGTCGCCTGGAATTTGAGGGATACGGAGATCAGCATGTGACTCTCACTAAGAACTGTGAAGCAGAGAGACTGGCTAGAACGGCATGCCCCTGCTGGGCAGAACTGAGACAACAATGGAATTTCCTACAAGCTAGATTAGATCCCTGTGTCAGAAATCCAGTCTCCAGGTATTTTAAAAGATGAAAATAGCTAAACTGAGGATGCGCCATGAGGAGCCACAATCTGGCCTGGGGAACCCTTGACTGCCTAAGATGGGACAAATCCAGTATCAGGTCCAAAAATAAGCAACACAATGTCCCTCAAGAGAAAAAGCTGCCATTTGAACATCTGTCTCTCCCAGCTGTGCCAACACAAGACACAACTGTTCAACTTGTCTTGCCCCTGAGTCCTACTCCTGCCCTGTGCTTCAATCCTGGAGGACCTTAAAAGCAGTTTTGGGAGCAGGGGAAGTAGAAAGGAGCAGACAGGAGCACGTAGGCCAGGTGAGGACATAGAAAAAAGATGATCACGCCCCTATACTGGTTTCCTTAGAAGAAATTTTTTTTCTGACTTTTCTGAATGATTACTGATTTACTTTACTTTTCATTATTATTATTTCATTATTTTTATTATTTTTTTACTATTATTTCATACTTCATTATTATTGTTTTTCATTATTATTATGGCTATATCTGTATGGTGAAATAGTGGTAGATAAATATGATTTAGATAAATGCAAGATTTTGTACTGCTCTCATTTTTGGCTTGGATAGCAGTTTCCTAAGAATTTACTACATTATACATAAATAATTGAATTAATTAAGTGACTAATAGAGGGTCATTTGTATAACAGAGGTTGACAAAATATATGATCCAAATCCAAAAGAATGAAAAGTATCTGCTTATAATACACTACATTTGAATCTTTACTGATACGCCACTCTACTTTTTTTTTCCTGTGAGTAGCTATCTATCTTTATGTAAGAAATACTGTTTCACTTCTAATACTTTATCATATGTTTTAATATGCACCAGACAAGTCCTCCTTCATCAATCTCATTCAATATAGGCAGTCCGTATTTTACACAATACTGCGCTAACTATAAAGCATGCAGCTAAAGCTGTATTCTCAAAATGCACAGCTTCTCAGTTACCAAGAAACTAGCCAAAGTAAGGACACAGTTCCAGTATATACAAGTTTGAATTAATACCACACAACGCAGAGTAGAAATACCTATTCCTCCAGTTTCCATCCATACATTCTGTTGGATAAATTTTGAAATGCATCAAGTTATAAAACTCATAGATTAATTGGGAAATAATAGCCGTATCTTTTAACACTGTATCAGAACTATTTTAACAAATAAAAAATAATTAGTAAAGTTGCCAGTTCTAAAACAAAAATACACAACATAATATTTGAGGCTCTGTCAAATAAAAACTCTATCTGATGGAACTGGAAGTTAAACTTCGTTAGTCCATGGAGGCTTTTTCTCTGCTGTTGGGAACAGGCATCTTCTAACCATTATAATCTGATCAGCGTGCTTCTTAACTGCTCTGAAATGTTCAAGGCACAGAAACAGATTTCAGGTAATAGATCTTGATCTGTATGGGACAAAGGACTTCATGGGAAAATATCTGAATGGAAAACAAGTCTGATAGAGCAGCATGCTATGCTATGCTAAGTCACTTCAGTCGTGTCCGACTCTGTGCGACCCCATAGACGGCAGCCCACCAGGCTCCCCCGTCCCTGGGATTCTCCAGGCAAGAGTACTGCAGTGGGGTGCCATTGCCTTCTCCAATGCATGAAAGTGAAAAGTGAAAGGGAAGTCGCTCAGTCGTGTCCGACCCCCAGCGACCCCATGGACTGCAGCCCAATAGGCTCCTCCGTCCATGGGATTTTCCAAGCAAGAGTACTGGAGTGGGGTGCCATTGCCTTCTCCAGATAGAGCAGCATAGCCTGAATTGAAAGAACAACAATGTTTTCAGGGTGAGTATGAGGCGGGGATCACCATCCCCTAACACTGCTCCTAGGGAGGCCTCTGTCTAAGGGAGAGAATGATGGAGGAACATGGATGACTCTATCAGTGCTCCAACCTACCCACTATGAGAAAACAAGTGAAAAGACTAGACACATAAAGAAAAAACTTTTTTTCTCCTGATGGTCAGAGGAAAAAAATAAACATCAAAAATGAAGATTGTGTGGGGCAACACTTAAAATTACATGATCAATACCCTTGAGGAACAGAGGTCAGGGCTGACCAGAGGCATGGACACTGGAAAAGTTCTCCATAACTGCAAGAAAAAAGTTCTGTTCACATCAGAATTTTGCCTCTCCAAGGACTTCCAGAAGAAATTACTCAGGAAAATTGCAAAAGGGAAATAACCTGCACTTCCTGTAAGTCAAGAAAGTACTAACTTACAGATTTCAGTTCTAGCATATTGCTATAAAGGAGCAACTAGGAAACAAATGGATGACCCCAAAATCTATAGTTTTCCCAGATGTGATATGATGATATTATGCTAAATAACCAGAATGTTCTGTTCCTCTGCCTTCTTTAACTCCAGTGGCAACTTTTCCCTCAAGGGACATTTGGCAATGTCTGGAGACCTTTTTGTTTGTCACACCTGAGGGTGGGTGCTAGTGGGTAGAGGACAGTGACGCTGTTGTATATGGTAAAATACGGAGGACACTCTCTCACAACAAGGAATGATCTAGTCCCAGATGACTCTAGCATCAAGGCTGAGAGATCCTAGTTTAAGACATTTATTCCCTCACTGTCCCAACCTCCTTAGTCTACAACCTCAGTACGTGTGTCATGTCACTTTTAAGGGACATTCTGCAAGTGTCATACAACAGACAGAAACATAAAACAGAGCTTGTGATTATTTCATTTCTTGTTAATATACACCACTTCTCACTAACACTTTCTCGTGCTTTTGAATATATTTGTGTCACTCTCCTGGGTTAATCCATGACAGATACATACTATCTTTAAAAACTTGGTCATCCATCAACTCTGAAAAAAATAAACTTCATGTGAAAAAACAAATTGGTTGCAATTATAGCTCCATCCAGTCCCCTGGCAAATATCTGTAATGCTGATATAGTACTTCTGATAAGTGTTTCCCCAAATGCATCTCTTCAGCAGCATTAGAAATAATAACTGAAAGAAATGGGTCTTTCCAGTTTCATTAACTGGAGAGTATTTTAAATCAAATTTATTGCTAGAATATTTGTAATGCCCAAACATTTGATGTGTATAACTTGTATATTCCTCTGCTAGATACCATGTTAAAAAGGATTAACAGATGGGCATGCCATTAAACATAGGATTTTTTTTTTTTTTTTCCTGAAACGCCAATTAATGAAGAGAAGCAATTAAATAGCTGTTAGGAGAAGCTGCCTGGGATACTTGGTGTATTTATCCAAAGCTATCTCCTCACCCACCCCCGCCCCCCTCCCCCCACCGTTGCAGATCGTTATCTATATATAAATATTTGGGTTCAGGCTTTGTGAAAAGAGCAAGTTTTAATATCTCAACTATCTTTCTGGTAAGAGATGAAGAATCATAGTTGACTCTTAGTATGAAGAGTAACCTTGAAATGTTTTTGCTCATGCATCAAGACTCTGTTCATGCATAAGTATGCCAAGAGAGTACTCAAGGTAGCTGTTTTTGTCTTCCTTGACTGCTGGGTGTTATTACCCAAATCAAGCACATTAAACATACTGTGGAGGAGATAGGAAAGGAAATGAACCTCTAAGTATGTTTTTAAAGCTATTTTTAACTTGGCAGTCTTCTAACGGGGAATCATTTTTCTTTTGAAGAGCAAAGGATGGTCAGTATCAGTTATTTGTCAGAATGTGAGTTGAAAAGAATATATGATAGGCACTTGATTTTGAAAGCAATTCTGTTTGTGAAAAATAAAAATCATTTTACAATGAAAACTTTTTTATACCGTAGATAAGATTACTCTATTCAGATACTACATAATGTCAAAGCATTCAAAAGATTGCTAGAATTTTGGGCAGAAATGCAACAGCTTTTGAGTAATGAAAAACTCTTGGCTTACATGATAGAGAGCAAACTAAACGGCAAGAGTAATTTCACGAATGTGGCAAAATAAATGCTTTTAATCTTATCTAGATACTCATAAATTATTTGACACAATATCAAGTTAATCATTCTGTTTACAGGAAGATGATGTTTTAAATACAAGGGAACTTGTTTTCCTTCCTAGTAAAATGCAAGATAAGAGAACAATCTTTCTATTGTGCTGCAGTGGAGTGATTAGAATGAGAAAATACGTATACTACTGAAAAAGAATCTGACTTTTATTTTCTGAAGAAAATTAACAAAAATGATGCTATTGATTCTACCAAAGTTTGTTTCTCCTGATGACTTGAGATTTCAAAGTATATTGGAAAAACTTGACTTTGGTCTAGGATTCTGGCTAGCATTCAGACTCTCCTAATGTTGTGAAATCTTATGAGACAGTGTAAACTAATAGGAGATTAAATTTATTCCCATTATGCAATTGTAAGACCATTAATTCATAGCTGATTTTGTAACTAAAACTCACTTTCCCCACCCAGACTCTATTTACAGAGTAGAAACTCTACTTCACGTAAAAACAGTCCAGGGATACTGGGCCCTGACTGCGCCTTCCTTGGCTTATCTGTAGGATGAAAGCTTTGTGCCTCGTTGTGACAATGAGAAAGCCCAAAGTAAATTAAAAATGGCTAAGAGGATGTCTAGCATATGAATCTGATATAGGATCTGTCATGTTCTATGACTGGTTTGAAACAGGGGAAAATTCAGAAGTTTGTAGTTACCCAGTTCAGAAGAGTTGAGACAACTGGTGATACAGTAGAAGCCTGGGCTTGCAATAAAGAAGCTTCAACAGTATGATGCCCTTGAGATTAGAGTTCATGGACAATGTCAGAAAAACTTTAGGGATATTTGCCTGACAATTACAACTCTAAGTTAGCTCAGAGACTGTAAGCACAGATATGCAGATTAATGGATTAAGACTAATCTACCTGATGGCAGTTGAGGTCAGCAGAGAAATACAGGCCAGAAAGCAGAGCAAAGCTCCATCTCTCTGAGACCAGAATGTATTTAACCTTCCTCTATATCCAGACACTATTTCAGAAAGGACCAGGGAAGCAGAGACTGACCGCTAAAGGGAAAGAAAGAGACCTGATGAGGAGTGAGGGCTCTAAAGTGACTATAGGAAACTTTTTTAAACATTAAGAAACTGAAATATTCTTAACTGTCAAGTTTATTTTTTTTTTTCTGCAAAAAAGTCTGATGAATGCATCATCAGATCAGATCAGTCGCTCAGTCGTGTCCGACTCTTTGCGACTTCATGAATCACAGCACGCCAGGTCTCCCTGTCCATCACCAACTCCCGGAGTTCACCCAGACTCACATCCATCGAGTCAGTGATGCCATCCAGCCATCTCATCCTCTGTCGTCCCCTTCTCCTCTTACCCCCAATCCCTCCCAGCATCAGAGTCTTTTCCAATGAGTCAACTCTTCGCATGAGGTGGCCAAAGTACTGGAGTTTCAGCTTTAGCATCATTCCTTCCAAAGAAATCCCAGGGCTGATCTCCTTCAGAATGGACTGGTTCGATCTCCTTGCAGTCCAAGGGACTTTCAAGAGTCTTCTCCAACACCACAGTTCAAAGCATAAATTCTTCAGTGCTCAGCCTTCTTCACAGTCCAACTCTCACATCCATACATGACCACAGGAAAAACCATAGCCTTGACTAGACGAACCTCTGTTGGCAAAGTAATGTCTCTGCTTTTGAATATGCTATCTAGGTTGGTCATAACTTTCCTTCCAAGGAGTAAGCATCTTTTAATTTCATGGCTGCAAGCACCATCTGCAGTGATTTTTGAGCCCAGAAAAATAAAGTCTGACACTGTTTCCACTGTTTCCCCATCTATTTCCATGAAGTGATGGGACCGGATGCCATGATCTTCATTTTCTGAATGTTGAGCTTTAAGCCAACTTTTTCACTCTCCACTTTCACTTTCATCAAGAGGCTTTTGAGTTCCTCTTCACTTTCTGCCATAAGGGTGGTGTCATCTGCATATCTGAGGTTATTGATATTTCTCCCAGCAATCTGGATTCCAGCTTGTCTTTCTTCCAGTCTGGCATTTCTCATGATGTACTCTGCATATAAGTTAAATAAACAGGGTGACAATATACAGCCTTGACGAACTCCTTTTCCTATTTGGAACTAGTCTGTTGTTCCATGTCCAGTCATAACTGTTGCTTCCTGACCTGCATACAAATTTCTCAAGAGGCAGACCAGGTGGTCTGGTATTCCCATCTCTTGAAGAACTTTCCACAATTTATTGTGATCCATACAATCAAAGGCTTTGACATAGCCAATAAAGCAGAAATAGATGTTTTTCTGGAACTCTCTTGCTTTTTCCATGATCCAGCGGATGCTGGCAATTTGATCTCTGGTTCCTCTGCCTTTTCTAAAACCAACTTGAATATCAGGAAGTTCACGGTTCACATATTGCTGAAGCCTGGCTTGGAGAATTTTGAGCATTACTTTACTAGCGTTGTGAGATGGGTGCAATTGTGCAGTAGTTTGAGCTTTCTTTGGGATTGGAATGAAAACTGACCTTTTCCAGTCCTGTGTAACTGAATACATCATCAGTTACAGAAAAATTAATGCTTTGTTTTTGTATGCAAACTTACCCAGTTTTAATTCATAAAAATCATATTCCATTTTACTGAAACTATTTAATCACTGTAGATGGTGACTGCAGCCATGAACTTAAAAAGTGCTTGCTCCTTGGAAGAAAAGCTATGACCAACCTAGACAGCATATTAAAAAGCAGAGACATTACTTTGCCAACAAAGGTCTGTCTAGTCAAGGCTATGGTTTTTCCAATAGTCATGTATGGATGTGAGAGTTGGACCATAAAGAAAGCTGAGCACTGAAGAATTGATGCTTTTGAACTGTGGTATCAGAGAAGACTCTTGAGAGTCCCTTGGACTGCAAGGAGATCCAACCAGTCCTTCCTAAAGGAAATCAGTTCTGAATATTCATTGGAAGGCCTGATGCTGAAGCTGAAACTCCAATACTTTGTCCACCTGATGCGAAGAGCTGACTCATTGGAAAAGATCCTGATGCTGGGAAAGATTGAAAGTGGGAGGAGAAGGGCACAACAGAGGAAGAGATGGTTGGATGGCATCACCGATGCGATGGACATGAGTTTGAGTAAGCTCTGGGAGTTGATGATGGATAGGGAAGCCTGGCGTAATGCAGACCATGTCTGACCACAAAGAGTCAGACATGACCGAGTTCAGTCGAACTGAACTGATTTTAATAAATGCCTTTCATACCTCTTGGCAAAGCAGTTTCCTCTGCCTCTCTTTCATCTGAATTTTTACATTAGAATCTTTAATTGAATTAATTTTGCTCTTATTTAAGATCTATTCTTTTCCCAAACACCTAACCAATTGTTCTACGTTTTTGCACTGAATAACTCAACCCTGACTCACTGATTAATACTTCTACTTAATACATATTAAATTACCTAAAATAATTTATTTTTTCTCAAATTACCTATTTATATTTTCATACTGATTTAATAATTATAGTTTCAGGACATGTTTCAATATCTAAGATGGCTAATCACATTCAACGTTGTTCTTTTTCCTTGTACTTAGATATTTTCCACTTTTTTTCATGTAAATAAATTTTGAAATCATCTTGCCAAGATTTAAAAGGAAAACACCAATATCATTTTGACTGAAATTGGGTTAAATTGGTGCTTTAATTATTTTTCTTCATCTGCAATGTGGCATATCTCTACATTTATGTATTTTTCACATGTGTCTGTGTAATGTATTTATTGGTTTGTGTGTTGTTTGCACATACAGGTCACACTAGGGTTTTGTTTTTTTTTTTAAGATAATAGTTATATTCCTTCTCATTTATTTTCTGTTGTATTTGTACTGGTACATAGGAACTATATTAATTTGCTGTATATTTTTATATACATAGTCATATGCAGAGCTCTTAACAGTTGTAACAGTTTTATGAGTGAATTGCTTTGACTTTTCAGTTGGTTCATGTATTTTACTTAGAATCACTTCCTAGTTTACACTAGACTTTCCCTGTTTCTTTCTGTCCCAAAGCAAAAATCAGCGCTGCTCCTGCCTGCCTTAATGACAGGGTGCGTTTTTAGCTCGCAGTCACAGTGCTCTCTTCTCTATGGACCTCAAGGATGACAGTGTGTATTGAAACAAAACAAACAATGTCAGAGATATGTATTCCTTATACATATTAAGTGTAATAGTTAACATTATCTGTGCTTGAAAAAATCAATTAAATGAGATTATATATTCCAGCAGTTTCCAAACAGTGCCTGACAACCATAAACTATAATTTGTGGTGTCAGAACAAGTGATAAAATACACAAACAGCATATGTTCTGGTGAAAGACTCTATTGCTTCCAACAGATCAGCCATTGCTTGTAGTTTGAAGACTGAAAATAACTTCTTTTGAGAGTAAACCAGGTCCAGGTATTCCAGGTAGCCTCAGCATCTGGAAGGAGCCAGCCAAAATCTCCTTAATTCGATCTACCTGAGTAGGAGTAGGTACTCAGGGAGAACTTAATCCTTTGAGAGGAAACATTTTTTTTCTTGACCTCGTAAGTACCAGATACTCTTAATTAGTAAGAACTCCTCCTGCCACAATATTTGCATGCAGGGGGAAGACCTTCAGAGAAACAGGAGGAAGGTGTGTGTTATCCCCTTTCCTGTGCAGGTTCCCTGGAATCAGATTCAGGGGTTCTGCCTATTTAGGTGAGCCCTGTCTCCACAATGCTGAAGGCATCAGGAGCTTTCCGTGGTTACCATCCCTAGGACTCTCATTGTTATAGAGTCCCCCACAGGCTTGTTGTCAGTTGCCTTTCCTTTCTTCCTGCCTTTTATCGCAGAGTCATTGACCTGATGCTGCTTTAGCTGAGATAAAATAACTATACCTGTAGATATTCACAGGGGTCTGAGTGGGAGGCTTGACATCATAGTAACTTGGGAAAACAGATAAAAGGTGGAGCTGGAAAACAGCCTCGCACACAAGCTGCAACTTTATTTGGAGTTGCTATAGTTGAACAACAAAGGAACCAGGTTGACTCATTTGGTTTCAATTGTACTGGAGCGATGGGGTTATTTTAGTGTGTGTCCTAGCTCTTCTTTCCAGAGCATCAGATAGAAATGGATTGGTTCAAACCCTAGTGAATACATTTGGTTCATAACACAGTTTGCCTTTAAATCAAATTTATAGTTGCCTAAAATAGACTCTCCAACTGTGCAGAAGTCATATAAGTAGCAGTTGGAATGATAAGAGTACTTTTGCCATTCATTCGAAAGCACGTAAGTGGCTAAAGATACACTTTTCAATTGTTCTCTATCCTACTGAGACTATTGTAAGGCTTCACTTTCTCCTCAATTACACTAAAATGATGCACTTTTGTCTGCTGCTGTTTTGAATCCCTATTATCTCTAAATGTGTTTCCCTGTAATACTAAAAGGTGTCAAGTAAAACACCAGAGAGCTCAAAAGGTTGTTGTTTCTTTCCCTTTCTTACATCCTCCCCCTTACCTTTTTTTTTCCTTCCTTTTCTGATGAGTCTCAGGTATTGTTGTTGTTTTAGTCCCTCAGCAGACCCCATGGACTATAGTCCATCTGGCTCCTCTGTCCATGGGATTCTCGCTTCATTCTTCCATAGCAATGGTTGTCAGCTAGGGAAATTTTGCTCATAGGGGACATTTGGCAACATGTGGAGGTACTCTTTAGTTGTCACAACTGTATGAGGGTTGCTATTGGCCACTGGGTAAAGGTCAGAAATGTTGCTAAACATTCTACATTGCATGGCACAGCCCTCACACCAGAGATTTATCCACTGCATGTGGCAATAGGGTCAAAACCCCTAAGAGAAATAAGATTGATCAGGATTAACTTTTACATGATTTTTAGAGATGATGAATTCACGTTTTTACTATATGACTTTTTAATTTAAATAGGGCGGGGGGGGGGGGGGGCGGGTAGTGCCCACAGAGGACTTCTACAGACAGAACTTTCCATGAAGTCATTTTTGTTGTTCAGTTGCTAAGTCATGTCTGACTCTTTTACGACCTCATGGACTGTAGCCTGCCAGGCTCTTCTGTCCATGGGATTTCCCAGGCAAGAATACTGGAGTGGATTAATGAATCATTAAAATTCTTACTTTTTTATTAAATCCATCACTAGATTTATCAAGGTCTGAGTTCACTTTTTTATTTCATAGTCTCCTCTTATATATCCACTGATGTGTCTAACTGAAAGATTTTCTTCTGATAGAAAAATAGCACTAAAATTCCTTGAAATTACATTTATCTAGCAAGGGTAATATTTAAAACAATTCTAAGTTTTAAATGTTTCTCAAAATAATACATATTTATGTATAGTTTAATTCTATTAGTGTAAAATAATAAAACCTATCTAGTTAATTTCATATATTTATATTTTTTCTAGTTACACTTGAATTTCATTTTTGGTTTTAATATTTCTACTTTTCATTCTTATTTTTTACAAAGGTTCAGACAAAAAATTTCAGTCTTTGAAATTTTAAATAAAACTTACCTACTGTTACAGACTGAATGTTTGTATCACTCCTGAAAGTTGTATGTTGAAACCCTAATCCTCAGTATGATGGTATTTGGAGATGAGGCTTTTGGGAGGTAATTAGGTCATGAGATTGGAGCCCTTTTGATGAGGTTAGTGACCTTGTAAGAAGACACAAGACAGAACTTGCTTGTTTTCTCTCTCTCTGTGTGTATCTTTCAGTCTTTCTCTGTGTGTCTGCCTCCGTCTCTCTATATGCATTTTAGAAACAGTTTGTCAATCAGGTTGTATCAGAGACTAGAAAAGAATGCAGAAATAGATTAGTAGACAACAAAAAACCAATATGATAATGCAGAAAAAGCATAAGGAAAGAGATGCTAACCCAGAGGTGAATATCACAGTTATTTCCTTAATCATTCTAGAACCATTCTTGACTAACAAACTCCCTGAGGAATGATTGGTGCTTCATCCAGAATAATCTCATATATCAATACAGTATTGTCAATTAATTTTTAAATTCACAAGTGTCTACTCAGTGTTGAACATGTTCCAAACAATGATCTGGATGCTGAGGGTCCAAAATGAAAATGAAGAGATTAATAGATATATTTCTTGCTCCTTCAGTTTATATTTTGTTTTAATAGTACTTGCTTGACATATGAATTATTTAACAAACTAGAGTTTATCTCATAGTTTGAGATGTCATTCTCAACTAAATTTTGTGTTTACATCTTAAATAGAAAAAAAAAAAAAAACTTCAGTGTTGGATAGGGGAAAAAGTGAACAGTGTGGACCTTGCTGATTTTTCATAGTCACTACTACCCTAAGTGGGTAAAACTGCTCAGAATAGTTCCTAAAACGACATCATTTCATTGGGATATGCTCCTAAATTGAAGGACACAAATACAGCTTCCTGTTTTTTGGAAGTTTCTTTTTGTTCTTGCAGTACTTCAATCATTATAAAAAGAAAACATTTAAGTAACTGAAACAAAAATAGGTATAGTCAGGTTTGGATGTAAAAGGAAAAGAGAATACATAAAGATAGCTAAGTTATTGACAGTACTATTGAAAGATGGTTTTAAAATTTTCCCATCATTTTAAGATTTAGTAAAGATTTAGTTTTAGGTTTAATATAGTTGGTTTGAGTACTAAAATATTTTGTAGACAATGCAGTTCCAGTGTGCTATATTGAAATGGAAGTTTGGGGTATATTACAGTTTCAAATATATACTAAGAGGTAACATTATACCCTTGGGCTACCCGGGTGGCTTAGCAGTGAAGAATCTGCCTGCAATGCAGGAGCCGTGGGTTCGATGCCTGGATCAGGACGATCCCCTGGAGGCAGGTATGGCAACCCACTCCAGTATTCTTGCCTGGAGAATCCCATGGACAGAGGAGTCAGATGGGCTACAGTCCACAAGGTTGCAGAGTCAGATGTGACCAAAATGACTAAGCACACACCAACACTGCCCTTTCAGAATCAACAAATCAATGCCAACAAAGAAGCAAACAGGGGGGAAAAAAGAAAAACGAGGAGCTTGGAAAGATAAAGATAGAAGAGGGAAGAGGCTAGACAGCTGCCAAGAAGGGAAGACCTTCCTTTTCCAACCTCAACAATCTTTTCATCTGTAGCAAGATCTGGATGTGACATATTGCTTTTTGTAACTTAATCACATTAAACCTATTGTGCTTTGCATAATAATCATTCCCTAAATGAAGACATTGTTTAAGGTAAAAGAAATACGAATTAAGTCATGAAACTGATTTAACATTCTTGAAATCATCAGGAGCCTTTGCTAGAAGTCATCATTGATCTTATATGACCAGAGGGAAAGCAAACAATAAAGGATCAAGAATTTTTAATCAATAATATAATAATAATAACTAAATAATAAGAGAATAACAATTGTTGATTTCTCTCAAAGGGGAACCTGGGATACTTAAGGGCAGGGGAAAAGACGGAACAAGTCATTATACATTCAAAGAGATTATCTTGATAAATTTATCTATTCTTCCTATGGTAAAATCGACAGACATAATCTCAGGAGCTCTGAAAAGTAAGTGAAATAATTCAGTTCAGCAAAACTATACTAAGTGAAATAGATATGTAAGAAATATAGAACTACATTTTGTAAGAAGCATCCATGTCTGCAGGAATTTTTGGAGTGGTTTAAACAAACCAGACAGTGTATAAGGTGTGTACAGACGTGCACAGCTCTACTGTTGAACTGCTGTCTTTCTGGAAGCTCAGCCTATAGTATTGCATCCTCTCAGTAATTCACAGTTTTTAGGATGCAGCTGCCCAGACTAATGAAAGTACAGGATCTGGATAAAAACCCAGATTCTTTTTCCAGCTGTGCCTCCCTGACCCATCTGGAAAATGCAAAAATGGTCCTTCTTTTATAAAGCACTTTGCGGCCTGACACTTCTCTGTCTTTTCTTCTAACCGGTTGAACATCAATACACTTACACATTGATGGATAACAATGCCATTAAGAAGTAAACTCCAACTAGTGAGTCCAGAAATAATTAAGATCATGGAAAAGCATGAAGCATTGAGACTGACTTCCTAAAATCACAATGCAAAATAACTTCTGTTACTACTCAGGTGAGCTTCAAGACTATTCTGTCTGCCCTCCTATTGCTGACCTCTTTTCCTAAGAATGCAAGGAGCCAGGAGTTCCAGAATTGAGAAAGACTGTGGGAATGGGGGAAGGGAAATAAACTTTTGGTCAAAGAACATATGGGGATTGATGCCTGGGTCTCAGATGATGGTGTGGGAAGCAAGTAGAATTCAAAAATTAAGTCTAAATGGAGAGTGGAGTCCAGAGCCAGGTATCAAGAAAAGTCTCAGGAAAAGAACAAATAAGGCAGTCAAGGCAGGTGTGGGAGGCAAAGCACAGACAGATTCCTGAACACAATGGGATGCACAGGATTGAGCCCTTTATAATGTGCCACAGTTAAGCCTCTGGATGGTGTGGGAAGCATGAAGCTGGGCTGCTTTTTACAGCTCTAAATATTCAACTGTGGGCTTCCCAGGTGGCTCAGTGGTAAAGAATCTGCCTGCCAGTGCAGGAGATGTGGGTTCAATCTCTGGCTAGGGAAGATCCCCTGGGAGTAGAAAATGGCAACCTACTCCAGTATTCTTGCCTGGAAAATTCTATGGACAAAGGAGCCCGAGAAGAATTGCAAAGAGTCAGACATGACTGAGCACTCACGCCGAAATATTCAACTGCCTCCTTAGTTATGAAAGCTTTAGAAAAACAAGGTAGAAATAAAACAAGTGTTTCACAGAAAATAGCACTATGAAAAGAAATCTCATTTTCTCATAGAAAAACATGGAATGTGCACCTTTAAATGCAAAAATAAATGAAGTCTCTGAATTAGTCCAACTTTAATAAGTCAGAACGTTATCTGGCCTAAATCTCTCCCAGAGTGGACACTAAAATGGATTTATCATTCTAGGGAATCCTGTTCCTCTTCCACCAGTGTAAGTAGAGCCTGTTATTGTTAAAGCCTGCTTATCCTGTGGTGGTTTTATTAATCAGGATAAACTAGGTTATTCTTTGGTAACCAATTAACCCTGAAATATCGGTTACTGAACACAACAAACGCGTATTTCTCTCTCATACTACATGTGCAATGTAAGTCAAGAGATCAGCAGTTTTGTTTCATATAACAACATGATGTAAGGCGAGGTTAACAGGATCCTCCAGTCAGAGTATAGCTGGTAGTCATGATAGTGAAAAAATCAGATTAAAATCATATTCATGTACATTTCACTGGTCAGAGCTGGTCAACTGGTCTACCTCCCAAAAGAGTTTGGGATATATCAGATCAGATCAGATCAGATCAGTCGCTCAGTCGTGTCCAACTCTTTGCGACCCCATTGGGATGTATAATCTCCCCTAAACATGAATAGAAAGGAAAATTGGGTGTTTTGTGTACAAGTGATGTTTACCACATCTGGTATTATAAAATAATCATATAGTTCTGGAAAATCACCTTCATGGAGGAAAGAAAGGGACATAAGAAAAACCTAGGGATACAGATGTAATCAAAAAAGAACTGAAGGATTTTAATAGTAATCTGAAATTAGGGTATTTTAGGTACTTCATAAATGTGCAGTTTCTGCACACTTGAGGTTTCCCTCAAACATGAAAAAAAAGTATTGCTTGGACCAGTAAAGGTAAGATATATTTTTAAAAAATATAGGATGGAATTCTGCTTTCTGAGGCCTCGTAAGACCAAAGAGAGGCTAACAGAGAGGCTAACGTCTAGTTGGAGCACACTGCTGAGGTTTCTTACCTAGTAGGGAACTGATGTGCCATGTGTTTGGAGGACTATAAAAAACTGAAAGAATGAGCCTCATTAACTATCTCGTAACAAGTAAAACCAAATAAACCTTGAGAAAGCTGAAGGTACAAAATTTAAAAGGCAAAAGTGAATAATTTTTAGGTCAGTACAGGACTGTATTCTCCTTAGCATTGCCAAGAAGCAAAGGGCCTGGGGGAGCCAAGAGTAATTACGATGAAAGGATAACACACTTGGGATTCAGAGGAAAAGAGAAGATATACAGAGACCAGGAGGCCTCATCTGAGAAGAATTAGCAATCCCACTGGGGAATTGGGAATCTACTGAGCTTGGGATTCTGAAGAGCTTGATCTAGACTATAGATTTGGCAGGTCTCACTTTCAGACAAAGTGAATGAGTCAGGATGGGGATTCTTAGACTGACAGCTCCATTTTCATTTTAATGTAGACCAGAAAACCCAGTATTAGTATTACTTTTAAGAGTTTCTCTAGCTTTTAATCATCCATATTGTTTGGAATTTTAAAAATATCTTTATTCCCTTCTATGTTTGCAGTTAAATCATTAAGGCTCCCAAATAAGGCTCTGTGTTTCAGAAAGTATAGCTGGGGAGGTGTTAAAAATCAGGCTGAATGGCAGTCAGTGACAATCTGAAATGAGAGTAAATAATCAAGAAGCTATAGGCCATGGAAGCAAAGAGAAGATGAGAGGGTCAGTCTATGATGTAAGTAGAGCCTGAAAGAAGGCTTTGGCCTGCCTTATGATGACTGATTCAATTTAGGTGGCAAAGGTTACTGGGATTTCCATTTCGTCATATAAAATCATTCACAGCTTCTTCAAGTTATAGCAAGATTATAAGGTAGAGAGAGTAACTCAGGACCCGGTTCTGTTCTCATCATAAATATTAGCATCCATCACAGACATTCTAAGCATATTTTCTATTCCAGTATCTAAGCCACTGATCCAAATGTTAACTGGCCCAAGAAGTAACCTCTATGGAATACCATTTGTTGCGTCTTCCCAAGCTGACACTGAACCATTGATACTATTTATCAGGACGAGACACTTCAACCAGCTGTCACTTCTCAAAGCTCTTTCCCGCACAGTTGTTGGTGAGGAATTAAGACTGTAACAGCAGGGACAGTAAGGATTAGGTTTGACAGTTCACCCAGACAAGTGCATAGGTCGGCTTTGTCCAAATCAGGATGCCTTTCTATTTTAGAGAGAGGACGATTTCAGTTAATAAAGTTTAATTTAAAAAGAGCTGAAGATAAAGAAATGTAGAAGGCACTTGAATGACAAAACAGAAAAGCACATAGAATTGCTGATCAATGCTTTTCAATAAAAAAATATAAAACAGAAACAAAGGTTTCAATGATTAACATAAAATTAGAGGGTAAAAAAATAATGCTTGTAAAATAAGAATATCAGGCCAGCTTTTTGCCAGGATTCAAAAGAATATTGGACAGAAACAAGGGCTTTACTATATTCCTAGAAAAAGGAAATGTTAAGAAGGAATAAGACAGATACCTTGTTTTACAATCATAGTGAAATCATGCTTCTTAAAATGACTGTTGAGATTTTAATAGAATGTTTTTTTTTTTTTTAACCTTCCTAGAAATATGGTTTTATGACTGAAACAGATGTGCTGTTTAGCTCTTTCTCCTTGACCTTTTCACAAGTATCCTAATTCCAATCAGGTAGTGAACAGCTGTTAAAATAAATCTGCCCTTGAGCTTTGCAGAGAGTGATGAGGCTTCAGACACTGCAGCTTCATCCCTTGCATTACGGTTTAGGTCAGAGATTATGAACTCAGTAATCCAGAGGATATGACAAACACTCTGATGATGTTGAGAAAAGCCAGTCTAACTGCCCTCTTCCCACAGGTAGGAGAGACAGGAGGTGGGCGCTGAGGTTAGGAGGGCACATTAGCAGCGAGCATATAGAGTCTTCAGATTATCTGGAGCCAGCAGACTTGGTGTTTTGGGACTGGTACGAAGGACTTTCATACCCTTCAATTCTAGCAGCTGTGCTGTGGGTTGGAGCCCCAGGCTGCATCCTCACGTCCTCAACCTGGCACTTCCAACTTGAACAGTATTCTAGTGCAAAACTGACAAAAAGAGTAAATCAGGACAGCTGAGTTACAGTCTGGGAAAGCAGTCTCTTTAAAAGTTGATGTTTGTCTTTAGACCAGGAGTATATGCACCCATGAAATGTGCTTGGTAATTCTCCCATGGAGTATAAAAGATAATTGAATTTACTATTTTTAATCTCAGTATTATAAAATGATATTTTAAAATATATGTGACTTACACTAGCCTGAAGCAACTGAGCACACAGCACAATATACTAGAACATGGGATTGAATATAAAATAACAAATAAGTAAAGAAAAGGAGAAAAGGAAAGATAAATCAATCTGAATGCAGAGGTCCAAAGAATAGCAAGGAGAGATAAGAAAGCCTTCCTCAGTGAACAATGCAAAGAAAAAGAGGAAAAGCAATAGAATGAGAAAGACTATAGATCTCTTCAAGAAAATCAGAAATACCATAGGAACATTTAATGCAAAGATGGGAACAATAAAGGACAGAAATGGTATGGACATAACAGAAGCAACAGATACTAAGAAAAAGTGGCAAGAATACACAGAAGAACTATACAAAAAAGATCTTAATGACCTGGATAACCATAATGGTGTGATCACTCACCTAGAGCGAGACATCCTGGAGTGTGAGGTCAAGTGGGCCTTAGGAAGTATCCTAAGGGAGATGATGGAATTCCAGCTGAGCTATTTCAAATCCTAAAAGATGATGCTGTGAAAGTGCTGCACTCAGTATGCCAGCACACTTGGAAAACTCAGCAGTGGCCATAGGACTGGAAACGTCAGTTTTCATTCCAATCTCAAAGAAAGGCAATGCCAAAAATGTTCAAACTACCACACAATTGCACTCATTTCACATGCTGGCAAGGTCATGCTCAAAATCCTCCAAGCCAGGCTTCAACAGTATGTGAACCGTGAACTTTCAGATGTTTAAGCTGGATTTAGAAAAGGCAGAGGAACCAGAAACCGAATTACCAAATCTGCTGGATCACAGAAAAAGCAAGAGAATTCCAGAAAAACATCTATGTCTGCTTCTTGACTATGCTAAAGCTTTTGACTGTGTGGATCACGACAAACTATGGAAAATTCTAAGAGAGGGAAATATGAGACCACCTGTATGCGTGTCAAGAAGCAACAGTTAGAACTGAACATGGAACAAGACTGGTTCAAAATTGGGAAAGAAACACATCAAGGCTGTACATTGTCACCCTGTTCATTTAACTTATATGCAGATTACCTCAAGCGAAATGCCAAACTGGATGAAGCCAAGCAGGAACCAAGACTGTCGGAAGATATACCAATAACTTCAGATATCCAGATGACACCACCCTTATGGCAGAAAGCAAAGAGGAATTAAAGAGCCTCTTGATGAAAGTGAAAAAGGAGAGTGAAAAAGCAGGCTTAAAACCTAACATTCAAAAAACTAAGATTGTGGTCTCCAATACCATCACTTCATGGCATATAGATGGGGAAACAATGGAAACAGTGAAAAGAGTCTATTTTCTTGGGCTCCAAAATCTCTGCGGACAGTGACTGCAGTGATGAAATTAAGATGTTTGCTCCTTGGAAGAAACCTAGACAGCGCATTAAAAAGCAGGTACGTTACTTTGCCTACAAAGGTCCATCTAATTAAAGCCATGGTTTTTTCAGTAACCATGTATGGATGTGAAAGTTGGACCGTAAAGAAGGGTAAGCACCAAAAAATTGATGCTTTTGAACTTTGGTGCTGGAGAAGACTCTTGAGAGTCCCGTGGACTGTAAAGAGATCAAACCAGTCAATCCTAAAGGAAATCAACCCTGAATATTCATTGGAAGGACTGATACTGAAGCTGAAGGTCCAATACTTTGGCCACCTGATGCAAGAAGCCAACTCACTGGAAAAGACCCTGATGCTGGAAAAGATTGAAGGCAGGAGAAGGGGATGACAGAGGATGAGATGGTTGGATGGCATCACCAACTCAATGAACATGAGTTTGAGCAAGCTCCAGAAGATGGAGAAGGACAGTGAAGCCTGGCATGCTACAGTCCATGGGACTGCAAAGATTCAGACATGACTGAGCGACTGAAAAACATTACAA
Source organism: Bos indicus x Bos taurus (assembly GCF_003369695.1). Classification (NCBI taxonomy): domain Eukaryota; kingdom Metazoa; phylum Chordata; class Mammalia; order Artiodactyla; family Bovidae; genus Bos; species Bos indicus x Bos taurus. The sequence goes on from NC_040080.1 coordinate 100,078,082, forward strand.
TAAATAAATTCACATCTATGGAGCTATGTGCTCATTGCGTGTGTGTGCATGCATGCTCAGCTGCTCAGTCGTGTCCTGTTCTTTGTGATCCCATGGACTGTAGCCCACGAGGACCCCTGTCCATGGGATTATCTCAGAAATAATACTGGAGTGGGTTTCCATTTCTTCCTCCAGGGGATCTTCTGACCCAGGGATGGAACCTGCATTTCCTGTGGCTCCTGCATTGGAAGGCGAGTTATTTACTACTGAGCCACTTGGGAAGCTGGGCTCCTGTAACAAAATACCACTAAATGGGTGATTTATAAACACCAAACATTTTTTTCTCATAGTCACGGAGGCTAGAACACCTAGATGCATTATCTGGTGAGAGCCAGCCGCTTAGTAGTCCATATGTTTTTGTTAAAAGCTTACATGTGGCATAAAGGATCTCTTTTATAAAACAGTAATTGCATTGCCCTAATGACCCTAATGACCTTCTAAATATTATCACCTTGGAGTTTAGAATTTCAACATATGAATTTGGGGGCACACAAACATTCAGGTCAAAAACATTTAATTTTTTTTTTTTTACTGGTAGTGGCACATACAAACAAAAAGTGTTACAGACCACTGTTCTAGAGTACTCCCCTTCCCCAGCCAAATGTGCATAGGAAACAAAGGTCATTGGCAAGGCACCATGGCATAGTAACTTTCTAAAAGTTACTTAGGATAAACTTTTTGACTTAGAATACTGATCAGACTGACGTCACTATAGGCCATAGGGAAGGAAAAATAAGGGAAGGGAGAAATGAGAAATAAAGTTTCTTTCCTCAGGTAACATCTCTCTTCAATAATGAACACTTAAATAAAAGACCCAGACTGTTGACCTTCCTTATCCTTACATCCATGGCATACAACACAAACTTTGGTGTGAACCATGTAACTCTGGTGAATAATATGGTAAACCCAAGGAATAAACTTCAGACCAAGGGTACCACCTTGGAGAGGGTTTGTTTAGCGAGTGGAGGATATCAGGCACAGAATTCAGGAAGATGTAGCCATAGACTGTGGTCATCAGGCAGTTTCCTTGTAAGGTAAAGGACGGTAAACAGGGGATACTGACCTCACAAACAAAAACAGAGAATAAATTCAAGACCACAGCTTGTAACAGGTGGTCCACGGCCAAATCCAGCCTGCAGACCTGATTTGTCTGACTAAAGGTCAGGTATACATTTTGAATTTGTTGTCAACATTTAAAACTTGGGAGATTTCACACCAAAAATATATCCATATTTATGTCTCCTCTTGATAAATTAAAAAATCTGACAACACATGGGCCCACATTCTTGAATAGCCACCCATGAGCTGGAGATGAAGTATGTTGCTTATGGAGAAAACGCAGAATCTCTTCCTTTTATTTCATCCCCTGAAAATGGCTGTTTCAGACATCAATGTTTATCCCATTGTTCTCAGTTCAGAGAAAGCAACAACACAGAATGCTGAGAGAAGTTAGGAAAGCAACCAAGCAACTCTGAATGGTCAGCTCCTTGTCATACGTCCTCATCCTGCCCCACTGCCTACCACTTGCCAGATAATGCTCTGGGAATCAGGGGTGGGAAGAATCAAAAGCAAACAGAAAAGATGAGGTGCCTCTTCCAACTGAACTTCTATTCTAGTCAAAAGAACTGGAAAACAAGTCATTAAGTATCACTTATCAGTGACAATAATATCTGAAATATTTTGACTGCTTTATGGACCAGTCACTGCTCTTTCTCCTGTGTGCTTTGTGTTTTTTCACATGTATTAATTCCCACAGAAACTCTATGAAAAGGAAATAATTGCATCCTATTTTTCAAATAGGAAATTGAGTCATGGAGATAAGCAACTGCATGAAGTCCCACAGCTAGTAATGGTGAAGTCAGAATGGGTCACAGCGGTCTGGCTTTAGAGGTGCGGCATTTAACCCCATATCACACCATTAAGTGCTAGGCTGATGTGACAGAGAGGGACTTGGCAGCTACTTTAGATTTGAAAGTTGAGCCTTTTTAGGAAGAGACATTTAAACTGAAGATTGAAGGATACAACCATGCAAAAACTTCAGAAGTAGACTAAGGGGACAATTAATGGAAATGACTAAATTTGGAAACAGCTTGGCTTATTAAGAATCTGATACAAGTTGACCAGTGTGCTGCAGCTTGATCTGAGAGTAAGAATTACAGACAGAGAAAACTGCAGAGATCAAGTTGAAGAGGAAAGCACAGATCATTCCCCAAGATAGGCAATTTAGATTTTATTCCAGTTGGAAGTCATTGAAGGATTACAGGTTGAGAGATGACAGAATCCGATTTACATTGCAAAAACATGGCCATGTTCACATTTACCCGAGCAAGGTGTTTATAAACTGATCTTAATGTATGATTCTATATTCTCCCATTCTTTCTCCTCCATACATGCTGTGCTTTAACACTAACATGCAACTAGCTAGTGTTATGCTGGAAAACTGATTTCATGAGAACAAAGTCCTGATTTGTAGCATTTGCTCATTTCTGTGGTGTAAATACTTTCATGATGGATGCTTTTATATTATCAATAATTTAACAACCAGCTTGCCAAATTCTTAAATATTTTAACTATCAGCTTTTGAGAGCTGGTTCCAGCTGGCTTCAACATGGCTATATTCCAAATATCTTCACCTGAAATTCATCAGGCCCTTATATGCATGCCTTTCTGTTCTCTCTGATCATACAATTTAACAACTGTAGAGCTGTGGTTCAGAGAAGGCAATGGCACCCCACTCTAGTACTCTTGCCTGGAAAATCCCAGGGATGGGGGAGCCAGGTGGGCTGCAGTCTATGGAGTCGCACAGAGTTGGACACGACTGAAGCAATTTAGCAGCAGCAGCAGCAGAGCTGTGGTTATGGGTGTAGCACCACTGGTTTCAGATGGACTCAGATTCAAATCTCAGCTTTATAAATCAGCCACATGGTCTCAGGAAAAGTTTTAATTTCTCTACACCTGTGCTATCCCATTTAGAACCTCAGTTCAGTTCAGTTCAGTTCAGTCGTTCAGTTGTGTCTGACTCTTTGCGACCCCATGAATCACAGCACGCCAGACCTCCCTATCCATCACAAACTCCCGGAGTCCACTCAGACTCACGTCCATCAAGTCAGTGATGCCATCCAGCCATCTCATCCTCTGTTGTCCCCTTCTCCTCCTGCTCCCAATCCCTCCCAGCATCAGAGTCTTTTCCAATGAGTCAACTCTTCGCATGAGGTGGCCAAAGTACTGGAGTTTCAGCTTTAGCATCATTCCCTCCAAGGAAATCCCAGGGCTGATCTCCTTCAGAATGGACTGGTTGGATCTCCTTGCAGTCCAAGGGACTCTCAAGAGTCTTCTCCAACACCACAGTTCAAAAGCATCAATTCTTTGGTGCTCAGCCTTCTTCACAGTCCAACTCTCACCTCCATACATGACCACAGGAAAAACCATAGCCTTGACTAGATGGACCTTTGTTGGCAAAGTAATGTCTCTGCTTTTGAATATGCTATCAGGTTGGTCATAACTTTCCTTCCAAGAAGTAAGCATCTTTTAGGAGTCATAATAGCCCTACCCTAAGGTGTTGTCGCTCAGCCGTGTCCGACTGAACTGAACTGAAGGTGTTGTTACAAGAATCAAATAAAATGAATAGAAATCATTTAGCAAAGTACCTGGAGTGTTAGATTATGTACTTTAAAAGCAATTTTAATTTATTTATCTACTCACCCACCATAGGCCCTAGCTAGGAGTTGGGAAAAGCTATGATGTTTGACAAGTGTACCCTTTAATATCTTGTCTTTTGAGAGCTAGGTCTCCTGCCTGGCTCTAAGATGCTTTCCAGGATTCACACAAGAATCTTTTTCTCTTATGTGGTAAAGAAATTACTCAATGATATGACTCAATGATATAAGACTCAATGATATTTTACATATAACATAAAAATAAACAGCAGCTGAAAGTATTAGCATCTTTTTTATAGTAAGGTTTCTTGATGGCAGGAAAGACTTCAATACTCTGGTTGCAGAAGCATCTTGCTATTGTATTTTACCTTGTTATCAAGTAATTTGTGACTTTTTTCTATAGAGGCAGATATTTGAAGTAGATAATTTAGCCTTAGCTTCCACCTGTCAATTTTTATCCACTAGAATCCTGTGGAACACCTAATTTAGTATTTAGTTATATCAACACCAAGAACAGCTTTATTCAATGACTATTAAAAATGTAGGTTCTAGTAACAGCTTGGTTCTACGTTTGTGACCCGAAGTCTCAAACTCTCTGAGATTTAACATTAGAATGAATTCAGAGTCTATACTTGCTCTAAAATTCATTGAGTCTACCTACTGAAATATTTATAAATTCCAAAAGCACCTTCAAAGCCAACAGAAAAAAATACTTTGGCATCATTCTCATGAGATTAACATAAATAAACCTAGGTCTCTATAGCAAATCAAAGCAGAATATTGAGGCAACTGTATGAATAATTCAGAAACAAAATAAAATAAAGCAAAATAAGAACTTGTAGCTCTAAAGGTATGAGAATACACTTAATTTACAGTCCTATTCAGAAATCACTAAAATTGCAGTGCAGAGATCCCATATCAAATACCAGCTTAAAGGAATGATATAGGTCAATATCAAGTAAAAAACATGTAAAGACAATCCAGGTGCCCTTGCTTGCTTCCTCATCAAAGTTACAAAGATACTTAAGAATCACTAGAAATAAACAAATCAGATGAGATGTCTCTATCAGTACTTTAAACATATGATGCCTTAATCAATATATTTATGAGCCTAAACTCTGAAAGAGTGCTTGTCCCAAAATATGTATCTTATGCACTCCAATTTAATATTTAAGATCAAAGATTGACATAAGTATGCTCTAAATTATCTCGATATACTGCCAACTCATTTAAGGCAACCATTCTATTAGTTCCTGAAAACCAATATGCAGACTATAATGCACCCTGAGCACTGTAACCAATAAGGCTACTGCCATTTGAAACGCTAAAGTGGTTGTGTATCACTCATTAGCAATGCAAGGCCTGAGTCCAAAAGAGATTTTGGCCTACTATTAAGCATTTTATATCAACTAGTGAATAATGGCAACCCACTCCAGTGTTCTTGCCTGGAGAATCCCAGGGACGGGGGAGCCTGGTGGGCTGCCGTCTATGGGGTCGCACAGAGTCGGACACGACTGAAGCGACTTAGCAGCTGCAGCAGCAGCACTGAATAATCACCATGAATAATACCAAAAGAATTTTATCCCAAATACATATATCAGGTGACAATAAATAATAAGCCACCAACATTGCTTGTTATCTCCAAGCCCTAACTCAGATAAATTATAAACAGGTTTTCAGGCATGGCTTACCAGCTCTGATGATATTTCCAGATTTGTGTTATGGAATATATGCAATTTATTTTGTTGACTGAAATTTGCATTCCTATGATCAGTTCAGGATAAGACTTATCAAAATTGAAACAGTGAAAGAAGCTAATCTGAAAAGGCTATGTACTATATGATGTCAACCATATGACATCCTAGAAAAGGCAAAACTATGGAGACTGTGGAAATGCTAGTGGTTTCCAGGGGTTAGGAGGGAGGGAGGGATGAACAGGCAGAGCAAAGAGGATTTTTAGGGCAATGGGAACTCCTCTGTATGATACCATAATGATGGATAATGCCGTTACACATTTGGGTAAAGCCACAGAATGTGCAACACCCATGTAAACAATGGACTTTGGCTGATTATGATGTGTTATGTAGGTCCATCAACTGTAACAAATGTGTCGTGGTGGGAGATCCTGATAACGGGGAAAGCTATGCATGTATGGGAGGAGAAGGAAATGGCAACACACTCCAGTATTCTTCCCTGGGGCATCCCATGGACACAGGAGCCTGTTGGGCTACAGTTTTTGGGGTTGCAAAAGGGTCAGATGTGACAACAACTAAACAACAACAACAAGGCATGTATGGGAGCAGATGGTATATGGGAAATCTCTATACTTTGTTTTGCTGTGTATCTAAAACTGCTCTAAAAAGTCATGTCTGTACAAAATAAAAATTGAAATAGAATGTTCAGTTCAATTCAGCTCAGTTCCTCAGCTGTGTCAGATTCTTTGCAACCCCATGGACTGCAGCACGCCAGACCTCCCTGTCTGAAACCAACTCCTGGAGTCTACTCAAATACATGTCCACGGAGTAGGTGATGCTGTCCAACCATCTCATCCTCTGTTGTTCTCTTTTCTTCCTGCCTCCAATCTTTCCTGGCATCAGGGTCTTTTCAAATGAGTCAGTTTTTTGCATCAGGTGGACAAAGTATTGGAGTTTCAGCTTCAGCATAAGTCCTTCCAATGAATATTCAGGACTGATTTCCTTCAGGATGGACTGGTTGGATCTCCTTGCAGTCCAAGGGACTCTCAAGAGTCTCCTCCAACACACAGGTCAAAAGCATCAGTTCTTTGGCACTTAGCCTTCTTCACAGTCCAACTCTCACATCCATACATGACTACTGGAAAAATCATAGCTTTGACTAGATGGACCTTTTCTGGCAAAGTAATGTCTCTGCTTTTTAATATGCTACCTAGGTTAGTCATAACTTTTCTTCCAAGGAGCAAGTGTCTTTTAATTTCATGGCTGCAGTTACCATCTGCAGTGATTCTGGAGCCCCAAAAAGATAAAGTCTCTCATTGTTTCCATTGTTTCCATCTATTTGCCATGACATGATGGGACCAGATGCCATGATCTTAGTTTTCTGACTCTTGAATTTTAAGCCAACTTTTTCACCCTCCTCTTTCACTTTCATCAAGAGACTCTTTAGTTCTTCTTTGTTTTCTGCCATAACTGTGGTGTCATCTGCGTATCTGAGGTTATTGACATTTCTCCCAGCAGTCTTGATTCCAGCTTGTGCTTTATCCAGTCCAGCATTTCTCATGATGTACTCTGCATATAAGTTAAATAAGCAGGGTGACAATATACAGCCTTGTAGTACTCCTTTCCCGATTTGGAACCAGTCTGTTGTTCCATGTCCAGTTCTAACTGTTGCTTCTTGATCTGCATACAGATTTCTCAGGAGGCAGGTCAGGTGGTCTGACCTTTAAGAGATTCCCATCTCTTGAAGAATTTTCCACAGTTTATTGTGATCTACACAGTCAAAGGCTTTGGCATAGTCAATAAAGCAGAAGTAGATGATTTTCTGTAACTCTCGCTTTTTCAATGATCCAGCAGATGTTGGCAATTTGATCCCTGGTCCCTCTGCCTTTTCTAAATCCAGCTTGAACATCTGGAAGTTCACGGTTCACATATTGCTGAAGCCTGGCTTGGAGAATTTTGAGCATTACTTTGCTAGTATGTGAGATGAGAGCAATTGTGTGGTAGTTTGAGCATTCCTTGGCATTGCTTTTCTTTGGGACTGGAATGAAAACCGACATTTTCCAGTCCTGTGGCCACTGCTGAGTTTTCCAAATTTGCTGGCATATTGAGTGCAGCACTTTCACAGCATCATCTTTAAGGATTTGAAATACCTCAACTGGAATTCTATCACCTCCACTAGCTTTGTTCATAGTGATGCTTCCTAAGGCCCACTTGACTTCGCATTCCAGGATGTCTGGCTCTAAGTGAATGATCACATCATCGTGATTATCTGGGTCATGAAGATCTTTTTTGTATAGTTCTTCTATATATTCTTGCCACCTCTTCTTAATATCTTCTGCTTCTGTTAGGTCCATACCATTTCTGTCCTTTATAGAATGTAAAAACATTTAAAAATTTAACATCTTGAATGTTGAAAAAATATGTGTCCATAAAATGGAGACAATTCAATAAATAAATAATAAAACCCATATTATTTCACTTGCATTATTTGCTTGATCCTGTAAATTCTACAAAACGTAAGTTTACTTTTAGGTTTCCTGAAACTTCTTGTATTTTCCAGGACAGCATCTTCACAATCTCAACTGACTCTGACAATTTTAGAAAATTGGTTCATAAATTAAGCACTCATCTTATCCTACGTGTGTAGCAATTAGAATGCCATGAAGTCCTTTACAGAAATCCAAAATACACAAATGCATCTGCAACATGTTCCCACTGGATTCCCAAAAAGGGAGAACTTACTTTAAAAAAAAAAATTTTTTTTTTTAAACAATGAAATCTGGATACTCTAAAGATCAACCAAGGCAGTTAAATGATTCATGCTGCTGGATAAAACTGCTAAATATGGCTGGCTGCTTTTCTATACAGAAAAGTTCACCAGAGGCCAAGAAAGGCTATCCTCATACACTCAGGTATTTTTTCACAAGAGGGTGAGAAAAATCTATCTATCCCATGGAAATGCTCAACTTGGCCCTGAAGTAAGCACTGAACCCCGATGGATTTCACACTGAGATGGTAATATCTACCACAGGCCTTTGAAGAGGCCCCAGCTGTGCCTGTTGCCATGGGCAAACCGGAAAACCTGCATTACCAAGGGCTTCCGGTGGTTTGACATTCTCCCCTCAGGCTTCCCTGGAGAGGTGGCCGCAGTGTGAGTCAGCTGTAAGCCAAAGCCAGGCCTTCCCCAGTCCAAAGGGGAGGAACGAGGGGAAAGGACTGAATGCTTGCTAACACAACTGCCATCTGCCATGGTTCAGTCTGATGGTGACAGAGTGCACGTTAATGCCAGATAGACAGAAAACACTCACCATCTGTTCACTGCCCTGAAATAAAATTAACTAGGTCATCTGGATTTGGAAGCCTATCTGGAATTGTTGACATCTATTCTGAACATTGGGGATGGAAAGTTTACCCCAACTTACATCATTCAAGTTACCCAGAGAAGTATTTTCACTCTAAACCTTCTAGTGGAGAAGGTACAGTTAATAGATCAGATGTTAACAACAATTTATGTGTAAGCATAAATAAAGGATTTTGTAGCCCTTACATTATTATATCTGTAAATAATAGTATTACAAATTGCCATCTAACTGAAAACTTCCAAAAGGAAAAATGTGTAATAAATTTCAAAAAGAGGGTGCCACATTTATTTGGACTTCAGTCCTTCTTGACCAGTGAATGAGACACAAATTTCCAGGCAGTCAAACTAAAAAGGAAGAAATAAAGAGCTATGTTTTAATCTTTCCAACTACTAAGATAAAGGGGAGTGAACTATATTCTTTTTTTCCCAGGAGAAGCAAGAAAAAGCTTTGGTTCAGTTTCTCTACTGGAAAACCTGCCCCTAATCTCCCTACTCAGAATCTCTCACTTTCCAAATACACTCATCATTTTGCCCTCATTTCTCTCAGACTAGTATTTGTCTCAGCCAGTATTGGTCTAGAAGTGAATTTCAGCTATGACACAGAAGAGAATCAAAGAAAATAGAATAAATAATTGTTTTCAATTCTTTATACCAGTCCTACCCTGAAATATGTTTCTATTAAAGAAAATCTGAACAGATTTTATTTCCAAGAGTCAATTTAAATTAACTTAGAGGAAAAGTTACTGCTTTTAAGAGTTTATGGACATCAATAACAGGAAATAACACAGTTCATTTAGACAACCTGTAATGGGCTGACTTGAAATAAATCCAGTGGAGCAATTTGTAGGTCTCAAGAGATTCAGTTTTAAAATGGGCTTTTGTGAGTCAGATTACTGACCAAGCTCAGTTATTCGCAAAGTCTACAAGCAAACATTTCTCCAGCCTCTTACTTAAGCCTTAAGCTTTTAAGAATTTGAATAGAACATATTTCCAACCAATTAGAAAGGATATAATGAGTGATCAGCACTGAACTTAGAGCTCTGGAAAGGCAAAGGAGTATTTAATGCTATCCCCTGTGTTCATATTTCCCTGGTGGCTCAGATGGTAAAGCGTCTGCCTACAATGTGGGAGACCCAGGTTTGATCCCTGGGTTGGGAAGATCCTCTGGAGAAGTAAATGGCAACCCACTCCAATACTTTTGCCTGGAAAATCCCATGGACGGAGGATCGTGGTAGGCTACAGTCCATGGGGTCGCAAAAAGTCGGATACAACTGAGTGACTTCACTTTCTTTCTTTCCTGTGTTCATATAGGTTAGATAAACAAGACACAAAGATGCATATTAATTATGCATTAAAATAAAATTACCAATGTGTATGAAATGCGCCAAAGGCACTCTGACACTATAAAGAAGATTCCTACTTATTCTCTCACATACCACCTTACACTGTTCTTCAATCACTTCCTAGATATATTATTTGCTTATAGGATCCCTTACTATCCACGTCTCCATCCCAATCCCACACCTACGAGCTACATGAGACCACGGGCTGCACACAACTGTGCTAGTGTGCCTTACGTGCTCAGCTGTGTCTGGCTCTTTGTGACCCCCAGCCATCAGGCTCCTCTTGCCATGGAATTTTCAGGCAAGAATACTGGAGTGGGTTGCCATTTCCAGAGATTGAACCCAGGTCTCCTGTGTCTCCTGCATTGCAGGTGGATTCTTTACTGCTGAGCCACCAGGAAATGTGTTCAATTATATTCCTTGCTTTATGCTTAGTGCCTAAACCAGTGTCTGAGACATAGTAGGTGGTAACTAAATATCTTATGAATTCATTTTGAAATACACTGTATTCACAGTCTGCTGCTGCTGCTGCTGCTGCTGCTAAGTCACTTCAGTCGTGTCCGACTCTGTGCAACCCCTTGGACGGCAGCCCACCAGGCTCTGCTGTCCCTGGGATTCTCCAGGCAAGAACACTGGAGTGGGTTGCCATTGCCTTCTCCATTGTGTGAAAGTGAAAAGTGAAAGTGAAGTCGCTCAGTCGCGTCTGACTTGTAGAGACCCCATGGACTGCAGCCTACCAGGCTCCTCCATCCATGGGATTTTCTAGGCAAGAGGACTGGAGTGGCTTGCCATTGCCTTCTCCGAATTCACAGTCTAGTGGGACATAATGGAAAACCAACAGATCAGTGTTACATTCTTTCTCTCACTGATTGATCTATTTAAGTATTGTTTACTGAGCCCTTACTATATCAACACAGTCTTTAGAGATGCAGCTAGGTTAGTGAATAAATACATGATTACTGAGCACATAGAACTCACAGTGTAGGGGATCATTATTAGATAATAATATCATCAAATTAAATAATTACAGGTAAATATATAATTGTAAAATATAAGATCATCATGAAATAAAAGTCATAACAGATTTGGTTTATTCTTAGGGGTCAGGGAATGAAGAAGGAATGAGTCATATAAATAAGCAGGAGAATTATGATTTTACAAATGAGAGAGATCGCTGAGGCTAGCCAGGAACAAATAAAATTTATTTCACAGAAGTTTCACAGAAAAGTAGAGCTAGTGCTGGGTATTAATTCCTCCTATCCTTCAAGACATAATTATGTGTACAGTAATATCCAATAGTGTTTACAGTTAACATGTCAGCTACATCTGGATGATCTACTTCTCAAGATACTTTATTTTCAAATAACTCAGGCACTGAGTCTTTCGATTCTGAAATTTTGTTTTATTTTTTCCTTTTTAAATTAAGTGTATTAACATTGTGCCATCTTCATTTTTACAACTAGTCAATATATTACGAAGTATTTTCTTCTAAGAAGCATCAAGATGCAGCATTTCTATTTTCAAGAAAGTAACTTCACATCTCTTAACAAAACTCCAGAAGTGATAACAATAGCAAAATAGACAAGAGAGACAAGAACAGTTACTTGAACCCAACTGTTTCCAAATAAACAACTTCTTAAATTTTTCAAGAAGAGAATATATGTCTTAAAAAAATTATCAGGTACATATGAGTGATGACAGAACCATTATTCCATGAAGGATGTTGCTTTAATATAGATTTGTTAAATATTTGGGGGGAAGAAAATATTTCCATGCAAGAGCTACCAATGTATAGAGTTGCTATTATAATTTTAAAAGGCAGCATGCTATAAACTACCAAAACAGCAAATACACTGGTTGTGTTTATTTTGAAGACAGGCCCACACCCTATCAAAGCCAATCAAAGTGGGCAATGGTCATGAATCCGGTTCCAAAGCTGAGACACAGAGTGCTTGGGTTGTGGCAGTTATTATTTCCTGAATAAGACTTCATGCCGGATCCAAAATTCACTCTGTCTGACTCTCAGCCAAGAAAGGAAGTAGCGTGGGTGACCAAGTTTAACACTTGCTCTGGGGATTTCTCTCTAGCCAAAGCTAAAAGGAGACTATAATTGGGTAACCAGGCCTGTCTTTAGCACATTCTGTATTTAGGCGGCTTACCTAAGCCCATTAGACAGCAAAATCACTCTGCCCTATGCCCCTACAGACTTCCAAAAGAAAAAACTATGAGGGGGCTGGGAGTTGGCTCAGCCAAGATAGAAAGGGATGAGGGGGAAGTGAGGGGAAAAGGAAAAGGGGCCTTCTCTGTGTCTGTAGGCATGGAAATAAAACAAGCGGTTAAAACTCCAGTTCCACTGTTCACTGGCTGGGACTATTTACTATCTGAGCCACCAGGGAAGGCCAATATTAATTAAATTACACCCCCAACCTGAACCTCAGGTTCCTTAGTTGCAGAGTGTGTGTAGTTAGTAACTACTTTACATAATGGCTTTCAGTGGCTGGTAGATAGGAAACAATAAATATTAGTTTTTGTTGCCACTGCTATTTTTACTTCTGTAATGCCATCTTTGAAGAGGGAAGAGGCAAAACCTATAGCTGGATTTTAAAGTTGCCCTGTTTCTTTTTGCCACCTCTAAACCTCTCCTTACCTTATTTAACCCTCACTCATTTGTATAATTCAGGTAAGAAGCAAAGGAGCTACTTGGCATAGAAAAAGGTTGATCAACCTGCCCTAGGACTAATAGCTGTTTCCAATCAGATAGTTGCCAGGCATGCCCAGAACTATTTTTTTTTTTTTTTCAAAAGCAATTTTAGTAGATCACTTGGGGGAGGCAAATTAAAAGAATCTTTTTAACTCAGTCAAACCTCAGCCAGCTCCAGATAATTTTAATACATTTTTGTAAAGTGCTCTTGAAAGCACTTGCAGCTAAAATGTCTCATACCAGAAGAAGAAAAAAGTTAAAAGAAAAAAAAAGAAAACAAATGAACAGTGCATCTTGAAAATTGATTGTAGCACTACATTTAAGAAAAAAAAATAACCTAGGTACACAATTTCCTTCCAAAACAATTCTGGATATTGGACACCAAGTTATATTCTTCTAACAAATGGGGGAATTTTATTATTCCTTATGGAAGTAACAAGACACATACAGATATTTGTTTTTGGGGGGATATCAGTGTAATAAGCTTCCAGGGAACTTTTCTAAAAAGATATTTTAAAGCGAAAAACCATATTTACTTTTCAGAAAAAAATTTTTTTTTCCTCTGGCAAGTGAGAATAAAATACTGGTCCTACAAAATATACCAAAAAAGAAAGGAAAATAACTTTTACCTTAAGATAAAGAATGAAAATCTGCAATGAGGAGGGATGTGGTGAGAGTTTAAATCTTCATCAAGTCATTTGAATTCATCAGATAACAGGGGGAAAACGACTTTAACTGTTAACATCAATCTTCCTGATTTTTCTTTAACTTTTTGAAAAGACCCATTTCATAATGGAACGTCTCTTTACTAACTTTTCTCAACTGACGGTATGTATTGAAAGAGATTCCTTTTGGGATTCATACAGCTTAATATCCTTCACAAGGTCTCAGGTATTGACCAACAGAGACTAGATGCCTTCCCTAATCCTCTCTACTTGGAACTGTTACCCTATAGCCTTCTCTACTTCACAATACACATCCATGTGTGATAGGAACAACCCCTATCCTACGTTACTCTTACAGTCGATGCATATATTCATCTACTCATCCAGTCTTATGCACACCTACTATGTTCCAAGTGCTGCACATAATATGTAGAAGGTGTTTGTAGAAATAGAAATAGTAAGAAAACAGTGTACTGATCATGATATATTTCAACTGTAGTACCAGCAGGACTTGAATTTTTATGGTGACTAACAGAGTCATCAAGAATGACCTCTGGGTATCTTTTGTGAGGAGTAAATGGTAGTTTCATCAATTCAGATGGAGAAGTTAGATAGGAACAGATCAGAGAATTTGAGGAAATCAAAAGTTCTATTTGGAGTCTGGATTTTTATGTTTGTCCAGTGGTCAGTTGAAGGTGATATGCAGTTGGAAAGCTTACTAAGGGGTCTATGGGATGGCTAGGGTTAGAAAGATAAATTTGAGGGTTGGTAACATTAAAAGCCATGAGATAGCAAGTACAGAAATAGAGAAGCAAAGGAGCAGGATTCAGAGTTATGCCTTGGGACACTCCAACATTATGAGAAAAAGGATGCAGCAAAGGAGAATAAAAAAGAGAAGGTGGTAAAGAAGATAACCAAGAAAGTGGTGTCTAAAAAATCGGTTAAACAAAGTATATCAAGAAGGTTCACTATGTCCAATTCTGGTTGCTGAGAGATGGACTAAGAAGGGTACACACTTGGCCTTTGGGTATCATTGGATCTGACAAGATGGGAGTTGCTAGAAATCTTGAGGAAAGTGTTTTCAGTGGAATGGTGCATGCCTCTTACTCAAACTGCTTCATTATGGCCATGATACAGATTAGATCATGAGTGCATGGAATGCAGAACATGAGTCTTGTTCATCTCTGTATTCCTAGAACGTAGTGCAGTGTCTGGCCCATGCCAGATGTTTAATAAATATATATTGAATATTGACATTTGGCTTTAATCAGTGCTTTATTTTCTGTTGTCTGTGACAGATGGTATACCCCTAAAAAGCAGAAAAAGTATCCGTGCATTTATCCCTGAATTATGTTTTACACTTTACTAGTACATTTACAAATGTGATTTGATGCTTAATAAAATATTTATAATGGAAAAGGAAAACTATAACAGCTGAAGTAATGAGTTAGAGAAAGAATTAGCATCCCTGTGAAGAGCAGGCAGGAGACCAGATCAATGAAGACTGTGCAGGTTTTAGGGCTTCCCAGGTGGTGCTAGTGGTAAAGAACCAGTCTGTCAACACAGGAGACTTAAGAAACTCGGGCTCAATCCCTGGGTCTGAAAGATCTCCTGGAGGCACGGCAATCCACTCCAGTATTCTTGCCTGGGAAATCCCATGGACAGAGGAGCCTGGCGAGCTGCAGTCCACAGGGTAGCAAAGAGTTGGACACAACTGAAGCGACTTAGCTCACAAGCACTTACAGGTTTTAATGATCACAAATTCTTCGGCACTTCCTTCTCAAAAGAGGAGCCTAATTCCCCTCCCTTTTAATATGAATTGATCTTAGTTCTCTGCTTCTAACAAATAGATTTCTAAGGAAGTATTACTAATTGACTTCCAAGACTAGGAGACAGCTGCTGTCTGACTATCTCTTTCAGGACTCGCGTTTTAAGCATTGACTTGCCATGGTCACCTTACACTTCCATGCTGGAGATACCACATGAAGAGCACCGAGAGAGAGAGAGAGAGAGAGAGAGAGAAAGAGAGAAGCCCAACTGCTCCCAGACTAGGTGTCAGACACGTAAGAGAGGAAACCTTCAAGTGAGTCCAGCTCTAGCTACTGCCTCACTACAATGGTACAAAGACTCTGAGTGAGAACCACTACCCTGAGTCTAGTCAATCCCTGAAACCATGAGTGATAATAATAATCGTTTAACGCCATGAAGACTAGGCTGTTTGCTACACAGCAATGAACACTGAAACAGACAACAGCATTTTTATTCAACCAGGAAAGAAACAGGCTCAAATAGCAAAACAGAAAAAGATACTTTGTGGTCAGCCTTAAAAATGTTCATGAAAGAGAGAGGATTAGAAGAGCTGCTTGAATGATCCCTATTACTTTTGACTGAGAAAAAAAATTAAGACCTGAACAAAAAACTGCAATATTTTAAAATAGGTCAGACCTCAAAGGCCAATGAGATGAAAATAAATGAAATGAATACATGAGTGCACAAATTATTTCTCTAGTCTGTAACACTATTAATGCATATAGATAGCAAAGAAGGCATTCCTCTGGGCTGAGCTGCTGTTCACGGATAGTTATTTGATCTCATGGCATTAGTGTGATAGCAGACAAGCAACACAAGAAGTATTTGTTGATCAAGTCAACAGGATGGTGTAGAAGTTCTCTTGTCTTCTCTTTTTCTGCTCAGAGTACATTTCCAGTTCATTAGTCTAAAAAGCTTTCCTATAGTAAGGAATGCACTGTGTTCTAGAAGCCCAGAACTATGAGTTTGTTGCTTTTCATTTCTCTTGAATCTGAGGAACAGCAAGTGGGGGAATGTTAACACAAGAGCATCTTCCTTATTATCACAATGAAGTTTCACATAAGCTGTGTCTCCTGGAACCAAGACTGAATTCCAGATTTATGATTTCTTGTTTGCCACAGTTATATAACCCAATTGCGTAACACTTATAAATCACCTTGTTTAAAAAAAAAAAAAAAAAGCTACTTCTGAGCTTTTCTTTCCCTCTCCATTGCACCACTGGTCTGATGAGACAGAGGCTGCAGTGAAGGCCACAGTCTACAGCCTATCACATCTTTATCTGATGGTCCCCAGCCCATACTAGGTAAGGCTCCAACACTTTTATTCACTGGAAAGTAGTTTCGCCTCCTTTTTATACTGCCGTTTATCCCATGTACTCTTCTGAACCAGAAAGACATCTCCCTCCTCACGTTTTCCCATAGGTCTTTCTTCTCCATCTACTTGAAATTCAAAGAGTTATCTCCTTAGATAACTTGCATTCTAACATCTCATTTTTATTTTCATGTCTTGAATACATGGAACAAAGCCTTAATGTGGCATTCTGCTGTGCTTACTTTCTATTATTTGATACTCTTTAGATCATAAACTTTTTGAGGACAAAGTCAAGGCCTGTTGAATCTCTTCTTGAAAAAGAGCAATACAGCACCATATCAAAACAAGTATTTGACAATGATTACTTAGGAATGATCATGTTTATCCATCCTTTTCAATTAAAAAAAAAAAAACTAAATCACTATATGGAGTCCTTCCTCATACTGTTTTACATTCATCCTTCTCATCAATATTTAAATTTCTTCAATTAATTTCAAGTTTTAAAGTTTAGTATGCTTTTAAAGAGTCTTTTCTACATAAGGTACAGTATAGCCCTGTTAAATTGTTTCTCCTTTGCTTTTTTATACAAAATGAATGTGGCAATACAAGAAGAAATAAAACTCCACAGGGAACCAAGGAAAGAAACTAATCAGCCCTACTTAATGACTTAAAGGAAGGGACAAGAAAATCAGAGATAAAACAAAGCTCCCCCACGGGCCCAAACACATCCTACATTATACTAGCTATTGGGAAATGTCACCCCTTTGGCTGAAAAACAGTAATATGGGGAATCCATTTTACGCTTTGTGTTAAGGCAAGTGCTGTTTCTCATTCCCCGGACTCAGTCACTGAGCCACTGGCCTTTACTAGAGGGACATGTGGCTTTGGACAGCACTTTTGGGCATACTTGTTTGTATTCTAATGGCTGGCCATTAGATAGCTTGGTGGACTATGGCAAGCAAACAGAATTGTTTTCCACCAATTCTGTTTTCAGCAAAGAATTATTTTTAATTCCCCTGTCTTGTGTGTTGCCAAAATTCTTAAAATACTGTTCATGGAGATTTTTTTTGGTTACCCGCCTTGGAGCCCAGATGTAGGAATTGAGCCAATGCAGCTGGTGTAACTTGGCTGACTCTCACAGATAATTCAGTGTTTGAACAGTCTTCCTTTTTTTTTTTTTAATGTTATTATTTTGGAAAATTCTGGAGTAAATGCTTATGGATATAAAGTGTAAAGGTTGAGGGACTAGCAGTAATATAGGCTAAAAGTCTCCTACTTGTCTTTCTTATAGGGACTTCATCAAGCTGGGCAAACACACACACACACGCACTCACATCACAGCTCTTTCTTCAAGTCTTATTTCAAATGTGCCCCTGTGCTTCAGAGACAGGCTTGTCAGGGGAGGGAAAAGAAGGGGGGAGATACGCTTTTTATTTTCTTTTTTTATATATAAGAGACTTTATGTCATGAATATAAACATATCAAACCCTACACTGACATGTTAAAAACAGGGAAATCTTAGGAGTGAAAATACTCATTCAGAAATTTCAACACAAATCCTAGTGATACTTAGGACAGAAAAAGTGATTTTATGGAAGATCCCCTGGAGAAGGAAATGGCAATCCACTGCAGTTTTCTTGCCTGGAGAATCCCATGGACCGAGGAGCCTAGTGGGCTACAGTCCAGAGGGTCGCAAGAGTCGGACACGACTGAGCAACTTCACTTTCACTTTTACGTTACTTCTGCTAAATTTTGGTACCACATTTACTACTTACAAAGCAACTGCATTTTATAGCTGACACTATATTATACCAATATGGCACAAACATAACATTAATCTCTCTGATCTACATTCCAATTTGGATTCTTCCATGAAATATGATGGAATAATAATAGCAGCTATTAGTTGAGGGCTTACCGAAATTGTACTGTGTGTGTTACACGGATTAACTCATTTAACCTCTCAATAAATGAATGAAAAAAGGTGCAATTACTATGCTGATTTTACCAATAAGGAAACTGCAACCTAAAGAGTTTAAGTGATTTAACTAAGAACTCACAGTTAGAAAGTAGCAGAGCTGGGATTTGAACCTAGCCATCTATTTCCAGAGCCTGCATCAGAAACACTACATTCTGCCACCTTTCCAAAGAAGGGATGGGATGAATCACTGCTAACATACAGGGATCTGCATACTATTGGCATGCTCACAGAAGAGTGTTTTGCTTTTAGACATTATCTATTAAGTATGTCACAAAGAAAAGAACTCAAGAAACTGACTACTTAGATATGCTATGAATTCCTTTCCTCCTAAAGAAAAACTGCCTATTTATTTTGCTTTCTCTTCGGACTGGCTAAACTGATAAACAAGAGAAAGTGGTATGAATGACTTGTAATTGCTTGATGTGTATCCCTTCCCTGATTTATGTATGTTTCATCAGAAATCATCAGTGCCTTAAGCTCAAGGGCTGAGTAATGTGAGAAACTGCCATATCAGAATGAATTGCAGAGCTCAATCTCAGTTGGGAGGTTATTTCACCACTCTTCAAATACATCTTTCTCTAAGCTACCATCTACTCCATCTATGCAAATCATTAGCTAAATTTTGAGACAAATCATTAAAATTTCCTGGCAATTGCTTATTTTAGAATTTCCAAACTTTTTTTTTTATTTCTTTAATACCTCACAGCATTAAATATAAAACAAGCTGAAGTATCCTCTCTCATTTATTTCTAGAATGGTGTAACACTCCCTTCTAATGACCCCTAAATTATAACAACATGCTACTTATATAAATAAAGCCATTTTCAAAACTTAAAAAGCTATCAGCTCCATGCAGGAAAAAAAAAGGCAGCATTTTAATAGCAATGCATGCTCATACTAGCTAGAAAGTCTAGTACTACACCGAATTTTCCAGGCCACTTGGAGGTGAAAAGAAAGGCATTATGAGATAATATTGCCCATGTGAAATGGCTTACATGACCGGAAAATATAATTATGTACTCTATTTTGAGGGTCTTAAAGGTATTTTTTAAAGGGTATTTAAAAATAACACCAACAGGTCTCTCCCTGAAATGAATTAGTCATGATCGTATCAGGAGGCAAGCTGTCTTTGAACCTTATGAACATAACTTGTGCAAATATAACATAAAAACAAAGGCAGGAGAAGGAATTAATCAAATTTTAGGCAGGAAAAAATGAAGAGCTATGTTCCAAATATGTAGCCTCCTGCAATACGGACTATTTTGTACATGTTATTGCAAAAGCCATTAATGTTACGGTATGTCCTGGAATTTACATGTCAGATAATAAACACCCAAGTTGGAACTGGAAATAACGATACATCATGAAATCATCATGATATGACACTAAAACATTAGTGGATACATCATGAAATAATCACAATTTGCACTGAATCTCTCATGTTGCAAAGGATTTGGCAAAACATGACTCAGTATAACGCTGTTTCTCAGGGGGACCTTGGGAAAACAACTGGAGTGAGCAACAGAGAAAGGGTTACAACATTCATTTCTATGCATGTGGAGTGTCTCAGGATCATAATTAAAATCTCACATTTTTCTGGTTTTTAGTCAGCAACTTTGCACTCATCTAATATAAAACATCAGTGGAAAAATTTCACCCATGTTCATAAAAAGCAAATCTTGACGTACTTGAAGAACTCAAGCACGGTATATTAGCACAGGCGTGTTTCAAAAATAACCACTGAACCATTCCCATTACTGGGAAGACTGCTGCACTCTATAATTATGTTTGACAGTTTAGGGGTTTTTTTCAGCTCTTTCCTCCTCCAAATTATCTGAATTTGAGTGAAAGCTAGAAGGCTATCTTGAAAGTTGATGGAAAAAAAATATGAATGTGCTCTTCTAAGGTATCAAACCTGATGTGGCAAAAGCATGGGGCTCTGGTAAATATGAAAAATAATGTCATAAGCAAAGAAATATTGCTTGAAGTAGTAAATAAGCCTTTAGTAAATAAGACCTCCCCATTGACACGGATGTTCTCAACTTAAAGTTATTTATTTAACCAATGCCTGTTATCTCCCCCAAATATTCATTCAACCAATCTTTGGGAAATTGTTGTGTATGAGCACTATATGCAAAGAACTAAAGATAAAGTCTCTTGTACTTGAAATGGCCCTTCTACTGTAGAGACTGATATATAGTACTTAATAAAATATAGCATCACATTATTCATCAAAATTTTTAAAAATTTGGTGAAATAATCATAATTGCTTATAACACAATTCTCCAAATTATGTTCATATATGTTCTTCTTGTATTCAGTGAGTCTCTAGTGAGTTAAATTTTAATGACTTTTAGTTTAAGAACACTATTACCTATTTATTCATCTGCTGATATTTGATAAAATTTCTGCCTTACATATGCCCTTGGCTCTTGGAGAATACTATCTCTGTTGTAGAAACAAAAATTTTATAACTTTAAAATACCATTCCCATTATTATTCCTTACCCGTAGGTAGAGACAATGAGGAATAGAGGTATTAACACAATATATAGGAAGCAGAGAGTACTGAGAAGGGAATATACAAGCATGTCACAAACTAAAACACGTGCACTTCATCTCCTAGCATATTTGCTGAGAATCAAATAGAGACATTCACAACGTCAAGCAATATCACATGTATGAATGAAATTTACATTCTGCAAATGAAAATATTTCATTTTCATTTAGACGTCAGGGTCCACATTTTGGATCAAGTTGTAATGTTTCTGTCTAGATACTTCATTCAGAGAAGGCAATGGCACCCTACTCCAGTACTCTTGCCTGGAAAATCCCATGGATGGAGGAGCCTGGTAGGCTGCAGTCCATGGGGTCGCTGAGAGTCGTACACGACTGAGCGACTTCACTTTCACTTTTCACTTTCATGCATTGGAGAAGGAAATGGCAACCCACTCCAGTGTTCTTGCCTGGAGAATCCCAGGGACGGGGGTGCCTGGTGGGCTGACTTCTATAGGGTCGCACAGAGTCGGACATGACTGAAGTGACTTAGCAGCAGCAGATACTTCATTAAAGATTAAAAATATGTTTTGAAACTGTGCTTGTCCTTTCCTCATGTGTCTAGAGTTTATTATTCCAGTCATAACACTGCAAAGACTTCTGAATTCTCTATCACATGTATTTTGGGTATGTGGGGACAGATTTATTTCCTACAGCTTAATTTTTGTCAGTTCAGTTTTTTCCCTATATTTTTTAAATTTGTTTTTTACTTTTATTTAAAAAGTCATTAAATATACATTAAAAATTTGGAGATCAAATAATTTCCTAATATTTTTAATGTTTTGGGTGAAGTAAAGATAAAACAGAGGAACCAGAGATCAAATTGCCAACATACATTGGATCATCGGAAAAGCAAGAGAGTTCCAGAAAAACATCTATTTCTGCTTTATTGACTATGCCAAAGCCTTTGACTGTGTGGATCACAATAAACTGTGGAAAATTCTGAAACAGATGGGAATACCAGACCACCTGACCTGCCTCTTGAGAAATCTGTATGCAGGTCAGGAAGCAACAGTTAGAACTGGACATGGAACAACAGACTGGTTCCAAATAGGAAAAGGAGTTTGTCAAGGCTGTATATTGTCACCCTGCTTATTTAACTTCTATGCAGAGTACATCATGAGAAATGCTGGACTGGAAGAAGCACAAGCTGGAATCAAGATTGCCAGGAGAAATATCAATAACCTCAGATATGCAGATGACACCACCCTTATGGCAGAAAGTGAAGAGGAACTCAAAAGCCTCTTGATGAAAGTGAAAGAGAAGAGTGAAAAAGTTGGCTTAAAACTCAACATTCAGAAAACGAAGATCATGGCATCTGGTCCCATCACTTCATGGGAAATAGATGGGGAAACAGTGGAAACAGTGTCAGACTTTATTTTTTTGGACTCCAAAATCACTGCAGATGGTGACTGCAGCCATGAAATTAAAAAATGCTTACTCCTTAGAAGGAAAGTTATGACCAACCTAGATAGCATATTCAAAAGCAGAGACATTACTTTGCCAAAAAAGGTCCATCTAGTCAAGGCTATGGTTTTTCCAGTGGTCATATATGGACGTGAGAGTTGGACTGTGAAGAAAGCTGAACGCCGAAGAATTGATGCTTTTGAACTGTGGTGTTGGAGAAGACTCCTGAGAGTCCCTTGGACTGCAAGGAGGTCCAACCAGTCCATTCTAAAGGAGATCAGCCCTGGGTGTTCTTTGGAAGGAATGATGCTAAAGCTGAAACTCCAGTACTTTGACCACCTCATGCAAAGAGTTGACTCATTGGAAAATACTCTGATGCTGGGAGGGATTGGGGGCAGGAGGAGACGGGGACGTCAGAGGATGAAATGGCTGGATGGCATCACCGACTCAATGGTCGTGAGTTTGAGTGAACTCCGGGAGTTGGTGATGGACAGGGAGGCCTGGTGTGCTGCAATTTATGGGTCGCAAAGAGTCGGACATGACTGAGCGACTGAACTGAACTGACAGAAAAAACAATATGTACCTATTAGCCTGTAATGATAACAGTTATCATTTACTGAGCACTTAACTCCACAATGCTCCTTCCCATGTCTGATGTTTCCTTCCTGTGATGGTGGCTGAATGAATACAACTTTGAGTCTCTCTCTGAGTGTTTCTCTCACTGTATCCCTAGGAAGACGGTATGGGGGGGGGGGGCAGTCACATTTGAGACTGTAAATTTGGGAGGAATAATTGACATACCCAGCTCAACCCCTTTCTCTGAGGCCTGAGCACATGACCA
Organism: Bos indicus x Bos taurus; assembly: GCF_003369695.1. NCBI lineage: Eukaryota > Metazoa > Chordata > Mammalia > Artiodactyla > Bovidae > Bos > Bos indicus x Bos taurus. The sequence continues at coordinate 100,101,445 of NC_040080.1, forward strand.
TCCTGCTGAGAGCATGTGACTGCAGTGAGGGCTGCATGTGGCTGGATGGATAAATCTGCCTCAAATCTGGAGTTCGGTTAAAGAGTTTAGTTCACATATGCCTTCTAGCCTGGGCTTTATAATTAACATAGAAGCTATTTTGACCTCTATCATATTTTTATTTACTTGATTTTCTTAGCCACGACACCAAATATGAGGTTGCTGAGTCCACAACTAAATAATACCCCTCTTCTCTGGCTGGATTCAAAGCAAGTTGAGAACCCCATGCCAGTCACAGAGCCAAGTGTGTTACACATACAATCCCTGTTTATTCCTCACAACAGCATGATAATGACTGCTCCCATTTTGAAAAGGAGGAAACTCAAGTTAGGACAAGTTAACACAATTATCCAAGACTGCAGTGATGGAGCTGGCCTGCACGCCCAGCTTCAACTCTGGGGCTGTAAACCTAACCATATGCTATATGACTATACTGAAACTCCCACTAGAATAAAATTAGTAGAACCAAAGAATGAATCAACATGCAACTGTCCATCCAGAGTCAGGCATCACAAAATAATAGATGGCATTATTAAAGAAGACACCATCAGAAGCAAGCAGTGATTGCAAGGAGAATGACTGACCACTACTTTGATTATAGTAGTCAACAACTTGTCCTGCCTTTGGGTTAAAAGTCAGAATTCTGGCTATTTTCCCAAGATCTAAAAAACAGCAAGTTCAAAATGTCACCTGTTTTGTCAGCCCTAAAGCACAGTCCAGATAGAAGGCAGAAATAAAATAACCTGTAAGGCATTTCAGCCAGGTGAGCGACAGGGCTTAAATCTGCACATCATTTCATCCACGAGTTCTCTTGTCTATTTCTTTTTTTTTTTTTTTTCCCTTTATTTTTTTTAATTTTATTTTATTTTTAAACTTTACATAATTGTATTAGTTTTGCCAAATATCAAAATGAATCCATCACAGGTATACATGTGCTCCCCATCCTGAACCCTCCTCCCTCCTCCCTCCCCATACCATCCCTCTGGGTCGTCCCAGTGCACTAGCCCCAAGCATCCAGTATCGTGCATCGAACCTGGACTGGCATCTCGTTTCATACATGATATTTTACATGTTTCAATGCCATTCTCCCAAATCTTCCCACCCTCTCCCTCTCCCACAGAGTCCGTAAGACTGTTCCATACATCAGTGTCTCTTTTGCTGTCTCGTACACAGGGTTATTGTTATCATCTTTCTAAATTCCATATATATGCGTTAGTATACTGTATTGGTGTTTTTCCTTCTGGCTTACTTCACTCTGTATAATAGGCTCCAGTTTCATCCACCTCATTAGAACTGATTCAAATGTATTCTTTTTAATGGCTGAGTAATACTCCATTGTGTATATGTACCACAGCTTTCTTATCCATTCATCTGCTGATGGACATCTAGGTTGCTTCCATGTCCTGGCTATTATAAACAGTGCTGCGATGAACATTGGGGTACACGTGCAATCACATAAGAACATCAGACCTGGAACCAGGGAGGCTGAATATTCTTGCTAGTCCATTCTCTGCCAGAATGGCAAAACACTAGCATAGCCACTTTAAGCAAACAAAAACACATTTGGCAAAGACTTATGAATTTGAATTACTTTAATTTTCAAAATAACTTGATACCATTTTACTTCTCTTCTTTCCTTTCCACCTGCTTATTTATATCCGATACTCTAAAATATTCTTTCCCCAATTAACTATCTTATTAGAAAGAAAAACCAAGAACTTCCTTTTTTTACCACCATCTTTTCTTTGTCATTTCTCAATAAATTGTGGTCATCCTAAATAACATAAATAAGAAAAGGAGTCCCTTTGATGCTGATGGAGTCTCAGTTTACCCAAAATCACTCTCGTTTATTTTCTTTTTTCTCTTTGGCTGATTTGTTATAGATGATTAAACTAAATTTGTAAGCCTTAGAAGTAAGGGGGAGCTGAACTGGAACAGACAAAAAAAAAATTCATAAGTGTGTGTAATTTGCCATAGGAAATGATGCATGGTTAAGGATGATTAAAATAGTCACGAGGAAACTGGCACAACAGTAGCTAATACTGTTAAAATAACTACATAGTAATATGTAGCTCTTGTTGAAAGCTAAAACTATTCCTGGAAAATGTATTTTTCATCCAGTATCCTTAGATTCAAAAGCTTTTATAGTGGGATTTTATTTACTTATTTAAAATGGGTTAAGTTCATCATCAAATGTTTTGAATATTTCATATAGATTAAATGATGTCCCTGGGTTTTTTCTAAAAGAAGGTTTGTCAACTTTTAAAAAGTCTATTTCACAGCAAAGAGTAACTAGAATAAAATATTCTCTTGAGAAGGTATCAACAATTATTCCAAATAGCATTTTATAAAAAAAAACAAAATTGTCAGACATGACTGAGCGACTTCACTTTCGCTTTTCACTTTCATGCATTGGAGAAGGAAATGGCAACCCACTCCAGTGTTCTTGCCTGGAGAATCCCAGGGACGGGGGAGCCTGGTGGGCTGCCGTCTATGGGGTCGCACAGAGTCGGACACGACTGAAGCGACTTAGCAGCAGCAGCAGCAGCAGGAAAGAGGGGAATAAAACATCAGTCTCATTATAATGTCCAAGAATATAGTTGCTTAGTCGTGTCCAACTCCTGGCAACCCCTTGGACCATAGCCACCAGGCTCCTCCATCCATGGGATTTCCCAGGCAAGAATACTGGAGTGGGTTGCCATTGCCTTCTCCAGAGGATCTTCCCGACCCAGGGATCAAACCTGGGTCTTCTGCATTGTAGGTAGATTCTTTATCGTATAAGCTACCAGGGAAGCCCTAAGACTATTATTTATTGATAAATATTATAAAATCTAGTCTTTCACTGAAGTGTGAACTCAATTAACATATTGGGTCAAGTGGTTTACAAATCTTTATTTCATGTTTAAAATTAGTTGCACATCACTTTATTTTATAAGTGATGTCTTAGGCTGGTTTCCCTGGGAAACAGATATTGAGACTCTCAGACAGTCATGTGCCTATAGGAGTTCACTGGAGAGGACTGAGGAACAAGACCTGTAAGCGAGTTAGGGGAGCAGGGTTAGGCAGAGTGTTAGTCATATGTATGACCCACAATACAGTTGCCACAGAGACTTCAGCCATTCTCCCTGAGAACTCTGGCAATAGGATGATCCTTCGGAGATGTTTCACAAGGAGACAGGGGGTTGAGTTTCTTTTTTTTTTTTTTTTTTCTCCATCCTGAACCCTCCTCCCTCCTCCCTCCCCATACCATCCCTCTGGGTCGTCCCAGTGCACTAGCCCCAAGCATCCAGTATCGTGCATTGAACCTGGACTGGCATCTCGTTTCATACATGATGTTTTACATGTTTCAATGCCATTCTCCCAAATCTTCCCACTCTCTCCCTCTCCCTCTCCCACAAAGTCCATAAGACTGTTCTATACGTCAGTGTCTCTTTTGCTGTCTCGTATACAGGGTTATCGTTACTATAGTCACCCTTCCCTGTTCATTTCTACACTGAACAATCCTTGGAGGCAAACACCACTTGTTCAAGACAGTTCCTTTCGGCTGAGGGCAGTTCTCAGAGAGGGTCTCAGTAACCAATACTCCAAGCTGCTGAGAGAATAAATGCCTTGCCACTGAAGGGAGATCCAGGCAAAGGACTACACGATCTATACCATCAGAGAATGACTAAAAAAAGAGATGGGTAATTTGATTCATTTTAGAAATGCCACATTTCCAACCAAATCCACACTGTATTGTGGATGGTAGCATAATACTATAGTTTTCAAATGGGTGTTCCTTATTTATTTAAAAAGTAACATAATATGTTGACATTTTTTATGCTTTTGTCTAGAATAATGCTCAGAGTCTTCAGTAGGGAATTTATAACATACGGACCGGATGTGGCTTTGTGCTACTATTTTATACTGAAAGCATTGTCCATTCACTTCACCAATGCTGCTGCTGCTAAGTCACTTCAGTCGTGTCCGATTCTGTGTGACCCCACAGACGGCAGCCCACCAGGCTCCCCGGTCCCTGGGATTCTCCAAGCAAGAACACTGGAGGGGTTGCCAGTCCCTTCTCCAATGCATGAAAGTGAAAAGTGAAAGTGAAGTCGCTCAGTCGTGTCCGACTTTTAGCAATCCCATGGACTGCAGCCCACCAGGCTCCTCCGTCCATGGGAGTTTCCAGGCAAGAGTACTGGAGTGGGGTGCCATTGCCTTCTCTGTCACCAATGGTACATTTCAAAAATTTCTATTACTTCTATTGAGCACTTACTATGTGCCAGGATCATGACAGGAATGGGAGTAAGAGCAAGAAAAGACAGTTCTGTTTCCTGGAGCTCACTGGCTACTGAAACAGAATACAACTGAACAATACGACAAGTGCTCTGCTAGAGGTGTCGTAAGGCGCTATTGCTGGTAAGAACTATCTAAACCACACCAGACCTGTATTTACTCATGTAACCTTAGGTGAGGTATGCTAAGGCCAGGTGCAGACTCAGAAAGAAAACCAGCAAAGAGCTTTATAGTTTTGCTATATGTATAGTTTTCAGGGGAGAACACAGCATGCCACTCAGGGCCGCTCAGGGAAAGGACCTGGATTCGTCACATGGCAGGAGGAAGAAAAGGAAAGAGCAGAGCAAGGCAGTTGTACTTAGGTCTGGGTAATCTGAATAACTCCAGAGAACTCTTGGAAATTGGGGTTGTCCTTGGTTGTCTGATACTTGGTCTTAGAGCAATAATGGTGTGTGTATAGTAGCTTAATAAGGAAGACGGCTGGGAATGTGGCCTGGCATCTATAGGCCCTCAAAACTGGGTCAAGGCAGTATTTAAATATATATATATATATAATGGCATGATTTGGGATGAGGGAGATCTTGGGGATGACAGTTTCCCAGAAAGTAGTCTCACAGAAGCTGAGCTTTGAAGGGATGTTAGTGCACATTGTCATCCTGCGGGACAGGTTTATGATACTCATCATCTACTAGGAGACACAATAATGATGTAGACATTAGTTAAAATGTAACCTTTTAATTGTAAAGGAGTTTACAGACGTCAGATATTGGTATTATTGTTAAAACACTTGCTCTTTTATTTTGAAAGACTTCTGCAATTTTTCTACAAAATTAGTTGATGTGATCAGCTGTAATGTTTGACACTCATGACTGATAGAAAAGAACTAAAATGTATGAATAAGTATTCTGTTTCTCCATTGTTTATTTACCTAGGCAAAGAACTCTGTAACAATACTGATGTGAAATTAAAATTAAAATGAAAACTTTGTTGTTATTACATTACAGCAAAGATGGCCGGCCATTGATAAAACCATCAAAAATTAACAGGATCACCATTTCTTCCTGCCCCCTCACATAGCAAAACCCTAGTCATTATTCTGCATTCTCTATATCCACCAATAACATTTTCTTCCAAAATATTCAATTCTCTTTGTTTGTCTTTTCCTCTTGTTCTCTCTCTCTTTCTATTCCTCCTCTACTCCGTTTACTTCTATTGCCACATATTGATTTAACCTTCATAAAATCTGTCAAATTAAAACCCTTACCTTGGTTTTGCCCGCCTGTGTCTCTATAATATAGATCCTATAAGCCTCCTAATCAGTTTCCTGCCTTACTCTGTCTACTCTAAAATCCATGCCATATGTGACCTGGATAAACATGTTAACTAACAGACTGCCACCTGCATTAACTTTCTAAGTCTAATCACATTTCAAAAAACTTAGATGGCTTCTATTTGAGGGATCTCCAAAGACAGTCCAATTTATTGGCATTAAGAAAGAAGCCATTAGAATGCCTACTTATTTTTGTCTGAGGACATTTAGAAATATTAAATGCAACTAATTTTAAATTCCATTATTCACAATATCCCAACATGATACTAAAAAACCTTGTGATAGAGTTCAGATGACACTTCATACCTGCATTTACTTCAGCACATTGCAGAGTACATGGGCATGTGTAGTATGCAGTTATTCTTTTCTCAATGACCAACAGCAACATCTTTAAAACAGTCTGTAATGAGATTAATGGGGCTATGAAAATTATATATATAATACAACTGTTTGTTGGCTATTTCATGCCAGAGCATTTGAAAGAGGTACAGAACTTGCCTGGTAGTACAGTGGATGGAAGGCCTGCCTGCCAGTGCAGGCAGGCAATCCCTGATCTGAGAAGATTCCGCGTGCCACAGAAACTAAAGCCCATATACCACAACTACTGAGCCTGTGTGCTGCAGCTATAGAAGCCCACGTGGCTAGAGCCTGTGCTCCACAACAAAAGCAGCACAGTGAGAACTGCAACTAGAGAAAGCCCATGCACAGCAGTGAAGACCCACACAACCACAAATAAACAAATAAATAAATACAAAGAAGGACAGCAAGAATACTTTAAAAAAAGAGGCACAAAATTTAAGGAATATATATATGTAGCTTTCTTTTATAAAAGACTCATTTCCAAATAGATTACTCCTCTATGTGATGATGAACCATTTTCAGAAGTTGTTGTCCATTAGATATTGAAGGAATAAATATACTTAATACATCCCCCAAGGTAAAGTTTATGAATTAACAATGAGTGAGAAAGCAACTGCTGTTCAAAACAACTCAGACTATGTAGAGGACATTTTGAAAATGGATACTTGAAAATATCTGCCCATATATGATTTTCATTTTTAGAAAAAACTGTCCTATTTGCAAAAATTTAAACAGCAGAAAAATGATATTCTTATGTGTTAAAATCCATTCAAAATTGTATTAGGTTTAGAACTACTTATTTATAGAATAAGAATAAAGTACCTTCTGAAGAACTGGGAAGAATAAATGGTTAGTATTATGAAAGACGTAAATTTACTTCCCAATTCAACAAAAATCTCTACAAAATTGATGAATAGAATTTAATATGATTATAATGATTTAAGAAGCCTAGAAAATGGTATGCTTTTCCACTGCAATCTAGATTATTTTGTGAGATTTTCAGCTTCAGCACTGATTAAAACTAAATAAAAGCAAATTTAACAGAAAGCCAGATTTTTTAATAACTCCAGAGAACTCTTGGAAATTGGGGTTGTCCTTGGTTGTCTGATAGTTGGTCTTAGAGCAATTATGTTGTATACAGTAGTTCAATAAGGGAGACGGCTGGGAATGTGGCCTTAATCAGCTTTTCAAGAAGGCACACTGACTGGCATCTACAGGCCCTCAAAACTGGGTCAAGGCAGTATTAAAAAAAAAAAATTACAGCATGATTTTGGGTGAGGGAGATCTTAGGGATGACAATTTCCCAGAAAGTCTCACATAAAAAGTTTCACATAAAAAGTCAGCTCAAGATTTTATAAGCAATGAAGAAAATTCATTCATATTGTTCTCACTTAGAACTATTTATTTATAGAATAAGAATAAAACACCTTCTGAAAAACTGGGAATAAATAGTATTATGAAAGATGGAAATTTACTTCCCAATTCAACAAAAATTAAATAATATAATCAAGATTTAATGATGTTAATAAAATGTGAATAATATTTTGGAGAGATAAAAATGGGTCATATATAACTAATAAATAAAATAAAACAATGCATAAAGTTATTTAAATACTGACCTTATGTAGTGACATATGTATATATATATAGCTGCATGCTCAACTTTTTTTTTTATTGATGAGGTTCAAAATTTAACAAATTTTAGGTTAAATTTTGGTTTCTCAATCTTTACACTACTGATATTTTGGGGCTCAGATGGTAAAGAATCTGACTTCAATGTAGAAGACCCAGGTTCGATCCCTGGGCCGTGTTAGGAAGATTCCCTGGAGACGAGAATGGCAACCCACTCCAGTATTCTTGCTTGAAGAATCCCATGGACAGAGGAGTCTGGCAGGCCACAGTTCATAGGGTAGCAAAGAGTTGGACACCACTAAGAGACTAACACTTTCACTTCACTTAAAATCTTTGTTGTAGGGAGGGCATTATCTTTTGCCTATTAGGATGTTTAGCAGCATCCCTGGTCTCTACCTACTAGGTAACTATAGCACATACTCATATAGTTATAATGCAAAATGTTTTCAGATATTGTCAAATATCTTCTGAAGGGCCAAGTTAAAAATCACCAGTCTATGGCATAAGCCCAACATTAGAGTCTTACACTATCTTAACCCAGCCTATATTTTTGATCTTATCCTCTAATATTTATATTTCTAACATTATCTTCTATAACTTTGCTCTCTCGTCATTCTCACCCCTTTACCATCCTTTATTAGCTACATCAGTCTTGCCCTTCATTATTTACCTCTATGTTTTGCTCATAGCTGGAGTGATTTTTCCCTGATTTCTTTATGGACATATCTTACTCATTCCTGAAAATCTGTCTTGAATCATGCCTCCTTTTTAGGATTCCTTTAAATCCTCATGTTAGAGTGAACCTGCTTTTGAGTACAAAATACACGTCTATTTTAGTGTTTATTATAAGCTCTCTTGTGGGGTTTCCCTGGTAGCTTAGATGGTAAACAATATGCCTGCAATGCAGGGGACCCAGGTTCGATCCCTGGGTCAGGAGGATCCCCTGGAGAAGGAAATGGCAACCCACTCCAGTATTCTTGCTTGGACAATTCCATGGACAGAGAAGCCTGGTGGGCTACAGTCCATGGGGTCACAGTCAGACAAGACTGAGCAACTAACATTTTCACTCTTGTTTCTCTCTCTTTGGTATTCTTCTTTCTTCTCAAACTCACTCTAGACTCTTGTAAAAATTGTGTACAAATTAAAATAATTCCTAATACTATTGGTAGTGTGATTATTCATTAATGAGAGACAGTGAGGGACTACAATGCGGACTTTGAGAAGACAATGACAGAACTCTGTGTATTTACATGAGACTGTATTCAAAATATATTGCTTACTGAAAAGTGCAACTCATAGAATACTACATATATTATGATTCCTTTGAGGGAAAAATACATAAACATTATGCTTATACATGCAGGAAAAATTTATGATAAGATACACAAGTAACTATAACAATGGTTCGTCCCTTCAGGGAAGTGAGAAGTGAGGACTTTTACTTCTAACATTATCTTTATGCAGAGTTTGGATTTTTTTATCATAAATATGAAATACTTTTAAAATTCAAAAAGTAATTACAAACTGATGTGCTGCAAGCTGCACTAAGATGCTAGATCAAAAAATAATTTAAAAGTTACAATTTTCAGTGTACTGTTTATGGTTTACTTGCACATTCTTGTAGAAATTTACTTCCTGGAAGACTAAATTCCTAAAGGGATGAAGTTAGCCCCTGCTGGGCATGATATGGTACCCATTTTTAAGGACTGTGACCTTTTTACACTGCCCTTCTCTCACACTTATCTTACCTGAGTCTTGTTGATTTGACAAAAGCTGTTTCTAGATCACTACTGGTCAATAATAGTACAGTCTCCTGGGTGAATATTTCTCTACAGATATCCAGAGAGATAAACTTAAATTCTTATCACAGAGAAGCAAGGATATTTCTTGGAAGCAAGGGTTAAAGTTTAACATTCAAGTTAAAAAGTTTGTTTTCTGGTTTTAGGCATAAGAAAAAAATTAATCAAGAAGATGGTCTGGCTTTTCTAAGGTCTTCTTAGTTACCTGAATTAGGTACCTCACCAGATCTATGAGATTATTAACCAAACCAAAAGGGCATTTAGAGTCCTCTGCTTCAACTTTTTAGAATAAAATAAAAGAAAAAGTAATGATTCAGCCATGTCTGCTACAGAGATGCAGCTAGTTCCCAGCTCTTATTTTTCCACGCCACGGCTAATTAAATTGGTCAATGGTTCACAGTCTTGGTCACAAACTTCCCAACTGCCTGCTTCCTGTATTTGGGGTAGGAGAGATTACTGAGCTGCCTTTTAGGATTAGTAATGGAAATACTGAGTACTATGGCCCCAAAGAATCTTATATGAAAATTTCAAGGAGTACAGAAAAAAAAAAAAATTAGGAGAACTTTCAAAGACATACATATTGAAAAGCTACATGAAAAACCCATTTCAGGAGCAAGAATATTTTTGCTGATTTTTACTGCAAATTGCCACAGATAACAGAGTTGGACTAAAAAAAAAGCTGAGTGCTGAAGAATCGATGCTTTTGAACTGTGGTGTTGGAGAAGACTCTTGACAGTCCTTTGGACTGCAAGGAGATTCAACCAGTCCATCCTAAGGAAGTCATCCTGAATACTCATTGGAAGGACTGATACTGAAGCTGAAACACCAATACTTTGGCCACCTGAACCAAAGAACTGATTCATTGGAAAAGACCTGGATGCTGGGAAAGATTGAAGGTGGTAGGAGAAGGGGACGATGGAGGATGAGATGGTTGGATGGCATGACTGATTTGATGAACACGAATTTGAGCAAGCTCCGGGAGTTAGTAATGGACAGGGAAGCCTGGCGTGCTGCAGTCCATGGGGTTGCAAAGTGTCGGACATGACTGAGACACTGAACTGAACAAGGTAATTACATATGCTGAAAATAGTCTAATTCTGAGTCATTCACTGAAGATTAAAGAAAAAATGATAGTGAAAAAAAGTCTATTTTAAAATCTTGTATAGAAATCCTCAAAGCAACATCCCAACTTTTCCTAGAGGAGTCCTTCTTTGTTCAGGATCATTTGATTGAAAAGCTGAGTTTTCTAAGTATCTGTTTTATTTCTTAGATGAATCATGAATCTTTAACTTATTAAAAGATCACAAGCTTAAAACAAATAAAGGAGGTTATGAGATAAATTATTAAAGGAACATAGATATTTAGAGGACATGGTCATATTTTTATAAAAAAGTAAAATTGTGACTTAGAACATATGAACACAGAAATAAGTTGGAGGAATAAACAGAATGTGGAAGACAGGGCCAGGGAAATGTCTAGGAGGAGCCATTAGGAACACTGCAAAGCAGAATTCAGAGAGCACCTTGTTAGGAGTGAAAGAAGACCCTGATTCAAAAATCTTTCTTTTTAATTCAGCACAAAGACAAAAAGAAACTTTGAGACCAGATTAAGGTCCATGTTCCTATTAAGTCATTGCTGGGCATTTAGTACTTGGGTAATCAGTGTTTACTGCATTTAAGCAATACAGGCTGATAAAAGCAACAACCAATTGTTATTGGAAACAGGCTGGTATTCCAGGAATTTCCTGACCTAGAGTGCAGAGGTCTCCCATCTTTTGACACTCTCTTCTCTTAACTGGAAAATATGGCATTTCTTCCACAGTGGAGATGGAAACAAGGAAAGTGGCTTTTCTTATCAGCTTCCCCTTCTTTCTTCTATTTAGGAAATAAAAACACTTGAAAAAAAAATTTAAGTGGAGGCCCTTTCACAGAGCTATGAATTCTAAGAAAGTAGAATGTTGTATTCAGAAAGAAATCTTGGTTCTCTTTGACTACCCTTGAAGGAATTAAGAAAATGACTATTTACTAATGACAGTGACTGCAGCCATGAAATTAAGATGCTTGCTCCTTGGAAGAAAAGCTATGACAAACCTAGACAGAGTATTGAAAAGCAGAGACAGCACTTTGCCAACAACGGTTAGTCTAGTCCAAGCTATGATTTTTCCAGCAGTCATGTATGGACGAGAGTTGTACCACAAAGGCCGAGGAATTGATGTTTCCAATTTGGTGCTAGAGAAGACTCTTGAGAGTCCCTTGGACAAACGGAGATCAAACCAGTCAATCCTAACAGAAATCAACCCTGAATATTCATGGCAAGGACTGATGCTGAAGCTGAAGCTCCAATATTTTACCCACTTGCTGTGAAAAGCCAACTCACTAGAAAAGACGCTGATGTTGGGAAAGACTGAAAGGAGAAGGGGGCAGCAGAGGATAAGATGGTTAGATAGCATCACGAACTAAATGGACATAAATTTGAGCAAAACGCAGGAGACAGTGGAGGACAGGGAAGCCTGGCGTGCTACAGTCTATAGGGTCTAAAAGAGTTGGACTTGTTACAATTTAGAGACTGATGAACAACAATTTCTATATCCCTACTAGCTGTAAGCCTGAGAGGGAGGTTAGGGGGGAAAATCTCTGCCTGTCTGTTTACTATTGTAGTTTCATAGTTTTAAAACATAGAAAATAAATACTTATTTGTGGAATGAATGGATAAGTATTTAGATACCGAAATGCTTATAGCATTCTGAAAGAGATGGGAATACCAGACCACCCAACCGGCCTCTTGAGAAACCTGTATGCAGGTCAGGAAGCAACAGTTAGAACTGGATATGGAACAACAGACTGGTTCCAAATAGGAAAAGGAGTATGTCAAGGTTGTATATTGTCACCCTGCTTATTTAACTTATATGCAGAGTACATCATGAGAAATGCTCATCTGGATGAAACACAAGCTGGAATCAAGATTGTCAGAGAAATAGCAATAACCTCAGATATGCAGATGACACCACCCTTGTGGCAGAAAGTGAAGAAGAACTAAAGAGCCTCTTAATGAAAGTGAAAGAGGAGAGTGAAAAAGTTGGCTTAAAGCTCAACATTCAGAAAACTAAGATCATGGCATCTGGTCCCATCAGTTCATGGAAAATAGATGGGGAAACAGTGGAAACAGTGGCTGACTTTATTTTTCTGGGCTCAAAAATCACTGCAGATGGTGACTGCAGCCATGAAATTAAAAGACACTTACTCCTTGGAAGGAAAGTTATGACCAACCTAGACAGCATATTAAAAAGCAGAGACATTACTTTGACAACAAAGGTCCATCTAGTCAAGGCTATGGTTTTTCTAGTAGTCATGTATGGATGTGAGAGTTGGACTATAAAGAAAGCTGAGCACCGAAGAATTGATGCTTTTGAACTGTGGTGTTGGAGTAGACTCTTGAGAGTCCCTTGGACTGCAAGGAGGTCCAACCAGTCCATCCTAAAGGAGATCAGTCCTGGGTGGATTGGAAGGACTGATGCTGAAGCTGAAACTTCAACTTTGGCCACCTGATGTAAAGAGCTGACTCATTTGAAAAGACCCTGATGCTGGTTAAGATTGAGGGTAGGAGGAGAAGGGGATGATAGAGGATGAGATGGTTGGATGGCATCACTGACTCAATGGACGTGAGTTTGGGTAAACTCCAGGAGTTGGTGATGGACAGGGAGGCCTGGCATGCTCGGTTCATGGGATTGCAAAGAGTCAGACACAACTGAGCGACTGAACTGAACTGATGGTTATAGCAATTCCCAGAATGCTGGTAGCTATGTGGAAAGTAAAACCGTTGTCTTTGAAGATAAAACACTGGCTCATATTCAATACAAATACAATCCTAATGTAGATTTTGATTAAAGGAATAAGTTCAAGATCTTTAAGACTATGTGAAAAAAATCTAATCTTTTTGAAATGGTAAGTTGTTATACAGTCATTGGGGTTTGTACAATATATAGTATCAAATATAGCAAAATCCTCAAATTTATTCTGGATCAACAAAAATTGAGGATCTAGAATATGCAAGTTACCTATTGTATATTTGTCAAGGTTCAGAACAGAGGAACCAATCCACTAGCAGAGATATCAAGATATTTAATATAGTGAAATGGCTTACATGATTGTGTGGGCTGGATACCCACACAATACCAAGATAAGGCTGAAATCTGAATCACATGCTCTTCAGCATGTGGCGGAGCTTCTATCCACAAGTGGAATTTCTTCTCTAGGGAAGCCTCAGTTCTGCTCTTAAGTCCTTTCAAATTTAGTGAATGAGAACCATATATTATTTACGATAATCTCTCTTTCATACATAAAATCATGAGTTTTAATCATATCTATAAAATACCTTCACAGAAATATATAGGTTGGTGTTTGGCTGAAAAATGTGCATGACAGCCTAATGAAGTTAACACATAAAACTGATATGGTAATTTGTTTGCTGCTGCTGCTGCTAAGTCGCTTTAGTCATGTCCGACTCTGTGCGACCCCATAGACGGCAGCCCACCGGGGTCCCCTGTCCCTGGGATTCTCCAGGCAAGAACACTGGAACGGGTTGCTATTTCCTTCTCCAGTGCATGAAAGGGAAAAGGGAAAGTAAAGTCGCTCAGTCACGTCCGACTCTTAGCAACCCCATGGACTACAGCCTACCATCCTCTGTCCATGGGATTTTCCAAGCAAGAGTACTGGAGTGGGTCGAAGCTCATTAAAAACATAATAATATATCTCCTGTTCATTACAGCACTATTTACAATAGCCAAGACATGGAAGCAACATAAATGTCCTCTGACAGTTGGATAAATAAAGGATATGATATACACACACACACCGGAGAAGGCAATGGCACCCCACTCCATACTCTTGCCTGGAAAATCCATGAATGGAGAGGCCTGGTAGGCTGCAGTCCATGGGGTCGCTAAGAGTTGGAGACGACTGAGCAACTTCACTTTCACTTTTCACTTTCATGCATTGGAGAAGGAAATGGCAACCCACTCCAGTGTTCTTGCCTGGAGAATCCCAGGGACGGTGGAGCCTGGTGGGCTGCCGTCTCTGGGGTTGCACAGAGTTGGACTTGACTAAAGTGACTTAGCAGCAGCAGGAGCAACACACGCACACAAAACCACACAAGGGAATAGTATTCAGCCATAAAAAAGAAAGAAATGCTATTTGCAGCAACATGGATGGGCTGTGAAGTCACTCAGCTATGTTCGACTCTTTGCAACCCCATGGACTGTTGTGTGCCAGGCTCCTCTGTCCATGGGATTTTCCAGGGAAGAATACTAGAGTGGGTTGCCATTTCCTTCTTCAGGGAATCTTCCCAACCCAGGGATTAAACCCAATCTCACACATTGCAGGCAGACTCTTTACCATCTGAGCCAGCAGAGATTATCATACTAAATCAAGTAAGCCAGACAGAGAAAGGTAAATATCATATGTCACTTACATGTGGACTCTCGGGGAAAAAAAAAAAGATACATGTGAACTTATTTCCAAATCAGAAACAAACTCAGAGATATGAAAAACATATGGTTACCAAAGGGGAAAGAGAGGTGAGGAGAGGGATAAATTAGGAGTTTGGGATTAACATACACACTCTACTGATGTAAAATAGATAACTCACAGGGACCTACTGTATAGCACAGAGGGAACTATACTCAATATTTTATAATAATCTACAAAGAAAGAGAATCTGAAGAATATTTTTATATATAACTGAATAAATAACTGTATAACTGAATTGCTATGCTAAATACTTGAAAGTAATGATACCGCAAACCAACTATACTTCAGTAAAAAATTTAAAAATAGAAAAATGATATATCTTTAAACATAAGTCAGCATGCAGTTACTTCCTCTAGAAAACACTTAACTGAAATGCTACAGGGAAACTCAGGATAGAGGATCTCAAGACTGAGATGGCACGTGGGTAGCAGGATTGAGACCTCAATGCTACTTTCGCTAATAACTATGTAACTTTGAAACAGTCATTTAATCATTTTTGAACCTCAAAATGATTCTTAAATGAGGATCATGTGCATGTCCTGCCTAACTCATAACAATTTTTAAAAATTAAATGTGAAAATGGAAGTGAAAACAATAAATAAAAATTTATGTCATGTGACACTTTCTGTAAACTTTGATATTACAGTAAATTGAATAATGGCTTTCAAAGATGTTTACCTTATAATTCCCAGAACCTGTGAATATGTGGTTACTTTAAATGGCAAAGATGTGATTAAAATTAAGAATCTTGTGATGAGATTATCCTCATGGGCCCTGTAGTCACAAGTGTTCGTATAAGAGGCAGGCAGGAGAGTCAGAGGAAAACAGAAATGATGTGATGAAGGAAGCAGAGGAAGATGAGGAGATACAATGTCAGAAGTCAGGGTTCAGCAAGAGTGATCTGATTGCTTGCTGGAAGGGTACCAAGAGCCAAGGCTTGTGGGTGGCCTTTCTAAGCTGGAAAAGGCAAGGAAACATTCTTTACTACAACCTCTTGAAGGGACATGACCTTGCTAACACCTTGACTTCAGTCCAATGAAACCATCTTGAATTTCTTGCCTCCAAACTGGAAGACAAATTTGTGTGTTTTGAGCCACATAGGTCTGCAGTAATTTGTTAGAACATCAATAAGAAACTAGTACAGGTATACTGTCTGGAAGGGTATTTACCGTATCAGAGAATGCTGCTTGTCCCCTGTGTCCATGCCCTCCTTTGTCCATCTTTAGCTTAGAAAACATTTAGAATAAAGACTGAATTTCCTTTCAAGCTAGAATGGCAGATAACTAACTTGCTGCCTGTGCTACATAAGGGGAAAAGGGGTAAGCAGCTTCTAAAAAACAACCTTGAAGAAACAGGTCTTTCCTTCATCTCTCCTTTCTCCTTCCTGCTGGCTATAATTAAGACATGATGAATGAAGCTACACTGACACTCTGACCCGAAGATGGAAGCTAATATTGAGGACAGCAGAGCATAAATAGAAAAAGCCAGGGTCCCTAACTGTGGAGTCACCATATCAACTCTTAACCAAATATTCAGAATTTTGTATGAGAATTTTGTCTTGTTTAAATATCATTATTTTGACTTTTCACTTTCAGCAAAACAATTTTGCCTGCTATTGATATATTCATATTTCTAAATTAACTAGATATTTCTTCTGCATGAATAATAAAAGTAAGTGTTAGGTAAACTGTGTATCCATTAAAGGCTAAATAGAGTTTAATGAAATGAAGATATTAGAGAATGGAACACCAACAGAAAAAAGACCATAACTAAAACAACAGAATCCCAAACTATATACTTCCTTTTTCAAATACAAATATGTTGGTATATTTTAATAAAAGATAAATTTACTGATCTTAACTATTCACCATGTGCATAAGCGCATCCCTATTATTATTTCTTTAAGTAATCACAATCCATCATAAATACTGGGTTTAACACTGCAAGGATATTCAGTCTAATGGGTATTTAAAGAAGTAGTCTCTCTGGTTAGAATCTTATTTTGTAAATCAAAAGATTTTGATGCAGATATACTGATAAAGAATATGCAACCATTTTATTTTCGCATTATGTTACAGAGACATACATTTAAGATTCTTTTATAAGTGTAGTGAAGTTGTTCAGTTGTGTCCGACTCTTTGCAATCCCATGGACTGTAGCCTACCAGGCTCCTCCATCCATGGAATTTTCCAGGCAAGAGTACTGGAGTGGGTTGCCATTTCCTTCTCCAGGGGATTCTCCCGATCCGGGGATCAAACCCAGGTCTCCCGCATTGCAGGCAGACGCTTTACTGTCTGAGCTACCAGGGAAGCCCCTTAAGTAAATAAATCCAATAAAAAATTGCATAATCTTCAACTCACATATCTCAATATGCAGAGATAATGACAGTTGACTGGAAGAGATCAATCAAATTTACTCGAAACTATACCTTCATTAATTGGTCTTGACATGCTGATTTGCTCATGAAATTTTCACTATTATTGATATTCACTATTATATCCCTTAGTAAGGAATATGCCTGGTGTCAATACAACCCATTTAACAAAGTCTGTGAAGTATTTAACAACTGACAGGAAAAAATAAAGCACTTCTGGTGACTGACTTTTCTCCCACTCTACCAATGGGCTGGACACTGACATGAACAGACAATGTGATGTGATTGAACCAGCCAATCAGTAATTTCAGAATAGCAAGATTATTTCATTTTCTCTTGAAAAGGCACACTGATTTAGCAGTTACAATTCTGGAACAATATTGAAAAAGTAACACCAACATTGATATCAGGGAGTGGTCCCAAGCTTCCAAACACAAATTTTTAGATATGTGTCTGGTTAATATTCAAATCTGAAAGATTTGGGAAACTGACATATAGTTTCCCCAGCAGAGAGAGTGGTACAGTTGTCTGGAAGAAAAAATATAGAAAAGACTCTGCAAAAGTTGCCTTCCTAATAATCTTCAAAATTTGGTGACATGATGACTGGAAGTAAAGGGATTAGGTAAAGAACTTCAAATTCTCAAACTGTCACATGGTTTATGAGTAAAATAAAAATTACAGAGAATGAAAATAGCCATCCAGAGTATGGCTGCCCAACATCGTGGCTCTGTGCTAATATCCAGAGTTAAATAACTAGCAGACTTTACTCTAAATATCAACCTCTCAAGTTTGGGTTTTGAGAAATATTCAAATAATTCCCTCCCAACAAGCTGAAAGAGAAAGAAGAGCATTTCTACTACTGCACATTCTCTTTTGGATTTTTTAAAAGAATCCTTAGATAAAAAACCAACTGAGTCAAAAGATAAGTAAGGAATAAAGAAAAAAAAGTATGATCTCTGAAATATTATATAGAAAAAATTAAACAAGAACAGAAGAAAAATAGGATTATACATATTTTATAAATACAAAGCAATTGCCACTTATATTGGAAATTTTACTAGAAGCCCTAATCAGCACAAGGCAACAAAAAGTAAACTAAGAGTAAAATAATTAGATATAAGGAAACAAAGCCATTACTATTCAAAGTTAATATTATTATTTACAGAGAAAAGCAAATGAATGTACAGATAAATAATAACAGAGTTTAGCAAGTGTTCTAGATATATAAATTATACACAATTTTATACACTATCAACAAATATTTAGAAAAGGTATATTTATAAGATATCTAAAATAGCACAAAAAAGAAAATTCCTAGAAATGGGCAAAACTTTTATAGGGAAAATATAGAAAATATTGTTGAAAAATAAAAAACAATCTAAATAAATACTGAAATAAGTCACGTTTATGAATTGGAAGACTCAATACCATGAAGATCACTGGAGAGTGACAGAAAATTTAAATCATATCGGTAAGAAATGTGGTGATAGCACATAATTTTAAAATAAACTTCTAGTGAATAAAGATTTCATGGTTAAGTTAAAATTATATAATTTTAGGATACAAGGTAAAAGAATAACTTTTTTTTTACATCAGGGAATAGAAAGATATTTTAACAACACAGAAAGAAAGGCAAACCACAAAAAAAGTGATACATTTTGAACTTGATAAATATAAAACTTTTTTTTAAAAAGACAGAATTTTGAAAAAGGTGTTAAAAAACTGACAATAGTAGTGAAATGAATGAAATATTAAATAATATATGAAACAAGTATTTGGATTATAAAATACTGGGTAGAAAAAGAAAGTCATGGAGAATTATTCCACATTATTCCAATTATACATAATTCAAGAACATACAAAACTACTTGCATGTTAGTTTGATTGGCTGATTGCAACAAAGGTCACACACTCTTCCCATCTCTATCTGCACACCCTTTTGTAATGTGACTGTGCAGCTGCTCTTTTCAAGGCAGAGATTCTATCTTTCTCTGCTTCTCGGATTTTTGACTTGGTGACATGACTGACTTTAGTCAGTGGACGTTAGCAAATGTGACACAGTTGGAGACCTGAAAATCTTTCTTACTCTGACATTTGTTCTCCTACTGCTCTTGGAACTTGCTACCACCTTGTGAACAAGTCGGGGTTAGCCTGGTCTTTGGTAAGAGACATGTGATCCAGGATCCCAGCTGAAGAGAACCTATTATCAGATAGGTGGATGAGGCCATGCTGGACAATCCAGCCCTAGCAGAGCCATCACATGACTCCAAGTGAGATGACCCAGAACAGAAAGGCAGAGCCTTTTCAAGGAACCACCTAGCCAACTCAGAGAATCACAAGAAAAGGTGCACATTTATTATTTTAAGACACTACATTTTGGGATTTGCTGTTGTTGTGTAGCAAAATGGACACATTGTTATTCCAACTTGTGGTAAAATTATAAATAAAAGAGAACAATAAACTCAAATGATCTCTATCTCTGAAGAGAGTGTGGATATGACAAACTGGAAAATCGATGAAGGAACTTCAAAATTAATGATAATGTTCTATTTCTTAAACTAAATAGTGTGTACTTTGTTTGCTTTTTTCATCCTTTACAGTTACTTTATACATATTTTCTTTTAACTAGTTAACATAATAATCAAAATCATAAAAGGCTCATATGACTTGGCTCTTTTGAAGTCTCTTTACTTTATAAAATCATTATGTGTAATAATAATATAGAACCAGTGTTGAAACACACCTCAGTCAATTCAGTTCAGTTGCTCAGTCGTGTCCGACTCTTTGCGACCCCATGAATCACAGCACGCCAGGCCTCCCTGTCCATCACCAACTCCCAGAGTTCACTCAGACTCACGTCCATTGAGTCGGTGATGCCATCCAGCCATCTCATCCTCTGTCGTCCCCTTCTCCTCCTGCCCCCAATCTCTCCAAGCATCAGTCTTTTCCAATGAGTCAACTTTCGCATGAGGTGGCCAAAAGCTAGAGGTTACCTAACAAACCAGACAAAATTCTGGTGACTAGTAGATTAAATCACGTATTCCCCTAAATTAACATATTTTATAATCTTATGTCCCTTTATGCAAATCACGTTCCTGGTCATTGTCTTCTTTAGCTCAATCTTCAGATTAAATACCATTACCAAAGCATTCATTATTTGTTCATGAGGACACTTTTTCCTATTAGACTGAAACATTCTTCTATCTATTTGCTTTGACTAGTATTTCTAGGAGCCCATTTGTATTTTGAATTTTGCCTGGTCCATGTATTCTTTGGATTCCAAATACCAAAGAACTATCCAAACCCAAGTTTTTGAAAGAACAATATTTCATGCAAAGTATTCATGAAAAAATTATCTTTACATGTTGATGACAAAATGTCTATACTTTGGCAACAAGTCTTTGAATAAATGTTCAATTTTCCAGGAAAAACAAACCAACTTGTGGATTACACAATAACAAAGTATCACTGTCATAAGCACACAGACCTTCACGTTCTCTCCCATGGAAGGGACACTCTAAATTTCAGAAATGGACAGAGATAGACCCTCTCGTGTGACAGTCACTATTAGATAATTCTTATCCAACAGAAGCAAGGATCAGCTTTAAGAGTAAAACCCAAAACAGCAATGATATGTAAGAACCACATGGTAACACATGTAAATAAGTCATTTGATCATGATAAGAAATAAGATATTCATGCTTGTCCTTTGCAGTCTCTGAACTTTTCATGAACCTGGAATGATGAGACCCAACAAGATTCTTCTGTTTATCTCGAAATGTGCAAAGACACTATGTATTTGACATAAAGTGATCTCATTATTAAAGAAAAGAATCAGGGGGGATCCTCAGGAGCAATTTCTGATTTTATTACTCTGGCTGGCTATTTACCTCTAAAGTGGCTCAAGATCTCTGTATTTCACAATGTTATCATTATCACCAAAAATTTATTACCTTACATTGTTCCTATACCTGCAATTCAATTGGTGATGTTTTTATAAATTTACATAATAACTGCCAGCTTCAATATGCTAGTAAATTATTTTCAATTGTATAAAATGGGAGATCTCAGTGATGTGGGAAGTTTTCATTCTGAACTAATCTACTGAATGACCTCTCTTCTGTGCTTAGTATCCTCATGCGGCCTTTAGGACTGCAGCTTCCTAAATTCCTACCAGAATTTGAGCCACTCAAGATATACTACATGCTTTAGACACTCCCCGGAGAAGGCGATGGCACCTCACTCCAGTACTCTTGCCTGGAAAATCCCATGGACGGAAGAGCCTGATGGGCTGCAGTCCATGGGGTCTCTAAGAGTTGGACACAACTGAGAGACTTCACTTTCACTTTTCACTTTCATGCACTGGAGAAGGAAATGGCAACCCACTCCAGTGTTCTTGTCTGGCGAATCCCAGGGACAGGGGAGCTTGGTGGGCTGCCGTCTCTGGGGTCGCACAGAGTCGGACACAACTGAAGCGACTTAGCAGCAGTTAGATGCTCCCTCCCTACTTTTAAGGAAGAAGAGAGGGACAGATAAAAGGATGGAGGAAGAAGAATGATAGATAGATAGGTAGATAGACATTAGTTAGTTAGTTAGTTCAGTCGCTCAGTCGTGTCCGACTCTTTGCGACCCCATGAATCGCAGCATGCCAGGCCTCCCTGTCCATCACCAACTCCCGGAGTTCACCCAAACCCACGTCCATTGAGTCGGTGATGCCATCCAGCCATCTCATCCTCTGTCGTCCCCTTCTCCTCCTGTCCTCAATCCCTCCCAGCATCAGAGTCTTTTCCAATGAGTCAACTCTTCGCATGAGGTGGCCAAAGTACTGGAGTTTCAGCTTTAGCATCATTCCTTCCAAAGAACACCAAGGACTGATCTCCTTCAGAATGGACTGGTTGGATCTCCTTGCAGTCCATGGGACTCTCAAGAGTCTTCTCCAACCCCATGGTATATAGAGTTAAATAGATGATAGATATACAAAGATATTGATAACATGAAAGTAGTGATACTAATCGGATAAGGCAATGGCACCCCACTCCAGTACTCTTGCCTGGAAAATCCCATGGACAGAGGAGCCTGGTAGGCTGCAGTCTATGGGGTCAGGAAGAGTCGGACACAACTGAACGACTTCACTTTCACTTTTCACTTTCATGCATTGGAGAAGGAAATGGCAAGCCACTCCAGTGTTCTTGCCTGGAGAATCCCAGGGACGGGGGAGCCTGGTGGGCTGTCCTCTATGGGGTCGGCACAGAGTTGGACATGACTGAAGCGGCTTAGCAGCAGCAGCAAAGACACTAATAATATAAGGTCATTTCAAAGAGACCATTTTAGATGATAAACATATAAAATAAACAAAATTATTTTTCTTATTCATCCATTCATTTATTTAAACTCTTATTATTTACCAATTGTTATGGAAGAATCTGGGGATATATATAAACAACTTTGTGTCCCCACAGAGACTATCACAGGAATGACAGAGCTGTAAGTAATTACAATTCCATGGGTTACACACTGTAGTAGCAGTATGTCCAGGAATGAAGGTATCACAAAAGAGGGGAAAATCAATTGTGCATGGGATGGAGAAAAAGAAAAAGAAGCGGAGATTTCACAGAGAGATATGTGAACTAAACCTGGAAGGCAGGATGGAATTTGGAGGGGTAAATTCTAGTGAGTCTCCATTCTTTGACTCAACAATTGTTTATTAAAACACCTTCAAGGTGTTAAACACTGTGGTAGGTACCTGAGGTATAAAAAAAAACAAAAAAAGTAGTTCCTAAAATCAAGGAACTTGTAATGTGTCTTGAGAAACAGATCCATAAATAAGGAATGAAACTGTAAAATTCAGGACAATATATTTTACACACATGATTAAACAAAGAACCACAAAGAACAACAATTCTGTCTCTGAGAGGGGGCTGGGAAAAACTTTCCAGAAGAAGAGAGGAGGTGACCTGTGAGACTGCAAAATTTCTCATAAAAGTTTTTTGTCCATATTATTTTAATGTACATAATTTAGGGATAAAACTTTTATTTATAGTGTTCACACATTCACCACCTCAAGGCTTCTAAAATGTAACTATAGTCCTATGTGTATTTTCAGAAATAAAAATATCTTCACCTTCATTCTTTTTTAATACCATGTCATTCCTCTCGCTTTACAAAATTTTTTTTAAAGTAGTTTGTGTAGAGCTGTGATATTTTTTAAAAGTCTTTAGATTTGCGAATATCCACTGCTGTTGAATAACCAATGTGTTCTTTCTTTAGTAATAGGGAACTGTGGAATGCCTTAAAGCAATTTTCTAAAGAACGGGTAGTATAGTACTTCTTATGATATAAATACTGGTAATAAAACTATGGAAGGGTTTAATATAGCAGGCAATTTAATAAATCTAATTGTTGATTATGAAACCTAGATAATATAAGCTTTGTTTTAAATACTGATGATAGGCATACTTGATGTAAGGATCTAGATATTAATTTTTTCCTTGGAAGTTCTACAAATGAGTCCAAATACATTTTAATTCAAAGCATTCACTGATCATTCATTGTAATCAAGGTTTTACAAAACATCAAATCATTAACAAATATGATTGCTTCTTAAGATGTATACCTCAATATTTAAAATAAAACACACATGTGAATGGGTTAATACAGTAATTTTAAAATCACTACAAAGAAGAAAAGAAGAGCTTATGTCCAAAGTGAAGAATGTGAAAGTATCATAAAGGAACAGATTTCAGTGCCAGGTCCAATAGATAGATGGTGGTGGTGGTACTTACCAGTTGGGAAAAAAAACATCACATAAGCAAAGACCTTGAGTTAAGAAAGAACAGAATGCAATCAGGAAACACTGAAGAGTTCAATTTGATCAGATTATACTTCTGAGTCAGCAAAATTTCTATTTCCCATAACTAACTGGTAGATGTCTGAAGTTATAAAAGATTATATGACTGTATGCAGGTTCAATATGAAAAAGTGCCAAGAGTAATTAGCCATGCTGCTATGAGTGAGGAAGAGAAGAATGGCAGCTCAGGGCCTACGTGTTTGCTAATTAGGGAACAAGATTTCTATCAGAGGCATAGTGAGAGGTTAGGATAGACAGTTTAAGTAACTCAAGCTCGGAATCCAAAGGGCCTTAAATTGCAAGCCAAGGGGTTTGTGTTGTATTCTTCTTTCAAACTTTAATTAGAGAAATAATGTAAAGCTTGTTGTAAAGAACTTTTAAAGCCCAAAAGTATGTATAGAAAAGTGAAAACCTCCTCCTCAATACTAAATTGATATATATTCTCCAGTTTTTATACATACACATACAAATGGGCATAAAATATATACATAAAAACTGTCTCAATACAAAAATAGATTCCCATTACACATATAATTCTACAACTGGTCTTTTTATGTATACATCATTTCATTAAAGTGTATAAAGATGTATTTTATCTTTTGTAACTGCAATATAACGTTTTATTGTATGGGATATTACTGACCTATCCTTTAGCTAGTCGAAAGGCATTGAAATGTTTCAGTGGAAAAAGGAAACGATTATAAAGTTTTAAAAATCTGAAAAAAGTTGAGATGACAAATTTTTAAAAGAGAAATAAGAGACAGAGAAAGCATTTAGATTATTACAAAATTTTAAGTAAGCTCTAATAATGAGAACTTGAAGTGAGACTAACTACAAGAATGTTTCAGATAATGTAATTAAAAGAGTTGATAATTATCCTGGTTTATCAAGTGGGAGTAAGAAAGAGCAAAGAGAGGAAAGGCCCAATGGGGATGACTGGGGAGATCAGGAAGCTGTCTGCAGAGAAAAGGAACAGAAGGAAGGGAAATATTTATTAGAGAACGGTCTCCTCTTTCATCCCTGTTTTCTAGCCTCCAATCTTGTCAGTTGCCAAGTTACATCAACCTGATCACAGAAGTATTTCCCCAGCGCGCCCTATTTTATCTATCCCTGACATCACTATCCCCATTAATGCCCCTGTTCTCTGCCTCTCAGCACTGTCTCCCTCTAAATCACCCAACAGCGCTGTCGGATTAATTTTACTATAAGTCAAAAGCCAAGATGGTTTAGCCGGCTAACGCTTGCTAACATACTAGACATCTGCTACATGCTGGGCACTCTGTCTGCCTTTAATGAAAGGTTGTTTGTCATGGAATCCTCACAGAAAGCCACTTTTTGGTTTTGTGACTTTGGTGAGGCTATTTAACCTCAGAGTTAAAGAGTCAGTTTCCTCATCTGTAAAATGGGGATAACAGTATCTGCTTCATGCATCTGCTGCATGAAAGGTATTAACCAACGTTACTCATTTAGTATGACGATGCTACATAGTAAACATTGGGAAGGTCAGCTGTCATCAGCAGGAGTTCTCAAGCATACCTCAAACTGCCTCTATATACTGCCCAACTTCACAACTTTCTTGTCCATTATATGTTTCTTTATATAACCGAGGTTTTCACATCTCACCGCCTTAACCCATGCTGTTCCCTTTAACTAGAATGCCTCCCTTGACATCTCTATTTCCATACTTGTACATTTTTCTCATCCTTAAAGGCCCCAGTCACGTGAAAACATTCTGTGATTTTTTTTCCCATCTCTCACCTGGCTCTATTGCCACAGCACTGTATATGTAGTTACCTTATAACATTTTTCTTTCTCTTGAATTTTTATACATATTTTTATTTATATGCCTTATGCACATGGCTTATACTTATAAGGTATATACATCTTCACTTATAGGCTTTGAGCTTTTATAAAAGTTGGGAGCAGGATCAATTATTTATTCTTTATAAAACCTAAAACGATAATTTTACATGATAGATACAACAAAAACATTTGCTGAAGTCTACGCTAGATGATTTCGTTTTGTCCCTCTAAACTTCATCCCACTGTCTGCACTGGCAAGCTAATCCATGGATCCCATCAGTAAACAATGCAGAGGAACAGGCCAAGGGTGAGAGAGGGACTAGGTTCTGGCCCACTCATCTTAGAGTCATCTTGAGCTGGCTGAACTGTTCCACTCACTCAAGCTGGCCAAATCTACAGAAACTTCCTTTTTCAAAACCCAGTAGCTGCTCTATTCAGTTGTCCATTTGGGCCTAAACACTAGCCCTGAGCTACCATGCAGCTCCTACATTTGTAGAGTTCCTTGAAACATTTGCCTTTGAATTATTCTATTTTATGCCCTTCTTTCCCCTATTTTTCTTGCTGGGGCCATCTGCTGAAAACTTGGAAAATTTTTAGACAAAGGAAATAAGATTTGGGAAAGAAACGCCTTACGTTCTGTACCATCAATCAAGTAACAGAGAAAGTCTTTAGCCTGAAGAAGATAATAGTGTGGCTGAAGGTTGGAGGGAACTGAAAAAGGATCTGAACAACTGCTGAAGAAAACGCTTTAGGAAGTTAGTTAATGGTGAATAAAAAGATAACAGAACATGGAGGGCCTAATTGCACAGAACTCAATTGGCAAGCTTGCTGAATTTTTCCAGCAGTGCTTCACGGAATGAGATCAAGAGAGTTGTTAAAACAAGACAAAACAAAACGCAAGTGATAGGGTTTGATTAAATTGGGAATGATGGGAGATTAAAGAATCATGGAATCAAAATGTAATAAGAAAGGCCATAGCCAAGACCAAGGTAGAAGTCTGAAGGGAGATACAGCCAAGAAAAGGTTAACGGGTGCTCTTTCATTCAGGGTTCATTTGGAGGAAACATCAATTAGACTAATTGTGCTACATAACTGATGGCAAAAGACACAGTGTGTTTTTTAAAATTTTACAGCCAGATACAACTCTGCTTACTTGCAATATAACCTACGTGCCAATAGTCAGGCTGCTTGTAATTTAAATTACCTTTTAAGATAATAGGATTTGGATAATGTACTTGTTATTATTCAGAAATTCCTCTTTGGGCTCTCTCTGAAAAACTGATTTCACAAACATATATTCATTTTCTGAAATTTGAATATTTAAAACTTCCTTTTCATTTTGCTTCAGTTCTTACTTTGCATCCAAGAATTTGCACTTCTGACAAATAGAGAACAACAACAAGAATTTAGACCTTGATGTAAAACAAGAACAAGGGGAAAGAGAAAAAAGGAGAAGAAATGCAAAATAATCACATTAAGGGAAACAATCAAGTTCTTGATTGCAATATGAAAACAGGAGAAACTGCTGTGCTAACTCAGAAACTCTACACAAAGGTTGCCAGGGGAACAATACTTGTAAATTTCCTGGTTCTCAAAAATGCACCCATGTAATGTTTGTGTCTGTCTCTCTTCTTTCCTTTTTGAAATTCTCAACTGAAAATCTCTTCCAAGCTTGTGAATTCTTTGTTATTCACCTCGTAAATTCATTCTTTAGAGCTCACATCACAGAATCCACTAAGTTGGCAACATAAAAGGCATTGATTTTTTTTTTTCTTCAAAAATTATGTGTTGCTTGCAATAAAAATTTCTGCTCTCCCTGGAGCCTCTAAAAATAGCAAAGTGCAAGTTGGTTTTGCCTCCAACTATTTTTCATTTTTGTTTAATCTTCCTACTTTTAGATTATAAGTTCCTCCAGGGCAGGCACTAGATCTACAAATTTATGTAACTCCCCACAGAAATGAAAACAGATATAATCCTAGAGTAGGAAGTAGGTAACTCTTTTCATCTAGTACCACATATAAGATTAAAAAGTAGTTTTGGAAATTGTGAATTGGTTTTTCAATTTGTTAAAATTAACTCAGGTCTTAGGTATTTACCATCAGTAAATAATCCCATCTAAGGAAAAGGCAGGGAAGGGAAGTGTTTTTCTTCCATAGAGGGTGGTATGAGATGCTCCTATCCTGGTTCACAGCCTCTGGAGGTGGACTGAAAGGGAATGGCCATTTCTACTGCCTATTCTAGTCATTGTCTTGCAGTGGTGAATGCTGCCCTTCACTTGTGTGATAAAACAAACCAAAGAGATCAGTCATGAATAACTGTAAGACTACAGTTAGGGATTTACTAAGACTAATATCAAATCATTAACTAAGACTTGGTTCAAGGCATTTACTGCTTATGAAAAGAAAATGAATTTTTATAACACAAATATAATATTTTAATATAAAATTCTTATAAAACAAATCTAAATTAATTGACATGCCAAATATAGATGTGTGGATTTTTAAAATATTAATTAAAACATTTATATAAATTCACCATAATTAGTGGGCATATAAAGATCTGTTTACTTTCAAGAAGCTTAAAATACATTTTTTTTCCCTCATGGAAGAAAAATATTTACTCTTTCTATATTATCCAAGTCTCAGCTGGTTTATACGTGGAATTCCAATTTTAGATAAGGCTAAAACAAGACAACAGGCCCAAAATGCAGTTACCCATGCTAGGCCCAGATTCAGACTTGGCTTAATCGCCCTTTTGGTTCTGCCAGAAATGGAACCTTAAACCAGTCAGTGAGGAACCACCTGGTCAGCACCAGTGGGGTCATGTGCCTAACAGAATCCTGCCAACCCCTGAAAGAAAGTAATTTTGCATTAACCAACTGTTTCTCGGCCTAGTGTATTTTCCTCATTCCTTTTCCCTTCTGTCTATTTTATAGTCTTTCATTTCACACAGCTTCTGGAACTCCCTTCTATCTGGTAGACTGGACGCTAGAGATTCGAATTGATTTTTTACTCAAATAAACTCTGACATGTTTAGTTGTGCCTCGGTTTATCTTTTAACAGTTCTATAAGTAACTGTAAGAATGAGGAACCGAATTCCTGTGGATCCCATGAGCAACAAGCAACCAGATGTGGTACCTCCTGAGCCCGGAACTTGGGGCATCTCCCGCCTCAGAAACAGCTGAGTCTGGCGGAGCTTCAGTGGATTTTATCTTAGGGTCTTTCAGCGTTCATTTGAGAATTTCTTTTCCAGGCCGGATCTGGAAACAGCCGGAGTTGGAGCGGGCCCGGCTTAGAAACCAGACCGGATCTAAGGTTGGACCGGTCCGACTTAGAAAGCTGATCGGGTCAAGGGTCGGACCAAGACAGGTTAGAAACCAGATTGGTTCTGGCCCTGACTGGTTCCGACTTAAACCACAGCAGGCCCAGCGTAAGATAGAGCTTTGGTTTGAGGCGGAACAAGTATGTTAACTTTACTGAAGATAATCTTGAATTACAGCAGCCACAAGGAGAACTTTTAACCTGGGTTAGTTTACATGCTTAGTAGGCGCCTCAAAGAAAAAGGGGTCTATAAACTCACTATAAACATAGAGGAAAAACGATTTTCCCTTCTCTTCAATTTCTCATGACCAGAATGAGACCCGCCGGCACACCCCGCTGGCTCCAGAGTCTGCAGCATCCTGAGGAAACTGACAGAGGCCCGCAAACTGTAAGAATTCTTATTAAAGTCAGCTCTTCTAGGTCTCTATCTGGAGTGCCTGGTTCAAAGAGGAAGGGAAAACTTCATGTCTTTTCCTTTCAGATTAGCAGGCAAAACATATGCATAAGAATTAAATCTTTGAATCGCGACTTGTGAATTTGCTTTTGGATACCCACTGGTTGCTGAACCATTCTATCCCAGGGACAATTATGCATTATTTTCTTTTTTAAAAAAATATTTATTGAAGTATAGTTGATTTACAATGCTGTTCATTCCTGTGTGTTCTTTTTAAATATTCTTTTCCTTTATGATTTATGATAGAATTTTTTTAAGTTGTAGGATAATTGTTTTACAATGTTGTGTTAGTTTCTACTGTACAACAACATGAATCAGCTGTGAAAAGTGAAAAAGTAAAAGTCTTAGTCGCTCAGTTGTGTCAGACTCTTTGCGGGCCTATGGACTGGAGCCCACCAGGCTTCTCTGTCCGTGGGATTCTCCAGGCAAGAATATTGCAGTGAGTAGCCATTCCCTTCTCCAACAGATCTTCCCTACCCAGGGATCCAACCCTGTCTCCTGCAGGAGAATTCTTTACTGTCTGAGCTACCAGGGAAGCCCCTGACTCCCTAATATAGTCAAATGAGTACAACTAGTTGACTACTAATATAGCCAAATCAATACTAGTTTGACCCACCCTTAGACAGAGTTGTAGAGACAAGTTAAAGTCTCAAGTCATCGTTTTTGTGCTTAGTTCTATTGCAAAATGGCTGCTCCATGGTAAGATAGGAACAAAAAGACATCACTGTTCTCAGTACCAGATTTTCTAACTATCCAACCCCCAAGTGTTAAAACCTATATGAGTTGAAATTTACATGCATTTATTATCATCCAAAATCACTGCAGATGGTGACTGCAGCCATGAAATTAAAAGACGCTTACTCCTTGGAAGGAAAGTTATGACCAACCTAGATAGCATATTAAAAAGCAGAGATATTACTTTGCCAACAAAGGTCCATCTAGTCAAGGCTGTGGTTTTTCCAGTGGTCATGTTTGGATGTGAGAGTTGGACTGTGAAGAAAGCTGAGCGCCGAAGAATTGATGCTTTTGAATTGTGGTGTTGGAGAAGACTCTTTAGAGTCCCTTGGACTGCAAGGAGATCCAATCAGTCCATCCTAAAGGAGATCAGTCCTGGGTGTTCATTGGAAGGACTGACGCTGAAGCTGAAACTCCAGTACTTTGGCCACCTCATGCAAAGAGTTGACTCATTGGAAAAGACCCTGATGCTGGGAGGGATTGAGGGCAGGAGAAGAAGGGAACAACAGAGGATGAGATGGCTGGATGGCATCATGGACTTGATGGACATGAGTTTGGGTGAACTCCGGGAGTTGGTGATGGACAGGGAGGCCTGGCGTGCTGTGATTCATGGGGTCGCAAAGAGTCGGACACGACTGAGCAGCTGAACTGAACGGAATCATCTTACTGTATTTGATTTTACTAAGAACCAAATCCCAGTTTTGGTTGGGATTTGGTTAATGTAATATACAAGAAAGATCACAGACTTTGGGATAAATCAGAGGTTCAGTTTCTAGATAAATGAGTGTGAACAAGTTACTCTTTGAGAATCAGTTATATCACCTGAAAAAATCGGAAATAATGTAACATCCATCACCAAACATAGCTATAATTTTTTTCATGTGATGAGAAATTTTATATAATATAGTATTAACCATAATCACCATGCTGTATAGCACATCCCCTTGATTGATTTATTTTATAACTGGAAGTTTGTACCTTTTGACCCCTTTCATATATTTCACCCACCTACCCACCCCATTTTTCTGGCAACCACCAATCTGTTCTATAAGCTAAGAGTTTGTTTGTTGTTTTGGGTGTTTTTTTTTTTTTTAAGATTTCATATGATATTTTTAAGAGTATATGGCATTTGTCTTTCTCTGTCTGTCATTTCTTTTAGTGTAATACTCTCAATGTCCATCCATGGTGTTGCAAATGGCAAAATTTCATTCTTTTTTTATGAGTGAATAATATTCACTTATTTCATCTGCCAGAAACAGATTTCAAATTCAACTGTTCTTTTATAAACTAGTGATTTTGTATTATTGTATCTATCATATGAATAAAATCTTAAAATGAAAGCTGTAAGATATGTTTCTGTGTGTCTATGTATGTCTATGTGTGATTTTTTTCTACCTCCATTTATATTGCCAAATTAATTTGTAAAGAGGTCTATTTAATTGGCTTAAGATAAGCATTTAAGTAACTCAAGTATTCTCTCAAAAATACAGAAACTAACCCAAATATTTTTCAAATTCATGTAATCTAGGATAATCTTCAGAAAATAAAAGCTAGTTTGTTTGTTGATTTAATTAAACCAGGCATGACTTTAGAGTTACCAGCATTAAAAATAAAACTTTTATTCTACATAAGCTTACTAAAGTCAAATAACCTCACATTGGCTCCGTTACAAAAATGTGTCAGTAAGAAAGATAACTTAAAGTGCTGGATAACTGTTTAATATCTTATCAGATTTTCATAAGTCAACATAATTATTAGGAACAAGTAAATTAAGTAAATTTAACTAAATTTATAAATGAAATACTCAACCATAAGTATGCCTTTTGCTATGTTTACTTAAAATAGTTTCCAAAGTCTTTTTGGTAACTTGAAATCTTAAAGTGATACTCAGATAAGTTGAATGATGGATAGTAATTGAATATCTAGATTTCCAAATAAGAGAAATACTAAAATATTAACTGAACATAGATTTAGGAAATAAGATATTTGAGTTTATTGTTGAACATATTTTTTGCCACATTGGAAAATTTACTATGAGGAAGAATATAAATTATAAAATATATTTGTTTGGTAGTCCACAGAATACTGTAATAAACAATCCTCATTTGCTTACATCTTAGTTTTTACTAGTGATTAAGGAGAAGGTAATGGCACCCCACTCCAGTACTCTTGCCTGGAAAATCCCATGGATGGAGGAGCCTGGTAGGCTGCAGTCCATGGGGTCGCTAGGAGTCGGACACGGCTGAGCAACTTCACTTTCACTTTTCCCTTTCACTCATTGGAGAAGGCAATGGCAAGCCACTCCAGTGTTCTTGCCTGGAGAATCCCAGGGACGGGGGAGCCTGGTGGGCTGCTGTCTCTGGGGTCGCACAGAGTCGGACACAACTGAAGCGACTTAGCAGTAGCAGCAGCAGCAAGGATTCTTTGGCCACCTCATGTGAAGAGTTGACTCATTGGAAAAGACTCTGATGCTGGGAGGGATTGGGGGCAGGAGGAAGAGGGGACAACAGAGGATGAGATGGCTGGATGGTATCACTGACTCGATGGACGTGAGTTTGAGTGAACTCCAGGAGTTGGTGATGGACAGGGAGGCCTGGCGTGCTGCGATTCATGGGGTCACAAAGAGTTGGACATGACTGAGCAACTGAACTGAACTGAACTGAAGGATTCTAAGGCTTAAGACTTCTAATCAATATATGTAATGAAAACTACTTAAAATGAGGGAAAGAAAACAATAGTGTATCAAAAATAGGTAAGACAAGTACAATAATTGATTGTTCCAGAATGAGAAAAAAAAAGAGTAAAAAACAAAGGACAAAATCTGAATGGATATGAAAAAGCTATAGAAGGTTTGCGGGAAAGGAATCATGTGTGGTCAAGCTGACTAATATGTGTAGTAAAGCTAATATTGAAATGGATTTATTTAAGTTTTTTAAAAAATGAGTTTTCATTTTGATAGTATACTGGTCCAAAATTAGAATTTAGTTTTCTCTATTAAAAGAACAAGTTTTCCATGTTTTGAATTGAAGTGTACTTGGTTTGCAATATGTGTTTCAGGTATCCAACACGGTGATTCAATATTTATACATTTTACTCTCATTTATAGTTATTGCAAAACAATGGCTATGTTTCCTTGTGCCATGCGATGTAGCCCGTTGCTTATTTATACCTAGCAGTTTTTAACCTCTTAATTCCCTTCCCTGTCCTGCCACTCCCCACTTCTTTTTCCCCACTGGTAACCACTAGTTTGTTCTCTATATCTGTAAGTCTGTTTCTTATATTCATTTGTTTGTTTATTTTTTAGATTCCACATATAAGCTATAGAGTATTTCTCTTTCTCTGATATATTTCACTAAGCATAATATCCTCCAGATCTATCTATATTGTTACACATGGTAACAACCTTGCCAACAATTGTTATTTGTAGATTCTTTGATAATAACCATTCTAACAGGAGTAAGGTGGTTCTCATTGTGGTTTTCATTTGCCTTTCTCTGATGATTAGTGATGTTGAGCATCTTTTCACCTTCCTGTTGGCCATCTGTATATCTTCTTTGGAAAATGTCTAGTCAGGTCTTCTGCCCATTTTTTAATCAGATTGTTTTTTTTGGATATCGAGTTATATATTATATATATACTTATATATTTTGCTATTTATATATTTTGGATATTAACCTCTTATTGGTCATATCATTCTCAAATATTTTCCTCTATTCAATAGATTGTCTTTTTATTTTGTTGGTGGTTTCCTTTGCTGTGCAAAAGTTTTCAGTTTAATTAGGTCCCATTGAAAAGAATACATTTTTATTTGAGTATTAGTCTGCTCTTTATCAGGTTTTGCATTACTTTAGAAAACTTGGTCTTTTCAATATTTCAAGAGCTAAATTCTGTTTACAACTATGTAATCTTCTTTATTTGCCTGTAAAATTATCTATTGCCACTTTAGTAAAATAAATAATTGTTATCTCATAATAATCTGTGACCCTGTTCATTCAAACGCTCAAACCTTTTGATGTTTTGACAACTTTTCAAAATCAAATTCTAAATGGAGTGAGTATTTTTCACCTCAAATTAACTTTGAAATTCTCCAGTGGGCCCCTGGAGAATGTCAAACAATTTGCCTCTCTCCTTATAAAAGAGAGATGCTAAGTTATAACGTTATATTTATTTGGTACATTAAATGACACAAGAAGAATTACCAATAAGTGATGGTGTTTTCTTATGTATTTGTATTTATATTTGTATGTTTGCAGGTCAGCAATAAAAGTGTTCTAGAAATTTTATGAAATTTCTAAAAATCTGATGTATTCTGATATGTTCTCAATCACCATTCCAGTTATTATCTTAACATATTGCTTGTCACAGAAATAACCAAATTTCATTGTCAGTTCTATTACAATGAACTCATTAAATCTTTAACCATGGACATTTTTAAGTCTTTGTCATCTACAGATAGTTGTCCTTTTATCCTAATGCTTTTACAAAAATAAGACTTAGGGAAAGAACTCTACCAAGCACTTTTAGCCAATGACACTGCTGCCAAATTATGAGTTGAAACTTTACAACTGAAGATGAATGTTCCACCTGACATTTGGTCTTGTATGAATGCTAGAAGCCTCAACATCAAATTGCCTAGGAAGAAGTAGCTGACACTGAGTTAGACTATTTCCTCTCCAGACTTTCTTTCCATTTCTCCTTCCCTCTCTGACCATCCTTTTCCCAATTTGTTTGACATGAAACCCTTTATAATTCTTTTGTTCACCTTTTTTTCTTCCTCTGGCCTCAAAAGATAATGTCACTGTTCACATGTCTCAGATTATTGTAAGGGTATAGGTAATCCAACCCCCAAATGACATTTGGGTTTGCCACGGTATTAGTGATCCTGTAGTTTTTCCCATCACAAAC
Organism: Bos indicus x Bos taurus; assembly: GCF_003369695.1. Lineage (NCBI taxonomy): Eukaryota > Metazoa > Chordata > Mammalia > Artiodactyla > Bovidae > Bos > Bos indicus x Bos taurus. The sequence goes on from NC_040080.1 coordinate 100,136,846, forward strand.
TTCTCCCTAGTTTCCAAAGTCTCAGTTTCTCTGGAACAAACTCAGCTTCCTCTCTATCATACCAGACTCCTAATCCTTACAGTCTATTTCCCTGTCTCTGGTTAAAAACTCAAACTAACAGAACCTTGCATTCAGGCTCTGGACAAAGAGGGGGACACAAGGCAAGAGTAACCAGAATAAAACCACCAGTGCCGTCTTAGACCTTACACTTTCCTGACCTCCACAGCTGTCACTTTTCCAGTCCTGAGACACAGATTCAAACGAGAATTACTAGGAGGCATAGATGTTTCAAAATTAGTTTCCTTTGACAGATCTCTACTGTCTTGGCTAGGAGTAAGTACGAATGAAGCTGTAATACGGAATCTCTCTCTCGTTTTTGAATATATTGCAGAATCTTCTGTTAAAGCTGTAGATGCCTGATAAAAGTCCCTAGACTCTCTGGCCAAAGTTGTTATTGATAATAGGATAGCCCCTGACAATCAGACATCTTTTATCAGAGCAAGGAGGTGTTTGAACTGTGGCCAGCACTATGCTGCTCTTGGACTGAGACTTCTGGGGAAATTGAGACTCAGCTACATAACCCGCCTGCAATGAGGAAGACCTGAGTTTGATCCCTGGGTTGGGAAGATCCCCTGGAGAACGGAACAGCTACCCTCTCCAGTATTCTGGCCTGGAGAATTGCATGGTAAGAGGAGCCTGGCAGACTACAGTCCATGGATCTCAGAGAGTTGAACTGAACAAGCCAGCTGGCTTAACAAAGTGATTCCTTCATTGGGGTCTTTCTTTGATTTAATCCTAATAGTTTAAGTCTTAGGGACCATGATTCTGAAGAACACTCCAGGAATTGAGACTTATCCTGCATATAATAATCACAGGAGTCTTCCTGATGTGCTCTATTCTCTCAAAAGCTTTAAATGCATGTTTGCAGCAGCTCACCCCAAGCAAATAATCTCTGTAAGACTAGAACATTAGAAAAAAAGAGAGAGAGAATGACTATCTTATAGAATGTGAACTCAGCATCATGGTCTGTGAATGCCACACAGAGATTCAACGAAAACTAAGAATGCCAGAGCAGTAGCTGAGAGTGAAGTTAACACCTTACAAGTTGATCATACCTCTGAGACTGAGAGGCTGATAAAAAGGGGAGAATTTTTAAAAACAAGACAAGTCGTGCAAAATAGAATTCCTTTTGTTAAATCCCACATCACCAAACTGAGGCTCTAATTATACTTTAAATTCTCCCAGAAATAGCATTTTAAACTAGTCAATCAGAAGTTGCCTGATTAGCACTAGTTAGGTAATCTGCATAACAGATCTTTGCTATCCCTAAAGGAAGATAGCTTTGCTGTAACCAACCCACTTTTTTTTTGCCTGATATAAATTCGTGTTCCTGTTCCCTTCTGCCTATAAAAGTCTTTAATTGTGTACAGCTCCTTAGAGTTCCTTTTTATCTGCTAGATTAGATGCTGCCTGATTCAAGTTTATTTCTGCTCAAATAAACTCTTAAAATCTCTAATATGCTTTAGTTTATCTTCTAACAATACTATTGTTAAAGAAAAAATTATCCTGACACTTGTAAAAATAGCAAGAAAGGCTTTGTTCAAGGCTATTTCAATAGATGTCAAGACTATTGCAACAGGGGAGAGAAATCAAGCTCAACACCAAATATAGCAAAGACAGATGGGGATTTATAGTCAACAAGCAGAGTGAGAGGGTTAGTGGATAGAAAATTACTGAGAGGAAACATCAAGGGCAGGGGGATTCTTGCTAACCTGACTTAACAGAATTCTTATGGAAGGCAAGCCAGGATTATCAGATATCAGTCATGGGGGATAAGGAATTTGATCATATATTGAAGGTAATAGGAGCCTCATTAAACTGATTTATGCAGGAATTTAGCTACAAGACTATACAGCCATAGATAAGACCCAAAGTCAGGGCCTTGTTGAAAAGATGGCTTAGAGGAGTTTGTCTAAGTTTTGATTAAAACGAGAGTGTCACTACACTGATGCTGCTGTGCTAAATTGTTAAGATTCAGAGTATCTTCAAGTCAGCTTGCATGATTGTAAAGACAACCATGCATGATGTACCAGGAAGCTCTCTGATGATTTTTGAGTCTCAGCCCTCCAACTTACCTTCTTGGGTGGCTAGGGTATGTCACTTTTCTGCTCATGGCCAGTTTCCTCATCTGTAAAATAGGGAAATATCTGCATTAATGGACTCTTTGTGTAGCAGATAAGATGACCTATTTAAAATGCCTTGAAACTCTAATTTGCTGTGCACATGAAAGGCACTTTTATTGTCAAGAATGCCTGACTCTTCCTTATTCCAGTGAATCAAGTCACTACCAGCCTGATGCCTTCCATACCACAAACTTAAGGAGCTGTTACCTGCCGTAACTCCCTCTGTATTTGGTTAATGACTGTATTGCAATCTTTATTATTTTGTCCTGCAATTATCTAGTTACACAGCTTTTCATTCCACAGCTCTTGCCCAAGACAGGCGGCTTACGTCATTCTTCTTTGTGTTCTTGCTTCCTGTGGCACATATTTCAGCTTCAGTGAGTCTTTGCTGAAAAGACAAATACTTATTTCTTAGTTCCAAGAACATCTACTAAGAGTTCTTTGTTTCTCTAGTTGTCCTAAAGCAGCATCCTCCAGCAACCAAAGAAATTCTCTTCCTGGTTCTCCTTTTATATTAGCAGACTAGAGTGAAATCACATACTACATAGAGTTTGTATTTAAGAAGAGCATGTTAAACAAAAATCATATGTAGTCAAAATTGTCTTTGAAAAAGGCCTAGAGTAGCCTTTTGTTTCTCTTTTGCAAACTCTTTCATTAGGTCATTGAAAGCAAAATAAATAAATAAAATGGAAGAGGATTTCCCATGCAGCTTTTAAGTGAGCAAAGCTATTTATTTCTGTAAGTTAAATGTATATATGCTGGTGTTATCTTGCACTGTTGGGTCCTACCTAGTTCCCCTCCTCCGATTTTTCTCTTACTCTCAGCTGGAACCTTGTCATTCTTGTTTTCAGTTCAAACCTACACTGCTGCTGCTGCTAAGTCACTTCAGTCATGTCCGACTTTGTGCGACCCCAGAGACGGCAGCCCACCAGGCTCCCCTGTCCCTGGGATTCTCCAGGCAAAAACTCTGGAGTGGGTTGCCATTTCCTTATCCAATGCATGACAGTGAAAGTGAAAGGGAAGTCGCTCAGTCGTGTCTGACTCTTAGCGACCCCATGGACTGCAGCCCACCAGGCCCACCAGGCTCCTCCATCCACGGGATTTTCCAGGCAAGAGTGCTGGAGTGGGGTGCCATTGCCTAAACCTACATTCGTTTCTGTCAAAGGCAAGAGAACTCAACGTTATGGTTCACCATGTGGGCAACTAGTAGCAAATTGTTGTCCCAACTAATTTGGCCAGAGCCTGATTATTGGCCCCAATTACATTAGTGGATGTTCACTTTCTTCCCAAGGCCACATTCTCTGCCTCATGCTTCATGAGTTAACTGCATCCCTGCATTTCCCTTGATGCATCAACCTCTGTGTGAGGAACTGTCCAGGACCCTGTTTCTCTGGGTGTTGGCAGTGGACTTGTTGCTAATCACCTCTTCCTCATATAGATGGGAATTACCTTTACCTACATTGTCAACAAACCCACCAAGTACCACTTCTTAAGTTGTAAATGGGACTCTCAGCCCCAAGTCCAACAGCTGGATCTAGATCCTCACTTCATATCATGAATCTAACTCAATTGAAGCCTAGATGATTGGGTGACTTTTTAGAGACCAGGTTATATTGACAACTGCAACTCATATAGTATAAACAGGATTAAACCTTTTACACAAGAATCATGCATTAAACAATAGCAGATTTCCTCACACATCAACTATCTGGTGGATCTTCTTTTTATGAAAATGAATAACCAAAAATTTGTCTTCAAAGCATTAATTCTTTGAGTCATAAAGAGATATTTTAATTAGGGAACAGAATCCAACATTGGATTTAACTCATAACCTTCCAATATACTCAAAAGGTGTTGCCGAACGGTCTGTTAGGAGAAAATGAGGAGGAATGAGAGCCAGACTGTAGTCACTATGAAATCTGTTGAAGAAAAATGATTAATATCAAAGTCTGACTCCCAGATATGAGACTGATTGTCTCCAGTTAGTAATTTTTATGTACCATATCTGTACTTGTGGAGGAATCCTCATGTGAAAACAATGACTTATCAAGCAATTTAATTTTCTGTTTTCTTGGAGAATTTCCAGCAGTGTATGATTTTTTTAAGAAATACATATATACACATATGTACTGTTCTGTATCTTGAATTAGATTTTTAAAGTGTTGGAAGTAGGCTACAAAATCAGATCCAAGAATGAGGTGATGGTGAAAATTTAGACTTACATGACAGACCAAAATGAGAATTGGCTTATTTGTGTAGTTTCAGTCTCCGAACACCTGAGGTATGATAAGAAATATGCCTTATTTTACACAATAACATGATTTGAATTAATTATTTCCTACTGCCTGTTTCTCCTGCAGGCAGTTTCAATACTTTTGACCCAACTGCACAAACATAGCAGAATCATCAAGTCTTTATAGACTCTTGGTTGTGTAAAGAAACAGCAATAAAAATTAAAGTGAGCTTTAAGAGTGTCATGTGAAAGGCTGGCCACATGTTGAAAGGTATTTGCTTTTTTCAATTCAAAACCATCACTTCTAAGGGGAAAAAAAATTGAGATTCAAAAAACATGATTGTAAAAAAAAAAAAAACATGATTGTATTTCCAGGGATGTCTCATTATTACTAAGAGTCCTGTGTAGTTCTAACATTCACTGCTTTGTTATATGAGTTCATGGAACAGTATAAACACTCTGACGCCTAACTCAGGCTCTTATCAACCATATGCATGCCTTTCTAGTCTGATCTGTTATCAACATAGAAATTGAGAAACAAAGAATTCAATAACTAAATTTAATTAATTTATCAAATAGGTTCAAAGCGTGTATAGTTAGAGGTATTAGGTAGCAGGTTTATTCTGTGTACTTTATAAAAACAGAAAAACAGCATTGTTCAGAGAATAAAAGGTTGAGCAATGTATTTTCTGAGGTAATGGTTCAAAGGGGGCTGATTCAAAGGAGATGAAAAAAAAATTGTGTACAGCATGATTTTTCCTTGAAGCCCTTTTCAACTTTTTATAAATCATGAGAATACTAATCTGCCTTCCTGATTCTGTGGTCTTAGCTTTTAAGTCATACACTTAAAGAATAAAAAAATATATATATTCTCTCTACTGTTCTCAGTCTTGAGAAAAATTCTGTTGCAAGTTTACTTAAGTCATTGGTATTTTGATGGAGATCAGATAAGACTGTATGTTCTTCATGAAGATGCAGTGTGAAAACGCAGCATGTACAAACTCATATTAAGAAAGAGTTATCAATAATCTGAAGAAAACTGGGCTTTCACAAACATCAAAACAGGGAGACAACGGTATAAAAGTAACCTGAGAGTCAATTTCACATTTACTGGGGATGCCTTCTGTTGTTACCACCATCAGCCCACTAGAATTAACAGCAACAACAAAAAAGAGTTGTTTGTTTCCTGTGAATACTGTTGACAAAGGGAAGAAAGCTTTCTCAATTGGTATAAGATTAGCTTTTTCCTTTTTGTTTTAATTGCCTGGGAATCAACCATCGTTTCATTTCTGGGTTCATTCCACTAATTTATAGCCTAGAAGCACACACTGGGCTTAATTCATGGAGAGCTAAGCTAATCTCCTATCTGAGCTCTCTTAACCTCATAATTCAGATTCCCTCAATGATGGGGAAGTTTAAAGGACAATTATTTTCTCTTTATTTCTATGATTTTATGCCTAAAAATCCTCTTCATATTTCTTACATGATTTCATAAATTATATATAACTTCCAAATTGGTTTATAATTTACCTCACTCTTGCAAATAAAGTCATTTGCTTAAAAGTCCCTGAAAATGACATATGTTAGACTAGTTGTGAAAAAATTTGAGAGGCATGGGGTTGTTTTAAATTGCCTGTGCCTTGCCTGGAATAATAGAAGAAGTAAAACAATAATAAAGAGAGACCAGGAGAGATAGCAAGTAAAAGATTTCAAGAACTACTTTTTCCCTTCAATGACTTTGTTCTTATGATTATTTTACACACACACATACTCTGTAAAAACTTACAACTCTCCTCAGTAGCACAGTCCCCCAACTCCACCTCCATAACCCCTGTGCTGCCCATGTCCATTTTGCCTCTGAAGGATGTTTTAAATGTGAAAACTGTGATTGCTTAGTATTTGCATTACAATTCTCAAGAAATTCTCAAGTACAATACTATTTCTTTAACAGTGAGAAATGGAGTATTTCCTGCCATATTGGTCAACAAGGATGTCACAGTCATTGGTGATTCCAGCCTTCCCATTGTGAATTCCTGAACCCTAAGGGCACTCAAGATGGAGGAGAATATCTGATTGATCTGGCAGCCATGAGGCTGCACCCACTCCCTACTGTGAGCACTGAGGAACTCAGGATGTGAGAAACGCAAGATACTGGCCCCAGACAGCTGAGATGCGTATGAAAATAATAATTTCAGTGAGCTTAGACTCTTGCATCTTCCCATACATGGAAAAGCACTAAATTCCTTAACCTGAGATATCTGGTTTTCTTTCATTAACAATAATCTTTTTGGTGTTCAGGCTACCTGCCCTTTGTTGCAAGAATTCTGTACAACCTGGGTCCTCCCCTCACCTCCTTGGAGCAGTTCTCCCAGAATTACTTGAGATGCTGTCTCCCAGGCTTAAGTACTAAAACTTTTCACTGAAGAAAACATGACTCTCAACTTTTAGGTTATAACCATGTTTTATGTCAATAAGAGCATGTCATCAATTCCAGAATGTGACTGTATACAAACGACCCTAAACTATTTCTTGATTTAGAAGATTTATATTTCTATATAACAGAGAGATTATATTTTCTAACCCCTTTTCTATAGTCTTCCCTAACCATCTGAATTTTCTAATACTCTATTTTAGAAGCAGTAAGATTATTAGATATTAGGTATCTAATAATTAGGTAAGCATATGTTTAGAATATGACAGTTTTATATAATAAATTTAATCAATCTGTAAATTGAATATATTAGTAACTGCAGTTAATATTGCAAAATCCTCACAGTTCAGTTGACATATGGCTCCCATTGATTAGAGCTTACCTTATATCAATAAAGATTGAAACTCATTTAGCCATAAGTTTTGGCAATTTATGTCTATAGTAAGAATGGCTTAATTTTTACATAATTATGTAATCCTGGATAAATGAATGAAAAAGTAATTTGAGTTTTATTTTTGAACCTTTTGCCTTTTTATACACAGGAAAGTGAATTCAATGGTTAATGAATACAAAAAATAATTTTTATTCATTCAGGATTGTCTATATAGCTCATTATCTTTATAGAGATACGTCAGCCATCAATTTATTTCAAAGCTATCACAGACAAAATTACTTAAAAGTTTCCTCACTAACTAAAGTTAATACTAAATTACTTGTTATTGAAGTGGTAGAGAAACTAAGTCTTTGGTGAAATTTCAGATATTTTGATATCTAAATAATAAGTCAGATAGACTTCAAGGACAGGGACAGGGTATAAATCCTAATTGTCTGTTTTAGGGCAGTTTTTCTTTTAATATTGTGCTTTTTGTGGTTTTCATCTGTCAAAGTAATTTATGATCTGTAAATTGTCAGCATAAACATATTAGTAATTCTTTGCAAGTATGTATGAAAACTTTGGGCAAGATTATTGTGCAGATCTGAATTCAGGTACTTTATGATCAGCCATAGAATCTTTAACATAGAAGTGGCATTCAAGATGGTATATTACATATGAGCTTTGCTTCCAGGGTCAAAATTCACTCATGCCCTTCAGTTGCATTCTTGTATTGCAGAGACCAGAAAGCTAAAAATTTTCCTGATTCTCAGGGAGCTCCCCAGTGGCCTAGTGTTTAGGATTCTGGGTTTTTGATGTCAGGGACCAGGTTCAATTCCTGGTTAGGGAACTAAAATCCTACAAGCCACATGATGTGGCCAAAAAAAAAAATTTCCCGATTTCCCTATAGCCATCACTATAAATGGGATTTAATTTTATATATTCAGATGCATTGGTACAAGTTTTGAATTGATTTTGTGTTCAGTCCATGTTCAGTCTCTCAGTTGTGTCCAACTCATTGCTATCCCATGGGCTGTAGCCCACCAAGCTCCTCGGTCCATGGAATTTTCCAGGCAAGAATACTGGAGTGAGTTGTTACTTCCTCCTCCAAGGAATCTTCCCAGTCCAGGGGTCAAACCCACGTCTCCTGTGTTGGAGACACATTGGCAGGCAGATTCTTTACTACTGCTCCACCTGGGAAGCAGGAGCACCAATGTAAGATTTGAATTTAATTCAGAACTGAGTTATTTAGAACAAAACGTAAGACATCCATTTTCAGGTGTAGATTATAGAAAATGTAACCTTTCATAATAACTTTACCAATGGCTGAAAACTTTGACAGCAAGCCTTCTCAAACTTAGTGATGGTAGTGAGACTCTGGAACTGATAGTTGTAGAAGTGATGTCTTAGTTACACCAGCAACAGCATCCTGCTCATAGTAGAGTTGCTGCTCCTATAATGGTCTGGTTCTGTAAGTTTTAATTTCTACCACAGAGTCATTCTTCCCAGAGAACACAGGTTTAGGGAGTCTTTGTCCAACTAAGACACACCTAGAAAATCTGGTCAGGTGTTGCAAAATGACACATGTGAGCTACAGCCCGGTCAAAGTAGCCTGTTAAAACAGATGAAGAAACTAAGCTCAGAGAGGTTAAGGACCTGTCCTTGGGTCACATCCTAGGAAACTGCTGTGAGAGAAATTCAAATTTAGTATGACTCAGGCCAGAAGGCAGTAGTACATCAACACTAAGGGTTAAAATATGGAAATATCTCTGTAACGATTGCCTTGAGTCCCCTGTATGCCCCTAACCCTTCTCCTAGGACCCAGGGGACTTTCTAACCAGCTAGAATTGAATAAATAACGCCCAGTACAGCAGAGGTCATTAGAATTTTAGCCATTTCTGAGTCTATGGCTTGTGCCATCTAAAATTGCTAAATATTTGTATTTTTCCCTCCTGGGTATAACTCGGCAGGCAGGTACTTTCTGCCACACCAGGTTATGTTTTTGCTTAATACTTCATTGAATTCAACAGAATACTTAGATTTCAAACTGCAATAATGCATTTTTTTTAATCTCTGCTTAGAACAAAAATGCCATTACTGTTTGTGGAGGAGGGAGACACTTGGCAATCCTCTTGTCATCAAAGGTAGCTTATCCAAAGATGTCAATCTATAAAATTTTATTTTTGACAGGTGGATAGCAGTCTTATAGCTCTGGTGAAATGCTTAACAAACTGAAAAATGAATTTGAGAGGAAAGCCATCTCTCTTGGCACTAATAACAGATACAGAGTATAGTCCTGAATACATAAGATTTTATAATTTTCAGATTTGTAAAGATTCAAGAGAAAATAAAGCTCAAGACCATGAAGCTGTTCAGTGCTATGCAACTGAGTTATTTTACTTCAGGAAGCACTAGTTGTTACGACACAGTTCTTTACATTTATACCTCTTGGCACCTGGGTTTGACAGCTGCATTTAGCAATAAATGTACAGAATAACTCTCTTCCTACTATTGCTTTTGTTATCCTAAGTTACTCCCAAATTGTCAAAATGTAGAATTCCCCAGACCTTCTAGGCCCTTGATCAATAATTAGCGAGTCATTACACAAATACTGCTGGGATGACCAGCCTTTGTCCGAGAAGTGGAAGATAGATTTTTCTATCTTTCCTGGCACCTAATTCAGCTGTAAAATAAGTGTGTCATAATTTATTTAAAGTTCAGGGAAAAGAGAAAGCCCAAGAGTTCCTGAAGTGTAGCGTACTTACCTCATGGAAAAATTATAACTGGTGGATAACTGCTGCTGCTGATTTTAAAAAGTAATACTAGACATGATAGCATAATGGATGAGAGTAGAAGCTGGAGGAGCCACACAATTCTCAAGACAAAATACAAATGTTCCCATCTCTAGGCTTCACGGTTTTACTAGGAGAATTCAAGAAAGAGTCAGAACAAAAACATTTTTTAAAAATATTAATATAGTTGAAAAATAATGCTTGATATTCACATAAGCATGGCAAAATGAAAATGCACATTTATTCCACTCTGTCCTAAAACCCTGTTAATATAAAAAGTATAAGTAAATATAAAGGGTACTGGCCTCATAATCAAATAGAATGGGAGAAGAGAAAATAGAAAAAAGTTGATAATAAAAATTTAGATGATGGAAATAGGAACTCACTTAGCAGAGTGATGAAAACTGAAACTACGTACTTACATTTATCATTTACTAAATATAACATTTATTGCCAGGTGGTGCAGTCGTAAAGAATCTGCCTGCCAATGCAGGAGACACAAGAGATGCAGGTTCTGTCCTTGGGTTAAGAATATTACCTAGAATAGGAAATGGCAACCCACTCCAGTATTCTTGCCTGGGAAATCCTATGAACAGAGAAGAGCCTAACAGGCTATAGTCCATGGGGTCGCAAAGAGCTGGACATGACTGAGCAGCTGAGCACACAAATATTTACTGAGCACCTACTATAAGCAATGAATTAAAAAGGCAAAATTATGCCCTTTTGGGACTTAAATAGAAGAAGCTACTGAGAAGAAAGTTGATTTGTATTGCAAAACCATAGAGAAGCTGAAAACAAATTTAGGGCATAGAGTGACCCTGTGGCACCGAAAGTGTAAGTGAGGGAAGGTGCTAGAAATAAAGGGAGAGGGAAAAAGTCAATTTAAGGGACAATTCAATTATTAGATTCCTTCTCCTACTCAGCATAACTAGTGTCTTGTATCAACCTTCCAAGTGTAAGAAATATGTCCCCTGCTTCCCTTCCATCTTCCAAACTTGGAGCAAAATGACTCGTGCAATCAGTGCCAACAGAGAACCATATCAAGTGGGGCATTCTGGGAAATATAACTTCAGTTTTAGTTGATACAGTGCAAAATCACAAGAAAGATTTGAGATTCAGAAAATAGGGGACCCAGAAAGGAGTGAAGAAATCCTAGTTTGAGGATAATAAAGGAACATCCAAGGAAAAAACAACTGAGTAGAATGCCTAGAAATAAATCAACCCAGATTGGAGCAAGAGGCACAGGGCTTCAAGAAATATGGATTTAAGAAAAAAAATATGAATTCAAGTGAACTGATTAACTCAGGTATTTGATTATAATCAGAGGTGTTTTAATTTCTTGTTGGAGCACAATTAAAACTACAGGAAAAAGAGAATAAATGTACAAGAAACAAAGTGTAATCATAATATTCTGCACTGCTCAGTTGTTAACATTATTTATATTACTATAATCCTCTCTTCATTGAGCGGTTATTCAACAAAAATTAAGAAGAAATATACAGAGAGATAAGGAAAAGTAGTATTTGAAAATGAAAGCCATTGTATTCATGGTAGGGAGTCAGAATATAGCATGTAAGCTCTTTTAATTAATAGACTTTATTTTAAGAACAGGGGTTCAATCCCTGGGTTGGTAAGATCCTCTGGAGAAGGGAATGGATACCCACTCCAGTATTCTTGCCCCAAGAATTCCACGGACAGGAGCCCAGTCGGCTACAGTCCACGGGGTCACAAAGAGTCAGACACACTGAGCAACTGATACTTTCACTTTACATTGACCAAAAATGAGCTTATAGTACAGAATTCTCAAGAACCCTTCACACACACATACAGTTTCCTCTATTATTCATACATTACTTTCGTATATGTGTTACAATTAATGGACCAGTATTGATGATCTTTACTAACTGAAGTCTATACTTTAAAGTTTACGCTTTGTGTTAGACAGTCCTGTGGGTGAAGGAAGAGGGTAAAATGTGTAATGTTAAGTATCTGCCATTACATATCATAAGAATGGTTTTCCTGTGCTAAAATCCCCATTATATTTCACTTATGTATCTCTTCCCCTATCACCCAAACCTCTGACAATCACTTCTATGTATATTGTCTTTATATTTTTGTCTTTTTTAGAGTGTCAAATGGTTGGAATCATACAATAGTCAGCCTGTTCAGACTGGCTTCTTTCACTTAGCAGTATGCATTTAAGTTTTCTCCATGTCGTTTTGTTGCTTAATAGCGTGCTCATTTATTTTTTATCATCAATTAATATTTCATTGTAGGCATATACCATAGTTTTTTCATTCATTTACCTATGAAATGACATTTTGGTTGCTTTTCATTTGAGGTAATTGTGAGTAAAGCTGCTATAAACATTTTTATACAAATTCTTATATGGACATAAGCTTTCAACTCAAGGATAAATACCTAGAAGAATGATTGCTGTATACTATGTTAAGATTATGTTTAGATTTGAAAGAAACTGCCAAACTTGTTTTCCAGAGTAGCTGGACAATTTTCATTCCTTCCAGCAATGTATGAGACCTCCTGTTATCTTATTACTTACTCTGCATCCTTACCAGCACTGGCTATTGTGCTATTTTGAATTTTAACCATTTTAATACATGAGTAGTCATATCCAATTGCTGCTTTAATTTGCAGATCCCTGATGACATGATGCTGAATGTCTTCATATGCTTAGTTGCTATCTGTATATCTTCTTCGGCGAGATATCGCCTCACATCTTTTCCCCATTCTTAAATTGGATTGTTTGTTTTCTTATTGTTGAGTTTTAAGAGTTTTTTGATTATTTTTAGAGGTAAGTCCTTTATCAGGTATGTGTTTTGCAAATATTTTTTCTCAATCTGTTGCTCATAGTTTATTTTTCTGAATGGTGCCTTTTATAGAGCAAAAGTTTTTAATTTTAATACAGTCTAACATACATACATTTTTTTTCTTCAAGGATTATACTCACAGTGTTGTATCTAAAAACTCAAGTAAACCTAAATTTTCTCCTTTTGTTTTCTAGAAGCTTCATAGTTTTTGTTTTCCATTTAGGTTCCTGATCCTTTTGGATTTTTGTTAAAGTTTAAAGCCTGTTTAGATTCTTTTTTTTTTTTTTTTTTCCTTTAATGTGGATATCCAATTATTCTGGGCTCATTTGTTGAAAAAAGTTGTTCTTTCTTCATCTAGTTGCTTCATTCCTATGTCAAAGATCAGTTGACTATATTTGTGTGGGTCTATTTCTAGCCTCTCTTTTCTCTTCTGCTGATCTATTTGTTCATTGTTCTCCAGTGACATGCTGTTTTGATTGCTGTTTATCACTAATTTGTGTCCAACTCTTTGCAACCCTGATGGATGCTCCAGGCTCCTCTGTCCATGGAGGACAGTTGCCAGTATTCAGGCAAGAATACTAGAATGGGTTGCCATTTCCTTCTCTAGGGGATCTTCCCAACCCAGGGATCAAGCCCACATTATCTGCATTGCAGGCAGATTCTTTACTGCTAAGCCACCAGGGAAGCCCACTGTCCTAATTACTATAGCTTTAAAATAAACTTTAAATTCAGTGATATCATTCCTCCAATTTTGTTCTTCAGTATTGTGTTGGCTATCCAGGATCTTTTATCTTTTCAAATAAATTTTATAATCAATGTGTTATATTCAAAATAACACATTGGCATTTTGATTGGGATTACATTGAATCTGTAAATCAAGTTGAGAATAGACATCTCAATAATATTGCATCCGTTTACTCATGAACATGGAACAGCTCTCCATTTATTTTGATCTTCTTTGATTTCTTTCATCAACGATTTATAGTTTTTCTCAAATATATTTCCTATCAATTTTTTGTTAGACTTAATGTCTAACTATTTCATTTTATAATACTACTGTGAATGCTATTATATTTTAAATTCCAGATTCCAATTTTTGTTATTAGCATATTGGATAGCAGTTGACTTTTGTATATTTGTATTCTACAAACTTTCTATAATAGACTATTAGTTTCAAAGACTTTGTTTTTTTGGTCAACTATGAGATTTCTATGTATATAATTATGTCATCACCAAACAAATGCAATTTTATTTCTGCCTTCAGTCTGTATTGTGATCCACACAGTCAAAGGCTTTGGCATAGTCAATAAAGCAGAAATAGATGTTTTTCTAGAACTCTCTTGCTTTTTCGATGATCCAAGAGATATTGGCAATTTGATCTCTGGTTCCTCTGCCTTTTCTAAACCCACTTTGACCATATGGAAGTTCACGGTTCATGTATTGCTGAAGCCTGGCTTAGAGAATTTTGAGCATTACTTCACTAGCTTGTGAGATGAGTGCAATTGTGCGGTAGTTTGAACATTCTTTGGCATTACCTTTCTTTGGGGTTGGAATGAAAACCGACCTTTTCCAGTCTTGTGGCCACTGGTGAGTTTTCCAAATTTGCTGGCATATTGCGTGCAGCACTTTCACAGCATCATCTTTTAGAATTTGAAATAGTTCAACTGGAATTCCATCACCCCCACTAGCTTTGTTCATAGTGATGCTTTCTAAGGCCCACTTGACTTCACATTCCAGGAAGTCTGGCTCTAGGTGAGTGATTACACCATCATGATTACCTGGGTCATGAAGATCTTTTTTGTACAGTTCTTCTGTGTATTCTTGCCACCTCTTCTTAATATCTTCTGCTTCTGTTAGGTCCATACCATTTCTGTCCTTTATCAAGCCCAACTTTGCATGAAATGTTCCCTTGGTATCTCTAATTTTCTTGAAGAGCTCTCTAAACTTTCCCATTCTATTGTTTCCTCTATTTCTTTGCATTGATTGCTGAGGAAGACTTTCTTATCTCTCCTTGCTATTCTTTGGAACTCTGCATTCAAATGGGTATATCTTTCCTTTTCTCCTTTGCCTAAATGGGTATATCATTCCTTTTCTCCTTTGCCTTTCGCTTCTCTTCTTTTCACAGCTATTTGTAAGGCCTCCTCAGACAGCCATTTGGCTGTTTTGCATTTCTATTTCTTGGGCATGATCTTGCTCCCTGTCTCCTGTACAATGTCATGAACCTCCGTTCATAGTTCATCAGGCACTCTATCTATCAGATCTAGTCCCTTAAATCTATTTTTTATTTCCACTGTATAGTCATAAGGGATTTGATTTGTGTCATACCTGAATGGTCTAGTGGTTTTCCCCACTTTCTTCAATTTAACTCTGAATTTGGCAATAAGGAATGCCAGATAACCTGACCTGCCTCTTGAGAAACCTGTATGCAGGTCAGGAAGCAACAATTACAACTAGACATGGAAAAACAGACTGGTTCCAAATAAGAAAAGGGGTACGTCAAGGCCGTATATTGTCATCCTGGTTATTTAACTTATATGCAGAGTACATCATGAGAAACGCTGGGCTAGAGGAAGCACAGGCTGGAATCAAGATTGCCAGGAGAAATATCAGTAACCTCAGATATGCAGATGACACCACCCTTATGGCAGAAAGTGAAGAAGAACTAAAGAGCCTCTTGATCAAAGTGAAAAAGGAGAGTGAAAAAGTTGGCTTAAAGTTCAACATTCAGAAAACTAAGATCATGGCATCCAGTCCCATCACTTCATGGCAAATATATGGGGAAACAGTGGAAACAATGGCTGACTTTATTTTTCTGGGCTCCAAAATCACTGCAGATGGTGATTGCAGCCATGAAATCAAAAGACGCTTACTCCTTGGAAGGAAAGTTATGACCAAACTAGAAAGGTCTATCTAGTCAACAGAATGGAAAGACTAGAGATCTCTTCAAGAAAATTAGAAATACCAAGGGAACATTTCATGCAAAGTTGGGCTCGAAAAAAGACAGAAATGGTATGGACCCAACAAAAGCAGAAGATATTAAGAAGAGGTGGCAAGAATACACAGAAGAACTGTACAAAAAAGATCTTCATGACCTAGATAATCATGATTGTGTGATCACTCACCTAGAGCCAGACATCCTGGAATGTGAAGTCAAGTGGGCCTTAGAAAGCATCACTATGAACAAAGCTAGTGGAAGTGATGGAATTCCAGTTGAGCTATTTCAAATCCTGAGAGATGATGCTGTGAAAGTGCTGCACTCAATATGCCAGCAAATTTGGAAAACTCAGCGGTGGCCACAGGACTGGAAAAGGTCAGTTTTCATTCCAGTCCCAAAGAAAGGTAATGCCAAAGAATACTCAAACTACTGCACAATTGCACCCATCTCACAAGCTGGTGAAGTAATGCTCAAAATTCTCTAAGCTAGGCTTCAGCAATACATGAACCGTGAACTTCCATATGGTCAAAGTGGGTTTAGAAAAGGCAGAGGAACCGGAGATCAAATTGCCAACATCTGCTGGATCATGGAAAAAGCAAGAAGAGTTCCAGAAAACATCTATTTCTGCTTTATTGACTATGCCAAATCCTTTGACTGTGTGGATCACAATAAACTGTGGAAAATTCTGAAAGAGATCGGAATACTAGACTACCTGACCTGCCTCTTAAGAAACCTATATGCAGGTCAGGAAGCAACAGTTAGAACTGGACATGGAACAACAGACTGGTTCCATATAGGAAAAGGAGTACATCAAGGCTGTATATTGTCACCCTGCTTATTTAACTTCTATGCAGAGTACATCATGAGAAATGCTGGACTGGAAGAAGCACAAGCTGGAATCAAGATCACTGGAAGAAATATCAAAAACCTCAGATATGCAGATGACACCACCCTTATGGCAGAAAGTGAAGAGGAACTAAAGAGCCTCTTGATCAAAGTGAAAGAGGAGACTGAAAAAGTTGGCTTAAAGCTCAACATTCAGAAAACAAAGGTCATGGCATCTGGTCCCATCACTTCATGGGAAATAGATGGAGAAACAGTGGAAGCAGTGTCAGACTTTATTTTTTTGGGCTCCAAAATCACTGCAGATGGTGATTGCAGCCATGAAATTAAAAGATGCTTACTCCTTGGAAGGAAAGTTATGACCAACCTAGATAGCATATTCAAAAGCAGAGACATTACTTTGCCAACAAAGGTCTGTCTAGTCAAGGCTATGGTTTTTCCATTGGGCATGTATGGACGTGAGAGTTGGACTGTGAAGAAAGCTGAGTGCTGAAGAATTGGTGCTTTTGAACTGTGGTGTTGGAGAAGACTCTTGAGAGTCCCTTGGCCTGCAAGGAGATCCAACCAGTCCATTCTGAAGGAGATCAGCCCTGGGTGTTCATTGGAAGGACTGATGCTAAAGCTGAAACTCCAGTACTTTGGCCACCTCCTGCGAAGAGTTGACTCATTGGAAAAGACTCTGATGCTGGGAGGGATTGGGGGCAGGAGGAGAAGGGGACGACAGAGGATGAGATGGCTGGATGGCATCACCGACTCGATGGACATGAGTTTGAGTGGACTCCGGGAGTTGGTGATGGACAGGGAGGCCTGGTGTGCTGCGATTCAAGGGATCGCAAAGAGTCGGACACAACTGAGCGACTGAACTGAAGTCAAGGCTATGTTTTTTCTAGTAGTCGTGTATGGATGTAAGAGTTGGACTATAAATAAAGCTGAGCACAGAAGAACTGATGCTTTTGAACTGTGGTATTGGAGAAGACTCTTGAGAGTCCCTTGGACTGCAAGGAGATCCAACCAGTCCATCCTAAAGGAGACCAGTCCTGGGTTTTCATTTGAGGGTCTAATGTTGAAGCTGAAACTCCAATACTTTGGCCACCTGATGCCGAGAGCTGACTCATTTGATAAGACCCTGATGCTGGGAAAGATTGAGGGCAGGAGGAGAAGGGGATGACAGAGGATGAGGTGGCTGGATGGCATCACCAACTCAATGGACATGGGTTTGGGTGGACTCCGGGAGTTGGTGATGGACAGGGAGGCCTGGCGTGCTGCGGTTCATGGGGTCGCAAGGAGTTGGACACAACTGAGCGGCTGAACTGAACTGAACTGAATCTGTATGCACTTTGTTTCCTTTCCTTATGTTGTTGTATTCTAGTACAGTGCTGAATAGTACTAATAAGGGACACCATTGCCTTATTTCTGATTTTAAGGGAAAAGCGACCTTTACCACAAATGGAAGTCAGTGTATAATGTATAAAAATCTTAAAGGCAATAAGTAGGCTGTTAAGCAAGTTATTTTAAAATATAGAATTAAGTATCAGATAAAACTGTCAAAAATAGTTTGCCACTGCGGAGTAGAATATTGATAATAAGGAGGAGTGATGAAGGGGCCTGCTATTTATTACTTTATCTTTCTGTACTTTTTGACTTGGAAAACATATGTTACTATGAGTATTTTAATAATTTTCTTCAAAATAATATAAGTAATTTTTATGAAGCCTATTTTGAAACCTAACTGGGGACAACTTATGTAAATCAGTTAACAGTTTTTGGCACATAGAAAGAAACCACTGAATGATATTTTAACATAACTGAAGAGAAAATTTTGATGATTTTAATACCAATCATACTAGTATTACTTTCATAGAGAATACCAACTGAAACAAAATTGATAAATTAAGTTGAGATTCATGGATGGATTTTAAAGGACTGATGGTAGGTAGGTGGTTTCTGGTTGCTTAATAAATCTGTATGGACAGTAGACAAACTTACAAAAGAATTTGATTTGGTTATGAAAGTCTTGCCTTACTGGGGTAGGTGGGCATTATCTTCTGATAGGCAGAAGAGGAAAAAGAAAATGGATTAGATTTTGTTTGTTTTTCCTCTCTGTTCGTTGCTCCAAAAAAGAGAAATGCAAAGACTCTGTGAAGAGTAAATTGTTTTGACAGTCACTCTGGACACATCTTTTTAGTTCTTTCTGAATAGTATCTAATTGGATGTTATTTCTGCAATGCTAAAAATTTAATTCATGTCCTTCTCCTTTCTTCTTTCCATTTTTCTCATTGGATAGTGAATCAATATAAAGTCAATATATTAAAACCGTAAGATCAGTATAATTCAACACATACCTTTCTCCCATCTAAAAACTGTATCCTTCCAAGAGAAGTCTTTTCTTCTCACAAAAAGTGATACGCACTTTAGACTCTATGTATCAATCATAAAACACATCTTTTTTTTCCCCTCTTCGGTGATAAGAATTGAATATGAGGACTTTAGCTTTAAAAAGTAAGGCAGACTAGACCCTGAAAGACCATCCTTCTATTGGACAACTAGGTCCTTGAGAAAACTTCAGTACACTTTGAGGTATGCAGTAAATGAAAGAAAATTTCTAGACACCTCTCAGATTCTCCATCTTAAACACTACTACCTCCTACCACTTTGAGAGGAGATTAAAAAAAAAAAAAAAGACTACAGAAACAAAGGAGCCCTGAAAAGTAAGGCGTCAAAAGGTGACCTTTCTCTGAAGGAAAATTGTACTATCAGACTGTGTTTCTTTTTTGTGCTGCATAACATATGACCACAAACTTAATAACTTAGAGCAAAATACATTTACTATCTCACTGTTTCTGTGGATTGAGAGTCTTAGATTAGCTGAGTCCTCTGCAAGGTTGCAACCAAGCTATCAACAAGGTCCAGGTTCTCTAGAGGCTTATTGGAGAGGGTTTGTTTCTAGGTAGACTAATGTTGTTGGAAAAATGTATTTTCTTGCAGTTATGAGACTCATAACAGCTTCTTTCTTCAAGGTCAACAAGGAGGGCAAGATTTTAGAACAAGTAGGTTAAGATAATGAAGTCATATAATGTAATACAATGGTAGGAATGTCATACAATCATCTTTGCCATATTATGTTGGTTGGAAAAAAGTTATAGATCGTGCCCATACTCAAGGAGAGGGAATTATACAAGGACATGTACACCAGCAGGTGGGGATCATGGTTGTCATCTTAAAATCTGTCCACCGTAAGACCTATTGATCAGGAGTCTAAGGACGATAGAATGGACAAGCGTGGAACTTGAAATGTCTTCATTTGGCCAACAGCTCCAGTCAATTCAATTCAGTTGCTCAGTTATGTCCAACTCTTGGGCTCCAAAATCACTGCAGATGGTGACTGCAGCCATGTAATTAAAATACGCTTGATCCTTGGAAGAAAAGCTATGACCAACCTTGTCAACATATTAAAAAAGCAGCACGTCAGGCTTCCCTGTCCATCACCAACTCTCAGAGCTTGTTCCAACTCATGTCCATCGAGTCCATGATGCCATCTCATCCCCTTCTCCTCCTGCCTTCAGTCTTTCCCAGAATCAGGGTCTTTTCCAGTGAGTCAGCTCTTCTCATCAGGTGGCCAAAGTATTGGAGTTTAAGCTTCAGCATCAGTCCTTCCAGTGAATATTCAGGACGGATTACCTTTACAATTAACTGTTTGGATCTCCTTGCAGTCCAAGGGACTCTCAAGGGTCTTCTCCAACACCAGTTCAAAGGCATCAATTCTTCAGAGAACAGCTTTCCTTATAGTCCAACTCTCACATCCATACATGGCTACTGGAAAAACCATATCTTTGACTAGACAGACCTGTGTCAGTAAAATAATGTCTCTGCTTTTTAATATACTGACGAGGTTGGTCATAGCTTTAGTTCCAAGGAGCAAGCGTCTTTTAATTTCAGGGCTACAGTCACCATCTGCAGTGATTTTGGAGCCCAAGAAAATAAAGTCTGTCATTGTTTCCATTGTTTCCCCATCTATTAACCATGAAGTGATGGGACTGGAAGACATGATCTTAGTTTTCCAAAAGTTGAGTTTTAAGCCAGCTTTTGCACTCTCCTCTTTCACTTTCATCAAGAGGCTCTTTAGTTCCTCTTCACTTTCTGCCATAAGGGTGGTGTCATCTGCATATCTGAGGTTATTGATATTTCTCCCTGCAGTATTGATTCGAGCTTGTGCTTCATCCAGCCCAGCATTTCACATAATGTCCTCTGCATATAAGTTAAATAAGCAGGGTGACAATATATAGCCTTGATGTACTCCTTTCCCAATTTGGAGCCAGCAACTCCAAAGGGCATAAAATGATCATCAACTGTCCATAACACTATACGGCTTCTTTTAAAGAAACATGGAAGGAGGTATGCAAGTCTTTTCAGATATTTAACTACATAAGAATCATCATATTGGTCCCAAAGAGCTTATACCAATTTATATTTCAAAGCCATCTCTTGATGATAACTTCTCAATTTAGGCTTCCAGAATCCATACATAATATGATCAGTGAAACATGGGTTTATTGTAACAAATGCAAAGAAATACATAAGGAAGTAAAGTGAATGAGATTCTACAAAGGCAACATGCTTTTGTAGCTCCCATAGCATTTAATTATTGAAATTATTGAAAAGCAACATGCTTTTATGCTCCCATAGCATTTAATTATTGAAATTATCAGAAATAGTTTATAAACTATGAACTAAGTATTGCAAAAATAAAAAATGAGATTTTATTTTAAACTAACTTACTAAAAAATAGCAAGCCATATTGTAAAAAATAATTTTTCATGAAAAATTATCAAAGTCAGAGAATCAGGTAAAGAGTTAAAAAGCAGATTAGGTACTACTAAGAGTACCTAAAAGAGAGAATTAAAATACATTGAAAAATAAATTAAAAGAAGACACACAATCTATTGCATGAAAAGGAAAGAAGATGAGAGTTTTTTGTTTTTTTTTTTAATGGCCTGAACAATGGGGAAAGCAGAATGAGATAGTATAAGGTATGCTGCAGTCCATGGGGTCGCTAAGAGTCGGATACGACTGAGCATCTTCACTTTCACTTTTCACTTTCATGCATTGGAGAAGGAAGTGGCAACCCACTCCAGTGTTCTTGTCTGGAGAATCCCAGGGATGGGGAAGCCTGGTGGGCTGCCGTCTATGGGGTCCCACAGAGTTGGACACGATTGAAGCGACTTAGCAGCAGCAGCAGCAGGATGAAAAGATGGATAGTATGAAAGATAAGTTATATTTGAAGAGATAATAGCTGTGATTTTTCTCAGATTTGAGGAAAAATACCAGTCTACAGAGGCAAGAGATGAAATTAATCCCAAGTGGAATAATAAATAAAATGAAGTAATATCAATGAATAAAATGAAACACACCTACATCCATGGTAGTAAAACTTCAGAATACCAAGGTGATTTTAAAATTTATAGAGAATAGCAAAGGCCTGATAGGAACCAACACATTACTCAAGATGAAGAACAAAACAGGACCATGTAGAACAGCTCTACCGTGTAGTAAGTCTTGTTATAATGCTGTTTTAATTAAGGCGGTGGTGTAGTTTTGTTGGAAAGGGACTGGTGAAACATGCACACACGTACACTCACACACAAAGACAGAGAGAGAGCCCCAAAATAGAGCCACACATCTATGAAAAGACAGGGTATGACAGAAATAGCCTTGCACACCATGAGGAAATGAAGGAATAATTTAATAAGTGATGCATTTATCAATTTGGATAAAATTAAATTGCACCTTGACCACACACCATACAGAAAAATATATGCCGGATGGCTGTGTCCTTAAATGTAAGAGGTGAAGCATGAAATTTTTGATGAGAATTGTATGAGAACAACTTCTGATTTGTGGTTAGGAAATTATTTAAAATACTGGACATAGGAAATAAGATGGATAAATTTTGCTATATTAAAAATTAAGAAATTCTGTTTATAAAAAGGCACCATGAAGAAAGTGCACGTCAACCCAATGTTGTAGATAGTATTTATAATTTATGTATTTAGGATCACAAAGAGTTGTACGTGGCTTAGCGACTGAGCAACAACAACATATGTAACCAATAATGAAATGGTATCTAAAGGAGAAATACACAGCTCATTAAGAAAACATAAAGTAATCCAGGGAAAAATGGCAAAAAACAGTAGTAGACATATTACAAAAGAGAAAACATGAAGAGACAATACACATATAAAATTATGTGATCTTATGATGACAGCAGTACAAATTAAATCACAGTAAATTATCATTGGTACTACTTTTTTGACCACAAAATAAGTCTGCCAAGGATCAGAGGTTGAAATATAAACTTATAAAAGCACATTGGAAATAATTTTGTCCTGTCTTAGAAGATTGAATATAAAATCCCCACCATCTGGCAATTTTATTCAAGGTATCAATCTGGGAAAATTAGTGCATTTATGTACCAATAGATATTTTTTAAAGTCATAACATCATCATTCATAATAGAAATATGAAATGAAAATGACATAAATGTTCATCAACATGAAAATGTATCAATTATAGCATGTTCACTCAATGGAAAATTATACAACAGCATGTCAGTGATGCTTAAAAGTATAATTTTAGGTTAAAAAGTCAGTCATAAGAGAGAACTAGACATAATGATTCCATTTTTGTAAAGCTGAAAACCAAGCAAAAACAGAATGTTATTTAGTAATGTGTGTTACTAATCATAATGATAATAATAATGGTTAACAATTAAGATTGTCACAGTGCTTGCCATATGCAAGGCCTCTTTCTACATGCTAAGATGTATTAGCCAGTGTCATTCTTATATGAGATAGATGCTGTTATCAATAATTATCCCCAAAATAATAATTTGGAAACTGAGGTAAAAGGGGTTAATGTAGACTAAGAGTCAGCATTCTTAACCATTATGCTACACCACACAGAAGTGATAACTAGGAGATGTATGTAAAGCAGGGAGATGGGATGGCGAGGAGCACACAGACTGATGCAAAAGTATTGGTAACAGTTAAGTTTTTGGTCCAATGCTGAGCAATAGGTACACATTTTAATATTTTCTACCCTAACATTCATATATATATATATAGATTATACATACTGTGCTTTCGAATGTGTATAAATGTTTTTGAAAGAACAGAATTTTATGGCATTAGGCCATCACCTGACTATCTGCTTCCAGTATCTTATTAAATTTAGCCATCTGCTTTGCCCTACAATTGTACTTACTGGTGGGTTTCTTGTGAAAGAAAGTGAAAGTGAAGTCACTCAGTAGTGTCTGACTCTTTGGGACCATGGACTGTAGCCTACCAGGCTCCTCAGTCAATGGGATTTTCCAGGCAAGAGTACTAGAGTGGGTTGCCATTTCCTTCTCCAGGAGATCTTCCCAACCCAGGAATTGAACCCTAGTCTCCTGCATTGTAGGCAGACGCTTTACTGTCTGAGCTGCCAGGGAAGTCCACCAGGGTCTCTTGTAAGCATCACCAATTGTGTACTTTGCAGTACCCGGCATTGTCCTAAACATTTTATATGTTTCTTTCTCTTATTCTTCACAGTAATCTCATGATGTAAGTATTTTTATCAGTATTGTTCCAATTTTACTGTTAAAAAAAGAAAAAAAAAAAAAAAAAAACGTATAGAAGTCAAGTAACTTAATCAAGTCACACAGCTAGGTAGTACCAAAATCAGATTTTTATCCATCCTATCATAAAATCTGTTTTTATGAGCACAGGTTATTCTCATCTACCTAAAGCAGAATAGTAAATTAATTACAAAATAGACTTCTCCAAAGTTAACATACATGACTTTTTTGTTAGCTATTACTAAGCCACTGGTTTCTAAGCATCATTTTATTTACCCTTTGCTCAAGGTAAATTTATATACATTTACAGAAGTCCAGTATATAAAATAGATAAAATTTCTCTGGTTGGAGTAGATGAAAACCCACCTATATTGATGTTCAGAGGTTCTGCCAAATCTATTTGTAAAACTTACAACAGTTTTTGCACAGTTGAGTGTTAGTGATAGATTGGATTGTTGTGTCCCTTTCTATTATAGAAATGTATATACATGCCCTTTGCCAAGATATTTAGGCATACCTAGCTTTAATGTAGACAGAATATGTTTTCCATCCTTGTCTGTCGCGCTCCCTATCTGTCGCTGTTGAACTTGGCCATGTGACTTGCCTTTGCCAATGGAATAGTAGCAAATGTGACATAAGAAAGACTTTAAATGCTGCTGTGTACTCTGGCTTTGATTCTTGTGTTCCTGCCATTGCAATAAGAAGAGCATGCTCTGAATAACTATTTGTTCTACAATGGAATATGTGGAATAAATCCAACCCGACCTGCAGATGAACTCACTGAGCCTGATTAAGCCCAACCAGGAACAGTCAAAATTCACTTGACCCACAGACATAGAAACAAAAAAAAAGTTTGCCATGGTAAGCCACTGAGATTTAGGGATTGTTTGTTATATAGCATTATTACAGTAAAAGCTGCCTAATGCAATAAGTGTATTGTAATTCAGAAAATAGTATTAACAAAAGCATAGACGTCTAAAATATAGCAAGTTCTTCAGTATTTAAAATACTTCCATGAGAGTCAGTACCATGCAGTGAAAGAAGAAGAGCCTCCAGTATCTGGCAGACTTGGTTAAAGGCTGAAATTAATGAGTATCTGGACCTCAATTCCACATCTAACAAAGGGACACGTGGGTTTGCGGGGGGGGTGTGTGTGTGTGTATACATATATATATGTATAAGTTTAGAGCATGTAGACATTTAACAAATGGTGGTTTATTATTGTATCATTATTAAGCAAATAATGGAGACACAAGAACCTCTTTTCAAAAGAGCATCTTGAGAACAGAGATATATTACTCTATTTTATCCCCATTTTTGTTCCAAGAAAGAGAGAGTGACAGGGTCACTGTATCTATGACACATACTCAAAATTCAGTGTTAGGAGAAACCCCAAACTGTGCCCCAATAACTTGAGAACTTTGTCCTGTTTCTTATTTTCCTGAGAGTAATGCCAGCAGAGGAAAGGGCCTTGTTTATTTAACTGTGATCCCACAGTGCCTATTTGACAACAAACATTTAACTTTCCATTTCCTTATTATTAAAGATTCTGAAGATGCATGAAGTTTCTTGTCAAAAATTTACTTATCTATTATGCACCACTAAATTTGTGTGGTGTCCTACATTTGAACTCATCTTCTACAACACAGAGAATCTGTTGAAAAATGTCTCTTTTTTCACGGCCTTCATGATACAGTGACTCACTCCCTTGTGGGTGGTAGGTAACTCTGCCCTTGGTCACTGAGTGAATGATTTGGAAAGCTTCTGTGGCTGAATGTATTTGAGTTAAATGATGCAGTAGGAAAGATGGAGGTCATGGAAAGAGCATGGCACTGCAGATTGTCAAATGATGCATGGCAGCCTTCTGGAATGTGGTGCAGATGGAAAGGCTATGAATATGTTTCAGGTACTGCAGAAATTAGAACAAGCAGAAATCCACACAGGTTCCCCCTGGACATTGGGATCTGGTGTCAGTGTTCTTAGAAATACAGATGGTGTTACAATACACCTAATAGCCTTAACTCTGACCATCTGGACCCTAAAAAGACCGCTTGCTTGGATTCCCTAATCAGTGACCATGTTTTACTGCGTGGGAAGCAACTAGACATAATGTTTCTGGACTTTTTTTTTTAACTGATAACCTTGGCATTCCTATTTTCTTTCTGTGAAGTGATCCCTCCACCCCTGTCACATCTAACCCTCTCTGCTCTGAGCTGATTGGGACACCTGATTCCAAGTAATTCTACTCTGTCCCTCATTCATCATATGGGAACAAATTTGTAGATGGGGACTCTGAGCAGCTCCCATCCTCCAAGATAAGGTGATATGCTCATAAATAATTTGGTTCTGTCAACAAGCAGCAGAAGAAACATCGGACATGAGCTTTTACTGTTGTCTGTGTTGCATGACTTAAGAGGAAGGCATTACCTCTCTGAGCTGCAGCAGAGCCAATGCAAAGCAATCACTCAAGATACAATCCCATTGGAGTGGCAGGTAATTCTTGGTAGTATTGATTTGTGTTTTGCTCTCCTGCCCGTTTTAGGAGAGTACCCAGGCTGCCGTGTTCATGTTTGCCTCAGGAGAACTTCATGTTACCAGGTTTGATAGCTGAGGCTGCTGGGCTTTACTTCTACAACTGAGTTTCTGGAAAAACTACTAGTGAGCAATTTAAACAGCAGCGGGGAATTTAAAAAAAAAAAAGCACTGGTTGAATTCTGTTCTCCTAAAAGATATGTTGAAGCCCTACCTCTCAATACTTATGAATGTAATCTAATTTAGAACCTTTGCAGTAATCAAATTAAGGTGAGGTCATACTGGATTAGGATGGGCATTAAATCTAATGATTAATGTCCTTAGGAAAAGACTATGTAAGTAAAAATGCAGACACACACAGGGAGACCACTGTATGAAAAGGAGGCAAAAATTGTAGTGATACAGCTGCAAGTCAGGGGACACCAAGGATTGCCAGCAACCACCAGAAGCTAGGAGAGAATCGCAGGACAAATTCTCTGTTTGAGCCTCCAGAAGAAGCCAAGCTTGCTAACACCTGGATCACAGACTTCTAGCCTCCAAATTTGTGAGAAAACATTATTTTTGTTGTTTCAAGCATCCTAAATCATCTGCAGTTTCTAAAACTTATCATTTTCCTTGTACTCAGTTACCAAAAACTAGTTAAGATTAAGTAGGAACGTCTTAAGTATCTTACTGATATAACACGGTATATATTTCAACATGAAGACCTCCATCAGGTTCTTACTATGAAAAATAATGATAAAAAATACAGTTTATAATTGTTGTACTTGAAAAGAGTTCATAACTGATTGTTCCTGTCTCTACATTTTCTTTCTTTTTTTTACCAGCACAGTTAGTGGGGTGGAAAGGATGTGGCCCTAGAGAAACACCCTTCCTAAGCATCATCCTGCAAGTTCACTTTTTTCTTGGCCTACCTGTACTTTCAGAATGATTTGCAGTTAGAATTTCTATGATGATATGCATTTTATTTTCTCAGATGGAATCCATGACCTGAGATTAATACAGTCATTCCACTGAGGTAGATAGGACTCTTAACAAGATTAGGAGAATTATGGCTAATCTAATCCTTGGCTAGTAACATTGGCAGAAAGTGGGAAAGAAAGATCATTTGCATGTAGTAAGGGATAATGAGGATCAGAAAAGACACTGGGTTCCAAACTTACTGCATAAATGCCAAAACATTACAGGTAGGTAACCCATGGCCAAGAAGAGTTCTATAGAGAAGATGTAGATTGGGGGAGATAAAATTATTATTAAATCCCAGGATTCTACATAATCTCATTTCTGCATCCTGCGATTATTCCTATTATGTGAAGTATCTATGAGTTGGATGGTAGCAACTCATTAAG
Organism: Bos indicus x Bos taurus; assembly: GCF_003369695.1. Lineage (NCBI taxonomy): Eukaryota > Metazoa > Chordata > Mammalia > Artiodactyla > Bovidae > Bos > Bos indicus x Bos taurus. Next base: position 100,164,957 of record NC_040080.1, read on the forward strand.
AAGAACCAACCTGGCTTAATAAATAAGACTTTGGAAGATATGTCATTCAGTTACATAAAAGAGTTTTTCATTTCACCTAAAGTTACCTTCTTGAACTTTGCAGGTGCAAATGATAGTAGATTGTACATTGAGCACTAATAATTGACACAGATGGCTTATTTTTAGCAAAGCAGCTCCCAGAATACTTTACAGCACCTACACACAGAAAGAAATCTACATCTTAAAAAATACAGCGAGGCTGTCAATTTGAACATGCAGTTGCATAATAAACTTTATCAAGAACTTATTTCAGAAAATAGGGCTATACCCCAAGAACTTTTCCTTGATGCTTTCATGTAGACCATTTTGACAAATCAATTTTCTCCCCAGAGATGTTTTTATGAATATAAAAGGCATAAAATACTTTAAGCATTTACCTGGTATATTTGTCCAATAATTTATGAGGAATTTAATATTTATAATATTATTTCCCAGGGAAAAAGGAGAAGACTGAAATTCTTAGAAGTATTTAGGATGTAATACTTTATATCATGACCTCAAGAAATATACAGTCTAATCAGGAAAAATTAAATTTAAATGGAGATGGAATTGACTACCCACTCCAGTATTCCTGCCTGGGAAATCCCGTGGAAGAGGAGTCTGGCAGGCTACAATCCACGAGGTCACGAAAAAGTTGGACACGACTAAACAACAGCACCACAAAGGAGAATCAGCTCAATTTGTTTAATTGTTTAATTTAATTCAATTGTTTCATTTAATTGTTTAATATTGATTTTTCTTATTTGAAGATTTCTTAGATCTTTTTTCTTTACCACGTTCAAACTATGTGCAAATAAATGGTAAATGAAAGCCTAAGAAGCAATGTCTTTATGTATTTCTTAGCATTCTTTTCAGTAACCCATATGCTGCACCAACCTGATCTTCATAAACAGTGACACCTAGCATATATGAGGTCCTCTAGAGTGCAGTTGTACAACTTAAACAAAAATACCTTTCAAAAATACATATGGAATTGGTCTCTTCCCTTTATATCTGCCTTGGAATATTCTACAAAGACTAAATTCTAAAGATGTTTTTCCCACCCTTCTCTGAAAGGAAAATCCAGCTCATAAAAGAGAACCCAACTCAATTTGTCATGCTTCTGTTTTCACAAAACACACATTGAGTTTTGTTGTAGAGATTTCTTAGAGCACCTCTTGACATTACACATTCAGACAGAGGTCAGAGTCCCCTGTCCTAATCCTCAATCTTTGGCATCTTAAGGCTTCAGTTAATGTCCATCTCTTTCAAGATTGCTAGGTGAAGTGAAGTCAAGATTTTGCAGTTAGGAATAATAGTTCCCACTTAATTTTCACTCAATCTGTTATTTTAAAAAAATCTAAGCTGCTGTAACAAAACCACCTCAAAATATAATAGTTAAAATACATAGCTGTTTATTTTTCCATGTTGTAACAGTTCAAGAGGGTAGGCAGGTTCTATTCCATAATGTTGTTTGGGGACCCAGGCTGGTACAGCAGTTCTTCTGTCTCCAACAAGTGGCCTCCAAGCTTGCCTTATTCATGGTTCTTTCTCCTATGAAGATCAATGTGAATCTAGTTATGTCTATCCAGTGCAAAAGGGGAAAGAGAAACTGTCCAAGATTACCAATATTTTTTTTAAATGAGGTATAATTTGTATACATCACTTAGATTCACTTTTCACCAGGGAAAATTGATTTATGGATCTGCACAGCTGTTTAGCAGGCTGTTAAATAGTCTTTCAGGACAGCCATGAGGGAAGAGATTATTAGGAAACAGCTAAGAGTTTGCACACTCAGAAGTTCATAGCAGCAATATTTATAATAGCAAAGAAATGAAAGCAACGTAAGTGTCCATCAACAGGTGAATGTATAAAAAAAAATTCTCCATAATTTAAATCAACATCTTCTTCCAACAACTGTGAATAACTTAGCCAGAAATCTATTTGGGGGTCTAGATCACCCATATAAGGTCTAAATGTCTTACTTCTGATGCTTGAATATGTACCTCTTTATGGACTGTGAAGAAGGCTGAGCACCGAAGATTGATGCTTTTGAACTGTGGTGTTGGAGAAGACTCTTGAGAGTCCCTTGGACTGCAAGGAGATCAGCCCCGGGATTTCTTTGGAGGGAATGATGCTGAAGCTGAAACTCCAGTACTTTGGCCACCTCATGCGAAGAGTTGACTCATTGGAAAAGACTCTGATGCTGGGAGGGATTGGGGGCAGGAGGAGAAGGGGACGACAGAGGATGAGATGGCTGGATGGCATCACTGACTCGATGGACGTGAGTCTGAGTGAACTCTGGGAGTTTGTGATGGACAGGGAGGCCTGAGTGCTGCGATTCATGGGGTTGCAAAGAGTCAGACATGACTGAGTGACTGAACTGAACTGAACTGATGATAGAATTACGTTTTCTATGAGATGCAATTTTCCATGACTATCCTGTTATCTTCAGACAAGATATTAATTGCCTTACCTCTCTGTTGGTGCTAAGTACTATAAAGAAACACACCGTAACATAAATGCTAAAAATACATGGTAGCTCACTGAAGATACTGATTGCTGTTCATTCTCTAAACTTGTCAAGTTTTGAGGGCAACCTATTGATGCATGTGCTTGATTTCCATAAAGTACAAACAAAACTAGTGAAGGTGATGGAATTCCAGTTGAGCTATTTCAAATACTGAAAGATGATGCTGTGAAAGTGCTATATTCAATATGCCAGCAAATTTGGAAAACTCAGCAGTGGCCACAGGACTGGAAAACATCAGTTTTCATTCCAGTCTCAAAGAAAGGCAATGCCAAAGAATGCTCAAACTACCACACAATTGCACTTATCTCACACGCTGGAAAAGTAATGCTCAAAATTCTCCAAGCCAGGCTTCAACAGTACATGAACTGAGAACTTCCAGATGTTCAAGCTGGTTTTATAAAAGGCAGAGGAACCAGAGATCAAATTGCCAACATCTATTGGATCATAGAAAAAGCAAGCGAGTTCCAGAAAAACATCTATTTCTGCTTTATTGACTATGCCAAATCCTTTGACTGTGTGGATCACAACAAACTGGAAAATTCTGAAAGAGATGGAAATATCAGACAACCTGACCTGCCTCCTGAGAAATCTGTATGCAGGTCAAGAAGCAGCAGTTAGAACGGGACATGGGATAACAGACTGATTCCAAATTGGGAAAGGAATACATCAAGGCTGTATATTGTCACCCTGCTTATTTAACTTATATGCAGAATACATCATAAGAAATGCCAGACTGGATGAAGCACAAGCTGGAATCAAGATTGCCGGAAGAAATATCAATAACCTCAGATATGCAGATGACACCACCCTTATGGCAGAATGTAAACAAGAACTAAAGAGCCTCTGGATGAAAGCAAAAGAGGAGAGTGAAAAAGTTGGCTTAAAACTCAACATTCAGAAAGCTAAGATTATGGCATCTGGTCCCATCACTTCATGGCAAGTAGATGGGGAAACAATTAAAACAGTGACAGACTTTATTTTTTGAGCTCCAAAATCACTGCAGATGGTGACTGCAGCCATGAAATTAAAAGACACTAGCTCCCTGAGAGAAAAGTATCACCATCCTAGACAGCATATTAAAAAGCAGAGACATTACTTTGCAACAAAGTTCCATCTAATTAAAGCTTTGTTTTTTTTTTTTTTTTCAGTACTCATGTATGGGTCGGAGAAGGCAATGGCACCCACTCCAGTACTCTTTGCCTGGAAAATCCCATGGATGGAGGAGCCTAGTAGGCTGCAGTCCATGGGGTCGCTAGGAGTCCGCCACGACTGAGCGACTTCACTTTCACTTTTCACTTTCATGCATTGGAGAAGGAAATGGCAACCCACTCCAGTATTCTTGCCTGGAGAATCTCAGGGATGGGGGAGCCTAGTGGGCTGCCATCTATGGGGTCGCACAGAGTTTGACACGACTGGAGCGACTTAACAGCAGCAGCAGCATATATGGGTATGAGAGTTGGACTATAAAGAAAGCTGAGCACTGAAGAATTGATGCTTTTCAACTCTGGTGTTGAAGAAGACTCTTGACAGTCCCTTGGACAGCAAGGAAATCCAATCACTCCATCCTAAAGGAAATCAGTCCTGAACATTCATTGGGAGGACTGATGCTGAAGCTGAAACTCCAATACTTTGGCCACCTGATGGGAAGAAGTGACTCATTGGAAAATACCCTAATGCTGGAAAATATTGAAGGCAGGAGGAGAAGGGGACAACAGAGGATGAGATGGTTTGATGGCCTTCACCAACTGAACAGACATGAATTGAGCAGGCTCCAGGAGTTGGTGATGGACAGGGAAGCCTGGTGTGCTGCAGTCCATGGGGTCACAAAGTGTCAGACATGACTGAGAGACTGAATTGAACTGAACAGCCTTCTCAGATCTGATCTTAGTCATAATTATGGAAATAAATGCTATTAAACATGACAGTCTGTATGCTTGTCTCTGGGTATTGCCTGATACTTTCAGGAAAGCAAAGACCACAACTTCTGGTGGCGAGATAGTAGCTTCACTTAAAACATTGGACTAAACTTCATGTGGGAAGAACAGATTATGTCTGATTCTTGTTTGTACCCCAGAATGCTGCATAGCACCTGATACCTCAGAAGTACTCAAAAAGTGTTTTTTATAACCGTGCTAGACTCATGGCAAGGGCTTCCCTGGTGTCTCAGTAGTAAAGAATTCACCTGCCAATGCAGGAGACACAGGTTTGATACTAGGGTTGGGGAGATCCCCTGGAGGAAGAAATGGCAGCCCACTCCAATATTATTGCCTGGAGAATCCCATGGACAGAGGAGCCTGGTGGACTACAGTCCACGGGGTCGTAAAGAGTTGGACAGGACTGAGCGACTAAACAATAACAAGACTCAGGGTAGTTGTGGTAGGCAAACTGATGCCCATCCACCCAGCGAAGATATCAATGTCCTAATCCCTGGAGTCCACACATGTGTTAGATTGCATGCTAATGTATGACCTAAAATAGAAAACATTATCCTAGATTATCTGGAAAGTTCCAATATAATTGTGAAATAGAGATGAAGGAGACAAAAGAGTCCGAATCCGAGAGATAGCATGCTGAGAAAGATAATGCCTCTGCTGACTGTGAAGAAAGAAGAGATCCTGGAGCCAAGGCAGCAGGACAATCTCTAGAAAGAAGCTAGAGAAGGTAAGAGAACAGATTCTTGCCTAGAAACTTGGGCAAGAAGCACATCTCTGGTAACATCTTCATTTTAGCCCAGTGCAACCCATGTTGGACTTACAACCTCCAAACTATAAGATGATAAATTTGTGTTTTGTTTTTGTTTTCAGGCATAAAGTTTGTGGTAATTTGTTACAGCAGCAGTGTGGCACTAACAAATAACAGAATGTTACAGGGCTATCCTTAGAGGCTATATTGTGTGTGCTACGTCACTTCAGTCGTGTCGAACTCTTTGCGACCCCAGGGACTGTAGCCCACCAGGCTCCTGTGTCCATGGAATTTTCCAAGCAAGAATACTGGAGTGGGTTGCCACTTCTTCCTCAAGGGCATCTTCCTGACCCAATGACTGAGCCAGCATCTCTTTCGTCTCCTGAATTGGCAGGCAGGTTCTTTACCACTAGCACCACCTGGGCCCGGATTTAAATGTGGGGTCAGCCATCATCTACTTGGGTGACTTGGAAGCCACCCAACTCTCCAAGTTTCAGTTTTCTCAAGTGTCAAATAGGATAATTGCCCTTAACCACACAGGCCTTTTATAAGAATTAAATAAAGCACTTAAAACAGTGTCTGGCACAACCTGTTTTTTAAAACATTTGCTATTTTTATCATTGTTTTGTAATTATCATAATGTTATTTTAGTAAGGCCAGCTATTTCACCCCCACCCACCCACCTCTTCTCCAGCTTCATTCGTGAAGAATTTGAAAAGGCTTACAGAAAATATATATGAGGGATTAATAGAAGGCAAAAATTAAGATCTTATGATCTACAAATTATAATGTAAGCATCAGGAACTATAAACCAAAACTCTTGTACTGAATTATCCTCCCTAGTTGTTGTGGTTAGGTTCATGTCTCATAGAGAAACCTGTACATAAATAACTAGAATGGACAAAAAGTGACATGAATCATTTAAGGCTTGAACGGTGTACTTTGACAGCTGTCACCTAGGTAGATCATAGCAAAGTTTCAGGAAAGTAGAAGTAAATAGAGTGGGCCTGAGAAAATTATCAGGATTTAAATAAGTGAACAATGGAAAAAAACAAAGAAACAAACATAAAGAGTAGATCCTTTCCATAGAACACATCAACAGCATACCTCGACACAGCGCTCAGCAAGCTTACTCTTTTCTAAACAAAACCACCCACGTCACACTCTATCCCACCTCTCACATATCTTCCCAAATGTATGCTTAGTCATTCAGACTGACTCTCATCTAAATTCCTTTTCACTCTCCCCAGCTGTATATAAATATTTCCTCAGCTACAAGGCTTCCTGTTGCGCCCTGTTCCTCCTCAGGCATGCTTGCCTTGAAAGGTTGAATACTTGCCTGCTCAAGAAATCAATCAGTGTTGCTGTATCCCTTTGTTCAGAAAAGTGGACTGCTTCAAACCTTGTAGTAAGTCCCTTCAACCATAATTCTCTAACCCTTCAATCATAGTTCTTATAAAAGAAGTGGCAGCATCTTCCTGGACTTAGCAGTTGTGATCAAATATACCCCTCTCAAAATTACTGAGAACCTTCTCTTAGAATGTGAGAGAGCAGACTTCTGAATACAGAAATCTTGATCCTTTATAGTTGTAAAAATTACCTATAATAAACTTTGACTGCATGATACCTAGGTTATAGAAAATGTACCTACCTTCCAAAGTATCAGGCCTTCTTGATAGTTGAGTTAAAGTCTAGTTTCTGGATAATTTCAGAGTGACTATTCTGAGGTCCGGCAGCACATATAATAAGAACATGTGAAACATTTAAATTTAGCCCCAAAGTGACCTGGAAACAATAAGTTTTAATGTTTGTTTTACTCTTGGCAAGAAAAAGGAAAAACACAAACACACACACACACGTACAAGAGAGTAATTTCAACTAGTCCTGCTTGAAGTGTTAGAATCAATTTATGCATTCAACAAACATTTCTTGAGCTTTTATTTCAAGAGAATTTGAATCATAAAAGTTAGAAAAATAGAAAATTATTCATTCTTATACAAATGAGCTCTCAATCTAGTAGTGAGGTAGAACCACGAAAAATTTACAGCAGACAGGTGCAAGATCACAGCTAGAAACAAACTGTAACAAGTAGGGAAAAGTATGAACCCTGGAGTACGGTGCTCTTGACACACCAGAGAAACAAACTTTTTTTTTTTTTTCAGAAGTAATAATTGACTATTTTTGTGGGAGGGGATTTTTTGCCTCTTTATATTTTCTCCTCTACCCATGCATGTGTGTGTGCTCATGGGCAAGAAAAAATATATATCATGCCCAAGCTTCCATCTTTCTTTACCCATGTCTTGGCAGCTTTTAAAGAAAAGAGCTATTAATCTTATTAATCAAATTCCAGAATATTCACTGCTGCATTCTAATGCAATAGTTCCTGAGTATAAAAGGCATGAGACCATACTCATCGCCTGTTCTTTCTTCCGTTTCATTTCTCTCACTTCCTGCTCCTATGAGGTCAGCATGGGAACATGACCACTCTCATCCAGACAACTACTCTGATGATTCAGATATTCTAGAGTCTAGAAATGGAGTCAGAAGCCCCTTTTATTCTAAACTCAAGCTATGTGCTATGTCACAAGTCACCAGAGATGATGGATAGTGGAACAATAGAGGGTAATTTCCCAGAAATCAAAATAATCATATTTCCCCATTTGGCTATAATTCCTTGTTCTCTCACTTTCTAATACAGAACTTCAAGGAGGAGGATGAGTAGGTGTTTGGATTCAGGGACGAAAACCACCCCAAACTCCATTGTCAAAAACAGCTTGAGCTGAGTCTTAAATGAAAAGTAGGATTTTCTAAGCAAGGGGTAGGAGGTGGGGGTGGGAGGTAGCTGGAACAGGCAGCATATGGAGAGCATTTGAGAGCTGAGCAAACGGCATCAGCCAAAGTGTGATACAACTTTGGAGACCATGGAGAAGAGCAAAAGATAGCAAGGCTGGATAGGCCTGGGTCCAGGTCAAAAAGATCTGACTGTTATGCTAACATGTTTGGATTTTATTCTGTAGGCTATCAGAAGCAAGTGAAGGAATTTAAATTGAAGAAAAAGATAATAAACCAGTCTCTTAAAAAGTATCTTTGACGGCCGTAGGACTAATCAATAGGAGAAAATGAGAGCAGCCAGGAAATAACTGTGATAATCTAGGTAAAAGAGAGCAGTGATGCTATGGACTGAACGTATTCTTCCAAAATTCATATGTTGGAATTCAGATGTCCAGTATGATGATTTTGGAGATGGGATATTTGGGAGGTAATAAAGTCTTAAGGTTAGAGCTTGCATGAATGAAATCAGCCCCTGTAAGAGAAGACATGAGAGAAGTGTTCTGTCTGTGTCATGTGAGGATAAAGCAAGAAGGTTACTGTCTGCAAGCCAGGAAGAGAGTTCTCAGTAAGAACTTGCTCTTGGACTTCCCAGCCTCCGGAACTCTGAGAAATAAATTTCTGTTATTCAGGCCAACTGGTCATTGGTATTTGTTGTAGCAGCCCGAGCAAATTAAGAAGAGTGGCAAGGGAGGAAAGAATGGAGTTATCTAAGTATCTGATGTGTATTGAGAGTCAATTGATCTGGGCACTTCAAACCCATTCACTTTTTATTCCTCAAAATAACGCTGTGAAGAGAAAATCTCCTTTTGACATAAGGAGAGTCAGGATTAGAACCCATGTCTGCTTCATTTCAACTCACTGTCTTTTCACACAAACCTATCTTTCATGCCAGAGGGAATGAAGAAAATATTATGGACAAAAGAAATTAGGAGGTCAAAATAATGGAAAAATGAATGATGCAGTAGAGATAGAATAAAGGATGAGCCTTTAACTTGTGATTGAGACAATAAAACGAAGGCTGGTTCTCATGGAAAAACCAAGGGGAGATGCCCAGTGTAGCTGGAAATTGATATGGAGACCACCAGAGAGGCCTGTGCTAGAAGGCACACATCACACAGAGGAAGGAAAAGCAGAGAGAATGAGAGAAATATGAGTACGGATGAAGTATTTGTCAAGATCCACTCAGGAGACAGAATACACACCAGTTGGTTGTTCATTTGTGGTTATTGTTTTTTTTTTTTTTTTTTAACAAAAAGAAATGAATGTAAAGGTTAGTTAGTGTTGAAGAACTGAAGCTATCAAAGTGGAACAACATGGTAATACAGAAGGAGCAAAAGCACAAAGTAGCTACCAGCCCTCGGACAGGGAGAATAGGAGAAGTGGGCATTATTAAAATCTAAAAGTTTAAAGAAAGGGTCTTGAGGAAGTACTTCTCAGACCTGTGAGGAGGGGTGTTTGGTGTCCCCAAGACTACGCTTATTCTACATGGTTCACTAGGACTCACAGGACTCAGAAAGCTGTTAGACTCGGTTATGGTTTCTTAAAGCAAAGTGGTAGGGATCAAAATTGATAAAAGGAAAAGGTGCATGAGGAGAAATCCCTGATAAAAACAGGTACACATTTCCAGGTGTTCTCTCTGTGTAGAGCCAAATAGATGCAATTATTCAGCCATGATTGTCAATATCTGTGAGGTGCTGACAACCAGAGAAACTCACCCCACCTTGGGGTTATTGGATTACTGGTTATTGGGAGTCTTTAGCAGGTTTAATAATGCACCTGTATAAGTTATGTCCAAGGCCTAATCATTGGTACTTGTGAACTTGACCTTATTTGGAAATAGGGTCCTTGTAGATGTAATTAAGACTTCCAGGATAATACCATATTAGATTTAAGACAGGTCCTAAAACCAATTACTGGTGTCATTATAAGAAAAGGAAAGGGAACAGGGACACAGAAAAGAAAGCCACGTGAAGACAGAAGAAGGATTCTTCCCTGGTGCCTTCAGAGGGACCATGGTCCTGATTTCAGCGTCCTGATTTCAGACTTCTGACCTCCAGAACTGTAAGAGAAGCAGTTTTTAATGTTTTAAGCCACCAAGTTTGTGGTAATATTTTTTTTCAACAGCTCAAGGAAGCTCTCACAGATTTTGGCCCCAAGAAGTGTGGCATTTGCTGCTGTAGCAAATACCTAAAAATGTGGAAGTGGCTTTGAGATATGGTAATGTGTAAAGATTGGAAAAATGTTGAGGTGCATGATTTTAAAAGTCTACAATTCTTTAAAGAGAAAGTTGGTGGAAATATGTATATTATAAATGATTCTGATGAGAGCTCAGAAAGTGAGGAACATACAGAGTTTCTACCATGTTAAAGAATACATGTATGGTACATGAATATAATGTTACTGGAAATATGAGCTTTGGAACTGTTTCTGGTGAGATCGCAGGAGGAAATGAAGAACTTGGTATTGGAAACTGGAGGAAAGGTGATCCTTTATAACAATGTGGCAGAAAATGTAGCTGAACTGTGTTTTCCTGTTGAGTGAAATACAGAACTGATAAGCAATGAACTTGAGTATTTAGCTGAGTAAATTTCCAACAAAGTGTTGAAGACACAGCCTGATTTCTCCTTGCTGCTTAAAGTAAAATGCAACAGGAAAAGGATAAATTGAGAAAGGAACTTTGAAGCAAACAAAAAAGCACCTGATGATTTGTAAAATCCTCAGCCTGTCCAGATTATAAAAGATGCTAAAGTGTGCTCTGCAGACAGGACCAAGGGAATGGCTGGACATAGTTCTGCTAAGGAGATTAAGAGTGGGGCTCACATATCCAGTCCAGCAACTGAGCAGAAGTCAGGCATAGAGGCATAATCATACAGGAAAGATGTGTGGAAGAACCTCCTGTCTCATGATGTAGATCCCCTGACTATCATGGGACAGCCATGGTTTTTGAGAATGCTGTATCACCAAAACCACTTTCAGCCTGGAATGAAGGGGACAGAGATGAGATGAAATGAAGAAAGGCTATCAGATCTCTGGAATTCCACAGGGGAAACAGACTGGTAATCTTCCTGGGATGCAAATGTGATATCCTTCAAGAAAACAGAAAAATGACTTAAAGGGCAGAGCCAGTGTCCTGAAGGGACTGCCAAGGGTCAAGGATAATGAGTCAGCCCTTTTCTGGTCAAGGGAGACTGCTTGATTACTGCTGGTATCTTGAACTCAAAGAAGGGCTCTAGGCCTCTGAGAAGAGGGCAACTGCGGATTGGTGCTAGAATCGCAGTGGGGGGCATATACAGGATTATTGTATTCATTTCTTTTGCTATGTAACAGAGTACCACAAAATGAGCACTTAAACCAGCACCCATGTATTATCATGCAGTTCTCTAGGATTACAGTGTCTGCTCAGAAGTATCATCTCTGTGAGGTCAGAGCTGCTATCTCATCTGAGGCTCCAGGTTCCCTTTCAGGTTCATTGATTGCTGTTAGAATTCTGTTTCTTGCAGTCTCAGGATGGAGGTTCCTGTTACCTTACTGTCAACTGTGAGACAGCCTCAGCTCCTTGGGACTGCTTTTATTCTTTAACCACGTGACCCCCTTCATCTTCAAGACCATCAACAGAGAAGTACCGTTGCGTTAACTCCTTCTTCAGCTTCTGATCTTTCATGCTGAGTCACACTTTGAAAGGTTCACCTGATTAAGCCAGGTCCAACAATAGTCGCTCTGTTTTAAGGGCGACCAATTTGGGACCATAATTATTTTTGCAAAATCCTTTCACAGTGGTACCTAGGTTACTGTTTGCTTGAATAAGTGGGAGAAAGTGTATGTACATCAGGGGATGGAAATTTAGAAGCCAGCTTACAATTCTGCCAACCAAACAGGAAGTATTAAAATAACCGCCAACTGCTCTTTCTGTGAGGAACCAAAATTGCTAAGTGAAGAAGCTGTATGGCTGAGAGACCCTGGGAAGAACAAGAAATCAGGAAGTAAATAGCAACAAGAATCCAACAGGCAGAGGAATCAAAGTGAAAGAAGCTAGTCGCTTCCCCTTAACACTAGCCACCTAATCTTACCTCGTGCCCCCTACTGGCAGAGCCAAAATGTGCCTTGCAAAGTCCTGACCCCTGCCAAGTGTAGTAGGGTGGGTGTGAAGCTGAGAGACAGTCATTTAATGGTTTAATGACTGTCCCAGATGGTACTACAAGGCACATCGGCACTATTTGCCAGGTTGGAGAGAGGCTGAAGGACAAGGAAGGCAGGATGTGCATGGTCAGCTGGGGGAGAGTGCGAAAGGAACATCTACAGAGCTAGAACAAGAACCAAGCTGATTGGGAGAATTACTGTTACCCAGAGATATCAATCAATCAGAGACCAAGGGAACATTTCATGCAAAGATGAGCACAATAAAGGATAGAAATGGTATGGACCTAACAGAAGCAGAAGATATTAAGAAGAGGTGGCAAGAATACAAAGAATTGGGCAAAAAAGATCTTCATGACCCACATAACCATGATGGTGTGATCACTCCCCTAGAGCCAGACATTCTGGAGTCCGAAGTCAGGTGAGCCTTGGGAAGCATCACTACGAACAAAGCTAGTGGAAGTGATGGAATTCCAGTTGAGCTATTTTAAATCCTAAAAGATGATGCTGTGAAAGTGCTGCACTCAATATGCCAGCAAATTTGGAAAACTCAGCAGTGGCCACAGGACTGGAAAAGGTCCATTTTCATTCCAATTCCAAAAAAGGCAATGCCAAAGAATGCTCAAACTACCACACAATTGCATTCATCTCACACGCTAGCAAAGTAATGCTCACAATTCTCCAAGCCAGGCTTCAACAGTACATGAACCAAGATCGTCCAAATGTTCAAGTTGGATTTAGAAAAGGCAGAGGAACCAGAGATCAAATTGCCAACATCCATTGGATCATAGAAAAAGCAAGAGTTCCAGAAAAACATCTACTTCTACTTCATTGACTACGCCAAAGCCTTTGATGTGTGGATCACAACAAACTGTGGAAAATTCTTAAAGACATGGGAATACCAGACCACCTGACCTGCCTCCTGAGAAACCTGTATGCAGGTCAAGAAGCAACAGTTAGAATTGAACATGGAACAACAGACTGGTTCCAAATTGGGAAAGGAGTATGTCAAGGCTGTATATTGGCACCCTGCTTATTTAACTTATATGCAGAGGACATCATGCGAAATGCCAGACTGCATGAAGCACAAGGTCAAATCAAGTTTGCCAGGAGAAATATCAATAACCTCAGATATGCAAATGACACCATCCTTATGGCAGAAAGTGAAGAGAGATGAAAGAGCCTCTTGATGAAAGTGAAAGAGGAGAGTGAAAATGCTGGCTTAAAACTCAACATTCAGAAAACTAAGATCATGGCTTCCAGTCCCATCACTTCATGGCTAATAGATGGGAAAACAATGGAAACAGTGACAGACTTTATTTTCTTGAGCTCCAAAATCACTGCAGATGGTGACTGCAGCCCTGAAATTAAAAGATGTTTGCTCCTTGAAACAAAAGTTATGACCAACTTCATCAGCTTATTAAAAAGCAGAGACATTACTGACGCAAGTCTGTGTAGTCAAAGACATGGTTTTTCCAGTAGTCATGTATGGATGTGAGAGTTGGACCATAAAGAAAGCTGAGCTCCGAAGAATTGATTCTTTTGAACTATGGTATTGGAGAAGACTCTTGAAGGTCCCTTGGACTGCAAGGAAATCCAACCAGTCCATCCTAAAGGAAATCAACCATTAATACTCATTGGAAGGACTGATGCTGAAGCTGAAACTCCAATACTTTGGCCACCTGATGTGAAGAACCGACTCACTGGAAAAGACCCTGATGCTGGGAAAGATTGAAGGTGGGAAGAGAAGTAGATGACAGAGGATGAGATGGTTGGATGGCATCACCGACTTGATGGACATGAGTTTGAGCAAGTTCTGGGAGTTGGTGATGGACAGGAAGCCTAACGTGTTGCAGTCCATGGGGTCACAAAGAGTCGGACATGACTGAGTGACTGAACTGAATTGATACTATTACCCAGACATCAGGGAACTCTTGTTGATCTAGATGTGTTTTAACTATTTTTTTCTATTGCTGTAATGATCCAAAGTAAGCTTAATTATCATGTTACAATGGAAATAATGTGGAAGGTTTCCCCTAGATTTTCAGATGGCTTAACGGTAGAAGGATAATGTGTTTGTTTATGTTTCTGTGTAAGAGATTCAAATGAGATGGATGGCCTCTGAATGATCTGTACAAAACTACAAGGGAATGTAAGAAGTAGTGACAGAGATTAAGAGACACTAGAAGCAGACAGAAATGTTCATTCCCAAATTTATTAGGAGGTAATGAAGCTCGCCTTTTTGGAGGATGACAAATTGCCTTTAATTTTATTTTATATAACAGTTTAAGGCAATAGTTTTTGAATTTCAGACAAATTGTTATTTTCAGAGGTTAATATATTTCCAGAAAGCAATGAAAGCAGAGAGAGAAGTTTTGAGAAGGAAATTAAGAGACATAAGATAATACCTAGGGAAGAGTACCATCATTTAATACTTCTACTTATTCAATTTTTTAAATTATATGGTTAATCAGGAATAAAAGCACAAGACAAATAAAAAAATTTTGCACAGCCTACTTTTAATTCTAGAAATTAAATTTTAAAATGTACATATGATAGTGTCCCAGTTTCCTGGAGTTTAATGAATTCCTAGTCTCTAGAACTTCTGGACACATGCAAGTAGAAACTCAGAAATTTATGTCCACATAATCCTCTTTTTAATTGAAGAGGAGGTGATTTTTTAAGATAGTAATGTGGTCTCTGATTATGTAATCTGTCCTGCAAGGAACAAGTGCTGTAGGGATGAAAATCTACCATTAGATGACTGACTAGAAAGAAAAATTTTAGAAGAAAGGTTAACAGTAAAGTTGGACACAGATTAATCAATAATGTGATTCTTTAGATTTCTTATGAAGATTGTTAGAAATTAAGAAATTAAAGGTTCTCATGCTGCTTCTCTAATCTGGCCTTCACCCTTACATTGTAGCCTGCTCCTTTTTCCAACAAGAATTAATTGATGCTAGCCATAGTAGCTTCTCTGCTCTTTCTAAATGCACCTAGTAAGTTCCTGCCTCAGGGCCTTTGCATCTGCTTTTATAGATGCCTGGAGCATTCCCTGAGTTCAAAGCTCTATGTAAATGGAGCTTATGGCACTTATGGCACTTATCTGGTAATTCTATGTAAAATAGCCTTCCCACTTCTATGCCCATCTCATCTTTCTTCATTGCTTTGCCTGCTTTTTTCTTCATATTCAATCCCCAAGCTATAGCATAGCTACTCATCTGGTTTTCTCTTCATTCTGAAGTGAAGGATCTAAGTGGGTAGGAACCTTTCTGTTTAGTTTATTGTTGTATCCCTAGAACCTAAAGCAATGCTTGACTTTGAGAAACTTTTCACTAAATATTTGTTGAAAACTGTTCACCTAATCATATTATTATTTTGGCCTGTTTCATTCTTTATTTTCCCAGGATCAAATGTAATACCTTGATGATTTTAACAAGAATAGTTCATACTTACTAAGGTCTTACAGTGGAGGAAGCATCGGATGAAGCACTTTACAAATGTCTCAGTCCCTAGAAGCCTGTGAAGCAAGTATTAGCATCCCCATTCTATATGTGTGCTCAGTCATGCCCAATTCTTTGCAACCCTATGAACCAAAGCCTGCCAGGCTCCTCTGTCCACGGGACTTTTCAGGCAAAAATACTGGAGTGGGTTGCCATTCCTTTCACCAGGGGATCTTCCCAACCCAGGGATTGAACCCAGGTCTTCTGCATTGGCAGGCAGATTCTTTACCACTGAGCTACCTGGAAAGCCCTCCCCATTGTATTTATAAGGAAACAAAGCCAGAGAGAAATGGATTCACTTGCCCAAGATCACTGCAACTTGCACAAAACTAAATCAGGATCTCAGCCCAGTTCTGGCTGACTCTCACCACTTATTTGAGGTACTCTTGCAGCTGAATTGAATTCTGTAAAAAACATAAACAAATTCAACAACTTCCATGTTTCTTTGAAGCTGTATCCTATCCTATCCTATCCTACAGCTCCCTATGTAGAACATTTGTGTGATTTAAAAGAAGCACGCTCTAGGTGGACCAATTCGAAAAAGCTGTCTTCACGGGTCAGCCCAGACCTAGGAACAGAAAATGCTTTTGTGCAAAGAGAAGGGTTCCTGTTTTCTTCAGGCTGGCCCAGCCTCTCTCTAAGGAACATGACTTGGTTAGTGACATTTTAGATTTCAGCACCCACTTGCCTCTAGATTGATGCTTGTTTACCCAGCACAAATGCACAACCTCCCTTGTCTTCTGCCTTTTTCCCCCTTGCTTACTCTGCAGGGCCTACATTTACCTTTCTGTTTTTCCCTTGAATGCTCCAGGCATGGTCCATTCTAGGTCCTATGCATTTGCTGTTGCCTTTGTTTGATAAGTCTCTTTCCCCAGATATTCTGATAACCCATTTGGGCTCTATGAAAATAACACTTTTCAAAGAAGTCTGTGACTATCTTATATAAAAATAACACACTGTTATTATTTTTTGCATGATGCCACTACATTTTTTTCTTCATACCAATGTTGACTTGATACTAAGTATTAGGAATACATTTAATTTTTTGCCAGGGAGAAGATGGCATTCCCATATTGTTTTGTGTGAGGAGCCAGTTCTACTAGCTCATTTTTCTTTGTGAATTGAAGTTTTTACCTTATCTATACAGGCCTCATTCTTTACTCATTTCCCTTGGACAGTTGAAATAAATCAAATGATGTCTCTGTAATAAGTGCAATGTATTTGAATCTAAGATATGCATATATTATAGAATCAGTTCAGTTCAGTTCAGTCACTCAGTTGTGTCCAACTCTTTGCAACCCCATGGGCTGCAACATACCAGGCTTCCCTGTCCATCACCAACTCCCAGAGCTTGTTCAAACTCAAGTCCATCAAGTCAGTGATGCCATCCAACCATCTCAGCCCCTGTCGTCACCTTCTCCTCCTGCCTTCAATTTTTCCTAACATCAGGGTCTTTTTCAATGAGTCCATTCTTCACATAAGGTGGCCAAAGTACTGGAGTTTCAGCTTTAGCATCAGTACTTCCAATGAATATTCAGGAATGATTTCTTTTAGGATTGACTGGTTTGATCTCCTTGCAGTCCAAGGGACCCTAAACAATCTTTTCCAACACCACTGCTCAAAAGCATCAGTTCTTCAGTGCTCAGCCTTCTTTATAGTCCAACTCACACATCCATACACGACTACCGGAAAAACTATAGCTTTGACTAGACAGACCTTTGTTGGCAAAGCACTGTCTCTGCTTTTTAATATGCTGTCTAGGTTGGTCATAGATTTTCTAACAAGGAGCACGTGTCTTTTAATTTCATGGCTGCAGTCACTATCTGCAGTGATTTTGGAGCCCAAGAAAATAAAATCTGTCACTGTGTCCATTGTTTCCCCATCTATTTGCCATGAAGTAATGAGACCAGATGCCATGATCTCAGTTTTCTGAATGTTGAGTTTTAAGCCAGCATTTTCACTCTCTTCTATCACTTTCATCAAAAAGCTCTTTAGTCCCTCTTCACTTTCTGCCATAAGGGTGGTGTCATCTGCATATCTGAACTTATTGATATTTCTCCCGGCAATCTTGATTTGACCCTGTGCTTCATCCAGCCTAGGGTTTCTCATGATGTACTCTGCAGTACAAGTTAAATAAGCAGGGTGACAATATACAGCCTTGACATACTCCTTTCCCAAATTGGAAGCAGTCTGTTGTTCCATGTCCAGTTCTAACTGTTGCTTCTTGACCTGCATACAGATTTCTCAGGAGGCAGGTGGCAGGTGGTCTGGTATTCCCATCTCTTGAAGAATTTTCCACAGTTTGTCATGATCCACACAGTCAAAGACTTTAGTGTAGTCAGTGAAGCAGAAGTAGATGTTTTTCTGAAACTCTCTTGCTTTTTCTATGATCCAGTGGATGTTCGCAATTTGATCTCTAGTTTCTCTGCTTTTTCTAAATCCAGCTTGAACATCTGGAAGATCTTGGTTCACCTACTGTTGGAGCCTGGCTTGGAGAATTTTGAGCATTACTTTGTTAGCGTGTGAGATGAGTGCAATTGTGTGGTAGTTTGAACATTCTTTGACATTGCCTTTCTTTGGGATTGGAATGAAAACTGACCTTTTCCAGTCCTGTGGCCATTGCTGAGTTTTCCAAATTTGCTGGCATACTGAGTGCAGCACTTTCACAGCATCATCTTTTAAGATTTGAAATAGCCTTTTCGAATATACTTAGTTAATTTTAATGTCAACTTGTAAAGACAAAATTTTAAATAAACTCATCAGTGACTTTTGGATAACTCATTTTAATCTCTGCACACTTTTAAGAATACGAATTTTCAAAGTTTTAATAAGAATAAATGAGAAAACAAATGACTAGAACATAGTAAGTGAACAACAAATGTGAGTCCTGACTTTGTTCCCCAAACCCCACACATAAACACACACACACACACTCACATACATACACATACATACGCTGAGACCATAATATATACTTCCATTTCATTATCACCGACTACTTTTCAGGAAAGGCTGGCTTTTTTGCCTCAATGATTACAAGTCTGTGGTTAAAGTAAATGAATAAAAGCAGGTATGGTGTAAATTAAGCTCATAGTTTTATTTCTTAGTATTTACCCTAAAGTTACCAGTTCTATAATTCTTAGTCACTCAATTGCCAACATCTTTGGTCCATTGCTTATAGGTTTTCCTATATTTTTATGAGAACACATAAATAGGTCTTTCAGAATTTTATAAAACCCATTCTTTATTTCTCACACAACAGTGGATGGAATTTAAATTTAGTTCAAAATGATTTAAGCAAAAGATAAAAAACGTATGACAGTTTATTTGCTGCCTAGCATATATCTGTGTCCAGTGTACTTGAAAAGATAAAAACTCACATTTTCATGGTTTTGTCACTATAACAAGTAACCAGAATAATTTTTTTCTTTTTAAATATAATGTAACTTTTTCAATGATTTAAAATTATGAGAAAAATATGCAGAATGAATATTTGTGAAAATTTCTAGAAAAATATCAAGTATTCTTTAAGAGCTCAAAAATATTTTGCAGCTGGTGATAGGCATTTACATGATATTATTTCTCTTATGTTTTCTGCAATCAAAATCTCCTTGATTAGCCAATTTTGAATAAATGCCAGTTAGTCAATACTTTGATGATCTTTTAATTATTTAGAACTAAATGAGTTTATGACCTTGGTGTATCCAATATAGACTTTGTAATTTTCTGTGGTATATGCTATGATGCTAGTGCATTACGGACTACAAACATGAATTTTGAAGAGGTAACTTGGGGAGGAGGAAGATGAATGGGGAAAAAAGCATGGCTTATAGTAGAATAATATTATAGAATTTTCATTTACTCCATAGGTTAAAATTTATTTCTCTAACTTCAGCTATCTTTGCACATAAATATCAATACTTCACTCTACTTTATCACCATGAATAGTAAAGCCAAAACTTACAAATTATGTCCCAGTAGACAAGAGTTAAAGCTTATTACAGCTGAGACAAATAACTTGGGATGAAAACAGAGGATTTTGGTCTCCACAGCAGATACAAATCAAACCAGATATTTCTTTTTGTTTTTTGACACAAAGATAAAGAAAACCTGCATTTCATTTCAGACATCCAATAAGTGAAATTCTTATTTTAGTGTTTTACAATTATACATGTATTATATAGTATATATTGAATAGATAGCATATGCAGTAGTCCCCCACCTCCCGCCCGCTAATTGGTGGGGGATACATTCCAAGAGACCCAGTGGATCCCTGAAACTGTGGCTAGTACTAAACTCTGATTTTCATTCATGTTTCCACTCACAAGTTTAATGTTTTTTTCCCTCTTAGCACTTCTCATGCACAGTGGCTGTAACTTCTGCAGTTTGAGGTGCAACCTCACAACTAGCACAGATTTATTTTCCTTTTACACAGTTTCACATAGAGAAGATTTGTTCCTAACATAGACCTTTGCAACTCAGCATAGGATATTTTTCTTTCTCTATTAATAGAGAACTTTCATCTCTTCAGTTCAAGGGAGCATTCTCTGACTTCTCTTTGGCACATCCAAACTGCCAGCATCACTACTCTTGCACTTTGGTGCCATTATTATGTAAACCTTAACATGAGCACTGAGATACTGTGACAGTTGACATGGTAAGTGACTAAGATGGAATAAGCTGGACAAAGGGATGAGTCATGTCCCAGAAAGGGGAGTATTCTTGTCTGAGTATCCCACGGGCAGATGGGATCCCATGGCGGGCTGTATAGTCCATAGGGTCACAAAGAGTTGGACATGACTAAAGCAACTGAGCATGCGTGCACACATATATAGTATATAATTTTATATATATATTAAACTTCTGCAATATAAGACACCCCAAAACAGAGTGGCTTAAATATGATAGATTTTTATTTTTATCTCACACAGTAGTTGCAGAGTTGGCAGGGTAATTTAGTTCCCCGAGGTTTTCAGGGACACAGCCCCTCTGTCTTGTGGCTTCTTTATCATCATGGACATTGTCTTTAAATGCAGAGTGGAAGCTGACAGCCTTCAAATTCCTGTTCTACCCTATGGGAGGAAAAAGAGAAGGTCCAGGAGAAAAACACCATATCTTTAAGCAGATTAATTGAAAGTTGTACACATTAGTTATGCATTCACATACTAAATGGCAGTCACAAGCCTCACCTAGCTGCAAAGCTGACTGAAAAATGTCTGTAGCGCAGTGGTCATGTAGCAATTGGTGGCGTATCAGCAGTCTCCATTTCCCTCTTTTCTTTTGGTAATACTCGAAAGATTCCATTGTCAGCACTTAGCCAATCACAATCACAATAACCAGATATTTTGTCATATATGTATTTCAGCTATTGAGGAATAGAAGTGTCCTTACTGCTCAACTCTTGTAGATTTTACTTTCATAGATACTTTTACACTGAAACAGTAAATACTTCTTATGAATGTACATACCACCTGTACTCACCTTTTCAGTGAATGGTAATTGAGTGCTGAGTGGATCACCTGGCATCAGATACTGAACTAGACCCTAGGCATAAAGGACTGAATGTTACAGACATAGTCCCAGCTTTCATGAAATTAATACCAATGGGTGGCATGAGATAATCAAGAAACAAAAAAAAATCTAGAATAATTAAAACCAACACCTACATGGTTGAGGAGCCCAGCTCTAGGCCAAAATCCTAGATGTGATCTTCTAAGCCCAACGATAGGCAATTTGAAAGACTTTGCCCAGCAGGCTTCATGGGGGAAAGTTGCCCTCCCACATCAAGACTTGGTACAAAGGCACCGCACTGCAGTCTCCAGAGGGTGTTGCAATCAAGGACACAGCCTCCCCTGGTGGCCATGCTCTTCCATGTATCTATGTTCTTAGCCCAGGAGCCTCCATTCCAGAGCCTGCTCCTTGAGGGACCATCAGCCTCAGCCTTTCTCGGGCGTCTGTTGCAATCATCTTATCTGGTGGAGGTGAAGGGAGGAAGGCAGAGGCTTAAGGATACTTTTTTCCACTCTGACACACTAAGTTGGACATAACTTAGCAACTAAAACAGCTGTGAAAGCAACATTATAGAGAGTGCCCAAGAAATGGCTCTCTGAGGAGGTGACTTTTTGCTAAGACATGAATAACGGGAAGAAACCGAAACTGAGAAGATATAGAAGAAAAATTCCAGGCTGAGGGAAGTAGAAAAGGCCTTCACCAGAACAATCTGGTGTGCTCTGAGCACTGCAGGCAGGGCGTGAGTCTGGAGCCTGCCTGGGAGCACGCAACAGGGGGTGGGGGCGAGTTGGAGAGTTGAGAGGTTACCGATTACAGGGCTTTGAAGGTCGTTGGTGAGAATTTGGTTTTATTCTAAGTGTAATGGGAAATCATCTGTTTACAAAGGGAATCCATGACATGATATCTATTTTTTACAAAATTAAGCTGTCTCTGTGAGTACATGGGTTGAATAGGGAAAAATTGGAAGTAGGGACATCAGTGAAATTAGTTAGGAAGAGAGAAAAGAAGGTGCACATTTCAGTCAGAAGAAAGCCATGCACAAAGGCAAAAAGCTGATAAAAAGCATGGGGACCTGAAGAAGATACAGGTCCTGAAGAATGACTAAATTATTGCATGCAAGTTGGTGGGCAGCTAGTTAGAGAGACTGAGAAATTTGTGTGCATTCATCCAAACCTTACCCAGGCCTTGATAAGAAGTCTGGACCGAGAGCAATGATGGCACGTCAATATTTAAAAGAAAACTGAAGGTTTTTCTTTTACCTCTTAGACTTCAAATCAAATCTACCTCTTAGAAAGGGACAAATGAAACAAGAATGTACAGGCAAAGAGTAGGTCAGACTAATTCTGCAACCATCCTCCAGGCAACTTCTTATGAATAGGACATTACCGTCCCTTGCCCAGAATACCTGAAGTACTCATGACCATAGACTGGCAAGTTTGTTCCACTGAGGGAACCACTTAATCTTGACTTAGCTAGCAGGATATTCAGTTCAGTTCAGTCACTCAGTCATGTCTGACTTTTTGTGACCCCATGGACTGCAGCACACCAGGCCTCCCTGACCATCACCAACTTCCAGAGTTTACTCAAACTCATGTCCATTGAGTCAGTGATGCCACCCAACTATCTCATCCTCTGTCATCTACTTCTCTTCCCACCTTGAATCTTTCCCAGCATCAGGGTTTTTTCAAATGAGTCACTTCTTCGCATCAGGTGGCCAAAGTATTGCAGTTTCAGGTTCAGCATCAGTCCTTCCAATGAGTATTCAGGACTGAATTCCTTTAGGATGGACTGGTTGGATCTCCTTGCTGTACAAGGGACTCTTGAGTCCTCTCCAGCACCACAGTTCAAAAGCATCAATTCAGCCCTCAACTTTCTTTATAGTCGAACTCTCATATCCATACATGGCTACTGGAAAAACCATAGCCTTGACTAGATGGACCTTTGCTGACAAAGTAATGTCTCTGCTTTTCAATATGCTGTCTAAGTTGGTCATAGCTTTTCTTCCAAGGAGCAAGCATCTTTTAATTTCATGGCTGCAGTCACTACCTGCAGTGCTTTTGGAGGCCCCCCAAATAAAGTCTGTCACTGTTTCCACTGTTTCCCCATCTATTTGCCATGAAGTGATGAGACCAGATGCCATGATCTCAGTTTTCTGAATGTTGAGTTTTAAGCCAGCTTTTTCACTCTCCTCTTTCACTTTCATCAAGAGGCTCTTTAGTTCTTCGCTTTCTGCCCTAAGGGTGGTATCATGTGCATATCTGAGGTTATTGATATTTCTCCCGGCAATCTTGATTCCAGCTTGTGCTTCATCCAGTCCAGCATTTCTCATGATGTACTGTGCATATAAGTTAAATAAGCAGGGTGACAATATACAGCCTTGACATACTCCTTTCCTATTTGGAACCGGTTCATTGTTCCATGTCCAGTTCTAACTGTTGCTTCTTGACCTGCATACAAATTTCTCAGGAGGCAGGTCAGGGGGCCTGGTATTCTCATCTCATGAAGAATTTTCTATAATTTGTTGTGATCCACACAGTCAAAGGCTTTAGCATAATCGATAAAGCAAAAGTAGATGTTTTTCTGGAATGCTCTTGCTTTTTTGATGACCCAATGGACGGTGGCAACTTGATCTCTGGTTCTTCTGCCTTTTCTAAATTCAGCTTGAACATCTGGAAGTTCACAGTTCACGTACTGTTCTAGCCTGACTTGGAGAATTTTGAGCATTACTTTGCTAGCACATGAGATGAGTGCACTTGTGCGGTAGTTTGAGCATTCTTTGGCATTGCCTTTCTTTAGGATTGGAATGAAAACTGACCTTTATCAGTTCTGTGGCCACTGCTGAGTTTTCCAAATTTGCTGACATATTGAGTGCTGTACTTTCACAACATCATCTTTTAGGATTTGAAATAGCTCAACTGGAATTCCATCACTTCCACTAGCTTTGTTCGTGTGATGCTTCCTAAGGCCCACTTGACTTCACATTCCAGGATGTCTGGCTCTAGGTCAGTGATCACACCATTGTGATTATCTGGGTCATGAAGATTTTTTTGTATAGTTCTTCTATGTATTCTTGCCACCTCTTCTTAATATCTTCTGCTTCTGTTAGGTCCATACCATTTCTGTTCTTTATTGTGCCCATCTTTGCATAAAATGTTCCCTTGGTATCTCTCATTTTCTTGAAGAGATCTCTGGTCTTCCCCATTCTATTGTTGTCCTCTATTTCTTTGCATAGATCCTTGAGGAAAACTTTCTTATCTCTCCTTGCTATTCTTTGGAACTTGGCATTCAAATGGGTATGTCTTCTTTTCTCCTTTGCGTTTCGCTTCTCTTGTTTTCAAAGCTATTTGTAAGGCCTCCTCAGACAACCATTTTGGCTTTTTGCATTTCTTTTTCTTAGGGATGGGCTTGATCCCTGCCTCCTGTACAATGTCACGAACCTCTGTCCATAGTTTTTCAGGCACTCTGTCTATCAGATCTAATCCCTTGAATCTATTTGTCATTTCCACTGGATAATCATAAGGGATTTGATTTATGTCATACCCGAATGGCCTAGTGGTTTTCCCCACTTTCTTCAAATTAAGTCTGAATTTGGCAATAAGGAGTTCATGGTCTGAGCCACAGTCAGCTCCTGGTCTTGTTTTTGCTGACTGAATAGAGCTTCTCCATCTTTGGCTGCAAAGAATATAATCAATCTGATTTTGGTATTGACCATCTGGTGATGTCCATGTGTAGAGTCCTCTCTTGTGTTGTTGGAAGAGGGTGTTTGCTATGACCAGTGCATTCTCTTGGCAAAACTCTCTTAGCCTTTGTCCTGCTTCATTCTGTACCCCAAGGCCAAATTTTCCCATTGCTCTAGGTATTTCTTGACCTCCTTATTTTGCATTCCAGTCCCCTGTAAAGAAAAGGACACCTTTTTGGGTGTTAGTTCTAGAAGGTCTTGTAAGTCTTCATAGAACTGTGCAATTTCAGCCTCTTCAGCATTACTGGTCAGGGCATAGACTTGGATTACTGTGATATTGAATGGTTTGCCTTAGAAATGAACAAAGATCATTCTGTTGGTTTTGAGATTGCATCCAAGTACTGCATTTTAGACTGTTTTGTTGACTATGATGGCTACTTCATTTCTTCTAAGGGATTCTTGCCCACAGTAGTAGATATAATGGTCATCTGAGTTAAATTCACCCATGCCAGTCCATTTTAGTTCACTGATTCCTAAAATGTTGCCTTTCACTCTTTCCATCTCGTTTGTTTACTTCCAATTTGCCTTGATTCATGGACCTAACATTCCAGGTTCCTATGCAATATTGCTCTTTATGGCATCGGACTTTACTTCCATCACTAGTCACATCCACAACCAGTTGTTGTTTTTGCTTTTGCTCTGTTGTTTCATTCTTTCTGGAGTTAGTTCTCCACTGATCTGCAGTAGCATATTGGGCACCTAACGAACTGGGCATTTCATCTTTCAGTGTCCTATATTTTTGCCTTTTCATACAGTTCATGGGGTTCTCAGGGTGGGAATACTGAAGTGGTTTCCATTCCCCTTTCTAGTGGACCACGTTTTGTGAGAACTCTCCACCATGTCCTGTCTGTCTTGGGTTGCTCTTCATGGACAGTATGGCTCATAGTTTCATTGAGTTAAACGAGGCTGTGTTCCATGTAACCAGATTGGTTAGTTTTCTATGATTGTGGTTTTCAGTCTGTCTGCCCTCTGATGGAGAAGGACAAGAGGCTTATGGAAGCTTCCTGATGGGACAGACTGACTGAGGGGGAACTGGTTCTTGTTCTGATGGGCGGGGCCATGCTCAGTATATCTTTAATCCAAGTTTCTGTTGATGGGCGGGGCTATATTCCCTCCCTGTTATTTGACCTGAGGCCAAACTATGGTGGAGGTGATGAAGATAATGGCGACCTTCTTCAAAAGGTCCCATACAAGCACTGCTACACGCAGTGCCCCCAACCCTGCAGCAGGGCACCACTGACCTACTCCTCAGCCAGAGACTCTTGGATACTCACAGACAAGTCTGGATCTTGTGAGGTCACTGCTTCTTTGTCCTGGGTCCTTGTATGCACAAAGTTCTGTTTATGGCCTCCCAGAGTCTGTTTCCCCAGTCCTGTGTAAGTTCTGGCAGCTCTACAGTGGATTAATGGCAACCTCCTTGAAGAGGGCTTATGCCATACCCAGGTCTGCTGCAACCAGAGCCCCTGCCCTGCAGCACTCCACTGCTGACTCAGGAGACACCCAAACTCGGTTCTGTCTCAGTCTCTGTGGGCTCTCAGGGTCACAGTCCACACAAGGTAAGTTTGAGCCCCCTGAGCATCCCTGGCAGATATGGGGTTTGATTCTAAACGTGGTTTTGCCCCTCCTACTGTCTTGCTGGGGCTTCCCCTTTGCCCTTGGACATGGGGTATCTCCAGTAGGATATTAGAGGTTGGTATACCATGTACCTGACTGGCCTTAAACTGAGTTTGGCTTTACTGAGGCAAACTTTGCCTCCTTCTGCCTGTGGAATTTCAGATTCATTTCTAATTCCTGCTTTGTTTGTGTAGGCCCTAAAGTAAGATCTCTGTCTTGATTTTCCAATTACATTTCTTTTGCCTGCTGAGACAGTAGTGTTGTATAGTCCAGAAAACAAGGAAAGAGTCTGGCTGCTGACCTTCCTTTCAAAGGGCTATAGTTTCTGCAGATGAATATCCCTGTTTTTGACAAAAGACCTTCTTCAAAAACTACTGTGAAATAACAATGCTATCTATCCCTCATTGCCCGTATCTACTCAACACTTGGAGACTCTGGTGACTTTGTACTCTTCAACCAATAATTAATCTCTATACAGCCCTAAATCCCTATAAGCATGCCCATCATTCCCTCTCCCAGTGACCTCACGTTTTATTTTTTACTTTTTTTTTCCCCATGGAAAAGCACTTTATTTTAAATATAGGAGCGTATACATGTCAATCCAAAACTCCCACTATATCTCCCACCTTTACCTTCTGGTAACCCTAAATTCATTCTCCAAGTCTATGAGCCTGTTTCTGTTTTGTAAGTCCGTTGGTATCCTTTTTTGTTTGATTTTGCATATAAATGATATCATATGATATCTGTCTTTGTTTGATTTACTGCACTTACCATCCATCCTCTCAATGTGCCCATCTATGTGGTCACAGATGGCATTATTTCATTCTTTTTAATGGAGTACTATTATTTTGTATATATGTACTACATCTTCTCTTAGCATTTTAAACAGCCATACTTCTTAACCCATTTTATTAACCTGGTAGCTTTGGGGAATATAGTTCTAAAGTAGGTCCAATCTCTTCCCCTTTAACCAAGAACCCATTACGTATCCTGGACATTTTATAATTCTCAGTTACCACAGACTTTGTTATTGCTGACTAATTTATGTTTACATACTCTAAAATAATCAGCATTTCCATCTAACCATAGAAAAACATCAAACAAATCCCAGTTAATAGATATTTTTCAAACTACCAAAATCAGTACTCCTCAATACTGTCAAGGAGAAGGCAATGGCACCCCACTCCAGTACTCTTGCCTGGAAAACCCCATGGATGGAGGAGCCCCGTAGGCTGCAGTCCATGAGGTCGCTAAGAGTCTGACACAACTGAACGACTTCACTTTCACTTTTCACTTTCATGCATTGGAGAAGGAAATGGCAACCCACTCCAGTGTTCTTGCCTGGAGAATCCCAGGGACGGGGGAGCCTGGTGGGCTGCCGTCTATGGGGTCGCACAGAGTCAGACACGACTGAAGCCACTTAGCAGTAGCAGCAATACTGTCAAAATCATTAAAAATAAGGAGGGGGGGGAAATCTCAAAATCTGGTTACAACAAGGGAATCCTAAAGAGGACAAGATGTGTTGTGGTACCCCAGATGGAATTCTAAAACAAAAAAAAGGACTTTAGGGAAAACTGAGGAAATGTGAATAAAGAATGGGCTTTAGTTAAATAATAATTATCAATACTGGTCCATTGTGACAAATGAACTGAACTTACATAAAATGTTTATTAGAGGAAAACTAGATGTAGGGTATGTGGAAATTCTCTGTACTGGCTTTATAATAATTCTGTGATCTGAAACTGTTTTGAAATTAAAATTTATTTTAAAATAAGCAATGTTAATAGTACAATGGCTATATGTTTTGCTTTATTCTAGAAAGTATGATCCTTGCCATAACTTTTCAAACTTCTTTTATTATTTCTTTGGTTAAATTCAATTCCCTTGTTTTTTTTTTTTTTTTAAAGATAAAAATCTCCCCTTTTTCCTGAGCACATTGATGAGGTTATTTAAGGTCAGGTTGTCTATAAATATTAGGACTGGCTTCATTTCAGGTTGAGAGGAGAAGCTTCATTTGGAGTTGAAAGGAGAACACTTAAAATCATTTTCAATTATTTATTCCTGCAGTTTCTGATTCTTCCTTTTGTATATTGATCTACATGAGCATAAGCGAACTTCTTGAATGCTTTATAAAGGTTTTATTATGCTTCCTTTCTCTGTCTTCAAAATGCATCTTCTCAATTGACCCATTTTCCATCATCTAAGAACCTGTAGAGAGAAGATAATATTCTCACCTTTGGCATTGATGATAATGGAGCATCTGGCAGACTTAGGAAAAAAGGAAGCTCCACCACTTAGTAGCTTTCAACCTTGAACAAGCTCTGCTACTTAACTTCCTCTATTGCTAAAGCAGAAATAACATTAGTAATGAACTCATATATATGGTAAGGATTAAATGAGATAGTGTATTTAAAATGTTTAGAACCCACCACATGAATTCTCAACAAATGATAACTATTGTTTTTAGGGCTGTGGTTTCCTATGAGCCCATATGTGACAGAGAAGGCAAGTCACCCATTATGAAGCAGTAAAACATAAAATTCCAGTTCCTCCTAAGACTGGCAGAAGAAAATGAGAAAATACAGTAAAGGCTCTATATACATAAATATGGAAATTATGAGCAAAGTCAAGGAAGCAGATGGAAGGATAGAGCAGCCTGGCTTTTCCTACAGCTTTATAATATCCCTGCAATGCATGATGACTATTACCAGGTCAGCTTACCTCTTATAAATAGGTCACCAAAGTGGTGGTTTTAATTTAAGAGAATTTCATTATTGTTGAGAACTACTCTGACCTCTGGAGGAGACAAAAAGAAGAGGAAAAGGAAATGTCATTACCTTTTGTTGTTCTTTAGTCACTAAGTCATGCCCAACTCTTTTGCGACCCCGTGGATTTTAGCCCTCCAGGCGCCTCTATCCATGGGATCTCCCAGGCAACAATACTGGAGTGGGGTGCCATTTCATTCTCCAGGGTATCTGCCCAACCCAGAGATCAAACACACATCTCCTGCATTGGCATACACACACACACACACACACACACACACACACACGTTCTTTTTCATACTCTTTTTCCATTATGGCTTATCACTGGATATTGAGTATAGTTCCCTGTGCTATACACTAGGACCTACTAGTGTTTATCTACTCTATTAATATATGTAACAGCTTACATCTGCTAATCCCACTCTATTCTTCCCCTATCCTCCCTGATCTCTCCCCTTTATCGTAACTGGAGTTATCTCTGGAGACCACTCACAAAAATAAGTAAATAAGTATTTGTTGAATAAATTTTCACTTCATGGGAAATAGATGGGGAAACAGGGGAAACAGTGTCAGACTTTATTTTTCTGGGCTCCAAAATCACTACAGATGGTGACTGCAGCCATGAAATTAAAAGACACTTTACTCCTTGGAAGGAAAGGTATGACCAACCTAGATAGCATATTCAAAAGCAGAGACATTACTTTGCCAACAAAGTTTCGTCTAGTCAAGGCTATGGTTTTTCCTGTGGTCATGTATGGATGTGAGAGTTGGACTGTGAAGAAGGCTGAGCGCTGAAGAATTGATGCTTTTGAACTGTGGTGTTGGAGAAGACTCTTGAGAGTCCCTTGGACTGCAAGGAGATCCAACCAGTCCATTCTGAAGGAGATCAGCCCTGGGATTTCTTTGGAAGGAATGATGCTAAAGCTGAAACTCCAGTACTTTGGCCACCTCATGCGAAGAGATGACTCACTGGAAAAGACTCTGATGTTGGGAGGGATTGGGGGCAGGAGGAGAAGGGGACGACAGAGCATGAGATGGCTGGATGGCATCACTAACTCGACGGATGTGAGTCTGAGTGAACTCCAGGAGTTGGTGAGGGACAGGAAGGCCTGGCGTGCTGCGATTCATGGGGTTGCAAAGAGTCGGACACGACTGAGCAACTGATCTGATCTGATCTGATCCTTACAAGGCAACCAGTAACTGTCTTTTTATTAACACTGTGTGTATGACAGGCATTCTATATGTCTCATCTTTTTGTTATTTGCTACAATACAATAAGATAAATTTGCATCACCTTCCTTTTAGAAAGATAAAACAAGAGATCCTATAGAATGTCCAAAGTAACTCAGCTAGGAAAAATGATTGGATGCCAGGTCTCTCTAAGTCCAGATCAATATTGAAGTTAATATTCCTTGTGCAGGCACTAGAGGCACAGTAGTGCATAAGATACAGCCCCTTCCCTCAAGGAGCTGAGAGTCCAGTGAGGAATACGGATGGTATAGGTGAAGTGCAGGTGCTGTGGGATCACACAGGCAGAGGCTCTAACCCAGAGACAGATGTTCAGCATTCATGGCTCACATCAAAGCACATTTTCCCACTTGGTTCAGATATGTGTGGTCCTTAACAGCAAAGATTGTATCTTATCCTTGAGTTATGCTGCAGAAGAGACAGTGGTTTAGCATACCTACTTTAGAGCACAGTAGGCTGAAGCTGAGCAGGTTTGGTGTCACTTAGGATAGTGTCTGTCACATAAATATGTTTGACTCCTCCCTCTTCACAGGGCTTCCCTGGTGGCTCGGATGGCAAGGAATCCTCCTGCAATACGGGAGACCTGGGTGCAATCCCTGGGTTGGGAAGATCCCCTGGAGGAGGGAATGGCTCCAGTATTCTGGCCTAGAGAATTCCATGGACAGAGGAACCTGGCAGGCTACAGTCCATGGGGTCACAAAGAGATGGATATAACTGAGTGACTTTCACTTCTCTTCATAGTCAGCACTATGCCTAACTACAGTAGGTCCTCAGTCAATGGTGTTAAGTCATTGGAGTGCTTGTGGAAACACTGACTTTATTTTAGACAGCCCTGTAAATAAACTAAACTCAGACTAAATGGGGAAAAAAGCCAATTTGGCATAAAAAGAATAAATAAGTAAACCAATAAATAAATAAGTACTCTCTTCTGCCAGAGCAGCAAGTAGGTAATTTAGACAAGTGCCAGAATCATATGCATGACAGAGTTTTATCAAGAAGTCAGCCAGTCTTCTTTCTGTTTCTGTATCTGTACTTCTGTCTCTTCTGCTCCTTCACAACCATCTTACCTTCTCCTCAGTTTTTGGAATTATCCAGAAAATTCCCTGTCCACTGGGTAAGGATAGTGTGGGGTGGTAATTGTTGTTCTCCACTGAGTCAAATCATAGTCTTGGATACAAGCAAAAAGAACCAGACGTGCTGGCCCATGATTTAGGTTTCAAGCTGGTTTTAGAAAAGGCAGAGGAACCAGAGATCAAATTGCCAACATCCGCTGGATCATAGAAAAAGCAAGAGAGTTCCAGAAAAACATCTATTTCTGCTTTATTGACTATGCCAAAGCCTTTGACTGTGTGGATCACAATAAACTGTGGAAAATTCTGAAAGAGATGGGAATACCAAACCACCTGACCTGCCTCTTGAGAAACCTATATGCAGGTCAGGAAGCAACAGTTAGAACTGGACATGGAACAACAGACTGGTTCCAAATAGGAAAAGGAGTACGTCAAGGCTGTATATTGTCACCCTGCTTATTTAATTTATATATAGAGTACATCATGAGAAACGCTGGGCTGGATGAAACACAAGCTGGAATCAAGATTGCTGGGAGAAATCTCAATAACCTCAGATACGCAGATGACACCACCCTTATGGCAGAAAGTGAAGAGGAACTGAAAAGCCTCTTGATGAAAGTGAAAGAGGAGAGTGAAAAAGTTGGCTTAAAGCTCAACATTCAGAAAACGAAGATCATGGCATCTGGTCCATCACTTCATGGGAAATAAATGGGGAAACAGTGTCAGACTTTATTTTGGGGGGCTCCAAAATCACTGCAGATGGTGATTGCAGCCATGAAATTAAAAGAAGCTTACTCCGTGGAAGGAAAGTTATGACCAACCTAGACAGCATATTAAAAAGCAGAGACATTACTTTGCCAACAAAGGTCTGTCTAGTCAAGGCTGTGGTTTTTCCAGTAGTCATGTATGGATGTGAGAGTTGGACTGTGAAGAAAGCTGAGCAGTGAAGAATTGATGCTTTTGAACTGTGGTGTTGGAGAAGACTCTTGAGAGTCCCTTGGACTGCAAGGAGATCCAACTAGTCCATTCTGAAGGAGATCAGTTCTGGGTGTTCATTGGAAGGACTGATGCTGAAGCTGAACTCCAATACTCTGGCCACCTCATGCGAAGAGTTGACTCATTGGAAAAGACTCTGATGCTGGAGAGATTGGGGGCAGGAGGAGAAAGGGACGACAGAGAATGAGATGGCTGGATGGCATCACCAACTTGATGGACATGAGTTTGAGTGAACTCTGGGAGCTGGTGATGGACAGGGAGGCCTGGCATGCTGTGATTCATGGAGTTGCAAAGAGTCGGACATGACTGAAGGACTGAACTGAACTGAACTGAACTGAATTTTCTCTTAACTTCTCAGAGGAATAGATCCTTTTATTCTGACTAATTTTATTCTCCTAATATGCACTACAATAAAAAGGATCAAGAGAAGTAAAACATAATATGGGAAATATAATTGAGATAAGATCTATCTGGATTTTAGACTTTCATTAGAATAGCAAGTGTCAGAAAACTCAAAAAAATTGCTTGCAAGATTAACCCCAAATCTTGTTTTTTAATATCTTCCCAGTGAAGAAATGAGAAAGCATGTTAACATTGTCACTATGATAACAATCTAAAATTTTCAAATAAACCTAAAGTAATAATAGTAGAAATGAGGGAATTCCCTGGTGTTCTAGTGGTTAGGACTGGGTTCATTTCCTGGTCGGGGAACTAAGATCTTACAAGCTATGTGGTGCTGCCAAAAAAAAATTATTTTTAAGGAAAAAAATGTGCTTTCCTTTCTAGAATGACCCAAACTCTAATTTCATGTCTGAGACTCATAAAACCAATGATAGTGGATTCATTTAGCACGATTATATGGTGCAGTTCAATTCTTCAAATGGAATTTTGTTCTATTGTAATTTTGTTCCAGAGCACTATATCATTAAAGTGAAATATTAATGATATTTTTATTACAATTGTCAAGAAAATTATGGACAGGATTCCAAAAACATAAAAGCTTATAATTGTTTTAGAAACTTACATTTTTAAAAATGTGCTATTCAAAGACATTCAGCTTCTTAAGAAAATAATTATAATGACTCTCATTTATCATGGGTATTTATTATTCCAAAATTACATAAATGCTAGGCTGAACCAAAGAGCAGCAGTGAAAGAATTTATATGAAAGATTAATTAGAATAGAGTATTTCCCTTTAGAACAATTCTAAAGGAACTCAGTGTGTTGGTATTCATTTTAATTAGAATTTTTATTTCTTTTAAAAAAGTAATACTTTTTTCACAACTGTATCTGCCTTGAGAAAAAGATATTTTCAAATCACAGTTCTTTGGGGAATATTAAAGTAGTGTTTTTGACTTCCAAAATGACTATGTGCAACCTAAACCACGAAAATGTGTCTTGTTTTAAATTCCCATGGACAAAATTAGTTTGAGTCCTGAACCACTGTTTCCTGTGGAAAATACTAGCCCACTACTGGGAATAAGTTTTCCCCTAAAAACTTGCTGATATTATAGAGCAATTTTGACAACATTACTGCTAGTAGCAAAGAGTTTTGGTTGTTCTTTATTAATTTTTATGTCAGTATAAAGTTCAATAAACTCATCAATTTTTATTTTGAATAAAATTTTTTGAAGAACACATTTCTATAAAAATAGATTAGGAAATAAAAAATAGATTAAGGAAAGTTTGTAACAGATATTTCTTTTCTATCTTTCTATTTCTTTCTGGGAAAAAAAAACCAGATTAATGTAGTCTGGAGATTTAATAGGTAGGCGTTAATCATTGAAAAAGCTTCTCTTCAGGAGAAAGAGTTGATGTAGAACCTCAAAGAAAAACATATACTTACCGATAAAGTCAAACTTTGTTAATTTATATATCCTTGACTTATCCAGAGTTCTTTCATCTGATAGTACAAAGTTCATAATATAGATGGAATTAGTAAGGGAAAAAATTAAGTATCTTGGATGTCATAAAATTCTTTTATTTAATTCCACATATTGCATTCAAAGAGGGATCATCTTAGGGCTTTAATTATAGTGTTCTTTATTTGCAAACTCAAGTTAACTCATCTTGATTTTCATGTTATCCAGGCTATGGAGAATCCAGAGGATAATGAATGTTGTCCAGGGTGGTAAAAAAAGAGAGAGACTATAAAAATAAATCCTAAACTAAAAAAATAATGCAATGGATGATCCAATTATTGTAAACATTGTCTGTTCATGAAAATATCAACTTTGGGTTGAATTGTGTAATGTGATACCAGAAAATTGTCAAAAAAAACCACACTTAATAAGTCAGTTGATTAACATGACGTGATATCCTGAGATGGCTAAGTTCCCCTAATATTTGACCCTCCTGAAGGTAACACTTCAAACCCTAGACAAAAGATACTTTATAAAAAAAAATAGCCTGGAAGCATTGAAGAAGGTTATAAAACAAGCAGATTCTAGAGGAAATTTGAACTTGGAAGAATGGATCACAGGAAGTGAGCTGCCTATTATTATGATATTTATTTTTTAA
This sequence comes from Bos indicus x Bos taurus, assembly GCF_003369695.1. Classification (NCBI taxonomy): domain Eukaryota; kingdom Metazoa; phylum Chordata; class Mammalia; order Artiodactyla; family Bovidae; genus Bos; species Bos indicus x Bos taurus. Next base: position 100,200,123 of record NC_040080.1, read on the forward strand.
ATTCCAGTGGGAAGCATTCAGTCTTTCTGGTCGGAAGTTTTAGACTACAGAGTTTGAGGCAAAAAAAAGATCTTGGAAAATAAGGAGATAATCCCAGGAAAGATGGGTGGAGTTTCAAATTTTGTTTATAAATTTAATTATCTGACTGACTAATGAGCTGTGCGTGCACAAGATAGCTTCAAAGCAGTCCAAAACTTTCTTTAAAAATGAACTGAGGGAGGAGAGGGTGAGATATATGGAAAGAGTAACATGGAAACTTACATTACCATATGTAAAATAGATAGCAAATGGGAATCTGTATGTATGGCTCAGGAAACTCAAACAGAGGCTCTGTATCAACTTAGAGGGGTGAGATGGGAAGGGAGATGAGAGGGAGGTTCAAAGATCGGTCGCTCAGTCGTGTCCGACTCTTCTCGACCCCATGAATTGCAGCACGCCAGGCCTCCCTGTCCATCACCAACTCCCGGAGTTCACCCAGACTCACATCCATTGAGTCAGTGATGCCATCCAGCCATCTCATCCTCTGTCGTCCCTTTCTCCTCCTGCCCCCAATCCCTCCCAGCATCAGACTCTTTTCCAGTGAGTCAACTCTTCGCATGAGGTGGCCAAAGTACTGGAGTTTCAGCTTTAGCATCATTCCTTCCAAAGAAATCCCAGGGCTGATCTCCTTCAGAATAGACTAGTTGGATCTCCTTGCAGTCCAAGGGACTCTCAAGAACCTTCTCCAACACCATAATTCAAAAGCATCAATTCTTCGGTGCTCAGCTTTCTTCACAGTCCAACGCTCATATCCATACATGACCACAGTAAAAACCATAGCCTTGACTAGACGAAGCTTTGTTGGCAAAGTAATGTCTCTGCTTTTGAATATGCTATCTAGGTTGGTCATAACTTTTCTTCCAAGGAGTAAGCGTCTTTTAATGGTTCAAAAGGGAGGGGATATATGTATACCTATGGCTGATTCATGTTGAGGTTTGACAGAAAACAACAAAATTCTGTAAAGCAGTTATCCTTCAATAAAAAAAAAATTTTTTTAATGAACTGAAATTTTAGCTGTAAACTACAAAATCAAGTTTTCATCCTAATAAACACCCACAAAGATGAAATCCTTAAAATTCTGTGGAAAAATAAGTTAAAAAATTAGAAGTCTCCATAATATGACAGTCACGTTGTCTAAGTTTGTATGTGCATCAGTTGCTCAGTTGTGTCTGACTCTTTGTGACCCTGTGAACTAGTAGCCCACCAGGATCCTCTGTCCATGAGATTTCCCAGGCAAGCATACTGGAATGGGTTGCCATTTCCTTCTCCAGGGGATTTTCCCAACCAAGGAATTTAACCCTCGTCTTCTGTGTCTCCTTCCTTGAAAGTAGACTTTTTTTACCTGCTAAGACATCAGGGAAAGAGACACTGACGTATAGAACAGTCTTATGGACTCTGTGGGAGAGGGAGAGGGTGGGAAGATTTGGGAGAATGGCATTGAAACATGTAAAATATCATGTATGAAACGAGATGCCAGTCCAGGTTCGATGCACGATACTGGATGCCTGGCGCTAGTGCACTGGGACGACCCAGAGGGATGGTATGGGGAGGGAGGAGGGAGGAGGGTTCAGGATGGGGAACACATGTATACCTGTGGTGGATTCATTTTGATATTTGGCAAAACTAATACAATTATGTAAAGTTTAAAAATAAAATAAAATTTAAAAAAGAAAAAAAAAAGACATCAGGGAAGCCCTCAAATTATTTGAAATCAGATGATCTGAAAAAATATTATCCATTTTCAAAGGGAAAGACAATCAATACCAACCCTGAGGTGACTCAAGTTTTAGAATTTTTAAAAATTATTACTGGAGTATAGTTGATTTACAAAGTTGTGTTAGTTTCATTAGTTCCAGGCATACAGAAAAGTGAATGTTATGTATATACATTTTTATCCACTCTTTGTTAGATTATTTTCTTATATGGAATGTTATAGAATGTTGAGTAGAGTTCCCTGCAGGATTTTAGAATCATAAGGTAAGGTATATTAAGCAGCTCCTACAACTGTGCTCAGTGAGATAAAAGAAAATATGCTTGTAATGATGAAATCTCTGAGGAGAAATAGAAATCATATTAAAAATGCAAATTCTAGAACTGAAAGGCTATATCTTAAATAAAATATTAACTGAAGGGAATATATAGAATAAAGATGGCAGAGAAGAATTAGTGACTATGAAGACAGATCAAAAGAAAATATTCACCTGAAGAATACAACAGGAAACATTAAAAAAGGAGAATTTTGTTCAGTTGCTCAATGGTGTCCAACTTTTGCGACCCCATAGACTGCAACATGCCAGGCTTACCTGTCCTTCTCCATCTCCCAGAGCTTGTTCAAGCTCATGTCTGTTGAGTCAGTGATACCATCCAACCATCTCATCCTCTGTTATCCCCTTCTCCTCCTACCTTCAATCTTGCCCAGCATCAGGGGCTTTTCCAATGAGTCAGTTCTTTGCATCAGGTGGCCAAAGTATCAGAGCTTCAGCTTCAACTTCAGTCCTTCCAATGAATTTTCAGGATTGATTTCCTTTAGGATTGACTAGTTTGATCTCCTTGCAGTCCAAGGGACTCTCAAGAGTCTTCTCCAACACCACAGCACAAAAGCATCAATTCTTCGGCATTCAGCCTTCTTTATGGTCCAATTCTCACATCCATAAATGACTACTGGAAAAGCTATAGTTTTGACTAGATGGACCTTTGTTGGTAAAGTAATGTCTCTGCTTTTTAATATGCTGTCTAGGTTGTTCATAGCTTTTCTTCCAAAAAGCAAGCATTTTTAAATTTCATGCCTGCAGTCACAGTTGGCAGTGATTTTGGAGCCTAAGAAAATAAAATCTGTCATGGTTTCCATTGTTTCTCCATCTATTTGCCATGAGATGATGGGACCGGATGCCCATCAGGTGGGCATGCCCATGATCTTCGTTTTTTTGAATGCTGAGTTTTAAGCCAGCTTTTTCACTCTCCTCTTTAACTTTCATCAAGAGGCTCTTTAGTTCCTCTTCACTTTCTCCCATAAGGGTGGTGTCATCTACATATCTAAGGTTATTGGTATTTCTCCTGGCAATCTTGATTCCAGCTTGTGCTGTATCCAGTTTGGTATTTCACATGATGTACTCTGCATATAAGTTAAATAAATCATGGAAGATTTTTAAAGTTAAAGAATCATGGCAGAAATAAAAGAATGTCACAAAACAAATATTTAAAGGTAGAGTAAGTAAAATTTTTGAATCTTGGAGAAAAATCATAAACTTACACATTAAGAAATTCAACAAATCACAAGCAGGAAAAATACAAAGAAAATCATGATCAAGTATGCCAATAACTAAAGATAAACAGAATATCTTGAAAATAACTAGAAGAAAATAACACTCTGCATGCAGAGAAGCAACTATTAAAAATTACTAGATTCTTTTGAAAAACTGGAGGCCAGAAGAAAATGAAATAAATATCTCTAATGTGATAAATTTGGGGGAAGGCAATCCAAAATTATTTACCATGAAATAATATTCTTCAAGAATTGATAGTAAAGGCATTTTCATATGAAAGAAAGAAAAAAAAAATGTCACCAGAAGACTTATACTGTAGAAAATACATATTTAAAGCTAAAAGAAAATGATTCCAGATGGAAATTTGGATTGTCAGTAAGAGGTAAAGAACAGCAAAAGTGTTAAATGTCTACAAAATTTAAAAGGACATTTTTCTTTTAACACCTTTAACTATGTACATCTATTTAAAGCAAAATCATAAAACTATTTCGTGTTCATAATGTATGCAGGCAGCTATAACATAAACAAGGATGGAAGAAAATGGACTCTCAAAACTACAAGTGTTCTATACTTCTTCCAGAATTGTTACAATATTAGTTTTCAGTAGATTGAGAAAACTTTGCCTATTGCAATACTTTGTTGTTGTTTTCATTCAGTCACTACATTGCATCCAACTCTTTGTAACCCCATGGACTATAGCATGCCAGGCTCCTCTGTCTTCCAGTATCTCCTGGGGTTAACTCAAATTCATGTCCATTGAGTCAATAAGGCCATCCAACCATCTCATCCTCTGGCAGCCCATTCTCCTTTTGCCTGCATTCTTCCCCAGCATCAGGATCTTTTCCAGTGAGTGGACAATACTTAAAGCAACCACTAAAACAATAACCTAACAAATTATAGCTAAGCAAGGCAATGTAGTTCAGAAAATAATGAATAACAAAGAAGGAAGCAAAGGTTCATACGGACTTAAAGTAGATTGACCTAAATCAAATCATAATAATTGCATTAAGCGATTATGGAATAAGCACCTCAATTAAAAAGCAGAAATTTTTGGAGTAGATCAAAATAGAAAGAGCCAAGTAACTGCTGTCAATAAGAGATGCACTTTAAATATAAATACAGATAAAATGAAATTTAATCATTGGCAAAGGATACACCCTGAAAACAATAAGTATAAGATAGTTATTTTGGCAGAAAAGATATCAGGCAGTATAAGCTTCAAGGTAAAAGAGTATTATCAGAGGGAAAAAAAGGCCTCATCATAATAATAAAATGGTCATTTCATCAAGGAGATAACCATTATAAATAAGATAGTATTTAATAATGGAGCTTCAAAATGTACAAAACTAAAATGAACAGAATGAAAATGAGAAATAAATAATTCAACTGTTGGAGATTTGAACAACCCTCTCTCAACAATTGATAAAACAACAACCAGTAAACACATAGAGGATTTGAATTAGGCCATTAACCAGCCTGACCTACTTGTTATTTTTAAACACTGTACATACCTTAGAATTGCAGAATATTGAATATACCTTCTTTTCAAATGCACATGGTTCAAATGTTGAGATAGAAACATGTTGGATCATTAAAGGGAGTCTCAATAGATACAGAACGATTGAATTTGTTGAGTATGTTTTTTGACCACAGTGGCATTAAACACACAATAAACAATAAAACCTAGAATTACCTCAAATATATTGAAACTGAAAAATTCTGCTTTGGGGGTTGGACCTCAGTTTCAGAGTTTTTTAAAAGCTCCTCACATGATCCTAATTGGCCAGGGAGCTAGTGATGGCATAGGAGCTTGAATGGATGAGGGAAAGGAGGACGGCTTTCACTCTTCATGTGAGTGAAGTTGAGAGTGATGTAAGTAAACTGATTCTCTCTATTCCTAATGATCACCTCATCCAAGCTTTATGTACCTATAAGTTGTAAAGCAAAATTATCACAAGGACTTTCTTGGTGGTTCAGTGCCTGACTCTGTACTCCCAATGCAGGGGGCCCAGATTGATCCCTGATTGGGGAACTAGATCCCACATGCTGCAACTACGAGTTCACATGCTGAAACTAAAGACCCTGCACGCCACAGCTAAGGTCTGGTGCAGCCAGATCAATAAATACTTTTTTTAAAATAAAGCAAAATCATCATAGATATCCATGACTCCTTCCTAGAAGTTTCCATTTTTAAATAAAGGAAAATCCAACATTTATGTCATTTGTCATGAATGAATGTTTCATAAATATTTTTCCTCCCAATCCTCTTACTTCATTGATAGTTATTTGATAATATTACATTTTATTTCTTACTATTTTTAATTAAAAAGTAAAAACAACAATAATACTTATCCTGTTAGGTTAAAGAAAATATATGAAATTCATTTCAATTAGTTCTCACTTCCTTAATGTAAATAAATGTCTGTATAAAAATTTGGATTTTAATAGGAAGTATCCTAAAATAAAAAAATAAATGTATTTTAAAAAGAGCCTTCCCCCTATCTTACTAATAGACTAATCAGAGAGAACAGAGAGACTCCCCTCGGTGGTTTAATGAATACGTCACCATGATGGGGAAGCACACAAGGCGAGGAACTGTAGATGATCTCTGAGAACTACAGGTGGCATCTAGTTGCTGGGCAAGGAAAAAAAAAAGAAAACAATGAAAGTTCTCAGTCCAACATCAGCAAACAATTGATTAATACCAGTAGCCATGGCAGTTTGGACGAGGACCCTGAACTTCTGGTAGGAAAGCAACCCTAGTCAACACCAAGAATGCAACTTGGTGAGAAGCTAAGGATCCAATTAAGCTATACTCAGTCTCCCGATCCACAGAAACAGTGAGGAGGTAAATGCAGTGCCAAAAAGAAAAAAAGAAAAATTAAAACACTTCCAAGTAATCCACTGGTCAAAGAAGTAATCAAAAGGAAAATTATAAAATGTTTTGGATGTAAGGATAACAATAGAAATGTAGCTTATTGAAAATTGAGAGATGCAGCAAAAACAGTGATTAGAGAAATTCATAAGTAACAATAGAAAAAAATTTTTTTAATTGACTATTTAATAAGACCTGGAAAATTGACAGACTCCTACCTAGAGTAATCAAGGAAAAAGAAGGAAAATCCATTTCTATATAAAGAATGAAATAAAGACCAACACTGCAGATTCTACAGAAATTAAAAGAAAAATAAGAATAATATAAACACCTTTATGCCAACAATTTAAACAAATTAGATCAAACAGGCAATTATCTGAATAATAAAACTTATCCAAAGTGACAAAATATGAAACAAAATCTGATATCTATTTATATCTATTTATAAATATAAATATAGATATAAATAGATATTTATATTTATAGATATAAATAAATATAAATATTTATATTTATAAATAGACATCTATTTATATCTATTTATATTTATCCCTATATCTATTAAAAAGATTGAATTTTTATCAAAAATTCTCCTACAAAGAAAATTTCAGTCTTAGGTGCTTTAAATGTTGAATTCTACCAAACATTTAAGAAAGAAATATCCATTTTACACAGACACTATCAAGCCATAGAAAAAGTTATACTTTTCAACAAAGACATTAAGAAAATGAAAGTTCTTTCCTTAACCAATATCCCTTCATGAATAAGTGCACAAGCGCTTAGTAAAATGGTAGCAGTTGAAAGTAGCAACATATGAAAGGAGACTATATCATCGCCAAGTATAGTTTATTCCAAGAAGATAAATTTAACATTCACCAATCTAATTCACCTTGTTAATATATTAACAGAAAAAAAGACATGATTTTCTCATTAAGGCAGAAAAAATCATGCATCCATGATAAAGATTATTAATGATTAAAGAGTGAATGTTTTCTTCTTAAGTGTGGTTGTTGTTCATTTGTTCAGTCGTGTCCGACTCTTTGCAGCCCATGGACTGCAGCACGCCAGGCTTCCCTGTCCTTCACTATCTCCCGGAGTTGGCTCAAACTCATGTCCACTGAGTCAGTAATGCCGTCCAGCCATCTCGTCCTCTGTCCTCCCCTTTCCTCCTGCCCTGGATCTTTCCCCAGCATCAGGGTATTTTCCAGTGAGTCAGCTCTTCTCATCAGGTGGCAAAAGTATGGAGCTTCAGCTTCAGCATCAGTCCTTCCAATGAATATTCAGGATTGATTTCCTTTAGGAAAGACTGGTTTGATCTCCTTGCTGTGCAAGGGATTCTCAAGAGTCTTCTCCAGCACCACAGTTTGAAAGCATCAGTTCATCAGCGCTCAGCCTTCTTTATGGTCCATCTCTCACATCCACACGTGACTACTGGAAAAACCATAGCTTTGAATATACAGACCTTTGTTGGCAATGTAGAAATGCCTGCTCTCATCACTTATATTTGACATCATACTGGAAATCCTAATAATTGCAATATGGTGATAAAATTAAAGTTATAAATATTAGAAAAATATTTAATAGCACCATATTTAGTTTGACATAGAAACAGAACCATATGGTATGTATTCTTGGTGTAAGGCTTGTATGATAATGTTTTTATATTCCTTCATGTTGATATATGTATCAGTTATTTGTTCCTTTTTATTATTGATAGGTATTCCATCAAATGAATACCTACCACTTGTTTATCATTATCCTATTAATGGATAGCATTAGCTATTTCTAGATATTTAGCTATTGTGAATAAGATTGTTGTAATTGTTGGACATATCTTTTTATGAACTTATTTTTTTATTTCATTTTTTGTGACTGGACCTCTTGGATTATAGGTTAAATATGTTAGTTTTTTTAAACAATTTTATTTATTTATTTTTGGCTATGATGGGTCTTCGTTGCTGCATGGATCTTTTCTCTACTTGAGGCAAGCGGGGGCTACTCTTCATCACAGTGTGCGGCTTCTTCTTGTGGAGCACGGGCTTCAGGGCACTTGGGTTCAGTAGTTGCTGAGTGTGGACTCAGTCACAGGTCCTGTGCTCTGGAGCATAGGCTCAATAGTTGTGGCACATGAGCTTAGTTGCACCATGGAATGTGGAATTTTCCCCCACCAGAGATCAAACCCATGACTCCTGTATTGGGAAGAGGATTCTTTACCACTGAACCAGCAGGGAAGCTCCTATGTGTAGTTGTATATGAAATATTTTCCCAAAATTTGTGGTAGCATTTTATAGCAAAAGTGTGTGAGATTTTGATCTGCTCCAAAATCTGACCAGTCTTTGAAGTTGTCAGACCTTTTAATTTGTTGCCATTCTTGTGGACATGTAAGAGTACCTCACTGTAGTTTTATTTTTCTTCACTGAATTATGCAGAGCACTTTTTTCATGCATTTCTGGACCACTTGTTTATCTTCTTTGGTTAAGTCCCCAGCAGACTTTTCTGTAAAATTGATAAACTGATTGTACAATACAAAGGCCTAAAATGTCTGAAGCAATCTTAAAAATGTAAATAAGATATTATAATGTAGTCTAACATACTTAATGATAAATGTAACTAATTTATTGTGGAGAACAATTAGAAAATTTGCTTCTGGGTGGGTGAAGCTAGAGAATGAATAGGAAAGGACATAAGGAGACGATCAAGGAAATGGGAATATTCTAGAATTTAATAGGTGTTTGAGTTACATAGGAACATACATTAGTGAAAACTTAGCAAACGTACTCTTGAGATCTGTGCATTCTGTTGTAGATAAATTTTACCATAAAAGAAAAATAAACTGTACAATAGATAATGATATATATACTGAAGTATTTGATGGAGAGTGTACTGATGTCTGAAATTTACTTTGAAGTGAGTCAAATATAAGATGCCTTAATGGTTTGGTGGAAGGAGGAATAGATGGAACAGTACATGCTTTAGCTCCCATTATAACATTAATAATAAAATCTATGTGTTGTATATAGGGCTAGGTACTGGATTCCTACAAGATTCTTTCAACATTGCTATAGATTTCAAACTTTTCATAATAAACTTTTGGGAAACAAAGAGGACCGGAAGTAGAATAATACATTTTTGAAATATTTCAAATAAAAATAGAAATAAAATTAATTTTGGCACTTAAAAAGCAGCCATTTTACATCTCTGAAAATTCAATTTGTAGAATAACTTCTTTTCCTTTATTTCTGAATAAGTAAAGCTATTCTTTATTAAACAGAGAATCTTTCCAAGGAAATCTTTCTTATCTTCTCCTCAATGAAACATTTTCATAACTAGATTAATTCCAAAATGGCTTTCAGTACAGAATGGCATATGTGTGTTGCCCTACACTGTTCTTATTAAAACATTTAAAAATATATAAAGATACTTTATATGCCTATAGAATCTTTACTGGTGTTCCATTTTTAAAACTGATAATAGTTATTTTTGCCTACTCTTTTTTTTCTTTCTATATCTTGCTTGATTTTAGCAATTTGTTAATCTTTTCAAAGAATTGAATATTTGCTTTTTTGTACTCTCTAATGTGCCCTTGCTTATTATTTCATCCATTTATTCCTTTATTATTATCTTCTTCTGTTTTTTGGGGGAAGGTAGTTATCTCTTCTTATTGTTTTTTTTTTCTCACTTCTTGGGATGGACACTTAATTTATTTTAGACCTTTCTTTTTTCTATCTGCATTTAGGTCTATAAGTTCCTTTAAGCTGTATCTTGCTTGTTCTGGTGTAAATTTTTCATTTATTTCAGTTCAAAGTATTCCATTGATCCCTTCTTTGCCCAGTGGATTTCTTAAAATCATTTCGCCTGATTTTCAAAATTGTCCACTGTGGTCAGAGCACACACTTCATTTAATTTTAGGACTTCAAAAATTCTTGAGACTTACACTATTGCTCAGCCTTTAAAAAAATCATGGATATTTATTTCAGCAAAGTCAAACGTTAAATACTATTTTAATCCCTATGCCACACAATATGGACTTCCCTGATGACTGAAATGGTAAAGGATCTGCCTCTGATGCAGGAGACCCCAGTTTAGTCCCTGGGTTGGGAAGATCCACTTCTGGAGGGCATGGCAACCTACTCCAGAATTCTTGCCTGGAGAGTCCCATGGACATAGAATCCTGGCAGGCCACAGTCCATGGGGCTGCAATGAGTCAGACACAACTGAAGCAACGTAGCACACACTAACGCCACACAATATAAAGATCCTAGAATATTTTAAAGACGATCAATTCCCTGTATACTTACATGGTACTTTTAATATTTTTATCCTATGTGAAAGTGTTAGTTGCTCAGTCATATCCAATTCTTTGTGACCTCCTAGACTATAGCCTGCCAGGCTCTTCTGCTCATGAAATTCTCCAGGCAAAAACACTGGAGTGGGTAGCCATTCTCTTCTCTAGAGGATCTTTCCAATCCAGGAGTCATGCTTGTGTCTCCCACATTGCAGGCAGATTCTTTACCATCTGAGCCACCAGGGAAGCCCCTAAATACTAAAGATTATTCATGTTTTATATTAGCATTGTAGAATAAGGTTAATTACATATTAACCTTTTATTTTGTCAACATTTATTTCATTTCTGGTTGTCATTTTGGGCTTTTATTTCTTCTTTGTGAATTTATATTCTTTTTTAAAAATTAAGACAAGGGATTGGTAGGGAAGTCTTTCTGTTTTATTCACCTGAAGGTATAATATCTGCCATGCTTTTGGCAGGAAAACATTCCATACATAGAACACAAGAAGCACTAGCCATAAGTGATAAGATTTATAAAGTTGATTTGGTTATAATCAGAAACATTATCAAAAGTTTATCAAAAGACTCCACTGAATAAAAACATAAACAATAGAATGTGTGAGAAAACATTAACAATACATATGACCAACAGTAAACTAATATCCAAAGTATATTTTTAGGTGCCTGAGTTTACCTCTGGACTTTCTATTTTATTCCATTTATCTATATTTCTCTTTTTGTGCTAGTACCATACTGTCTGGATTACTGTAACTTTGTAGTATAGTCTGAAGTCAGGGAGCCTGATTCCTCTATCTCTGTTTTCTTTTGATCTAAGAACACAGAATATTTATCGATCTGTTTGTGCAATTTTTATTTATTTCCTCAGTATCTTACAGTTTTCCAAGTACAGTTCTTTTGCCTCCTTCAATTCAGTTCAGTTCAGTTCAGTCACTCAGTCGTGTCCGACTCTTTGTGACCCCATGAATCGCAGCACGCCAGACCTCCCTGTCCATCACCATCTCCCAGAGTTCACTGAGACTCACGTCCATCAAGTCAGTGATGCCATCCAGCCATCTCATCCTCTGTTATTCCTTTCTCCTCCTGCCCCCAATCCCTCCCAGCATCACAGTCTTTTCCAATGAGTCAACTCTTCACATGAGATAGCCAAAGTACTGGAGTTAGCTTTAGAATCATTCCTTCCAAAGAACACCCAGGGCTGATCTCCTTCAGAATGGACTGGTTGGATCTCCTTGCAGTCCAGGGGACTCTCAAGAGTCTTCTCCAACACCACAGTTCAAAAGCATCAGTTCTTCGTCACTCAGCTTTCTTCACAGTCCAACTCTCACATCCATACATGACCACTGGAAAAACCATAGCCTTGACTAGACAGACCTTTGTGGGCAAAGTAATGTCTCTGCTTTTGAATATGCTACCTAAGTTGGTCATAATGTTTCTTCCAAGGAGTAAGTGTCTTTTAATTTCGTAGCTGCAGTCACCATCTACAATGATTTTGGAACCCCCAAAAATAAAGTCTGACACTGTTTCCACTGTTTCTCCATCTATTTGCCATGAAGTGATGGGACCAGATGCCATGATCTTCGTTTTTCTGAATGTTGAACTTTAAGCCAACTTTTTCACTCTCCTCTTTCACTTGCCTCCTTAGGTAGATTTATTCCTAGAACTTTTATTCTTTTTGTTGCATTGGTAAATGAAATTGTTTCCTTAATTTCCCTTTCTGATCTTTCATTGTTAGTGTATAGAAATGCTAGAGATTTATGTATATTCATTTCATATCCTGCAACTTTATCAAATTAATTGATGAGCTCTAATAGTTTTCTGAGAGCACCTTTAGTTTCTACATATAGCATCACATCATCTGCAAACGTTTAAAACAGAAAAATGCCAGCAAATCAGGAAGACAGAGACTTCCAGAAGACACAAGAGCACTTTCCAAGAGAAAAGTAAACACAGGAAACATTGTTGCATCTCATTTGGCATCAGGGAAATATGAATTAATATCACAAAGAGATACTACTAAACTCCAGAGAAATAGTGAAAATTTAAAGAGTGACAGTGCTAACTAATGGTTGGCTATGATTTGGAACTATTTAAAAACTTCTACAATCTTGTGATTTTTGCAATTATCTGTATGTGAATTTTACTCAAATATAATTGGTTATTTTAAAATGCCTAGGAAAGCAATTATTCTGCAATTAAAACAATAATTTTTTTTTTTAAATGCACAGGGAATTCACTGGTGGTCCTGTGGGGTAGGGCTCCAAGCTTTCACTGCTGAAGACAGAGTTTGATCCCTGTTTGGGGAGCTAAAATCTCTCAACCCATACAGTGTGGACTCCCCAACAACAAAAAAAGAATAATAACATTTAAACATAACTACTAAAATATAGAAATACAGCGTACATCTTTACATGTACAGTTTTGGGGGTGACAAATAGGGTTAGATGAAGGCATGAGGGTGGGGTCCTCCTGGTCTGATGAGATTAGTGCTTTTATAAGAAGAAGGGATGTGTGTGTGTGTGTGTGTGTGTATTCTGACCTCTGAGGGAGACAAATAATATAATGATATTAAGAAAATTAATCAACCAGATAGTATTTAGAAGGCAAAAGAAAAATTCTAATTCACATTTCACTTTACATACTAAAATTAATTCCAAATGGATTAGAGTTATGAAAATGGAGGAGGGGGAGAAAACATGTAAGTTCCTGAAGAAAAAGATGAATAATTTTTTCTCTAAACCAAGATTGAAGAAAATCTTCTGAACCATAATTCAAACCCAGAAGAAAAAAAGGATTAATTTTAAAAATCTACAGTTTATTTTTATTGCCCTTGAAGTGGGAAAAACAAAGCAAAAACAAAATAATTAATTAAGAAAAAGCTTTGTATAACTTGTGTCACAAACAAAGTGCAAATAACCCATTTTAGAAATTTCAAAATTAAGCAGAAGTGTATACATATATTTTTAATTCCCTTGCTTATTCTATGATCTAGTGGATGTTGGCAATTTGATCTCTGGCTCCTCTGCCTTTTCTGAATCCCGCTTGAACATCTGGAAGTTTACGGTTCACATACTGTTGAAGCCTGGCTTGGGGAATTTTGAGCATTGCTTTGCTACCACGTGAGATGAGTGCACTTGAGCAGCAGTTTGAGCATTCTTCAGCATTGCCTTTCTTTGGGATTGGAATGGAAACTGACCTTTTCTGGTCCTGTGGCCACTGCTGAGTTTTCCAAATTTGCTGGCATACTGAGTGCAGCACTTTCACAGCATCTTCTTTTAGGATTTGAAATAGCTCAGCTGAAATTCCATCACCTCCACTAGCTTTGTTTGTAGTAATGCTTCCAGGGCCCACTTGACTTCCCACTCCAGGACATCTGGCTCTAGGTAAGTGACCACACCATCGTGGTTATCTGGGCCATTAAAACCTTTTTGGATAGTTCTACTGTGTTTTCTTGCCATCTCTTCTTAATATCTTCTGCTTCTGTTAGATCCATACCATTTCTGTCCTTTATTGTGTCCATCTTTGCATAAAATATTCCCTTGGTATCTATAATTTTCTTGAAGAGATCTCTAGTCTTTACCATCCTATATTTTTCCTCTATTTCTTTGCATTGTTCACTTAAGAAGGCTTTCTTATCTCTCCCTGCTATTCTATGAAGAAATGATAAATAAATAGCCTGTTATAAATATGGGGAAAAATATTGACATGAAGTTCAAAGAAGATGAAAATTATTCTTAACCATCTGAAAAGGTTTTCAATTCATAACAGAAAAATACAAATTAAACTATGTCTTATTACCTATTTGTCACTGTCAGATCGGCAAAAATCCAATTTAACTTCTGAGTTGGCCATGGGAAAACAGTCATTGGCATCCATTTTTAATAAGAACATAAAATATGAAAATCTCTGTGGAAAAAAAATTTGATATATTTAGCTTAAATAGTTGGTTTTAGGAATTTTAGGAATCAGCGAACTGAAATGGACTGGAATGGGTGAATTTAACTCAGATGACCATTATATCTACTACTGTGGGCAAGAATCCCTTAGAAGAAATGGAGTAGCCATCATAGTCAACAAAAGAGTCCAAAATGAAGTACTTGGATGCAGTCTCAAAAACAACAGAATGATTTCTGTTCATTTCCAAAGCAAACCATTCAATATCATGAATGGCATAATCCAAGTCTATGCCCCACCAATAATGTTGAAGAAGCTGAAGTTGAACGGTTCTATGAAGACCTACAAGAGCTTCTAGAACTAACATGCCAAAATGATGTCCTTTTCATTATGGGGGATTAGAATGCAAAAGTAGGAAGTCAAGAAACACCTGGAGTAACACACAAACTTGGTCTTGCAGTACAGAATGAAGCAGGGCAAAAGCTAAGAGAGTTTTGCCGAGAGAATGCACTGGTCATAGCAAACACCCTCTTCCAACAACACAAGAGAAGACTCTACACAAAGACATCACCAGATGGTCAATACCAAAATCAGATTGATTATATTCTTTCCAGCCAAAGATGGAGAAGCTCTATTCAGTCAGCAAAAACAAGACCGGGAGCTGACTGTGGCTCAGACCATGAACTCCTTATTGCCAAATTCAGACTTAAATTGAAGAAGGTAGGGAAAACCACTAGACCATTCAGGTATGACCTAAATCAAATCCCTTATGATTATCCAGTGGAAGTGACAAATAGATTCAAGGGATTAGATCTGATAGCCAGAATGCCTGAAGAATTATGGACACAGGTTCCTGACAATGTACGGAGACAGGGATCAAGACCATCCCTAAGAAAAAGAAATGCAATAAAAGCAAAATGGTTGTCTGAGGAGGTCTTACAAATAGCTGTGAAAAGAAGAGAAGTGAAAGGCAAAGGATGAAAAGGAAAAATATATCCATTTGAATGCCTAGTTCCAAAGAATAGCAAGGAGAGAAAAGAAAGGCTTCCTCGGCAATCAGTGCAAAGAAATAGAGGAAAACAATAGAATGGGAAAGACTAGAGATCTCTTCAAGAAAATGAGAGATATAAATGGAACTTTTCATGCAAAGATGGGCACAATAAAGGACAGAAACGGTATGGACCTAACAGAAGCAGAAGATATTAAGAAGAGGTGGCAAGAATACACAGAAGAACTATTCAGAAAAAATCTTTGCAACCCAGATAATCACGATGGTGTGATCACTCACCTAGAGCCAGACATCCTGGAATGTGAAGTCAAGTGGGCCTTAGGAAGCATCACTAGAGCAAAGCTAGTGGAGGTAATTGAATTTCAGTTGAGCTATTTCAAATCCTGAAAGATGATGCTGTGAAAGTGCTGTACTCAGTATGCCAGCAAATTTGGAAAATTCAGCTGTGGCCACAGGACTGGAAAAGGTCAGTTTCCATTCCAATCCCAAAGAAAGGCAATGCCAAAGAATACTTCAACTGCCGCTCAAGTGCCCTCATCTCACACGCTAGCAAAGTAACGCTCAAAATTCTCCAAGCCAGGCTTCAACAGTCCGTGAACCTGAACTTCCAGATGTTCAAGCTGTATTTAGAATAGGTAGAGGAACCAGAGATCAAATTGCCACCATCAGTCGGATCATCAAAAAAGCAAGAGAGTTCCAGAAAAATATCTGTTTCTGCTTTATTGACTATGCCAAAGCCTTTGACTCTGTGGATCACAACTAACTGTGAAAAATTCTGAAAGAGATGGGAATTCAGACCATCTAACCTGCCTCCTGAGAAATCTGTTTGCTGGTCAGGAAGCAACAGTTAGTACTAGACATGGAACAACAGACTGGTTCCAAATAGGAAAAAGAGTATGTCAAAGCTGTATATTGTCACCCTGCTTATTTAACTTATATGCACAGTACATCATGAGAAATGCTGGGCTGGATGAAGCACAGCTGGAATCAAGATTGCCAGGAGAAATATCAGTAAGCTCAGATATGCAGGTGACATCACCCTTTCTTCGCAGAAAGCAAAGAACTAAAGAGATTCTTGATGAAAGTGAAAGAGGAGAGTGACGAAGTTGGGTTAAAACTCAACATTCAGAAAACTGAGATCATGGCATCTTGTCCCATCACTTCATGGCAAATAGATAGGGAAACAGTGGAAACAGTGACATTATTTTATGGGGCTCCAAAATCACTGCAGATAGTGACTGCAGCCATGAAATTAAAAGACGCTTGCTCCTTGAAAGAAAAATTATGACCAACCTGGACAGCATATTAAAAAGCACATACATTACTTTGCCAACAAAAGTTCATCAAAACTAAGGTTTTTCTAGTAGTAATATATTGATGTGAAAGTTAGACTATAAAGAAAGCTGAGCACCGAAGAATTGATGCTTTTGAACTGTGGTGTTGGAGAAGACTCTTGAGATCTTGGACTGCAAGGAGATCCAATCCTAAAGGAGATCAGTCCTGAATGTTCATTGGAAGGACTGATGCTGAAGCTGAAACTCCAATACTTTGGCCACCTGATGCAAAGAACTAACTCATTTGAAAAGACCCTGATGCTGGGAAAGATTGAAGGCCGTAGGAGAAGGGGACGACAGGATGAAATGGTTGCATGGCATCACCAACTCAATGGACATGAGTTTGAGTAAACTCCTGGAGTTGGTGATGGACAGAAAGGCCTGGCGTGCTGCAGTCCATGGGGTTGCAAAGAGCCGGACGTGACTGAGGAACTAGACTGACTGGCTGACCTAGTTGGTAGTATTTGGTTGTACACTTTCCCCCAACAATTTGAACACACACACAAAAAAAGAAAGATAAGAAAAAACAGTTACTGATTGTGCAATTTTTAAGAGTAGAATTTGGAGACAATCCAAATGTCCATCAGTAGAGAATTGGCTGAATAAATGACAGTGCATCCACTCAATAATATCCTATAGCACAGTAAAAGTAATGAGGTCATTCTTTGTTCCCTGAGAAGACATGATCTTCAGGGTTCATTATTAAGTTAAAGAGCAAAACCTAGACGCAGAGCAGTGTATACAGTTTGCTGCCTTTTTTGAAAGAAAGTAAGGAAATGCAGCTTTCTGTGTGTAAGTGTCATTTATATTTGCAAAGGGATTTCTTACAAGGAAAACCCCAAACTGAAACGATTACAAGTAGGGTCAAGAGGTAATAATGGTGAGGAATAGTAACGAAGGCTTCTCTTAACATACCTTGCTACATAATTCTATTTTGGAATTTAGAAAATATTGACATCTTCCAAAAGTAATATAAATAAAAGCAGACCCTAAAAAGTGAAAACAGATAGAAATAAATGAACTTAACCATCTATCAAGTTGATGTTATAACCACGAAGAATTATTTTATATGCCTTGGAAACATGAATTTTGATTGCACACCCTTGACAGTATCAATGCTACAGATAAATAGAGCTATTAAAAAAAAAAAAACTCACTTCACTAGTTTTGATATAGTTTTATACATAGCAGGATCAAATTTTAATAAGTGACTATACTGTGAGGAATGTTGCTAAGAGCTAAGATCTTGAGAATATTGAAAATAACCAGTAGAGAAATGACTGAATAAATAATTTATTAATTGTAAATAAATAAGTACAGTTAATTTCTAATTAGTTTATTATAATTATTCATTAAATATGGATGACTCTTGGAAACACAGTATTGAGTGAATAAAAACTCAAGCCTCAAAAGATGTAGATGGTAAAGTGCCATGTTTATAAAACTTGGAAACAATTATAATGAAATACGTATAGGTAGGCTCTGAGATGGGCTTCCCTGGTAGCTCAGACAGTAAAGAATCTGCCTGTAATGCAATGCAGGAGACCACAGTTCAATTCCTGGGTCGGTAAGTTCCCCTGAAGAAGGGATAGGCTACCCACTCCAGTATTCTTGGGTTTTGCTGATGGCTCAGGTGGTAAATAATTTGTGTGCAATGCGGGAGACCTGGGTTTGATTCCTGGGTTGGCAAGATCTCCTGGAGGAGGGTGTTTTTGCCTGGAGAGTCCCATGGACAGAGGAGCCTGGCAGGCTACAGTCCATGGTGTCACAAAGAGTCAGACACGACTCAGCAACTAAGCACAGCATGCTACGGGCTCTGAGATAGCCCTCCAGTGAGCTTCAGCTCCTGGTGTTCATGTTCCTGTAATATCCTCCCTTAAGTAGGGGCTGAATTTACTGACCCGAGTCTCATAAATAGAAGACAGCTGAGGTGATGGGGTTTCAATTCTGAGGCTAAGCTACATAAAATCTATGGCTTCTGTCTTGGGCTCTTGCTCACATTTTCTCACCTGCTTGTTGTTATGAGTTGCATCATCTCCCCTGAAAAAAAAAACAAAAACAAAAACAAAAACTGAAGGCCTAATCCCCAGTACCTCAGAATGCTGTCTCTTTCAGAAGCAGGGTCATCATAGATATAATTAGCCAAGATGAGGTCATACTGGAGTAGGATGAGCCCCTAATCCAATATAACCAGTGTCCTTATAAAAAGGTGGTCATGTGAAAACAGAGAAGAACACGATGTGATGGTGAGGGCAGACTGCAGTTATGTAGCTGCCAGCCAAGGAGCGCCGAAGATTGCCAGCAAGCCACCAGAAGCCAGGAGGAAGGAAGGAGTCCTCCGCAGGGTTTAGAGAAAGCAGGGTCCTTCCAAAGCCTTGAACTTGGACTTCCAGAATTGTGAGAGAATACAGTTCTGTTTTATGGCACCCAGTTTGTGGTATTTTCTTACAGGAGCCCTAGGAAACAAATATGCTCGCTCTGATTTTTGACCCACAGATAACGGAGATAATAAAAGGTTGCTATTTATTTTTAGGGTAATTAAAAAAATTTTATGTAACCACTGAAGGAGGAAATGGCAACCCATTCCAGTATTCTTGCCTGGGAAATCCCATGGACAGAGGAGCCTGGCGGGCCACAGTCCGCGGGGTCCCAAAGAGTCAGACACAACTTAACAACTGAACCACCACCACTACCACTACAATTGTACACGTGTTGTTTTAGACTATATAAGTATGTGACCATTCTGAGAAGATTCAACTTGGGAATGGGTGGCATCTAGGCACTCTGAGAGAAAATGCAGTAAGAAACACATAAAACACCATGTAGCAAGAACAGCCTGACCTGTACATTGCCGCTGCCACTGAGATAAACAGATGTCAAACACATTTTGTGTCCCTGCATCATACTCTGCATTCACAATGCTTCCAGTGGACAAAGTTAAATTGTTTCCCCACCACTGACTATATCAGGGAATTAGGGCAAAAATCTTGACCTTTGGATTTCTAAGGGGACTGAGTGGGATGTATCTGGATTTACCATCATATAAAAGCTATTCACATTTGGGGTAGGGTCATTACTCCCAAAGAAACTGAGTTATATTGGCATGGGGCAAAGATTTCAGGGACCCTCAATCCAACATATAAATGTCCCCTAAAAGAAAGTGTTTGAAGAAATAACAAAAAAGGGTTGATACCATGATAGATGAAAAATCCCAACTGTCAATATAAAATGGAGAAGTAGTTCAGTGAACTGACAAGCCACATTCTATGGGCCTGTTTTGAATTCTTCCTCAAATTCCTTTCACTGGAATTCTAGGTGTGGCATTCAATTCAAGTCTTAAGGAAGAGGAATGGCAAAAGGAAAGCTTTACTCAAACTACCCTATGCACTATTTTCTTAAACCATCTTAAAATGCTTTTGCTTAACTACTAAAAAATTTTATGGATCCCTATTTTTATTCTCTTTCTCTCCCTCTCTCTCTCACATACATGCACGCACACACACACACAACACACACACACACAGAGGCAGAATTGATTACATGCAGCAGTTCAACAAAAAATAATCAGACTTGCAATGCACGAACCACTCCCAACTTAATAAAACATTGCACTCAAACACATTGTAGATCATTTGTTTTTCATCTGTTTTGCAGAGAGGACAGCACGATTGTGCTCACCTCATTATAGGAGAGTCAATCTTCTGCCTTTATCAATTACTGCTGTAAAGTTTGTTGTTTTTCCCCCCAGTTTGGATTATGTGTGTGTGTACATGCGCATGTATGCTTTTTATAACAAATAGCTAAGCAATTAAGCAGTTAAATAAATAATAGAGGAAAAAGGAAGATAACATGGTTAAACCACTCTCATAAAACTTATTACTGGTTACTTTTCTCAAGTTAATGTACCACAAGCTTATAAACTCCTGACGTATTGCTGAAAATGGCGTTCTAATGAAGTAGTGCGCACCCCACATCGGTATGTATGTTCCGCAAGCAGCTGCTGCCTTGCAATTCTGTAACTGATGTTATAGATGCTAATATCCGAAACCAGTCTTTAAAGGCTTCTCTGCTTGCATGTCAGCTGCCCAGCTCAGGGAAAGGAGCGTGTCCAGCGCCCTGGCAGCACAAGTGGATTTGTCAGTTCCCGCCTGCGTCGCCTTCCAGTGTTCTCTGCCGCAGTCTGTGCACACACACTGCGCTTTCCCAGCAATTTGCTCTGGATCTTCCATCCCTTGAAGGCTACCGCGGTTCTGATCATTACAAAAGTACTGAGGGAATGCACTCAGCCCTCTGGAATTCTGGAATTGCAGATATGTAGCAGAACCACACACCCCAGAGAGCTGCTTATTGAAGTGACATGAGACAAAATCCAAAGCCTGAGTATTTCATTGCAGAGGGGTATTAGTCCTGACCCTTTTATTCATTGGTCCTCTCATTTTTAATCTGCACTAACTAAAATATAAATGTTTTTTAAAGTAGTAAAATATTCACAGCCTTCTATATTTTACAGGTTGTCATCTGCAAGATGTTTCAAGAAGAAATTCCAAACCCTATGAAACGATCCAAAGTAGAGAGTGCATGGGGGAAATATATTCAGGGAACTTATTTTAGGGGCAAACGCCTCACTTAAATAGTTTAAACTTACAGAAATTGGATGAAAAACTAGTCAGTCTAACTGAACAGAGAACTTTTGTTCAGTATCTTTGAAGAAGACAGAGTAGTAGTCATTGTTTTGTTCTTTTCTCAAATATAGCAGTCTCTTTAAAGTCAACATACCCTCAACCAGGGGCTTCCCTGGTGGCTCAATAGTTAAGAATATATCTGCCAATGCAGGAGATGCAGGTTCAATCCCTGGGTCGGGAAGATCCCCTGGAGAAGGAAATGGCAACCCACTGCAGTATTCTTGCCTGGGAAATCCACGGACAGAGGAACCTGGCAGACTACATACAGTCCATGGGGTTGCAAGAGTCGGACATGACTAAAAACAAAGCAAAAAACCAACCCAATAAATAAGCAGGTATTTCTTTCATGTTCCCCCAAACCTATAAATCCTATTAACTTACTATCTCAGTCATAGAATCGACATCTCTTCAGTCATCTAAGTTAAAAATCTTAAATCTAGAAAGTCAGCAAAAAACAAATAAAAAAAATTGTCCTCCATCTCCTTTTCACAACAGTCATCTGGTTTTGTCAATTACACCCCCTTTGGGTGCTTCACTCTCTTTCCATCTGTCACTGTCAGAGCTTTCGTTCAGGCGCCTCTCAGGTTTGCTGGATTGTAATAATACCTCCACCTCCAAAAAACATCACCTTGCTTCCAGTCTCTACTCTGTACAATAATTCATCCTCTACATTGCTTTCACTTATTTCTTCTGAAAAACAGAAGCAAACCTGCCACTCCCTTGAGATTCTTACCATGGTAATCACATCTCCTCATTCTTCATCTCCAGGCTGGTTGTTGTTCAATCGCTAAGTCATGTCCAACTCTTGAGACCCCAGGCTCCCCTGCCCTTTACTGCCTCTCTGGAAGTTTGCTCAGATTCATGTTCATTGAGTCAGTGATGCTTTATCCAAAATTCCCAAAATAGGACCAGTGCAATAGGAAAACGTAGATCATGTCTCCACATACGCTATGATCTTCTCTACAGACTGGTTCATCACTTTTTCCTCTTTTGTGATTTCCTTTCCCACCTTTTCATCTGTCTTCATTAAGGCTCTCTGTTGTTGAAACATAGAGACACATTAACTCTAGCTTAATTAAAGGAGATAAAGTGGGGTCTCACAAGGCACCAAAAATAGAATTTGGAAAATTATAAAGAAACATCAGATCAGATCAGTCGCTCAGTCATATCCGACTCTTTGCGACCCCATGAATCGCAGCATGCCAGGCCTCCCTGTCCATCACCAACTCCCGAAGTTCACTCAGACTCACGTCCATCGAGTCAGTGATGCCATCCAGCCATCTCATCCTCTGTCGTCCCCTTCTCCTCCTGCCCCCAATCCCTCCCAGCATCAGAGTCTTTTCCAATGAGTCAAGTCTTCGCACAAGGTGGCCAAAGTACTGGAGTTTCAGCTTTAGCATCATTCCTTCCAAAGAAATCCCAGGGCTGATCCCCTTTAGAATGGACTGGTTAGATCTCCTTGCAGTCCAAGGGACTCTCAAGAGTCTTCTCCAACACCACAGTTCAAAAGCATCAATTCTTCGGCGCTCAGCCTTCTTCACAGTCCAACTCTCACATCCATACATGACCACAGTAAAAACCATAGCCTTGATGAGACGAACCTTTGTTGGCAAAGTAATGTCTCTGTTTTTGAATATGCTATCTAGGTTGGTCATAAAGATAACGGTTCTTGCTATCTCTCTCCCTCTCTTTCTCTCCTGCTTCCATTTCCATTCTTTTCATCTCTGCCTCTTGTAAAATCTTCACTCTTTCTTTACACCTAGACCAGCCTTTTCTGCCTCTCTATGAACATGAAAAGATAGTGATACCATCATCTTAAACTCTAAGTTAACTTGTCCTAAAAGGTCCAGCACCTGCTGCTAACTGCCGGGAAATTTAAAGTCTCAGCTATAAATTTAAGGGAGAGAGAAACTGATTGACCATCTTGGATCAGGATATCAATTCAAGTCCAGTCAAGTGTGATTGGTGGGCTGAAGCAAAGACCTGATTTATTTTGCTTTCCTCTAATAAGTATCTCTGCCAACAGCAAAAAGAAGAAATCAGTTTAACAGAAGGAGACTATGATCTAAATCAGAAACTTCAGTATTTACTACATTCTACTTCTGAACTCATATAGCTTTTTGGCCCAGTTTCAATGCACTCCATTGGCCAATCTTGCCCAGATCTATGAACCAAATTTACTCGCTCCTGGATACTGTGCCTCTGTCATACAGTTTACTTCATTTATTCTTATTATATACTTTTGCTTACGTATCTATCTTTTCCAACCATGTGATTCATCTTTGTTCCCCTGCAGTACTTAGACTAATGCCATTAGATGATTGTGTGCATGGTATAACTGGCATACTGAAAGACTAAATGAAGAAAACCATCTTTCTTCCTTTAACTCATTTTTTTTTTTTTTTTTTTGGTCTCTGAACATGTATCATGCATCCATTTATTACTTCAGCAATTATTAAGCACATATTATCTTTCAGGCAGTGTGCTAGACAGCATATACGTAGTGATTAACAAAACAGAATTGCCCATGTGAATCTCTCTTTATTATAAAGCTAAGTATTCAAGCAGGTAAATATAAAGTTATAAATTATGATTAGTGCTATCAAGAAAATGTGTGTTTATGTCAGTATAATGACGAGACCTAATTTAAACTGAATAGTCAGGGATTCCTCTCTAGTAAGTAACCTATCATCTGTCTAGAAATCTTCCAGGTGAATAGTGCTGGGGGGAGAAAGGGGAAGATTTTGCCAGGAAAAGGACAGCAGGTATGAGAGTCCCAAAGTGGGAAGGAATCTGATGTGTCTCAAGAATGACAGAAGGTCAGTATGCCCAGAGTCTTCAGCAGTCAGATGAAAGGAGCAAACTGGCTGAAGAGGTATACCAAAGTCAGCTCGTAGACAGGACAGTGGTTGGTGTTTGATCCTGAGAGAAAGAGAGTGCTTTCAACAGGGCAGGGTCATGATTCAAGTTTGAATTCTTAAAAGAACACTCTTAAATGCAGGTTGGACAATGGATGAGAAAGAGGAGACAGTGCAAATTTGGAAGCAAAAGTTCACTAACACAAATGGTACATGCATTTAAACTCTTTGAAGGCATCTTTCCCTACTTATTAACCTAGACAGCATATTAAAAAGAAGAGACATTACTTTGCTGACAAAGGTCTGTCTAGTCAAAGCTATGGTTTTTCTAGTAGTCATGTGTGGATGTGAGAGTTGGACTATAAAGAAAGCTGAGTACTGAAGAATTGATGCTTTTGAACTGTGGTGTTGGAGAAGACTCTTGAGAGTCCCTTGGAATGCAAGGAGATCCTACCAGTCAATCCTAAAGGAAATCAGTGTTGGGAGGACTGATGCTGAAGCTGGAGCTCCAATACTTTGGCCACCTGATGTGAAGAACTGACTTATTGGAAAAGACCCTGATGCTGGGGAAGATTGAAGGCAGGAAGAGAAGGGGCTGACAGAGGATAAGATAGTTAGATAGCATCACCAACTCAATGGACATGAGTTTGAGCAAGCTCTGGGAGTTGGCAGTGGACAGGGAAGCCTGGCGTGCTACAGTCCATGGGGTCGCAAGGAGTTTCAGATATGACTGAGAAACTGAACTGAACTGAACTGAACTTCCCTACTTATACTGCTAAATTTCTTTTTCTGCCTTCACCTTCAGGACTGTTACTCTCTCAATGACTCCCTTTCTGCCATCTCCGTGGCTGAGCCATGGATTCTTCTTGATATTTTTGTGTCTTTCTTCCATCTTCTCCTAAGCCAATCCTCTGTCCTCTTCCAATGACCACTCCTGTATTTCTCTCTCTTTTTGGAATTTCAGTCAACCTCAGTTTAGTCAAAGTCCTTTTATTGATTCATATACTTTTATGAATTGTGACAGATTCGAAGTATGAGTGGTCACTGGAATTATTTAGGAAACTTCTTCAAAATTTTGATTTCTTAGCTTTACTTCCAAAACTCCCAATTAGAAGGCACATGGGAGTCTTAGATGTTTATATTTTTGAATAGTTCCCCTGAGCAAAACTGATGATCATCTATATTTGGAAACCTTTGTTATTAGACTGTTATCCAATTCCTATCATAATGGCTTGTTTATAAAAATCATCTCTTAAAGTTTCCAGAGATCACTTAAGAGGCCTATTGAAATTTCAGCATTTGAAGTCATAATCCAATCATTTGCCAATGACTTGTCCAAGGCTGGCAATGTTCTTTTCCTGTGACAACAGCTCCCCTGTTATATGCCTGTCTTCAATAACAGAGAATTATATCTTAGATATAGAATTACATGGAGGATTTCTCTAGATCCTGCAGCCACATTTTATTAGCAATTTGATACTAGTTGCATATAATCCTAGTAGTAGCAATAAACATTTTGATGCTGTGTCATATTAGGAAAAAAAAATTGTTTTTTTTTGTTGTTGTTGTTACCTCACTCACTTAAAAAGGTTAAGATATTAGGTCATGTGAGAGAACTGAAAACTATAAGCTTATGTGATCTATGAGAAAAAAACAAGAGCAAATTCAAAAACTCTGAGCTCCCAAATTTCCAGTCTTCTGTTTCTCACCCAGAGCCATACTACCTCCCACACTGCACATGTTGTAAACTTTATGTGGCCCATCTGTTAAAGAGTTTGTTTTCCAAATTTGCAGGGGCTTGGCACTTCTGGACCAAGTATCAGAACTAAGTGTGACATAGTTTTTGTTTGTTTTTTGTTTTTGTTTGTTTTTTTACCTTTTTAATAATTTTGAATTGCAAGGGCACTGGTATTATAAAGGGTCTGGGAAACAGAGGAAGTAAGCTTTATATAAAGAAGCAGTACGACAAGGGTTAAACGTCATGGCTTAGGCAAAGGTATACTTAACACCCGCCATAATGACAGCAGTAGCAATGCTAAGGGGTATATTGAATTTCCAGGTTCAGTTGTGGGCTGCATGTGGGCACAGTTTGACATTTGAAATTAGGCAGATTCAGACCATGATGTTTTCTCACAGTTAATGCAGAGACCATAGATAATAATTATGTTGCTGAGCCTACAGAGAATCTTTACGACTGATCCTCTATTACACTGGCAAAACAAGAGGATAATGTCTCCAGCACTAACAAGTTGGCAGGGAAGGAGCTGGCAACTCCTCCCACTAATGTCCCATCTGTGCGAACCTTCAGTATGATCTAGGAGATTGTTTCCCCACACAGGTTGTGCCTGCAGTCTAATCAAGAGACAGCGAGACCCAGCAAGCAGAGGTATCTTTACTGTTTTTGCAAGTCACTGCCGTTGGAGGGGGTGCAGTGCATGGGATTAAACACTAATGCCATTATGTCATTCTAAGGAGAAGTATCTATGTGGGCATACTGACAGGAAAACAACCATTTCTAAGTGCTGACTTGTCCCAGTGACATAAAAGTCACGGAACAAGAACAGTTTCTAACCAGGATTCATTTGAGAAAAGCCTTTTGTTTCTTTTCATGGAGACTTGGAAAACCACTTTTGTTTAAAAATATCTTTTCTGTTGATTGCTAACACAGTCCACGGTACTTTCCCAGCCTTGACTCTCCTCCAACATCCTGGGTCGGTTGGCTCAGATTTTCCTCTAAAAGTGCGGAGGGGAAGGAAGAAAGGCTTGTGAAAGCAAAGGGAGTGCACAGACCAGCCGAGGCAAATCCTAGTTCTCACCCCTGTAGTCAAGTGTGTCATCATACCCTTCCGATGCCACCCAGGAAATAGTCTCTGGATGGACGTCCCAGGCAGAAATAACATCTGCCTCCTCTGATCTCCTAAGCATTCATTTGATATTCACTGTATAAGGCTCAGTTTTAAAAATATTGAACTGCACAGCCTGTTTTTCCTTTTGTATGATCCACAGTGCCTAGAACAGAGGCATCATCTAACACTCTTTGTATCATGACAAAATAAGTGAATTCTAAGCTGTCCTCATTGAAGGCCATAACACGGAACCATCATCAGGTTACTCACCAAAGAGGCGTATCACCCATGCCTCAACTCCTCCTCTGTGGACCCTGTGGATCATAGGGAGTGATAGCTAACACTTTGAGGCTTTTATGTACTGAGCTGGTTCCGAACAACTTTGTTTAACTCATTCAATTATTACAACAGGAACTAGCTATTGTTCTTATTTCCATGTTACATATTAAATATAACTAAGGCCCCAAAGCGGAGAAGGCAATGGCACCCCACTCCAGTACTCTTGCCTGGAAAATCCATGGACGGAGGAGCCTGGTGGGCTGCAGTCCATGAGGTCGAGAAGAGTCAGACACGACTGAGCGACTTCACTTTCACTTTTCTTTTTCATGCATTGGAGAAGGAAATGGCAACCCACTCCAGTGTTCTTGCCTGGAGAATCCCAGGGACGGGGGAGCCTGGTGGGCTGCCGTCTCTGGCGTCGCACAGAGTCGGACACGACTGAAGTGACTTAGCAGCAGCAGTAGCAGGCCCCAAAGACTGGAACTTTTTAGGATCTTACAAACTGATAAGTGGAAATGTTGAGACACGAACTTGAGTGATCTGTCTTCAAAGCTCAAGTTCTCAAACACTATACCACTGCCTCTGGATGGGATTCCTAAATGTTTATAAGGAACATATAAGGAACCATATTTGCATCATCTCTGAGACCTCGTGTACGACCGAAATTTAGAGGAGGTAATAAAGCTTTTAATCACTTGCTTTCTCGTGTGCCTTTGTGTGTTCTCCTTCATGGAATTCACTTTGAATACATGTTAGGAGTTTGAAGAAGTCTGGGAAGTTATTTCCTTCCATCTTCTCTTCATCAATTCATATCCATACTCCCACCCTACATTTGTTCAGTCCCCTTCTTCTCCACCAAAACAAGGCAGAGACAAAGAATTATAAAACATTAATGCTACCAGAGACATAAGCAAATACCGAGGAAATTCTTCCCTCTCTGGAAGGTTTCATCATTACCTGATTCATCAAGCAACTCTTGTTCATCCAAACATGGTTTTGGTGGAGTGTCTCCTTACCTGTAGGCAACTTAAGTGCCTCCCACAATTGTTTGTTCATAGCTACATCATAGTGATTATCTTTTTAGAAGACTGTTATTTATTTGCACTTAAATCTCCCCTCCTAAGCTGTAAAATCCTTGAGAATAAAGACTAGGTCTTTTATTAATTTAATATTCCCAGCTCTCTGTGTTATAGCAGACAGTTAAAATGGATGTTCTGAACGAATTAATGAATCCAGTTCAAAGCCCTCATTTTATACAGGAGGGCACTGCAGCACAGGTGGAAATGTAAAGTGACTGCTCATGATCATATAACTACTCAGTGGAAAAGCTGACTTCAAGTCGGCTGCACTTTCCATTAGGAATGCCAACTGTTCTCCCTCAGCCTAAGGCAAACCCGACCTCCTTAATACCTGAAAACAATATCCCAGCACCAACAGCTATCTCCTTTGAATCTTAGAACGCTTATAATCTATAACACTCACTTAGCTATTCCGCTACTGCCCTGTATTTAACCTAGGTGTGCATGTGTGTGCGTTACTCTTCTCTGCCTGGATTATAATTATTTGAATGTTAAGAATGTACCTTTTTTTTTTTTTTTCTTTTCCCAATGTTTTGATTGTTTGGGTATTTGCACTTGGAAAATTTAGGAATTAATTCTCTCGTCTACTCTCACTGGTTCTATCATCACTTCTAGCTATGGCA
Source organism: Bos indicus x Bos taurus (assembly GCF_003369695.1). Classification (NCBI taxonomy): domain Eukaryota; kingdom Metazoa; phylum Chordata; class Mammalia; order Artiodactyla; family Bovidae; genus Bos; species Bos indicus x Bos taurus. Next base: position 100,229,207 of record NC_040080.1, read on the forward strand.
CCAGGCACATGCTCAAGTGCCAGACTTCTGTTTCCAAATGTGTACATGGTTCTACATCTCTGTGTCTCCCCTAAAACCTTCAGAACACTCCTCTGGACAGCTATCAATGATCACAAAACCACAATGAGACCATTCTGAGATTGGGTTAAGTGGGCTTCTTGTTTTCCCTTGGAAGATCCCTGTGGAATGGCAGGGGATAATTATCCTGGATAAAAACTTTTTTGTTGTGCAACTTACAGAGATTCTTCAGACTATCTTAAGTGAGGGTGTCTGCAAGTACAAGAAACTCTCCGGGCTTGGAGGAGTCAGATCTCAAAAGCTGTCAGGAAGAAAAGCAGTTATTTTGCCAATTTCTCATTCTCGTTCTCTCTCCTCTTCCCCTCTCCCTCCCTTCCTCCCTCCCTCATTTTCAATCTCTCTCTCTCTCTCTCTTTACCCCCCTTTCTGCCTTAAGGAACATGTGGTCTTTCATCTGCATGGCTGCTTTATCATTCTCTTTCCAGATCTTCTGTCTTTGTTTGTCTACATGTATACAGGACTGTCCTATATCTCCCGAGTGCACTCTTTCAAGTTATAGGCATCTCTGAATCTCAATTCCAAGGTTGTCAAAGAACCAGTAAGACTGTACCAACTTGGGTCAGGCATTCACCCCCACCACCATGATCTGTTCAGCCCAGGAGGCATGGTCATGTGGAATAGATGTGAGTTTATACCGTCTGATATGACCTTGGTGAGACACCAGGGAGAAATAGATGAGAAAAGGGGAAATTTTACTTTAAAAAACTTAACAGTAAGCTGCAGATCAAGACTAAGCAACTTTATTATGACCTCTATTATCTTTCCTGAAATCAAGAAATACAGAAAGTATCGTCATTAGTTGGTCAGAAAAAATGGAAGAACAACTTTCATTATCTTCCACAATATTTCACCATTACCCACATCTCAAAGATTCTATCAATGCCCTCTCTTTTATCCAAAGTAAACTCCTTTACTTAGGATGGAGAAAATCAGAGAAAAGATTTAGGACTTCTTCAAGATCCCTGTAACACCTTAAGATATGGTCACCTAGGATGTGACCCCCAGCTTCTAGGGTTCAACACAATTATTGTATCTCTAAACATCACACCAACATCCCAAGCAAATAGATAAATGAAGAGACTAAGAAAGAACTGCTATCTCTCTTTTAAGGATACTTATCTGAGGTTCCATGAAACAATTCATTATCTTATTAGTCAGATTTTGTCACAAGATCACACTGAGCTGCAAAAAGATTGAAGATAAATAATCTTTTAAATGGGCATAATTGTGTCTAACTAAGAACCAGGAACCCATTCATCTATTGAAGAAGAAGGGAAGAATGATATTTCATAACTTATTAATGCTGCTAAGTCACTTCAGTCGGTCCGACTCTGTGTGACCCCATAGACGGCAGCCCACCAGGCTCCCCTGTCCCTGGGATTCTCCAGGCAAGAACACTGGAGTGAGGTGCCATTTCCTTCTCCAATGCATGAAAGTGAAAAGTGAAAGTGAAGTCGTTCAGTCATGTGTGACCCTCAGCAACCCCATGGACGGCAGCCTTCCAGGCTCCTCCATCCATGGGATTTTCCAGGCAGGAGTACTGGAGTGGGGTGCTATTGCCTTCTCCAAACTTATTAATAATCTACCATAGACTCTAGGTCCTGCCCGCAATCTGTTTCACTTGTTTATAGATTTTTGATCCTGATCATTTTTTCCTGTCTCTTTTAAAGTCTATCCTACCCTTGAATATTGTGATGCTCAACTATGCTTACACCCCTTCCTTTCTGATTATTTTCTAACTTTTCTACTTTCCTCAATTCCTCACTTTCTTTCTACCCTCCACGCGTCCCAAGGACTCTGTCTTCTCTTCTCTGTATCTGCTTTCCTCCACCCCTATCGTTTTAACTATCAACACTATGTAGCTCTTTGTCTCCCTTTTAACTTCCAGGAGCATATTTAGGTCAGTTACTAATCACTTTTAATTGATTATCCCACCAATTAAAAACTCCAAAACTCTAGTGAGGTCTAAGAAAACAATTAAAAATGTAATCCAGAGAAATCTCAGCAGGGAAATTCTGACTCTCCTCCTCAGGTAAGGTCGTTCATTACACACCTTCATTCTGCCTTGAAGTTCTTCATCAGGCTTAGAACAGTTGTAAAAGCTTTACTTGTTTTAATTGTGCAATGATTTATTCAGTGTTTGTGCTTCCTACTAACATACTAGGTCTTGAGAACAAGAAACATATCTGTCTTATCATTGAACTATATTTCCCTGTAATACACAGTATCTTCCCTGTTCAGAAAAACAAATAGACAACCAAATGAATGAATAAAAATATCATTTGGTCTACTTCCCAAAGTCCTCATGGGGCAACATTACCTTGGTCCTCAATGTATTCCTTCAGTTTTTAAATAGACTATGGGTTTAGTGCTCACAGGTAGAACCAACTCCCATAGTCACTGTGTCAGTATACCAAACAATTTTCAAAGATGGATACAAACACCATAGTATATGGAAGAGCTGTGTCATCTAGTCAAGGTTAGGAGACCTACATGAGAAGCCTGATTACATTCAGAAAGTTATTTAATGAACACAGAATCAGAACAAGGGGGCATAGTCAGAGTCAATATTTAGTGTACTCAGGCCCAGATATGCTGACATATCCATCCTCATAATAAGGATAACTTTGATGACGGAATAAACGTGTTGTCCTATACTTCTTCTCCCTTCCATACTTCTAAAGAGATTTGAGTCTAGGGAAAAAAAGGAATATTATTATCTCTCCTTTGGGCACTGTTATAAGGATTAATAAAAATATTTAGTACAATTTCTCACATTGAATAAACACTCAATAATTGGAAATTATTACCCCCCTTCCCCATACTCAGTCTTCCATGGGTATGGAAGATTGATTTCATCAATCTCTTTTTTAATTAACCCATTTCTTTAGATATGTAAAGTTAAATCTCAATCCAGTTGGTTAGGGAATCCATTTTTATATCTCTGTTCTGAAACATAATGTGTTGATTTAACTTTCAGAGACTCTTGTTACCTAAAACTCAGATATCTCTAGACCTCATCAGCTTACTATACCAAAAAAGTCATCATCATAATAATAATTTATACTTCCTAGTTCCTATCTCCAGCCACTAATGGCAGACCTCCATCTCTCAAGAGAGCTCCCTCTATCCACCCAAATATTTTTAAAAGTCCCCAGAGTCAGTCTTACAAGGGCTGAATCAGTATTTCTGCTGAAATGAGTATTTATCCTTTTCAACTACCCTCTTCCTATTTTCCTTTGTTTGTGGTCTTAGCTTGCCCTCTCTCTAGCAATAATAACTTAGCCCAACAAGAAGACTGAGAAATAAGTGCCATCACATCCTCCATTTCTCTTTTCCAAGTGCACTTTCACCATCATCTTCTTCCTCTTGAGCCAAAACCCCTGAAAGCTCTCATACTTATCAACACACACCCATGGACCTAGATGGTCAGAGAATAATCCCAACCACTGCTCTATAAACTCAGTCCCTGCTTAGATTCAGTCAGGACATCCTATTGACTAACTTATATTCTTTTTAAGTTGTTAGATCCCACTACATTGGGCTTCCCTGGTGGCTTAGTTGGTAAAGAATCTTCCTGCAATGTAGGAGACCCAGGTTTGATCCCTGGGTGGGGAAGATACCATGGAGAAGGAAATGGCAACCCACTCCAGTATTCTTGCCTGGAAAATCCCATGGACAGAGGATGGTGAGCTAGTGTCTAGTGTCTATGGCTAGTGTCTATGGGGTCATAAAGAGTCTGACACGACTTAGTGACTAAACCACCACCACTGCAGATTTTGCCTCCATAAGGTCTCCTGTTTTTATCTCCTTCTTTCTCAATCTCACAGGTGCCAGCCAAGGTGAACCATTATTTACTCTTGCCTGGGATTGCTGAAAAGTCCTCCTAATGTGTCTTTTTGCCTCTCACCTTACCTCCCATCTACACAACAATTTTCTGATCTACAGAGTTTGAATACTGGACTAAATCTTGCAGCTCTACAAGCCATTGAGTCATGAAAATCAAGTTAAACTATCCAGACATTTGTCTACAATTTATGGCATTGTTTCCTTCCATTTTAGGTAAATATGATGAACTAGGTCAGGATTTTTCCAGTTCAGATTGAAAACAAATTTTTAGAAACCAAGCTCTACTTCCTTTTTAAAAACCAAAAGTAAATGTTCCAGATTTCAAATATAGAAATTACAGAGATGTGCACCACTCGGTGGGACTGCTATAGGACTGCTTTTATCTTAAATAGAAGAAAGTTAAGCCTGAGAAATTGTTGAAATTATCCATAACCAACTACGGGCAGCTGCCATAGTACTGAAGCAAAAGTAGCGTGTATGGCATACTTGCACAAAACATAAACCCCATGGAAGCAAGATGGTATCTGTCTTGTATCCTCAGTGTCTAGACATAGAGCCTTATACATATTTATTAGATGATTATTTATTGAGTAGATAAATGAATTAGTTTCTTTCCAAAGCACAATTCCAGTATTTGATAATACTTATAAGTTGAAAGTTTCTTGAGAACATGGGCAGCATCCTGTTTGTTTTTCTATACCTAGCAAGACACTGCAGAACTTTTCACTGATCAAACATTCAGAAGGATTGAAATTATTGATTCTTTAAAATTTTCTAGGTGCATTCCTGTATATCACCAAAGTAAGTATTGCTCTCAACATGGCAATACATAAAAGAATCTGAAAATGGAAGAACAAGCCATAGAGGAACTTGTAAAGCCTTTAAGGTAAGGATTTCTCAATAAATTCCTTTACAGTCAGACCAGAAACTTTTTTAAATGCATGAAGTCACTCAGGGAGAAGCAGGCAGTCCCTCTCCATAGGAATATCCATTAAGAAGGGAAGTAGTAGCTTCTAAGCTTTGTCCATACCATCTCCAAACTTTTTACCACTCCACTGATAAACTTTAGAACAAAGAAAAATAGCCCTTCCTTTTTCTCAACAAAAATAGGAAAATTACTGATGAAAAGATGTTTGCCAAAGTTAGAGTCAGATGACACAGTACTCTTTACCTGAGTGCTTTGAGGAAGTTCATATACATTTCAGAATTCAAATGTCATGTCTATCAAAGGGATAGTAACACTAACCCTATCCTCCAAAAACCTTTGATCAGAGAATAAAAGAAGATCATGTATGCTAAAGTGCTTTTTAAAACATGAAATAGATAAAGAAGGTGTGGTGTGTATGTATATATATGTACACATATCAGTTCAGTTCAGTTGCTCAGTTGTGTCAAACTCTTTGTGACCCCATGGACAGCAGCATGCCAGGCCTCCCTGTCCATCACCAACTCCCGGAGTTTACTCAAACTCATGTCCATTGAGTCAGTGATGCCATCCAACTATCTCATCCTCTGTCGTCCCCTTCTCCTCCCACCTTCAATCTTTCCCAGCATCAGGGTCTTTTCAAATGAGTCAGCTCTTTGCATCAGGTGGCCAAAGTATTGGAGTTTCAGCTTCAACATCAGTCCTTCCAATGAATATTCAGGACTGATTTCCTTTAGGATGGACTAGTTGGATCTCCTTGCAGTTCAAGGGACTCTCATGAGTCTTCTCCAACATCATAGTTCAAAAGCATCAATTCTTCGGCACTCAGCTTTCTTTATAGCTTCCAACTCTCACATCCATACATGACCACTGGAAAAGCCATAGCCTTGACTAGACGGACCTTTGTTGGTGCACACACACACACACACACACACACACTCACACACATATATATTATACATTGGAATGTTATTCAGCCATAAAAAATGAAATTTTGCCATTTGTGACAACTCTGATGGATCTGGGGGTTATTATGCTTAGTGCAACGTCAGACAGAGAAAGACAAATACTGTGTGTTTTCATTTATATGTATATGTGGAATCTATAAAATAAAGCAAATGAATAACAAAATAGAAACTAATTCACAGATATAGAGAACAAACTGGTGGTTACCAGTGGGGTGAGGAAGCAGATGGACAAGATAGGTGGAGGATATAGGGGTACAGACTACTTGGTATAAAATAAAAAAGTTACAAAGATGTAATAAACAACCCAAGGAATATAGCCAGTATTTTATAATAACTTTGTATGGAGTATAATCTATGAAAATATCGAATCATATTGTACTCATGAAGCTAATATTATAAGTAAATTGTACTTCAGTTGAAAAAATATGAAATGAGACACATGTTAGGTATTAATAATTGCTTCTGCTGCTTTTGTTATTGTTTTATATCTTGGGGACTCTGGTTTGAATTATGAGGATACTTGGATGTCAGTAATCTGGTTTGAATTATGAGGATACCTAAATATCAATAATCACCTGAATATACAAGCCAAAGGTATGGTTTCTTAACATTGTTACAAAGAATGCTGTAATCATGAAATTCTCTAAACAGATATTCAGCTTGGAACACACTGTATCCACATAATTCCAGGTGCAAATTCAAAAGCATTTCTATAGAGTAGAGGTAATTATGATTATTTTTAACTTAATGAAGCAAGAAAAAATATCAAAAAATACCTTGGTATTGCACAGAAGGAAAAAAATGGGAAGAGAAATGAGTTGCACATCTTGGATACTGGACACTTCCAATTACATTAAATCGAAAAAATCCAATCTCACACTGTCTTGATTATCCCAAATAAAATAATATAGCATTCTGGTTTTCTTATTTAAAACTCAACCACCCTACTCCAAGACTAATTTCTTATTCATCTGCTTTCTTTAATCTGCCATTCTTTATCTCTACTGGTGCTTTCTCTCTGTTCTTTTATGTTTGATGATTTTACTAGTTCATATGTAGTTCAAAAGTTTTATTGTCTTTTATTTCGTGCTTAAAAGTTTTTTCTTTATGCTGCCTTATCTCTATATCAGTTTTTCCATTTTCTTTTACTACCCATCATTTTTAATTTCCACTGCTTTTGATCTGCTCTTTACTTCTCTCCATTTCATTTACAGACTGTTCTGGTGTGTCTGCCTTCTACTGATGTTTCCTCTGTTGTTTCTCCCTTTTTACTCTTTCCCAATTCTACCCGTCTGTCTTACTTTTTATTATTATTATTTTTTTAAAACATGGGTGGGTGGCCTTCAAATATTGCAGGAACAATTTGTTTCTAAGATATTTAGGGGGATAAACCCACAGCAAACATTTATTCTAATGAGTATGTCTCCCTGAGTGGGTGGGGGCAGATGGTTGACTCAAATCACCAGGTGGCAGGAGTCCAGACAGGATTCCAATCCGCTGCCTGTACCCCTCCCCCTTCTTCCTTAATATTTGTGTCCTGTATATGGATTTTTATTCAAAAATTCATTCAGCTCTCTGCAGGCTCTACTTTGGAAATCTAGGACATGTCACATCAGTTCTCAAAAATAACATAACTTAACACTTGAAGGTTTATCAATGCTGATTTGAGCGTAACCTGGGAAGAAGATGGTTTGGTTGATGGGCTTTATTTGCATGGAAAAAAAAGAAGTAAATTTAAAGAACTTAATATATATATATGCGATAAATGTATCAAATTCCAAATAGCAGTCCAAATGTTTTGTTTGTGAAGTAAAATGTTTTATGAACATTTCATACAAACATACCTTTCAAGATCTTTCTTGGTTATTAGATAATTTAAATAACCTATTTTGTGTTCTGTTGAATATGTAGTGCTCACCTGCTGCTTTTTCTCTACCCTATACCTTTTTCTTCTGCAACCTGACCCTGCTCTATTTATTTACTAACTACGAAATTTTAGACTCATTGTGAAACCTCACTGTGCCTTAGTTTTCCCCATCTGTAAAATGAGAATATTAATGATGTATACCTAATGGAGTTATCTAAAGCTTGAATGTGTTAATATGTACAACATTTAGAACAATAACTGGCACATAGTAATTTTTTGATGATACCTATTATTTATTCAAGATTTCCTTAGCCTACCTGTTATTTTTAAGCATTAGATCAGGGAATAAAGGTTAATTGGGAACTGTTCTTTGTAATTTATAAATAATCACATATGGAGTGGGTTGCCATTCCCTGCTCCAGGGGGATAATAATTACAATACAGTCCATGGTAAAGGTGATGGGGGAGGAATTCTCTGAAACGAAATAGGATTGAGTGACTTAGTGTTGGCTTCAGAAAGGAGAGAGGGGAATCCTCCCAAATAATGGTATATGTCAGTTGAAACCCAAGAATGAGAAAGTTTGACTGGATGAACTGTTGGAAAGAGAAGGCTGAGAAAAGTGTTCCTCTTAGGAAAAGAATGAACACATGTCCTTCCTGCAAATATGACTAAAAAGGTAACACTAGCTTTACTCAAGAATTAGGCATTCTTTTCTTAATGCTCCTAGGGACCTGTGAATAATTCATTCTGATTCTCTATAAGGCAAAAACGAAGAAGTCATTTCAAGGGCCAAGAAGAAGCTATTATATAGCTTGAACTACTGAAGTGTGACTGTGAAATAATGAAACAGATTTTTAAACAAAATGTGGCATGAATCTTTTCTCAGATAATATTCTGATCTCCTCCTATAAAATGCTACTAAATTTGAATAAGGAATGCATTCATGAATTATATTTTCCAACAGTGGTGATGGGTTTATAGTGAGTCATCAGTTATCCTGTCCTTTGGGTCAATTGTATGAATTTGCAAATCAGCTTGATATGGAGTGGGAGAAGGGCACGATCTGGAGCTGGGCACAAAATGAAGCCGCTGAACATAAGAGCAATAAAAATCTGAATTATTATTTTCTTTACAATCAACTGACCTTAGGTTTTACTCACTGAAATGAGAACACCAAAAATGGGAGCTGGAGGGAATGAGTTCCCCATAACTTCTAGCCCCAGAAAGATGTACTCTCGATTTCCCAAAAGGATAAAACAAACTTCCTATAGAATGCAAAACCTGAGCTGGTCTTGCTCTTTTTAAAAATCAAACAGCAGAAATGTGGAACAACAGAAATGAGTTTAACCATTCACAAATTGAGTCAGGAGAAAAACCTGCATATCCTCACGGGAAACATTTCTGCAAGGCAGAGAATTGTGGACACTTTGTGTGGTGAAATATGTAAGAAAAGCCCCATGGGTCTGTGTGTGGATGTAAAGTGATTAAATTGTGCACTTACTGTAATTGCTTTCTACCATTTAGTCAAATTGTGATTAAAATGGCAGCCATGCCATCTGAGCAGGGAAAGGGTCAAGTGTATTCCTAGCTCTGAGTACGCCCTTCCAGTCTTCAACTCTTCCTTTTATGTTCCTCCTTTTATGCATCTCCCTTTCGTTATTAAACCATTAAACTTGAAAATACCAACATTCATGCTTCTCTTCTCTCTCTCTCTCTCTCTGTCTCTTTCTCTCTGTCTTTCTGTCTCTGTCTGTCTGTCTCTCTCTCTCTCTCTCCCTTAGGATCCAGATTCAGACGAAACATAGTCAGGGACCCAAAGTAACTCTTTCCTGATCGAGAGCAATGAAGGACTTCAGCTAATTGTGGGTGGGTGAGATGAATTCGAGAGCAGTGTTCCCCCAGCCCCTGCCTACCGGTAGATATATGGTTCCCATAAAGCACTTCACATCCTGAAGGTTAGCTGTCGGCAACTACTGAAGAATTTTCCCTGCATCAAAAATTTGCCAACTAAGAATCTCATCCATAAGGAAAGCCCCCTTTTCAGTAATCTTAATTCAGTAATTATTTCCACACTTCCTCTTCCTCCTCCTGTTTGGACTGTGGAAAACCCTTTCACCTCTTTTGAGCAATTTGTGCCACCTTATTTTTCAGGAATTTCCTGGAATGGAGAGTGAGTAGTTAGTGATGCTTCTATTTTTTTAGATTTCCCCATCATACAGTGTAATGTCATGAAGTTATAAGACTGATGCAGTTACCAGAGATTCTTCTCTCATTCCATAAGCCTGATCATAGTATTTGTACTTCAAAAAGAAACTTATCAACACCAATCATTCCCTTTTGATTGATTTTCATTTTTTATTTCTAATTTGTTACAGTACCGCATGTTCATTATGTCTCATAAAGCTCACATATCACTAAATATCCTACAATGCCCACCTATAGCACACTGATACATATGTGTTATTTCATCCATTTCCCCATTATCCATTCTTCCATTACTATTTAATTATACCCTTATTATTTAAAATAAACCCATTCATCTATTCCTTGTCTTCTTCCCATTTGAGTTACTGACATTGAGATGCATACATGTGACTTCTTTTCCTATAAGCTTCCACTCAGCTTGACTTTGAACATATTATTTTTTTTACCTTGCTTGGCTAACTACGTAACTCCATCAATGATCACCCTTCTGCTTTTTCACACCCTCAGTCCAGTCACTTTGAATCTAAAAACTTTTTGGCATTTTCTTATCCACTGCAGCTCCACATCAAAGCCTTTGTAAACTTGTCCATCTTGGAAAGGAATCAAGGAAAATTCCAAACCAGTAGAGTATATTAAAGGAAAAGTTGTGTACATATATACATATATATGTATATATATAATGATATATATAGATATATATAATGAGAATGTTATATATATATAATGAGAATGTTATCTTATGATGTAATCAAAACATTTCTAAAACATCAGATATTGGATTTGGGATGTGGCAATTTAAAGATAAATGGTGAAGGGTAGCATGGTAATGTGCATTTGCTATGTGTGTATATGATGCTGTATATTGGAAACTAAAGGCTAACACATCTGCGCTTAATATGTTGAAGTTTTTCAATAATAGACAATCCAGTGTATACAGGTTAATCCTCTGCCTGGGAAAATCAATGTCTATCTCATGCAATCTGCTGCCTTGTAATAGCAGTTCCATTCCAAAGGAGGTTTGAACTTAGGTATTTGACCTTTTTGTCCCACTCTAGGTTTTTAGAAATCACACTTTTACGATCATGATTTTTACCTTGATCCTCTTTCCTCATGTTGTATAGTAACATAAGGCTTTAAGTATGACTCATTGGATAGTAAATATAGCATCTTAGTAAACTGCAGTTTTTTCTACCCTCTGAGATAGGACAAAGACAATAAAAATGGCCATTGAATCACCCTTGGCTCTAAAGGAAAGTCATCTTTGTATTTACTGGGAATTATACTATACTTCATATTTTCAATATTAATTGAAATATTAATATTGAAATAACTTATAACACTTCAAATTTTATCCCAGATCCTAAATTAACTGAAATTAAAAATTGTCTTTAATCCCAAACCTCTAGACTCTATTTCAAGCAGAAATTTCAGGGCAGATATAGTCTTCTAGTTAAGGAGGAAATGACAGCCCACTGCAGTATTGTTACCTGGGAAAATCCCACAGACAGAGGAGCCTAGCAGCCTGTAGTCTGTGGGGTCACAAAGAGTCAGACACTACTGAGAACAGTGCGCGCACACACACACACACACACACAGAGTCTTCTAGTGACTTTCCTATTTCCTGACACACGAGAAAAAGGCACACGAGAAGAATAACCAAGCATCAGATACAGAGATGGCTTCCAGGAAGCCAACTGTGTTCAAGAGCAGACCTAAACTAGGGAGCTATTCTGGGATTGAATTCCAAGAGTCATTCCGGCTATCTTCCTTTTGCCCAGCCTCCTCCTCACCCACTCAGTCAGCCTCAAGGATTCTGAAACCTGACCAAGCAGTTCTAGTCACAGCGAGCTCATCCTTTAGCTATGGGAAGAGAAACTAGCTTCTCTGGGCCCTCACCCCATGGCATTTGACTGGCAGCAGAGTTTCCAAGAATAGCTATTTTCTGTGGTTTTCACAATCCCTACTCCCTAGGGAAACCAGGAAGTATAAACTTTTTTGGTACTAAGGTTCAAACATCAGCAAAATGTTTACTTTGAGTTTTAGCCAGCATCTTATTTCATCCAAATGAATTCCCAAATCTCAATTTACACAAACCAAAATGTCCACCAGACAGATCAGTGCATTTCTATTCTGTAACATTAATAGGAAAAGAAATAATTAAAAGAAGGCTAAGTGACCTCCAGAAAGAGTATTCTGTTGAGTGGCAGATGGGGTAAGTTAAAGCTGAAAGCCAGTACCTCAGTCTCAGATTAAAGCATTATTTTGAGTCACAGTTGATGTTTATTAATAGTGAAGGGAACTTCTTTGAAATTTAAGAAGGAAACAGAGTATCTCTGAAAATTCATTTGTAATGGAAAATGAACAGCAGGCAGAAACAGGCTTTCCCTTATGGCAGAAAGCAAAGAGGAACTGAAGAGCCTCTTAATAAAGGGGAAAGAGGACAGGGAAAAAGCTGGCTTAAAACTCAACATTCAAAAAACTAAGAGTATGGCATCTAGTCCCATCACTTCATGGCAAATAGATGGGGAAACAATGGAAACAGTGAAAGACTATTTTCTGGGGCTCCAAAATCACTCCAAAATCTCCAAAATTTAATGACTGCAGCCATTAAATTAAAAGATGTCTGCTCCTTGGAAGAAAAGCTATGACCAACCTAGGCAGCTTATTAAAAAGCAGAGACATTACTTTGCCAACAAATGTCTGTATAGCCACAGCTATGATTTTTCCAATAGTCATGTATGGATGTGAGAGTTGGACTATAAAGAAAGCTGAGTGCTGAAGAATTGATGCTTTTGAACTGTTGGAGATGACTCTTGAGAGTCCCTTGGACTGCAAGGAGATCAAAGCTGTCAATCCTAAAGGAAATCAGTCCTGAATATTCTCTGGAAGGACTGATGCTGAAGCTGAAGCTCCAATACTTTGGCCACCTGATACGAAGAGCCAACTCATTGGAAAAGACCCAGATACTGGGAAAGATTGAAAGCAGGAGGAGAAGGGGATGACTGAGGATTAAATGGTTGGATAGCATCACCGACTCAATGGACGTGAGTTTGAGCAAGCCAGGAAATGGTGAAGGACAGGGAAGCCAGGTGTGCTGCAGTCCATATGGTCACAAATAGATGCAACTGGGCAACTGAACAACAAGAGCAACGAATGAACAGCAGAGCAGGGCACTAAGCAATACATTCCGAGCGTTAATCAACCCCGACGTGTAAATACGCTTTTTGAGGAAATTGTTTTCACTACTGAAGTCAAAATTAGAGTTATATACAGAACACTTACGAGTGTCTCCATGAAGTTGAAATTTGTCATAATTCTTTTGGTTCCTGGTTAAACAACCTAAGCTTTCACCTGTCATAGAGTCAGGAGGAGCATAGTATAGCAGGAAGGAGCACAGACTCTGGGGCCAAGATGGTCCCATATCCTCCTCATTTACTGGTATGATCTGGAGAAGCATAGAAAGATAAGGTACTTTTCTCCAGATCACACAGTTACAGTCAAGATGGGATGGCCTTGTTTCCAAACCCAAGCAGTTTCACTGAACTGAAATCATGCAGTCTGTCAGCAAGACCATCCCTGCTTCAGAGACTTTGAGGGAGAATCCATCCCAGCTTTCTCCACCTTACAGTGACTACCAGCACTTTGGCTGGTGGCCACTTTATCTGAGATCCTAACATCAGTTCATCTTCCGTGTGTGTGTGTGTGTGTGTGTGTGAATAATCTCCCCCTGGATCCTCTTAGTAGAATACATATGGTAGCATTTATGGCCCACCTGGATGATTCAGGATAATCTAACCCTCTCAAGATCCCCTCCAAACACAGAATACATAAAGTCATTATTCACATTCCCAACAATAGACATGCCTGACCATCTGTCCTACTGATCACAGGGTCATACACAATATTTACAGCCTAGGGAAAATGTGCATCTGCCTGCACTTCTATCTTAGGAGAAAGAGATTTTCCACTTCCTCAAAAATTATTAACCCATCCAAAGATACCTAAGGTTATCTTCACCTTTTCTCTCACTAAGGCAAAGAAAGCAAAACAACAACAACTTTGTGAGACTTATGGACATGGGGAGAGGGGAGGAAAGGGTGAGATGTATAGAAAGAATAACATGGAAACTTACATTACCGTATGTAAAATAGATAGCCAACGGGAATTTGCTGTATGGCTCAAGAAACTCAAATAGGGGCTCTGTATCAACCTAGAGGGGTGGGATTGGGAGGGAGAGAGGAGGGAGTTTCAGGAGGGAGGGGTATATGTATACCTATGGTTGATTCATGTTGAGGTTTGACAGACAACAAGAAAGTTCTGTAAAGCAATTATCCTTCAACAAAAAAATTAATTAAAAAAAAATTTGTGCAATGTCAAAACAAATGTGTTCCAATCCATGCAGTGAGGAAGCGTGAAAATCAGAGAGCAGACTATAGAGATCAGCCTTCCCTTCACTCTGATATATTTTAAGGTAATTTGCCTCTTGCTCCCCATTGCAGTACACAGAAATTTAGTCCCCTACCCTCATGGTCGATATGCTCTTTGTTCTAGGTGCGTCCATTCAGTTTATGTTATGGTTCACATACTTGGTCAGAAGGTTAAGGTTCAGAGTCCTCAGCATTTTCCTAACTATGTGAAGTGAAGTGACGTGAAGTCGCTCAGTCATGTCCAATTATTTGCGACCCCATGGACTGTAGCCTACCAGGCTCCTCCATCCATGGGATTTTCCAGGCAAGAGTACTGGAATGGGGTGCCATTGCCTTCTCCAAACTATGTAGTCATTGACAAATTACAAAATCTCCTCTCCATACTTGTCTCTGATTAGTAAAATAAAATATCTGCTTATTGTCTATCAGGAAGTTTAAAAAACTTACTAAAGTGCTTAGAATAGTGTCTAACACATACTAAGCTCGCAGTAAATTTTAACCATTACTGCCTTCTTCCCCTTCTTTGTTCTTTCCATAGAAATCTCTCACTCACTCATCCCCCCTCATTCACCGAAGTCTTTGGCACATGGCTTTCAGGCTGCCTTTCTACTTCACGGCCTGGAGCCACGAAAGATGACTTTCACATCTTCAATGAGGACTTGTTTCCAAACTCTTAAATCTCCACGGGTGAATTTACCTTCAGTTCAGTTTAGTTGCTCAGTCGTGTCCACTGTTTGTGACCCCATGGATCGCAGCATGCCAGGCCTCCCTGTCCATCACCAACTCCCGGAGTTCACTCAAACTCATGTCCATCGAGTCAGTGATGCCATCCAGCCATCTCATCCTCTGTCGTCCCCTTCTCCTCCTGCCCCCAATCCCTCCCAGCATCAGGGTCTTTTCCAATGAGTCAACTCTTCGCATGAGGTGACCAAAGTATTGGAGTTTTAGCTTCAGCATCAGTCCTTCCAATGAACACCCAGGACTGATCTCCTTTAGAATGGACTGGTTGGATCTCCTTGCAGTCCAAGGGACTCTCAAGAGTCTTCTCCAACACCACAGTTCAAACGCATCAATTCTTCAGTGTTCAGCTTTCTTCACAGTCCAACTCTCACATCCATACATGACCACTGGAAAAACCATAGCCTTAACTAGATGGACCTTTGTTGGCAAAGTAATATCTCTGATTTTTAATATGCTGTGTAGGTTGGTCATAACTTTTCTTTCAAGGAGCAAGCGTCTTTTAATTTCATGGCTGCAATCACCATCTGCAGTGATTTTGGAGCCCAGAAAAATAAAACCTGACACTGTTTCCACTGTTTCCCCATCTACTTCCCATGAAGTGATGGGACTAGATGCCATGATCTTCATTTTCTGAATGTTGAGATTTAAGCCAACTTTTTCACTCTCCTCTTTCACCTTCATCAAGAGGCTCTTTAGTTCCTCTTCACTTTCTGCCATAAGGGTGGTGTCATCTGCATATCTGAGGTTATTGAGATTTCTCCTGGCAATCTTGATTCCAGCTTGTGCTTCTGCCAGCCCAGCATTTCTCATGATGTACTCAGCATAAAAGTTAAATAAGCAGAGTGAAAATATACAGCCTTGATGTACTCCTTTTCCTATTTGGAACCAGTCTGTTGTTCCATGTCCAGTTCTAACTGTTGCTTCCTGACCTGCATATAGGTTTCTCAAGAGGCAGGTCAGGTGGTCTGGTATTCCCAACTCTTTCAGAATTTTCCACAGTTTATTGTGATCCACACAGTCAAAGGCTTTGGCATAGTCAATAAAGCAGAAATAGATGTTTTTCTGGAACTTTCTAGCTTTTTCGATGATCCAGCGGATGTTGGCAATTTGACCTCTGGTTCCTCTGCCTTTTCTAAAACCAGCTTGAACATCAGGAAGTTCACGGTTCATGTACTGCTGAAGCCTGGCTTGGAGAATTTTGAGCATTATTTTACTAGAGTGTGAGATGAGTGCAATTGTGCAGTAGTTTGAGCATTCTTTGGCATTGCCTTTCTTTGGAATTGGAATGAAAACTGACCTTTTCCAGTCCTGTGGCCATTGCTGAGTTTTCCAAATTTGCTGGCATATTGAGTGCAGCACTTTCACAGCATCATCTTTGAGGATTTGAAATAGCTCAACTGGAATTCCATCACCTCCACTAGCTTTGCTCATAGTGATGCTTTCTAAGGCCCACTTGACTTCACATTCCAGGATGTCTGGCTCTAAGTGAGTGATCACACCATCGTGTGATCGTGGGTCATGAAAATCTTTTCTGTATAGTTCTTCTGTGTATTCTTGCCACCTCTTCTTAATATCTTCTGCTTCTATTAGGTCCACACCATTTCTATATTTTATCGAGCCCATCTTTGCATGAAATGTTCCCTTGGTATCTCTCATTTTCTTGAAGAGATCTCTCGTTTTTCCCATTCTGTTGTTTTCCTCTATTTATTTGCATTGATCACTGAAGAAGGCTTTCTTATCTCTTCTTGCTATTCTTTGGAACTCTGCATTCAGATGCTTATATCTTTCCTTTTCTCCTTTGTTTTTTGCTTCTCTTCTTTTCACAGCTATTTGTAAGGCCTCCCCAGACAGCCATTTTGCTTTTTTGCATTTCTTTTCCATGGGGATGGTCTTGCTCCCTGTCTCCTGTACAATATCACGAACTCATTCCATAGCTCATCAGGCACTCTATCTATCAGATCTAGTCCCTTAAATCTATTTCTCACTTCCACTATATAATCATAAGGGATTTGATTTAGGTCATACCTGAATGGTCTAGTGGTTTTCCCTACTTTCTTCAATTTAAGTCTGAATTTGGCAATAAGGAGTTCATGATCCGAGCCACAGTCAGCTCCTGGTCTTGTTTTTGCTGACTGTATAGAGCTTCTCCATCTTTGGCTGCAAAGAATATAATCAATCTGAAATTGGTGTTGACCATCTGGTGATGTCCATGTATAGAGTCTTCTCTTGTGTTCTTGGAAGAGGGTGTTTGCTATGACCAGTGCATTCTCTAGGCAAAACTCTATTAGCCTTTGCCCTGCTTCATTCCGTATTCCAAGGCCAAATTTGCCTGTTACTCCGGGTGTTTCTTGACTTCCTACTTTTGCATTCCAGTCCCCTATAATGAAAAGGACATCTTTTGGGGGTGTTAGTTCTAAAAGGTCTTGTAGGTCTTCATAGAGCCGTTCAACTTCAGCTTCTTCAGCATTACTGGTTGGGGCATAGACTTGGATTACCGTGATACTGAATGGTTTGCCTTGGACACAAACAGAGATCAATCTGTAGTTTTTGAAATTGCATCGAAGTACTACATTTCGGACTCTTTTGTTGACCATGATGGCTCCTCCATTTCTTCTAAGGGATTCCTGCCCACAGTAGTAAATATAATGGTCATCTGAGTTACATTCACCTATTACAGTCCATTTTAGTTTGCTGATTCCTAGAATGTCGACATTCACTCTTGCCATCTCCTGTTTGACCACTTCCAATTTGCCTTGGTTCGTGGACCTGACATTCCAGATTCCTATGCAGCATTGGACCTTGCTTCTATCACCAGTCACATCCACAGTTGGGTATTCTTTTTGCTTTGGCTCCATCCCTTCATTCTTTCTGGAGTTATTTCTCCACTGATCTCCAGTAGCATATTGGGTACCTACCGACCTGGGGAGTTCCTCTTTCAGTATCCTATCATTTTGCCTTGTCATACTGTTCATGGGGTTCTCAAGGCAAGAATACTGAAGTGGTTTGCCATTCCCTTCTCCAGTGGACCACATTCTGTAGACCTCTCCACCATGACCTGCCCGTCTTGGGTGGCCCCACACGGCATGGCTTAGTTTCATTGAGCTAGACAAGGCTGTGGTCCATGTGATCAGACTGACTAGTTTTCTGTGGTTATGGTTTCAGTGTGTCTGCCCTCTGATGTCCTTTCACAACACCTACCATCTTATTTGGGTTTCTCTTACCTTGGAGGTGGGGTATTTCTTCACGGCTGCTCCAGCAAAGCACAGCCGCTGTTCCTTACCTTGGACGAGGGGTATCTCCTGATGGCCTCCCCTCCTGACCTGTAACGTGGAGGAGCTACTCCTGCACAGCAGCTACTCCTTGGACATGGGGTTGCTCCTGCTGGCTGCAGGTAGGAGCAACCTACCTGCTCGGGTGTGGGGTAGTTCCTCTCAGTCATGCTTCTGCGCCATCCATTGCTGGCGGGCTTAGACGAATTTTTCAAATTTACCTTGAAACTAATAAAACTGAAGCTTCAGGGTCATCCCTCATTTGCATATGCCTTGTCCAAGGCTTTAGTGGCTACCTTGTCATTTGCATTTGTAATTTGAATTCTGTATTTTTAAAGATGATTCTCTCCCAATGGTATAAGGTCTAGGTCCCACAGGAGTTGAATTCATGCCTGCTTTGTCGCCGTGATTTTCTGCACCTCGACCACATTCTCTAGTGGCCACTCTGGTAACTGGGAGCAGCCTAGCCTATACCTGCATTGAAATTGCCTTACCCTGACAATAATACCCTAGTTCTTCCAGTTTTCTCTCTAGAGATAAAATCAGTTTTTGACCACATAATCCTTTTGATATCCATAAGTTAGAGTTAAGTTTTCTTAGATATTATAAAATTATGTGATTTTATATTTTTTAATCCATAGATAATGTAAAAATTCAATTATTCTCATATGTAAGTGCATGCTAAGTTTCTTCAGTCATATATGACTTTTTGCAGCCCTATGGACTGTAGCCCACCAGGCTACTCCATCCATGGGATTTTCCAGGCAGCAATACTAGAGTGGGTTGCCATGCCCTTCTCCAGTGGGTCTTCCCAATCAGGGATCAAACCCGCATCTCATGTCTCCTGCACTGGCAGGTGGATTCTTTACCACTAGCACCACCTGGGAAGCTCATTATCATATGTAATATGCCCTAAAATATTTCAAACATGAAAAGTCAACCCTTATGCTCAAGGGGAACCTTTGGGGAACCTTTCACTGAAGTTATTAAAGTCAAGATACAAACCAGGTACTCAGCTGGAACTGTAGATAATCAGTTTCCAGTGTCTCTGTTTATATTTTAGGAATTTTCCTTGCCATGTTGGTGATCAGTGGAGTTACATTCACAAGAAAATTATGTTCAAGGGCTTCTATATCCATAAAATTACCCAGTGTCACCTATCACTAAGAGCTTTGGGTCAGAAAGGCAAAATGATAGCTTGTATTTTTGTCTATTTTCTTGCCTTGGGCTCAAACCTAATATTTCAGAATCTTAAACTGCAAAAACTCTAAATTCAAATGTTAGCAAGGAAAATAAAAGGTGACTGATATTTAATGAGCATCAAAGATTTGTCTGCATTTCTTTAATTATTCTAGAATAAAGTATTAATAAGGAGGTAGTATAATGTTAGTCATCTTTCAGGATTTGAAATAGCTCAACTGGAATTCCATCACCTTCACTAGCTTTGTTCACAGTGATGCTTTCTAAGACCCACCTGACTTCACATTCCAGGATGTCTGGCTCTAGGTGAGTGATCACACCATCGTGATTATCTTGGTTGTGAAGATCTTTTTTGTATAGTTCTTCTGTGTATTCTTGCCACCTCTTCTTAATATCTTCTGCTTCTGTTAGGTCCACACCGTTTCTGTCCTTTATCGAGCCCATCTTTGCATGAAATGTTCCCTTGGTATCTCTAATTTTCTGGAAGAGATCTCTAGTCTTTCCCATTCTGTTGTTTTCCTCTATTTATTTGCATTGATCGCTGAGGAAGGCTTTCTTATCTCTTCTTGCTATTCTTTGAAACTCTGCATTCAGATGCTTATATCTTTCCTTTTCTCCTTTGCTTTTCACTTGTCTTCTTTTTACAGCTATTTGTAAGGCCTTCTCAGAGAGCCATTTTGGTTTTTTGCATTTCTTTTCCATGGGGATGCTCTTGATCCCTATCTCCTGTACAATGTCACGAACCTCCATCCATAGTTCATCAGGCACTCTATCTATCAGATCTAGTCCCTCAAATCTATTTCTAACTTCCACTGTATAATCAAAAGGGATTTGATTTAGGTCATATCTGAATGGTCTAGTGGTTTTCCCTACTTTCTTCAATTTAAGTCTGAATTTGGCAATAAGGAGTTCATGATCTGAGCCACAGTCAGCTCCTGGTCTTGTTTTTGTTGACTGTATAGAGCTTTTCCATCTTTGGCTACAAAGAATATAATCAATCTGAAATTGGTGTTGACCATCTGGTGATGTCCATGTATAGAGTCTTCTCTTGTGTTCTTGGAAGAGGGTGTTTGCTATGACCAGTGCATTCTCTAGGCAAAACTCTATTAGCCTTTGCCCTGCTTTATTCCATATTCCAAGGCCAAATTTGCCTGTTACTCCAGGTGTTTCTTGACTTCCTACTTTTGCATTCCAGTCCCCTATAATGAAAAGAAAGGCAATGCCAAAGAATGCTCAAACTACCGCACAATTGCACTCATCTCACACATTAGTGAAGTAATGCTCAAAATTCTCCAAGCCAGGCTTCAGCAATACGTGAACCGTGAACTTCCAGATGTTCAAGCTCGTTTTAGAAAAGGCAGAGGAACCAGAGATCAAATTGCCAACATCCACTGGATCATGGAAAAAGCAAGAGAGTTCCAGAAAAACATCTATTTCTGCTTTATTGACTATGCCAAAGCCTTTGACTGTGTGGATCACAATAAACTGTGGAAAATTCTGAAAGAGTTGGGAATACCAGACCACCTGACCTGCCTCTTGAGAAACCTATATGCAGATCAGGAAGCAACAGTTAGAACTGGACATGGAACAGTAGACTGGTTCCAAATAGGAAAAGGAGTACGTCAAGGCTGTATATTGTCACCCTGCGTATTTAACTTAAATGCAGAGTACATCATGAGAAATGCTGGGCTAGAAGAAGCACAAGCTGGAATCAAGATTGCCGGGAGAAATCTCAATAACCTCAGATATGCAGATGACACCACCCTTATGGCATAAAGTTAAGAGGAACTAAAAAGCCTCTTGATGAAAGTGAAAAAGGAGATTGAAGATGTTGGCTTAAAGCTCAACATTCAGAAAACAAAGATCATGGCCTCTGGCCTATTTCCCATCACTTCATGGGAAATAGATGGGGAAACAGTGGAAACAATGTCAGACTTTATTTTTGGGGGGCTCCAAAATCACTGCAGGTGGTTACTGCAGCTATGAAATTAGAAGACGCTTACTCCTTGGAAGAAAAGTTATGACCAACCTAGATAGCATATTCAAAAGCAGAGACATTACTTTGCCAACAAAGGTCCGTCTAGTCAAGGCTATGGTTTTTCCAGTGGTCATGTATGGATGTGAGAGTTGGACTGTGAAGAAAGCTGAGTGCCGAAGAACTGATGCTTTTGAACTGTGGTGTTGGAGAAGACTCTTGAGAGTCCCTTGAACTGCAAGGAGATCAACCAGTCCATTCTGAAGATTAGCCCTAGTATTTCTTTGGAGGGAAGGATGCTAAAGCTGAAACTCCAGTACTTTGGCCACCTCATGAGAAGAGTTGACTCATTGGAAAAGACTCAGATGCTGGGAGGGATTGGGGGCAGGAGGAGAAGGGGATGACAGAGGATGAGATGGCTGGATGGCATCACTGACTCGATGGACGTGAGTCTGAGTGAACTCTGGGAATTGGTGATGGACAGGGAGGCCTGGTGTGTTGTGATTCATGGGGTCACAAAGAGTTGGACACGACTGAGCCACTGAACTGAACTGAACTGAAGTGATAATGTTAGTCTTCAGAATTCACACTGCTGGATTTTAAATTCCTGACCTGCCAATCACCAGTTGTGAGACCAAAGTCAAATTAACCAAACTTTCCTTGCTTCAGATTTCTTATTTGTATAGTAAGGATATTATAGTATCTACATAATGGAAATATTTTGAAGTTTAATAAATCAAGATGTGAAATAGTACCTAACTCATACGAAACACTGTAAATGTTCACTATTTTTATTGCCGTATGTCATTTCAATAAGCAGGCCATTTGTCAGAGTAAAAAAGTATTTCTAATAGTATTAAAATTTTGTGTAGGCTTTTACTATGATCATATTTTTATCTTAGATTTTACCTTCAACATAGATTAGGATTTTTTTCTCCTGAGATAAATCATATGAAGTAAATCATAAATCATATGGGAGGATGGGAGACCTTATGGTCTTGATATCTAACCTTTAGTGATATAACTTATGGAATAAAATTTCTGATTGAATTGTCTTTGAAATATGAATTTACACATGGAATATAAGCCATGAACTTCAAAGACTAAGAGTACATTCAAGACTGGGTGTCTTGCCACAGAAGAATGTTTTTGGAAGGAATATTCCCTCATCAAATATTTATTAAGGATGACACTGATAAAATTAAGTTAAAATATTAATAAAAATACACTTGCAATCTAGTAATGTTAATATATAAAAGTAACTAAACACACCTTTAGAACACCGTGAAAAGTATGTGATTGAACATATAGGGTTTTAAGAGTATTTGAACTTAAAGTTTCTCTTAAGTACAAATAAGCCATGTTACCTATATTAGACAGCTTTACCATTTGTTTTCATGATTGTCTTCATTTTGGGCTCTTTGTTTCCTAATGAATTTACCTTTCTGCCATCACTACCTGAGACCAAGCAAATATGTTCCATTCTGTTCCCATGATGAAGTTTTAGTGTCAAAAAGTTAATATACTGGTTAATTTGCTCCTTAAAAGAAATTAAATACAGAAGGATTCAATATTACTTAATATAAGTACATAACCCAGAGTCCTGTTAGAACATAATTAAACCCGTGTGTCCTCCTTACCAAATCAGCACCCAGGATGATTGGTGTGAACTTAAATCAGATACACAGCAAATTCTGCTCCCAAGATAGGGATTGTCTTTCAATAAGTCAAAGCACTGTGCCTCCATTAGACACCAAAAGTGGAAAGTCAGAGAACATAGTTAGTTAGGTCTTTGAAGGCTACTGATAAAGTAGAAGTGTCTCATCTGAGTCATTTCTCTGTGTTATGTCGAGAAATCGAGGATGTTTCCGAAGGTGCTAAAGGATGTGGAAGTCATTCTCTCACCCATTAGGTGTGGGTGCAGTGGTGTCTGGCTGATGCTTCACTGGGTAAGGCTGGGTTCTGATGCAGCATAAGCAAAGTTCAAGCAATGGAATTGCTTGGGTAGGACCAAATTCAACCCCATGTCAGGATGACAGCACTCAGTAGTACCTCCCTCTATTTCCCAAGGGTAGAAATCAAAGAGACTGGTAGAATGCAGGCATTGAGGGTGGGAGGGCAGGAATGTGGGGAAGGGAAGTAACGATCTCCCCTTTATATTCACAGAGGGGTCTATAAGGGAAATGTATGTGAAATGAATTATACATCGCAACCTCCTTTACTCTTATCTGGAGTAAATAGACTGCTTTGTCATACAGCTGCCTGAGGCTAATCCTCCACACTCCCACAGTCTTCTCAGCCTGAGTACCTTTGAAGCCAGGATTTAAAACCCTAAAAATAGAAGCAGAATTACTGGTTGCAAACTGCTGAGGAAGGGACAGGCTGGGGGCAGGATGGACAGTGGCATGAGGAGGGATGAACGGGGAGGGGGAATGTCAATTTTTAAAAGAAATGATAAACTCTCATCTAGGACAGTATTTGAATAAATCACTTTTCCTGTCAGAAATTTTGTGGATTTTCACAATTAGAAATTACATGCAGTCAATATAAATCTTTATTTATAAAATGTCCTATTCTGTTCCACCAACTGAAATCATCTCTACATCATGGCCCAAGCGGGCTTACGATATCCATCCACCAATTCTGCTGGCTCATTTCTTGCCTGGATTTTTCGGTTGACATCTCTACTCTGTCTACACTTCTAGGATTGCATATACCATCAAGAGGGATAATCACTGCCCTGGAGACAGGGTTTGGCAAGGCACCACATGCTTGTTGAACAGACAAGCCTTATAAACACTTGTATACATCCAGACCTACTACGTTAGCATAGCACAGCAAAGGCTAATAAATATATTTTAATAATTACATTTGATACTGGGTCTGGAATTGAGAGTGAATGAGATTCTTATGGGTACCTGAGGTCTTAGGGCTATTCACAAATATTTATTTCCACATCCTGTCAGTTACTGTTAGGGAGGTACTGCTTCATCCTGATGAACTCAAATGTGGCCATGTGGTTTTCTTTAGCCAGTGAATGGATGTTACGGATGTCATTTCCAATCAGAAGTTTTAAGAGACACCATACATATTGTCACATGCTCTATTGCCTCTCCCACAGTAATTGGCAGTGTTTCAGAGGACAGGATGAGTCACCAACAAAAAGGACAATGGTGTGTGAACAGCGACCACAGCCAACTCTCAGTGGAGACCAATAAACCTTTGTTTTAAGGGAGTGACGTTCGACGGGTGTTCGTCACTGCAGTGTAACCTCACCTATCCCAGCTGATACATACCATACGGTGCTTCTGGGTTACTAAGTTGTTAGATACCATGGTCTTCCACTTTTAAATATATCTGTTAAGGAGGCTTATTTTCATTGAATATCTTCAAAGTAATTTTACGGATCTTAAAAGCAGTCAAAGGAAATGAAAGTTAAATCTAAATCTAATGAAGTCCTGGCAGAGTAAGAAACACAACTCAAAGCCTCAGCTGTCCACCAGCTTCTATTATATGAGTGTTTTCATAAGAAAAAGGTTTTGCCAGAAAAATTAAGCAGTCTTCCCTTTGAATCTTCACTAGGGCAAAAGTAAATTTGGTACTCACCAAGTGTTGGAAAATAAAGCTTATTCTTAGTTCATCAACAGCAGTCTAAACAATATTATCAAGCTGAGATAAATAAACACAAATGTTTTTGAAAACAGAAAAGGTGAATACACAGAGAGTTCCATTTCCACCTTAAACAATTCAACACTCCAAAGTATTCTAACGTAATAAGAACTTATTAATATATAACAACTTTTCTTTTAATCCTAATGGGATTATTACTCTAATCATTTCCCTTGTCATTAACTGAATTTTTTTTTATCTGTTTGCATTTTTTCTCCTGGGTCTATTTTATTTTCAAATTCATCATATTGCAATTTCCTTGTCAAAGTGTTACTAAAGTTAAACAAAACATCATCTGTTCATTTGCCAACTATGACATAAAACTTGAAATTGGTCAATGGTAAATATGTCTGTTTCTCCAAAAACAAAAGACTAATTTCAAAATCCCATTCAAAGTTGCATAACTTAACTCCATAGCATTTGAACTTCATTTATGTAAGTTAAGAATAACAACTCTACCTAATCAAGGTCTCTCTAGCAATAGCGCCAAGAGCAATAGGTATCTTCAATGTAGCAGAACTTTCCATCTATTCGTTAGAGTAGCTATTCCCCTAGAAATTCACAGAGAAAGGTAAAGACTGGATATTCCTTAGTGATATAGACTGTGTCACTCAGTCCTATCCGACTCTCTGCAATCCCATGAACTGTAGCCCACCAGGATCCTCTGTCCATGGGATTTTCCAGGCAAGAATACCAGAGTGGATTGCCTAGAGCCAGCTATTTAGAAATAATAAAAACAAAATTGGTGAGTGTGTTACGCTGTATATCTCCTGTACACCAGTTGCCTGGTCTCTATGGAACATAGTCAAACATTTTTACAATAATGGTGACTTCCCTGTTTGTGGGTCCAAAGACAACTAGCAAGACCTTCCACTCATTTTTTTTTTCCAGCTAAGATTGCTACCAAGAAGAAAAAAAAAAGATACAGCCACAATACTTAACATTTTACAACTTTTTTTTCACATTTTTAAAAAATATTAAATGAATGACTCCTATGTGATTGTCAATGTACTAGTCTTTAAGAATCTAATGATGAGTAGAATCTACATTGACCCTGTCCTGGAGAAACATACATTGTAGTGAGCAAGACAATCAAATCAGCAACAATATAAAAGATGGTAATATAGAGTATTCCAGAGTAACAAGAACATATAGTCTAGACAATTAGTCCTGCACAAGAAGGAAAGAAGAGGGAAATGCAGAAGACTTCCAACATATTACCACCAGAAATGAAATTAGCCATGCAAAAGCATGCAAGCATATCTCAGGGTGTTGGGAGTTAGAGAAACCTTTAGCACAAGATTATGACCAGAAGCTTTGGAAAACTAAAGTGGGCCTACTCTGTGCTCCCGAAAAGCCCTGTCCCATTTTTGGCTCCACAGCTCTAAAAGCATCAGAAATGAAACCAAGGAATGGAGAGATGGAAGCAGAGGACCATCAAGTCAGAAAGGAAAGGATCAGAAAGAATTGTGGAAGCAATATAAAAATGCACGAGCCTGTTTTCTTGGGCTCCAAAATCACTGCAGATGGTGGCTGCAGCCATGAAATTAAAAGACACTTGCTCCTTGGGCGAAAAGCTATGACAAACCTAGACAGCATATTAAAAAGCAGAGACTTTACTTTGTCAATGAAGGTCTGTATAGTCAAAGCTATGGTTTTTCCAGTAGTCTTGTAAGGATGTGAGAGTTGGACTATAAAGAAAGCTGAATGCCGAAGAATTGATGCTTTTGAACTGTGGTGCTAGAGAAGACGCTTGAGTATCCCTTGGACTGCAAGGAGATCAAACCAGTCAATCCTGAAGGAAATCAGTCGTGAATATTCATTGGAAGGACTGAAGCTGAAGCTGAAGCTCCAGTACTTTGGCCGCCTGATGTGAAGAACTGACTCACTGGAAAAGACCTTGATGTTGGGAAGATTGAAGGCAGGAGGATAAGGGGATGACAGAGGATGAGATGGTTGGGTAGCATCACTGACTTGATGGAAGTGAGTTTGAGCAAGCTCCAGAAGTTGGTGATGGACAGGGAAGCCTGGCGTGCTACTGTCCATGGGGTCGTGAAGAGTCGGACACAACGGAGCAACTGAGCTGAACTGAACTGAGAAATCAGGTGAGCTAGGCACTGGGTATTATGACTGTAATCTATAGCCCTGCCAACATACTAGCTCCTGTGATTAGCCTTCTAGATGCATTAAGTCATTCAGCTGTCACTATAAAGCATTAAGGATATCTCAGTATCCCATCTTAAAGATGAGTAAAATGAGGCTTAAATAGGGTAATAAGTTATCTATTTCTGCCTTCCAGTCCTGAACTCTGAACCTAAGCCACTGCCCTTTCAAATTAGTTTTACATACAAAGGTTTTTTTTTTTTTAATTCCCGTTTCCAAGCCCACTCAGGCCAACTAAATCAAATTCTCTGGGATAGGACTCAGAAATGAGCATTATTTTAAGCTTTGACTCTAATGTGCAATGAAAATTGAGAACCATTGTGGCCTTTGCTTCTGAGCCAACAGGGAAGCCCTTCTAAGCCACTACTGCTGCTGCTAAGTCACTTCAGTCATGTCCAACTCTGTGTGACCCCATAGACGGCAGCCCACCAGGCTCCCCCGTCCCTGGGATTCTCCAGACAAAAACACTGGAGTGGCTTGCCATTTCCTTCTCCAATGCATGAAAGGGAAAATGAAAGTGAAGTCCCTCAGTTGTGTCCAACTCCTAGCGACCTCATGGACTGCAGCCCACCAGGCTCCTCCATCCATGGGATTTGCCAGGCAAGAGTACTGGAGTGGGCCACCAGTGCCTTCTCCATCTAAGCCACCAGATGGATTTAAAAATATATGTTTGTTTTTTTTTTTTTCCACCCAGGCTCTTATCAATAAAGCTAAGAACTAAGACTAGATTATTCCTGAGGTCCTTTTCAAGTCATTCTTCACTTCTGTACAAAGAAATTCCTATTTAGAAAATGTTCCCAAAAGGTTTTAAAAATGAGTAAGGGACTGAACAACAAGAAGGGAATTTTTGACCTAAACAGGTCATTAATTACATAGACCTCATCTTGTCAATAGTTAGAATCTTGATGTATATTTATGAATCATCAAAATCCAAAGTCTTCCTTAGCAATTGATCCCCTCTCTCCAACCTTAGTCCCTGTCAGCCACTGATCTATGTCACTCTGGCTTTGCCTTTTCTAGCATTTCATATAAGTGGAATCATATCGCATAATTTTATGGCTTACTTTTCCCACTGAACATAGTACTGTGAGATCCAATCATGTTGCTGCATATTGCAATAGTTTCTTTTTATTGCTAAGTAGTATTTCACTGTATGGATTTACCATAGTCTAATTAGCTAACTAACTAGTTGATGGACATTTAATTGGTTTCTGGTATTTGATTATTTTTAATAAAGTTTCTCTGAACATTCATGTACAAATGTTTGTGTAGACATACTTTCACTTCGTTTTGGTCATATGTTAAGTGTGTGCTTGACTTTCTGATTAACTGTCCTCTAAAATGGCTGTAAAAAAATGTGCATTGTTACCAGCTACATATGAGAGTTTCCACTGTCCACATGCTTAGCATGTACTGTTGTCATTCTTTTTTAATTTTAACAATTTTTAATTCTCGTTTTAATTTGCATTTTCCTAATAACTAGTAATACTACATAAATTTCTATGTGCTTATCAAAAAAAAATCCAACGTCTTCCAGTATAATGATAATTCCACCATTGGAATCCAGTAAGTGAATGAGCTAATCACTCCAGCACTATCTTCTGTGATGAATTAGAGAAGACAGGAAGAACTGAAAGTCAATTCCAGTTAGTGATCTTAGATAATATACAAGCCATTGCAGTACCAATTATGTAAAATTATGATGCTTATTATTTTTAAAATTAGTATGCAGCCTATATGCTTTTCCTTCCCAGAAGATCCTTCTAATGTGCAGTTTCAGAGAACTGCTAAATTGATACAGCTATGAAACAGAGCTGAATGTTTGAGGAGAGAGAAACAGAAACTGGGACCTAGTAATAAGAAAGGGCCTGCTAAGATGAATAGAACATTTTTGCATATTTAGTGCAGCAGTGCAAAGAAGAAAAGAATGAAAAAAAGAGTAGATAAGCTAGAGATAAGTGAGACAGAACTCCATGTGGATTTATAATTTGGAAAATAATAAATGAATGCCTCCAGGGATACTGATTAAGCCCATGGGAGAGAAAAGTAAAAATAAAAAATCTAGTTTCAAGAACCAAAGAGGAAACTGAATAAACTGAAAGGAGTACAGCACTGTGCAATGTTTATTGTTTCAAATTTCCTGCAAGCTTAAGAGCCATGCCATGGCACCATGTTCAGTAGCCTAATGATGAGGCGGGGAAAAAAAAACTGTTCATAAAAAAAATTCAGGCTCTGTTAGTCTCAATAAAACAATAATTGAGCTTTTACGCATAATTAAATGCAATCTCACTAGTTAAAAAATAGCCACAACTGTCTATAAGGCTTATTCATACAAAATGTGTCTGAAGTTGACCTGGACTTTGGATTGCATGTACCTTAGTCATGGGCATTAATGTTGAGTCACTAATAAACAGCTTCTGATGTTTTGAAAGTTTCCTGTGAATGTTGCTTTTTCAGCAGCAAACTTCGAAAGGCATTAAGTCAACCATGTTCCTCATCATTTGAGCTCAAGGTTATAAGTCATTATGCCCTCTTGCTTCCTAAACACCAGAATACGTACATACGCACAAGGGATGAGAGTGGTGTAAAGCCTGGCTTGCCTCACCTCACCTCATAGTAGCTTTGCAGCTCACATTTTCACCAGCCCCTCAGGCTAACATGCAAATAGAAGAGGCATGGAAAACAAAATATATAAAAGTCATTAAATAGGTAGAGAAAGGAAAAGGAAAACAGAAAAGAGGAAGGAAATGGAGAAGAAGTCGAAAGGATATAGAAGTAAAAGTAAAAATGTGATAAGGGGTGAAGAGATGCAAATATTCCTGAACTAAACTTGGCAAGAATCTAGTTCAGTTCAGCAAATATTTGTTGAGTACCCATCAAGTAGCAGACCCTGTTGGACGGACCTAGAGAAAACAACATACAAGATCCAGTTCATTCTTTAAAGAGCTCACGGCCCCTTGGGGTAGGTAAACACACAGGTCTTTATGCATGTGTACGTATATGTGTGTGTGTGTGTTTATATAGTAATGTTTTTAATATCATTGACAAACTATTTACTATGTACCAGACATCATCCTAGGAGCTTAGCATGCAAAATCAATGTAATCTCAGAAGTTCTGCACTAGCAGTAAGAGTAAAATGCCATAGGAAAGCAGAGAAAAGAGTGATGACTTCAATAATGAGGTTATAGAAGGCTTCAGAAGTGTCAGCATCGCAAGCGTGGGAGCCAGTGCTTTATACTTACCAGCTATGTGACTTTGAACAAATTTCAAAATCACCATCTCCCTCCACAATATTATTAGAAGAAACAGATTATTTTTATCCTATGACAATTCTGATAATAGTGTGTGCACATTCAAATTCACAGATTAAAACTATTGGAAAAACAATCCTTCTCATCCCACTAGCCATAAGGGTGACTCAGATTTTTCAAATTTAAGTCTGTAATTAAGACAGTCTATGCTGATCACATTTCTAGATGAAGTTTAAGACCAAAAGAATATGTGAAAGAAATTGAGCACCTGCTCTTTGCCTATCTGATAGGCAGGTCAAAGGGACATAATTAGTCTGGACACAGTACCCTAATGGTCACTGTCATAGCTGTCCACTCCCACACTATTTATGGCACACTGAGATGAGTGAATTCAAAATTCTTCATTTTGTGCAGGCATAGAATGCTGAACCTGTTATCTAACTCCTTCCATTAACAAACAAGAAAACTGAAAAAGTAGAATGATAGTCCCAAATTATAGAACTTGTTAATATCTCATGTAAGTAATTCAATTCAGGCAAGAGAATGCTTAGATTTTGACAGGTGGTGAAAAATGGTGAGGTTGTACAGGTATGCCTGTTTCTGTTCTGGGGGAAGATGTGGTGATACTGAAGGCAGAATAGAAGAGGGTTACTAAGGAAAAAGTAGCAAATGATGGGAGAACTAATTAGCCACACACACACACACACACACACACACAGTATTCAAGGTCCATAACCCACCCATTACTTCAATACTTTAAAGGAAATAGTCCAGAGGAAATAATTCTTATGCCTGACTTTAAATATAACAGTTTGCTTTTCTATTTTAACAACCCAATTTCTTCTATATGCCTGACATGTTACCAGTTCATGACTAAATAACTAATAAACAACTGCAGACAAGTAAAGCTCAAGGGGCCTCCAAGGCACAGCTTGGATGTTTGTATTAATATGTCTAGTCTCAAAGTAGAACCGGCAATCTCAAAAGAAAATTGTCTGAACATTCACATCCCCACCCATTGTTTTGCTAATCCTAACTACCACCTTATAATGCAGAATGGAATTTGGGCATGTTTATCTTGGTTGACGGAGAAGGCAATGGCACCCCACTCCAGTACTCTTGCCTGGAAAATCCCATGGATGGAGGAGCCTGGTAGGCTGCAGTCCATGGGGTCGCTAAGAGTCAGTCAAGACTGAGCAACTTCACTTTCACTTTTTACTTTCATGCATTGGAGAAGGAAATGGCAACCCACTCTAGTGTTCTTGCCTGGAGAATCCCAGGGACGGGGGAGCCTGGTGGGCTGCCGTCTATGGGGTTGCACAGAGTCGGACACAACTGAAGCGACTTAGCAGCAGCAGCAGCAGCATCTTGGTTGAATGTTTAAAATAATGGCTGAATATGGCTGAGAATGCTCTATTTCATCTACTAGAGTTCAGTCTAATCATTGCCTCCTTGATTGGTTTGATTACCAGCTCTTTAACAACACTAATACTAGAATATTCTTTGTCAGTGTGCCTTCCCTCTTGTTTGGTTATGTATTAACAGCTCCTTACCAGTACATCCTGCTGCTGCTGCTGCTGCTGCTGCTAAGTCACTTTAGTAGATCCTATACATGATGACAGAGGGGAGAATCAAAGGGAAATTAAGGAATCCCAGTTCCACTGGTATCCAATATAAAGGATACAATAATTTACTTGTTGATTAATATGGTTGTTCATTTCTCCCATCATGTGATATTCAAAAATGGTCTGTGTGTGTGTGTATGTTTATGTATGTATATGAACTGAAGGTGAAGGAAAGAAAATAGAATGATGGTAATGGTAGAACTTAGAAGTACTATCTCGAAAGGTATGTCTCAAACCATGAAAGTGATAAAACCTGGCCACCTCACACCCATTTCTAAATGGGTTGAATGAAGTCCTTACTGACTTTACCTGCACAAAATGGACAAATGAACTGATGAGAGTTAATGCTTATTGCTTCCCAGATTATCAACCTCTTTTACATCTAATGCTTTATCCATTTATAATTAAGCAGTGACTTTGAAAATGCTCTCTACTTACTTTTGCAGATGTTTCACTATTTCAATTAGATGATAAACTCCTCCAAGTCATAGTCTATATCTGCTCTGCTTTTGCTGTCATTTCTTATTACTACTTTGTCCCTTGGCCCACTCGCTGCCCCTCCACAACCACTCATAGTCACAGCACCTAGAACATGGGCAGACTCAATACATATCCATGACCTGAACCTAAGTTGTAGCATTTTTTCCCTAATTTTTATATTTGCATTTTGTTTACTGTGTCTTATAGCCTCAGAGTTTTTTTTTTTTTTTAATCCAGTTCTGCTGTCTGAATAACTGTTCTGATTGACTCTACTCTTATCAAAATGTGCAATAAGAAAAATCTTCACCTTTCATTCCTAATTATATTCTAAAAAAGAATCCTAAATTTCTAAACTTATTTTCTTTTTACCCTTAGCCTTATAAAATTTTTATTATTTAAGAATAAATACAGTGAAAAAACCCTGGACTAGGAGTAAAAAGACATTAGTCTTGTTTCTATCTTCTTGGTGCTAGAGTAGTCTCAGTAAGTGGATACCATATTCATGGACTGATAACTGAATTAGTTAACTGAGTGAATGAGTATCACAATTTATTAACCCACCTATGACAAATCACATGGTCTTTTGGAAACTTGGTTCCCTCATCTATATAATAAAAGTGTTATAATCTATAATCTTAAGAGAAATAATCCAAAAGAAATGAAACCATTATCTCAGAGAGAGATCTATATGCCTCATTCATCACAACGTAATTCACAACAGCCAAGATATAGAAGCAATCTAAGCATCTGCCAAAAGATGAATGGATAAAGAAAATATGCAATCATACACAGGGGAGTATTATTCCGCCTTTAAAAAGAAGGAAATCCTGTCATTTACAACAACATGGATGAACCTGCTAAGTGAAATAAGCCAGAGAGACAAATACTGCATGGTAACACTTACATGTAGAATCTTAAAAATATAAGTTGAACTCATAGAAACAGAGAGTAGAAAAGTAGTTGCCAGGAGCTGTGGAGTGAGGAAAGTATGCCGAGAAACAGACTTCCAGTTACAAGGTGAATAAGATCTGAGGATCTAACATGCAGCATGGCGACTATAGTTGATGACACTGTAGTTTTCTCAATAACAAAAACAAAAACAATAATTATTACATGAGATACTGAATGTGTTAGGCAATTCAAAGGGAATAATCTTTTCACAGTATATACATCCATCAAATCATCACATTGTACACCTTAAGTATCTTGTGCTTAGCTGCTTAGTCGTGTCTGACTCCCTGGGAGTTCATGGACTGTAGCCCATCAAGATCCTCTATCCATGGAATTCTCCAGGCAAGAATAGTAGAGCAGGTTGCCATTTCCTCCTCCAGAGGATCTTCCCAGCCCAGGGATCAAACTCACCTCTCTTGCATTTCCTGCATTGGCAGGCAGATTCTTTACTACTAGTGCCACCTGGGAAGCCCTTAAAAATGTTACAACTGTATTTGTCAGTTGCTGCTGCCGCTGCTAAGTCGCTTCAGTCGTGTCCGACTCTGTGCGACCCCATAGACGGCAGCCCACCAGGCTCCCCCACCCTGGGATTCTCCAGGCAAGAACATTGGAGTGAGTTGTCATTTACTTCTCCAATGCATGAAAGTGAAAAGTGAAAATGAAGTCGCTCAGTCGTGTCCGACTCTTAGCAACCCCATGGACTGCAGCCTACCAGGCTCCTCTGTCCATGGGATTTTCCAGGCAAGAGTACTGGAGAGGGGTGCCATCGCCTTCTCCGGATTTGTCAGTTATGCCTCAATTTTTAAAAACAGTACATATTTTTTAAAGAGAAATATTAGGTCCTTACCCTGTACCGGGTATTTTAAAATACATGAAAAGTGAAAGTGAAGTCGTTCAGTCGTGTCCGACTCTTTGCGACCCCATGAACGGTAACCTACCGGGCTCCACGGTCCATGGGATTTTCTAGGCAAGATTACTGGAGTGGGCTGCCGTTTCCTTCTCCATGGGATCTTCCCAACCCAGGGACCGAACCCGGGTCTCCTGCATTGCACACAGATGCTTTACCGTCTGAGCCACTAGGGAAGCCCGCCATAAAGAGGTGTAAATACAGATAACGAATACAGAGACAGTTTAGCATTACCACTCTAATCCCTAACCCTCGCCCCATTTTGCATAGGAAGAAAACTGAAACTCACTGAAACTATGTAACTCTCTGAAAGTCACACCGTGCGAAAGTGGCAGAACTGATTTTTTAATCTCAGGCCTACCTGTCTCCAACATCAGTGTTCTGACCCCTCTGTCATACTACTTCACTTTATTTTCCTAAATTCTCTATCTGAGAACTCCATCTTGCCAGTCTGTAGTTAATTTAGATAAATAATGCCCTGTATCTTAGTAACTTCAGATGCTTGTCAGTGTCTTTAAAGAAGGCATGCCATTCAGAAGAGATAAGGGCTCTTTCCTATAATTAACAGACCAAAGGAATAGTTGTGTTACAAGGGACACAAATACGTATCTCAATTTAAAAAAACAAAAATTACATACCTTCTCAATGTTCATTCATGGTGTATACTTTGAAGTCCTGTGTTGAATGACATTTAAAACTCTGCAGAGTAATACACCATGTTTCAAGAAATGCAAACAGAGCCTTCCCTTTTTCTCTCCCTGGTTTACTGAAAGTTCAATTATTCTAATAGTCTGACATATATCTGGATTTACAAGTAATCTCTTAAGAGTGCCCTGCATCCATTTTGCTGTGCTCTGAAGCTACCCATTTCTGTCTGCTAAAAGAGTGCAGTTCAGCAACTTCATTTATTTTAATGCTTTCTTCAACCTACAAACCAGAAGTTAGTGACAAGAGGGTAATTTAGACTGCAAATTCCTTAATCTTTTCTGCCTCTGCCCAACAAAATGTAGCTTTAAAAAAATGGTGGCTTTTTTTTTTTTAACTTTAAGGAAAGGGCTCTATATGCCCCAGTTATAACATTGTGATGATTTCATCATCATTTTCCAGACTCTGTTCACTAGCTTGCATATTTTCCTTTTTATCACAATGAGTTTAGTAACAGAAGGGAACCCTATTCTACTTCCTGAAAGAGGTGATCTCGTGCAAAACTATAACAAATTCCTTAAGATTTTCTATTAAAAATCTAGCTTAAATGATAAGTGTTCATTATTGAAGGTTTTGTGGTCAGTTAGAAAATTACCCCGAAGCATATGCCCAGGTATCTAAAACAAAACTGTTCCTGCTCTGGTCATCCTTCCCAGTTGCCTCAGTCTTAGCCGTCAGCAACTATACTTAGATTATTGATGTCTGGAATGATGATCCACAGACTTTGTAAGATCAGAATCATCAAGAAAGTCCCGGTGGCATTTGAAAATCATCCTCCTAATGACAGGAAAGCTAACTAGCATATTTTAGAATGCCTATTTAATAACAAAGATTGAAATAAAATATAGTCATAGAACTCTTAACCAGAAATCCAACTAAATAGAACAACCCATTTACCAGGAAGTCTGGTTAATCATATATTCTAGTGCATTTTGTACCTGAATTTACAAGGTCAGGAATATACAGCTATCCCCAAAGTTAATTTTGGGTTGATTCATGTATAAACAGGTATTACAGCAAAACCAGGCCAAGTGTCCCTGCAGAAAGTCGGTGGATTTTTGTGGCTGTTCTTCCCACATGGTGGGAGGCAGGAGGGGATACAGGATAAAAGGAGGCATAAAGGCCTCTGGGGTCAGATGCCACGTTGCATCAAGGTTCAGTTCCCACTGTTCCACTTATTTGACCTGACTTCATCACAGCAGAGAACACAATGCCATTCGCCAGATGTAAATATTCCCTCTTGGAGCTGTCAGACATTTTTGGTGGTTCACCAGCCTGACCTTCAAAATCATGTACATGGCATTTATCTCAAGCCTAAAAGTTTTATGCCAGAGAATTTAAGCTGTGTGAGCATAGAAATAGCAGGTTCTTACATCACAGTTCAATTAAAAAAAAAAAAAACACAATAACAACAAAACTTTGTCACTTCATTTCTAGATCCTGGCAAGAGAAGGGAAGATAGAAAATATTGTCTTGTTTCACATTGTTATTTCATGACATCAAATTATACAATTGAAAATTGAAGCTAGAGTCCTAAATAATTAAAATGAATTTATCTTTTCAAGAAAGATTATATAAGATTTAGGTTTTTGCCATTTCAAATGAGGTAGGTTTTTTTCCTGTGTTTTCCATTTATTTTGTGTTCTAAAAGGCATCTGAAAAACTCAGTCATAAAAGTGAGGTATTTAGTGATATTTTTTCTAAATACCTTGTGTTATAATAATCAAAGCCATCAGTTGTTCTTTTCGTTACAGAACCATGAACTCTGAGTTAGCCTGTAAATAAGACAGACAGTTTTCTCTTAAGTGGTGCCATTCTGAGATAATAGGCTACCTTTTGTAAAAGTAAGCAATATAATACATTTGGCAAAAAGAGAGAAAAGGAAAGAAAAAGACAAATTTACCTATACCTCAAGTAGTTAAAGTTAAGCCCTCCTGGAAATTTCTCCACCTAGTTTGTCCTTCTCCAGCTCAGATTTGTCCTTCTTTAACTATGATTATACTTTCAAACAGGTCAACAGTAGACACATAAGAATTTTCTAATGTTCCATAATGGTTCATATGTGCTATCTTTCTAAGCAGCCACATCTTAAGATAGAATTCTTGTCTTTGTCTCCCTTTGCATCTTGCACAGTACTTGGGTGGTAAATATTTAAGAAGCACTTGCTGATTTATTACTTGCTCAAAACTGCACAGCTACAGACACACCAGAAAATTGTTCTACAACAGAAGCGGGGCTTTTTTGTCACAGGACAAAGATGATCCATCCAAAGAAAAAGGTTCAAAGGCTAAGCGTGAATCTAAGATATACTTCTCCAGACATTAAAAAAACCGTCACAGTGTTCTCTGTAGAGTCAAAAACAATGAGGTTTTAGTGACACTTGCACTTAACACCTGCAGGCCCATCCCACTAAGTGGGCCAGAGAATAAGGCAATTATCCAGGTGACTCATGGAAATAAGCCATTTTTAGCTGAAATAGCTAAGCCGTTCAGGCTAAAGTAGGCTGTTACCTGGGTCATGCAGGCAAAAGCAGGTTGGTTTAAATTTTCTGGGAGTAGGAGGCAGGGTGGAGGCCAGCAGAACTGAAAGATCAGCCAGGAGCTCTCCCACAGCCCTGGAATTGCTGCTTATGGTGTGACAGGCAGGCTTCAGGAACTACTGGGAAGCGGAAGGAACTTACATTTTGGTGATCTCATACTCTACTGCGTGCGTACACCAATGTAGTCTTAATATGAAATCAGGGGCTTCGGGTCTTAAGAAACCTTTTACTGTCATTGATTGGTGGGAAGAGAAACCCTTGATTATACAGATCCCGACCCTTCAAGCACTGAAACAGCACATCACAGACATCAGTTCATCTAACAATAGATTCTGACATCAAAACCATAGTAATGTTCCTGGTCCATGTAGAATAACGCTGAAGATCTGTATCATTCACGTTGTACACAATACTGTGTCCTGGCCACGTCACCTGAAGCACGAGTCCTTTACGCGTTCTACCAAAGGAGTGATCAGTGCCTGCCGTCTGGGTGCTAGCCCAGAGCTCCTATCTGACGTCTGCCCAAGAGCTTTGTTGAAAAGCTACTTCCCTCCACGTCCAGCCCATTTTCAGCCAGGGCCGGGAACCATTTTGCTTTGCTGGCTCTTTGTAGTTTGATCGCTTCTGCTGTGTCTCAGTGGGACGTTCCATGTTTTATTTGCCTATTCTGCTCACTGCAGCTCTAAAACCATAGGACCTGCCAATTAATCTATTGTAAGCCATTGTGTTTTTCAGACCACAGCAAGCTCAACTTCAGTGAAAATGGACAGAGAGTGATGAAACAGGGTGGAGTACATTAGATAAGATGCCCCAAGGAGTAAGGACACTCGTACAACCTCCAGGGACATTTCTTAGCCATAGATTAGTTTACCTGTAATCCCCTTGAGCGTTAGTGGTTCACAGTCCAGCGCTCTGTATCGTTCATATCACATAGGATCAGAGGGCTGCCTGGACTACAAACTTGAAACTTTTTTTTTTTTTTAATTTCAGAAAATTTCAAAAAGCAAAACTTTTTTTTTAACTGCACCCCAGCAACTATCTACATAGCATTTACATTGTCTTAGATATTATAATCTACAGGTGATTTAAGGTATGTGGGAAGATATGAGTAGGTTATAAGCAAATGCTATGCCATTTTACATAAGGGAATTGACCCAAGGAGGGGTCCTGGAACCACATTAATCCTGAGTGAAGACTGTATAGACTCTGGAATCAGGTTAGGCAGGTGTAGAATTCTAGTTCTATTTAATGATGGAATGACTTTAGAAAAGCTGCTTTAATCTCTGTAAATCTTAATTTCTTAATCTCCAATATAAGCATAAATACTAAAATAGCCTTACATAGTTGTTAAATCAGACAACACCTATAAAGCACTTAGCACAAGAATGGTAAAATAATAATAATGATCAGCTTTCTAACATGGTAGCTGTTTGATCACTGTCATCATTTTCTTCTACTGCTTTAGAGAGTGTCCCACCAACTGCTCTTATGAGTGACGCTTATTCCCTAGACCATCCCAAAGTGAAACATCATTAACATCTTTCCTTCTTCTTTCATAATCTCACATTAGATTCATGGAATGATCAATATTTTCTAATATAGTTAACCAATATTTAGTATAGGAATGAATTGCCTTCAACATATTGCACAGGTTTTCATGTATTTGGTATTTTGGTTCCCTTAAACACAGTCATAACCATTCATGAATTAGTATACCTGGGCTTAGACAGGAAAGAGCCATCTTCAAAGAGAAGAAAAAAACAGAGGCAAGTTGTATTGGACATTTAGTTCATGAATCAGGGTTCTAGGGATTTGAGTTCAGGTTTTCAGAATGAAATAGAAGAGAATAAATTATAGCTAGTGACAGCAGAGAAGAAAGAAATCCTGATGAGCTAGACATAAGGGCCATATTTCTTAAAACAAGAGTGAATCATGTCATTGTCTAAAAAGCACCAGTGTACCTAACATGCAAGAGAATATTTATAACAAAACTGTCCTGGAAAATCTGGACTTAGTGGTTACTATCAGCTAGGACAACAAGTCTTGGAGAGTCCTTCATATATATCAGAATTTGGACTATTTGTTTCAAATCTAGTATGAAATGCCTTTCTATGGGGCCTCCCTGTCTAATAGTGAATCCCTGTCTGCTTTGAACTGACCAAAATATCCAAGTAGCATTATCAGCCTTTGGAAATTTCACTTCTCCCTTAGAACAAAAAAATCTCTGATACATGTTTTTTGGGTTTTTGTATTTCCAGACATTTTTAAATACTCACTTCAATTTCATCCTAGTTAAATATCACTTTTTTATTAAAAAAATAAAATTCTTGGGTTCCATTTCTGATATCTGATGTTTGGTCACTGATAAGAGATCTGGCATCTCTAAATCCCAAAGTGACAGGTAACTAAATTCAGCAGATTTGCTATTTATAAATTCTTACCCATCACAATGGGTTAAATTAATGGTTAAAGTTAAGGAGAATGTGGTCCTTCAATTATATACAAATTATCTTCTTTACTATCTGCAAATCAAATTAAAATAAAATTAAACTGAAAAATGTATGTCTTCAGTAAGGAAAAAAAACATCCTGAAGAACAATTACTTCCATCATCGACAATAGTATGTTTTATTAAAATTCCATTAAGTTGCCTTGTTTATATTATCACTGTCCTCTGTGAAGTTTCTCAAAAACTCCGTCTTTCCTTTCTGTTGAGTCCATGATGCCCAGCATGATTTACCCGCTTCCTAGCTCTCCAGACTGACTTTGTGCCCTTCTCCCCTGTTTGCCTTTCTGTAACCATGAAAGCCTCATTCAATCTTCCGAAGGTCTCTATCCCCTCCTACCCCCGCCCCTTTGCATGTGCAGATCATCTCAACTTGTGCCCTCTCCTTTCTCATCAGCCCCCTACCATCACTGTTTCTGTATTGCAAATGCTCCCACTTCTACATGCTCATCCTTCATGGCACTGCTGCTGCTCAGTTGTATCCAGCTCTTTGCGAACTCCTAGACTATAGCCCTCCAGGCTCCTCTGTCCATGAAATTTTCCAGATAAGAATAATGGAGTCGGTTGTCATTTCCTACTCCTGAGCATCTTCCTGACCTAAGGACTGAACCCACATCTCTTGTGTCTCCTGCATTAGCAGGTAGGTTCTTCGCCACTCGCCACCTGGAAACCCCATCCTTCATAGAACGTGCTTATAATTGTAATTAATTCATTATTGCTGTCTCTTTCCTGGCTGGATTTAATTTCCATGAGAATAGACACTGTATCCTTCTTATCATAGCTCTACCTATATTAATAAGAAAGCGCACAGAATAGGTGCTCACTGAAAGTTGGCTGCTGGAATAAATATTACAGATTTTAGAAAAACTTCTCAAGTTACCACTTTATAGCTTCTTCCTGGCTTAACTAACACTGTTTTGGTCTTCCTAGAAGCTGGCAGTCTTCTGTAGGTTCTATAAAACTACTCAGAAAGCAGTTAATGTCAATAGTCACTTTTTTAAGTCCCGAAGGAAATTAACAGTTTATAGTGGGCAGAAATGCCTTTACTCATATCTGCCTAAGATGAAAGTACCTAGTCTTTTCATTAAAATTCCTTACCCGTTTGTCTGTTAATTTCAACTAGAATTCTTTCCTAACCAAGGCTTTTGTAGATAAAAATACTTTCTCTTGAACCATATGGTTATATCTTTATCTTCAAAAGGAAAATGCTAACAACTAAAAACCTGATTCTTTATCGAATTCTTATCCATTTTCCCTCTTTCATTCTTTTTAATTAGTGTGATGTCACTGATCAACTCTAGTGTCCCAGCAAATGCTACAGACCAAGAACAGAAACTACTCTGCAATTGTCCAAATTATAGTGAACATCAGATAAAAGGTTTGCTATCTCCTGTTCTCTATTTTCAGGAGCCATAAATAACCCAGCACAAGCAGAGCTCCCCTCTGCAAGCAATACAATACATCCTGGAATTTTGAATAGAGGGAGAGCAGTCTTGTAGTTTCAGTTATACAAGTGGAAGGCAAACAAATTATCTTTTTAGCAATCCAAGTTGATCGGAGCACCATGACCAGCCAAGCCCCATCTTGTGCTCTGTGTTTCCTCCAAAAATGTCTTAGTATACAATGCTGCCCCTATTTGCTATCCATGTGTGGTTAACACTAAAATAGAGAGGTGAAACAGCATTTCTGTTTGTGTTTGAAAGACTTTTTAATAATTCACATAGTAATCAGATAATTCTTAAGCTGGCATGGCCTGAGATTTAAGACACAAGACCCATTCAAATAGAGAAAATAGGAAAGTTATCTGAATGTCCAAAGGGAGGAAGGCTGATACTGGTTTCCTTTGAGCTGTCCTGTGATTAAATGAAGTCTACAGCACAAGTGTCCTTGGGCCTTGGAGAGGGTTAGCTCAGGGAGCAGTACAGTTTACCCAGGATCAGCTGCCAAAATGTGAACTTGGAAGGGGCTCCACTTCCCTTATGACAGTAAAGAATGGAAAGTCTGGTCACACTGGAGATTCAGTTAAACTTGATTCAGATATTTAGGCTATGACTACCAGGATACGGTGCAGTTGAAATAGAGTTAATTTGACTAATGTGTTCGCTCTGGCCCCTGGACCTCATCCCCGCACCCTCACTAACACACACGCACATAACCTTTAAACTTGACCATCTCCTTCCTTTGCAGTCCTCTTTGATTCCATCTCATGCCCTCAACTCTAGTTAACTCCTGGTCTTCTGTGTTCCCACAGTATCCTGTGCTAACCTCTGCCAAATGACTGACCATTTGGTTTTAATTACCTATTTGTTTGTTTGTTTGTTTGTTTTTACTTTAAGAAGACCCACGAGCTGCTTAATAGCAAGAATCTTATTTTATTTCTCCATGTATTCCCAGCACCTAGTTCTGTTCCTGGCCAATAATTGTTTGATAAAATAATGAATTAAGGAGTTATACTAAAAGATTCCCTGTGACTAAAAGGAGTCACAAAATGCAAGAACCAAGGAAAATCTTTATCTCCTTACTGTTATTCTGAAATACACAGACTAAAAGTACCAACTTTGAAATTTCCAGAATTGTCCTCAGAGCTAGTACAATGCCTGAGGAGCACCACAGTTGGCTCTGTGCAGTGACAAGTTAGAAATTAAGAGGAAAATCTTGTATCCAGAATACTGGCCCACTTGCACTTAACTTTTTGAGAATGCTGTCACTTCTCTCTAATCCTGGCATGGGAAAGCCTGCTCCCCTGTAACCGATGGGCCAGTCATATCGAGGAGACAGAAAATGTGTTCTTCTTCCTCACAGTGGTCTTCCTGACTTATTCCACCAAATTTACTGCTTCTTTGAAACCCTCTATCTAATGAGCTTGCTCTCTTACCCACACCATCCATCATCTGCTGATATCCATTTCTCCACCCGATATTGATTGAGAATATTGAAAGCTGGCTTATAGTTTTTCTCTTCCTGTAATTCCCCACCCATTATCGTAGGCAACTCCACTACCCACGCTAAAAAATCATTTTAACTTCCTATTCCTTGACCTCCTCTGATCCAGTGTTTGTATTTAAGCGCCAGAGTCTCAGTTTTTCAATTCACTTACCCCACAGGCTCTTTTCTCCTGTGGAGGGTACTGATTAGAAAAGGGGGAGGATGCATGAAGACAGGGGTTTGACTTAGGCTGACAACCCTGAGCAAAAGAGAAATTGTGACCCATGAAACATGGTACCTCATCTTGGACAAGCAAGAGCAGGACAGTAAGGATGAATCCACAATATCAAGCGCAACAAAGGAAAGTAAAATTAGTCTGATGGCTAGAATCTAGAATTAAAGTGTTTAGCACTCTCATAGCTGCCTAAAAGGACCCTGTAGTTATTGGTTCATCTTCCCCTCACATTTCCCCATCTTATCCTCATCTCCACCTTTGGAAACAAGCCTGATTCTGCCAGATCTGTTCCAGGTCTTGTGTAGTGCAAATGAAAGAAAAGAAGGGTCTGGGGAGACTAGAGAAGGAAAGGAATGAATTAATGCAGTCAGGAGCTGTGCTTAGTCACTTAGTCGTGTCCGACTCTGTGCGACCCTATGGACTGTAGCCCACCAGGCTCCTCTGTCCATGGGATTCTCTAGGCAAGAATACTAGAGTGGGTTGCCATGCCCTCCTCCAGGGGCTCTTACCAACCCAGGGATCAAACCCACATCTCCCACATTGCAGGCAGATTCTTTACTGTCTAAGTCACCAGGGAAACCCAGTCAGGAACTGGGGGAGAGTAATAGGAGGACATCATCAGGACAGGCTCCCCAGGACTAGAGTTAGGCGGGGAGGAATGGGAGCTGGAAATAGGAGGCCCTGACTATGCAATTACAAAGGAAAGAAAACAATTCCAAAATTAGATCCCATTTATACCTTCCAAGAAGTACAAATGGAATCCCTGTGTGTGTGTGTGTGTGTGTGCGCGCGCACGTGTACTCACACATGTGTGCATCTGTGCATGTGCACATAAGTTATCACAGAAGTTATAGTCTCAGTTGAATTACTTTGGAATTCAATTCGAGTGGTTGATAATAAGACAGTGGACCAACTGAGCAAGGACATTTAGGATGCCTGGAATTCTATGAATGCTACTGACTAGCCCCTGAGTGAGCAGAGAGCTGTGGAGGCACAGAACCAAGATGGGCAGCCTTGAACTCCCACTACTGCTAGTGTGCAGAGTGCCAACTCCTAACCTGGATCAACCCAACCATCTGTTTCTGTGGGCTTGCTCCCAAGCTACCAAATGTAGTCGGAGGAAATTGGCTCTAAAACCAATTTATAATTTACAAGCTCAGCTGGACTGTCAGTGCTGCTCAGCAATTCTTTTACTTACCCATGATTGGTTCCCTTTCTCATTCTCAATAGCAGCTGTGCCAATATCTTATCCTTCTTTTTCAGGGCTCCAAACCATACTCTCCATTCATATGTGCATTCAGCAGTCGTTTATTGAGCACTTACTATAATCCAAACCCTTTCTAGGGGCTTGAGGAAGACAAAAAATGGTCACAAATTCATTGAAGTTTCTCTCCATCAAAAGTATGGGGCTGATTTTCCTACTCCATCATGCCATTTGATCTGCTTTGGTGACTAGAATAGAGCAGAAATAATGTTGAAGTACTTTCAGACAAGATCTCAAGAGTCCCTGCCTCTTCCTCTCACC
Source organism: Bos indicus x Bos taurus (assembly GCF_003369695.1). Classification (NCBI taxonomy): domain Eukaryota; kingdom Metazoa; phylum Chordata; class Mammalia; order Artiodactyla; family Bovidae; genus Bos; species Bos indicus x Bos taurus. The sequence continues at coordinate 100,274,194 of NC_040080.1, forward strand.
CTCCTGGAACCCTGAGACCATCCTGCTCAGAAAAGCCCTAATCTAGTCTCCGTGAGGTTGAACGACCACAAGGAAAGAAACGTCTAGTCAGTTCAGCCATCACAGCTCAGCCCAGCTACCAACCAGCCCACCAGCTGAAGGCAGCTATGAGGAAGCCTCTCTGGTCTTTCTCCACTTCCTTCTCTCTCTGCTTGAAAGAGGCCAATTGTTGCCAGTTTTCATCTCTTTCATGTAATGATCATGGCAGCTGATAGTAGCCAATGCACACTCTTACTTTGATTCTTCAAACCCGCCTCCAACCTGCTCTTCTGTATCAATCTACTCCACTATTCATCACATTCATCAGGCCTATGTCTAGTCCAGGCCTCAGGATTGCTCATTAGTTTCTAGAGATGCCCTATTTGTATGTTCACAGTGCCCTTGCCTTTGCTCATCACTGATGATTAAAACTCTAGATGTATTTTCAAGGTTCTGCTTAAGTATATTTTTTGTGAAGTCCACAACCTTATCCATCCAAAAGCTTCTGGCAAAGTATCTTCTTCCTCTGTTGTCCCAGAGTAGTTTTTTAAATCCTAGTAGAACGTTCAGAGAAGGCAATGGGACCCCACTCCAGTACTCTTGCCTGGAAAATCCCATGGATGGAGGAGTCTGGTGGGCTGCAGTCCATGGGGTCACTAAGAGTCGGACACAACTGAGTGACTTCCCTTTCACTTTTCACTTTCATGCATTGGAGAAGGAAATGGCAACCCACTCCAGATTTTTTGCCTGGAGAATCCCATGGACGGGGGAGCCTGGTGGGCTGCCGTCTATGGGGTCACACAGAGTTGGACACAACTGAAGCGACTTAGCAGCAGCAGCAGCAGAATGTTACACTGTTTTTTTTTTTTTTCTTTTTTATACAAAGCGAAGTAAGTCATAAAGAGAAAAACAAATATTGTGTATTATTGCATGCATATGAAATCTAAAAAGATGGTACTGAGGAACCTGTTTGCAGGGCAGCAATGAAAACGCAAACATGGAGAACAGACTTATGGACACGGTGGGAAAGGAGAGTGTGGATGAATTGAGAGAGTAGCATGGAAACATACATATTACATATGTGAAATAGACAGCCAGTGAGAATCTGCTGTGTGAAACAGGGAGCTCAACCTACTGTTCTATAATGATGTTTTATAGTCATAGTTTATGTATTTTTGTCACCCAGTCTGCATCTTAACCTTTAGTTACTAGAGAATGGTAATTTGGGATCACAGATCTCTGGTATGTAATATAGAACATAGTGGGGCTTAACGTTTATTATAATTAACCATATATATACAAAGCTAACAGTATTCTAGTCAGCTGAATAATTCTGTGCACCCACATCTCACCAATCATCACTGCCAAATTAAGTCCACAACAGTCTCCTGTGATATTAACTCAACCAGAATGACCAAGCTAGCCATGGACAATCATATCCTTTTACACCTAGAGTGCCATTTTAATTTGTTCAGAGCATTGAAAGGGAGATGTTCTTAATACACAGACTGCATAAAAAATCTAATGCACTCTGTTTCCAAAGAGCAGGCACTGTATTTTCTTCTTGCCACCAATCGAAGACTCATTATCTAATTTTGTGCATCAGTCTTAAAGGTATTTATAAATACAGACCATTACTTTAAAAGGACAATTTTTGGTAGCTGTTTAGAACTACCTCATTTAAATGAATGAAATCTTGAAAATGTAATACATTTTCAATTCATGAAATCATTGAAAAATGCACAGAAGCATAGAAAAATTGATATCTCTTAGAAGATTCTAGTTCACATCGCTTTATATTTCTGCTCATAGCACAAAGCTCTTGAGAAACATATAATCTTATTTTGTGAAGGTTACAGATATGTATGTAAAATATTCTATTACATGACTTTTATTTTCCACTCATATTTATTTTTATGATATTTCAAATCTTAAGCATTTCACATATGCTTTCTGGTGGTGTTTTTATATTTTTTTTTCCCCTTAGATTTGTGGCCTGTTAAAGCTAGAATGAACCTGAAGACATATAGCCCAATTCCTTTATTGGTTCTGAAACTCAGGAAGGTCGAGTGACTTACCCAAGTCTACAGAGTAAGAAAATGGTGAGGTTAACAAGGTTTCCTGAGCCTCTAAAAATGGAAGCAATATAGAAAAACTAACGTTTAACGAAGAGCTTATAGGATCTCTGAATTCTACTCTCAGATCAATTAGACATTTTTTCATTTGTAAGAGATTGGGGAGAAAATGTAATTCTGCTTTTTCTAAACTGACAGAGTACCACACAATGCTTATCAACTATTATTCTACCAGAGAATCTGTGACTTTTAAAATTCCTCTTCTTGGTCAGTCTGATTAGAGGTTTATTTTATATTTCAACACAGTTTGCTTATACACACACACACACGTGTGCACACATATTCAGTAGCCTAGCTTTAACTGGAAGATGTCTACTTAACTAATGTGTATGTCTAACCTACAGTAATGAAAATCTTAACCATGCCTGAATCCCACAGATGCATCAGTCACTTTTTTCGTGGTGATTTAATTGCTTCCTTCCATTTAATTACTTTTCGGATTAACTGTGGCAAATGTATTCCAATAATAGGTTAATTTACAAAGAGCAGGAAGCGTTCCTCACAGTCCCAGGGGAAATTTAGCAGTTCCGACTGTAACTCTGCAATACAGATCTCATGTTTCTTTTAGCCCTTAAGCCGTGTGTGTCACCTTACTTGTTTGGGTGTTAAAAAAATGTCATAGGATGCACTGCTTACATGCTAGCATTTGTACACAATTCTGGCAGGAGTAAAGAGGGCTCTTCTTAATCCCAGCCATACAGGAAGCCGTTTCTTCCCAAATCAAGTCTTTAATGCTAAACAAGCAAACCATGCAGCCAAGACAAAAATCAATTTGCGAAAAAGGGAAGCTTTTTTTTTTTTTTTCCCCCCAGACACTCCAGCAGTCACTGGGGAATGATGCTTTTAAAGATCTAATGCTTGAGAGTATTACAGTATTAGGTTAGGTTGATCCTATTTTTCTAGTTGGATTTATTTTATTTGAGAGTCAAGGTGATTCGTAGTACTGATACTACCAGCACTATTTTCACTGCTAGAAGAAATACTTTTCCTTCTGAATAATAAGCACAGAATTCAGTCCAGTGACCTTTATTTGACCTGCAGGACACTTGTGTCTGGGCATCTTCCAATGGCTAAAGGCTCTGTAACAGTGGTCCCCAAACTCTGCCACACATTAGAATCACCTGAAGAGCTTTTAAAAATCCAGATGCCCAGGCTGCACCAGTCCCAATTAAATCGAAATATCTGGTGAATGAAGCCAAGCATTAGTACTTTTTTTGTCTTTTTTTAAATTTATTTTTTATTGAGGTATAGCTAATTTACAATGTTGTGTTAATTTCTGCTGAGAAGCAAAGTGACTTAGTTATGCATATGTGTGTATTCTTTTTATGTTATTTTTCATTATGGTTTATCCCATAATAGTTTATCCCAGGATATTGAATATAGTTCCCTGGGCTATACAGTAGGATTTTGTTGTTATCCTATTTATATGTAATAGTTTGCATCTGCTAACCTCAACCTCCCCATCCCATTAGAATTTTTAATAAATCTTTAGATGGATTGCAAAGAGCAGGAAAGTTTGGAAACTACCGTTCCATGATATTTCTGACTCATATTTCTTTCCAGTAGATAAAGTCTCAGAACAAATTTGTGTGTGGAATTTCCTTCTCTGTCCTGACTTCTACTTTTGTAAAAACAAGAAATCTTAAAGATGTATGTAGTTGGAGGGTATGTTTATTAAAATAGAGGAAAATTAATGTTCATATTATGAGCTAGGAAACAGTTTATACCCTTAGATATACCTATTTTAATTTATGAATCTATTTTAAAGATAAAATATGCAGATATGTGTAATAGATGTACATGCAGTGTTAAAAATATAACTTTAAAATATTTAAACTAATATTTAATTTAATATTTAAACTAATTTTTCTAAGGTATCATAACTTAATGAATTATGAAGCAACTACATGAAAAACATTGTGCTTTCACTCAATATTTTTCATTAAATAAGAAAATCTTTCCAATATGTTAAGTATGAAAGTTTGACCCAGATGTATATATCCATATATAAAAATATTCTCTCTATATCAAATATATGTCCATACATGTGCATGTGTGTGCATAAAATATTTGAAAGTATGTACATGAACAAATATGCCTAAATGCAAAAAGATAGGTCTGCAAGGTCACACTTTAAACTGCAAACAGTGTTTACTCTGGACAGGTTAGTAGGGCTGGGTGAAGGAAGACTTTCTCTTTGTATTGCATGTACTTTTTTATTGTTTGTGTTTTTACAATGTTATGACACGTATCATTAAAATTTTTTAATTAAACAGAATTTAAAAAACAGAAAAGTAAACTCTGATATACATGGAGAAAAAAGTTCAACAAAATGTAAATATATCTGATTTAGCCATATTGGATGGCATCACCAACTCTATGGACATGAGTTTGAGCAAGTTCCGGGAGTTGGTAATGGACAGGGAAGCCTGGTGTGCTGCAGTCCATGGGGTCGCAAAGAGTTAGACACAAGTGAGTGACTGAACTGAACTGAGCCATATATGTGTTTTTTTTCCCTTTGATACACTTTCTAGGAATTTTTCCCCACTTTTTTACTAAATATCTAGCATAGTTAGAAAAATTAAAAAATGTTAAACCTTAGGAATAGATTATTAGATAAATTGATCTTCAGATTTGACAGGATTAATTCACATTGCAAAGACAGTCTCACCTTGCTGGACAGGTGAGGAATGATATTTGTATCTCATTTAGTTTTTACACTGAGTTTAAAAGCCCTTTCAGTTCAGTTCAGTTCAGTCGCTCAGTTGTGTCCGACTCTTTGTGACCCCATGAATCGCAGCACGCCAGGCCTCCCTGTCCATCACCAACTCCCGGAGTTCACCCAGACTCACGTCCATCGAGTCAGTGATGCCACCCAGCCATCTCATCCTCTGTCGTCCCCTTCTCCTCTTGCCCCCAATCCCTCCCAGCATCAGAGTCTTTTCCAATGAGTCAGCTCTTTGCATGAGGTGGCCAAAGTACTGGAGTTTCAGCTTTAGCATCATTCCTTCCAAAGAAATCCCAGGAATGATCCCCTTCAGAATGGACTGGTTGGATCTCTTTGCAGTCCAAGGGACTCTCAAGAGTCTTCTCCAACACCACACTTTAATCTATTTCAAGGTGCCTTTAACAGAGAAGTTACTCTGTGTGCTTAGCAGTTTAAAAAAGAGGAGGGAAAGTTCTAATTTTATTTTAATAACAAGAGATATCAGCACATTTCGGATCATCTAGATAGTCCCACAGCTGAAGCTTAAAGTTCTTCACGTGGGGAAAATCGTAACTAACACAAGTGCCCACCAAAAAAGGGAAGTGTAAATTATACCACAACTGTTTAACAAGGAAACTAAATGAACAGTAATCTACGTGTGAAGTAAGTGGGGTAAATAAAGAACAGCGAACATGGAGGGTAGAATCAGAGAAATCGAGCAAAAGAAGGTCCAGAAACTTTTCAGACAAGTAAAGTAGTTCATTTGGAACTTATTGGTATAATTTCTATCAGCGAAGCTTGATTTTGAAGACTTTTTCAATAAGGCTGGTTTGAGGAGGTAAAAGTCCTTTGGTTTGTTTGCAAATTTATTAAAACTTGCAAAGAAGGAAGGGATAAAATTAGCCAAGAAGTCAAACACCCCCACCCCCCAGTCTGTAGCAGAGGTTGGGAAATTCCTAAAAGTTACTAAGGATGAAGACCGGGTTTGGTGAGAAAATATAAATAAAAGGTTAGAGAAAAAATATTACACCAAAAAAGCAGATGAATCTTTAGGGCCTAAACTGGCTTCACGTGCATGCCATTTTTGCTCAACTAGAAATCCCAAGAAAATTGATTATAGAATCCTATGTCCCCAAGGAACTTATTTTCACTAAAGATTTGAATGCACATAATATTTTTGGTTTTTGGCCGTATTGCATGGCTTGAGGATCGATCTTATTTTCCCAACCAGGGATCGAACCCAGGCCATGGCAATGTGAAAGCATCCAGTCCTAACCACCGGAGCACCAGAGAATTCCCATGAATGTAAATAAAAATAATTAAATATATAAAGCACAGTCTAGTGCTATAAGGAGAAGGCAATGACACCCACTCTAGTACTCTTGCCTGGAAAATCCCATGGACAGAGGAGCCTGGTGGGCTGCAGTCCATGGGGTCGCTAAGAGTCGGACACGGCTGAGCGACTTCACTTTCACTTTTTACTTTCACGCATTGGAGAAAGAAATGGCAACCCACTCCAGTGTTCTTGCCTGGAGAATCCCAGGGATGGGGGAGCCTGGTGGGCTGCCGTCTATGGGGTCGCACAGAGTCGGACACGACTGAAGCGACTTAGCAGCAGCAGCAGCAGCTTCTGCTATAATGGCTGCTATAATTAAATAACCCAGAGGAGTGACTCAACATCATGGAAATAATTTCCTTGTTCAAGAGTAGGTTCAATGCAGGATCAACGCAGGAGCTAGAGGGATGGCCTTCCAACCAGTGATTCAGGGCCCCAGACTCCTGTCATCTTATAGCCAATCCTCTTCTGCAGCCTAGAAATCTTTTACTTCCACTAATAACGAGTGAGCAGCCCACCATGCTCCCTCGTCCCTGGGATTCTTCAGGCAAGAGTACTGGAGTGGGTTGCCATTTCCTCCTCCAATGCATGAAAGTGAAAAGTGAAAGTGAAGTCGCTTAGTCATGTCCGACTCTTAGCGACCCCATGGACTGCAGCCTACCAGGCTCCTCAGTCCATGGGATTTTCCAGGCAAGAGTACTGGAGTGGGTTGCCATTGCCTTCTCCAATAAAGAGTGAAAGAGTAGGCAGAGAAGAAAAAGACGTCACTTCTGTTCAGGGTCCATTAGCAAGAGCTGAACACAAGTCTCTGAGGTGTAGCTGCCTCCGGGGCAGGCGCATCCTAGTAACACTGCCTTATTGAAGAAGGGGAGCACAGATCTTTGAATGACAGTGAGGCAAGTCATCTTGACCACAAACGCTTTTTCAAATATCAGTGATGGTCTTATCAGAGGTTCACTTCTCAATGGCCTAATCTAAATATATTTCCAGTTGTACCTATTTGCTCTAGCTTATAATTGTTCTCCAGATAGAACAAATATGCATGCTTCTAGTTCCCAAGTGGAAAATCAGAGCAGGGACAACCTTTTCTCAAATTTTTAAAAAAATTCTTTCCTACTCAAAATTCTGAAAGAACAAAGTTATGCTCAACTAATGGTGACTCTGGATAAACTCTATTAATTTCCGTCTTCACCCCAGTCTGAGAGACATGGAGCAGCTTCTGTTCTGTCTCACACTGCCCATAGGCTCTGAATGAATTACTAGGGTACTTTAAAGCGTCTGTCTAGAATGCGGGAGACCCGGGTTCGATCCCTGGGTCGGGAAGATCTGCTGGAGAAGGAAATGGCAATCCACACCAGTACCTTGCCTGGAAAATCCCATGGACAGAGAAGCCTGGTAGGCTACAGTCCATGGGGTCGCAAAGAGTCGGATATGACTGAGCGACTACACTTCACTTCACTTTTTAAGACAAACTAATAGCTCCTCAGTAATAAGCCAACCTGGTTTTAAGGTAGGTAGATTTTAAGTTTAATTAAGCTCTTTCCATTGTCATTCATGTCTTATCCTCTTCATTTCATCCTTCTTTGATGCAACACTTGCTTCTTTCAGCATTTTACTCCCCTTCTCATCAATTTTTTGTTGAAGAGTGTACATTTTTAAATCTCTTTCATGGCAGACTCATGTGTCACCAGGGTTAGTTGTTACATTTAACTAATATTTTGCAATAAATGATATATGGTTAATGAAAATCCATTTACTTCATTTCCAAAATTCTGAAGTGGCGACTGTATCTTGCTTTGTGGGATTATTAACCTAGTATGGTAATTTACGTTCTTTATATTTTAATAAAAATAACAACTGTATTTAAGATTTTCCTTAATTATAATTATCTCACCAGTCATTTCATACATGCAAAAATAGGCTTTATAGCTGTTCCTTTCCTCTGCATTACTGCCCATAAGTCAGATGCTGCCTGTCACAAATTCCCAATAAATATGAACATGCCCTCAGGGACTGCTGCTGGGCAAAGAGAGTAGAAATGGATCTGGGCAGACCTATTACTGTTACTGTAAAAGCACATGCCCTCCTGAGGGTGAGTCACATATTAAGCCCAGTCTGTTTTTGTGTCTTTACTCTTATAGCCTAGATGAATCTCGTGTAACTTTATTATAATAATATGAACCCTGTTGTCTAAGTCCATTATCATGCAGTGTTGTTAAGACAGAACTCCTTTGGTGATATGGGAAATATCTAAAAATATTGTCTTTGAATGGTGACCAAAAATATATAAAATAGTTTTCTATTTTTGTAAGACAGCCAACTGTTCTTTGTTATGATCCCTCCCGTTCTTTACTAGTAGCTAAGAAAATTCAATATCTAGATGTTTCTTTGATCTACTTTGCCTTATGTCCTTTAACCAGAGCTGCAAGCTTTTCTCAATTGTGTCTGAGAGAGAGGAAAAGAAAGAGAAAAACTGTGATCTGTACATGTGCTCTTAAGTGGCACAATCAAAGCTTTGGTACTGCTTTATTTATTATAGAACTCAGTAACAGATCTATTGTCTTTTAATATGCCCGTAATATATACCCCCATCCAAAGCCAGGTGGCTTCCCTGGCAGCTCACGTGGTAAAGAATCTGCCTACAATACAGGAGACCTGGGTTAATTCCTGGGTCAAGAAGATCCCTTGGAGAAGGGAATGGCAACCCACTCCAGTATTCTTGACTGAAAAATCCCATGGACCGAAGAGCCGGGCGGGCTATAGCCCATGGGGTCACAAAGAGTTGAACACGACTGAGCAATTAACTTGTTCACACATTCATCCAAAGCCATGTTATGGTCATTATTTAAAACAGTGTTCTTAAAAGTTCATCCCCATTAACAAATGTGTAATCATCACCTCTGATATGTAAGCCATTTGGTTAGGTAACTGAGTGGCAATGGGATATGGAGAAGACACAAAGAAAATGAAACTCCATTATTTTAGCAACCTGAATTTTAGGGTTAACAGTGAATGTGTAATCTGAACATTGTCCTACCTATTAAAATAACTGCAGCTGCAAGAAATCTTTATTTTTCAAGGCTTTTGCTATCTATTAACCTTCTTATCAAGGCCACCAATCCTGATGTCCTTGATCAAATGCAGAGTTTCAGGGCTTGAGGTTGAAATTACCTGTAACTTGAACCACTCGAATAAGACCTCACATTCTTACCAAACTTTTCTTATATTAGTCTAAAATCATATATAACTGCATCTATATAATTTTGTTCAAGCTATTCTACATATTGCCCTCTTTTCTGTGGTTCTCCTGCTTCAGGATATATATATCATAAGGAGTTTTAGTCTGGTTAAATTGTTTTAGTGTAGAAATATCATCATCTTTTCTGACCTATTTATATAGACTGCAATGACACTGTAATAGAAGTCTCTATTCTTAACAGCAGTAGAGTATTACCCACTCATAATACTAATAAACATTTTTACTAAATATAAAATCAGTTCTGTTATCATGCAGTTAGAGCCATCACTTTATAGATTCATTTGCTGGGTAGAACATTTCCGGGGACTGCTGTTTATTGCTGATAAATATAGCTTGCTTATTTAAGCTCTTTACCTTTTTCTAACCCTGCTGAGAGATCTTCTGAAGCAAGAAGCTTTAGAATGACATAGGTAGGTAATGTGCTGAAAGCATCGGACCACCTCTTATTGGAGGCACCATGATCAGATAATAAAGCAACCACCGTAACTCAAGGTCAAATGATCCTTAATCTAAAAACAATCCCTAAATGACATAAGAAGGGCTTTAACCTTAACATCCACTGCATTTGAGGCCCTATTTTATCTCCCTGCAGAGTAAAGTCAATAATATGAGAATCATAAACCGAACAGAATTGCAAATCCTCTTATCCTACCTGCTAGAAATCAAGCAAGTGGGGAAAAGCATTGTTTCACTAATGCAAAGAAATTTAAAAAAATAGTTCATAAGATGATTGTTTAATAAAAGCAGTGGTCAAATAATGTTATTTGATGGGAATTTTCTTCTCTGCTTTCTTCCTGAATTCACTGTTTCACATTCTAGAAAGTCATTCTGTTGAGAAAAAAGTCAAAGATATGCAAAAATAAAATTAGGCTTATTAATCATTTTGTAATTAGAGAACTTGAGAAAACTTTTTATTTAAAGAGAATCTTAATGTATGGATGTGAGAGTTGGACTATAAAGAAAGCTGAGCACCAAAGAATTGATGCTTTTGAACTATGGTGTTGGAGAAGACTCTTGAGAGTCCTTTGGACTGCAAAGAGAGCTAACCAGTCCATCCTAAAGGAGATCAGTCCTGGGTGTTCATTGGAGGGACTGATGCTGAAGCTGACACTCCAATACTTTGGCCACCTGATGCGAAGAGCTGACTCATTGGAAAAGACCCCAATGCTGGGAAAGATTGAGGGCAGGAGGAGAAGGGGACGACAGAGGATGAGATGGTTGGATGGCATCACCGACTCAATGAACATGGGTTTGGGTGGACTCTGGGAGTTGGTAATGGACAGGGAGGCCTGGCATGCTGCTGTTCATGGGGTCTCAAAGAGTTGGGCACGACTGAGTGACTGAACTGAACTGAACTCTACCCTATACTTTGTGTATCCAGAATCTAAAACAGAAATTAAATTCAACAATTAATATTTCTGTATTGAGTTTTATGCTTCGGAATACTTATATTCATACTTAATGCCTACAATAAAAGGGATGAAGCAGTCATTTGGATACTTTTTTAATCGGATTTTAATTTTATTTTGTTAGAGAAAAGATTTGTGGAGTAACGCTTCTGAAACTTTAATAGGCACACAGTCACCTGGAGACCTTGTTAAAATGCAGGTTCTAATTCAGCAGGTTTGGGGTGGGGCCTGAGATTCGGCAGTTCTAACAGGCAACTGTGTATGTGAGTGCTCGGTCGCTTCAGTCGTGTCCAACTCTTTGCCACCCTATGGACTGTAGGCCACCAGGCTCCTCTGTCATGGGATTCTCCAGGCAAGAATACTGGAGCGGGTTGCCATGCCCTGCTCCAGAGGATCTTCCTGACACAGGAATTGAACTTGTGTCTCCTGTGTCTATAGGTACCAATTCTGATAATCCAAGGCTCATGCTTTGAGTGGTAAGATCACATAATTTTGTGTTATTCCTGCACAATATTCAAAGAGAAGGTGAAGGGAGACTAAAAGTGAAGATGGATTTTTGAGAAATTCTCATTCTTTGCTTTCCTTTGCATGCATAGATATGCCTAACATTTTTAAAAAAGCAAACAGAGAGTACATGTTTAATCCTTTGTAAAACACAATGCAAATGCAGAATTAGCACTGTTATGGTGTATACTAAACTTTGCATCAACATCTAATGCACTTCTTATTAATTCATGGACTACTAATTTAACCTTCCCACTTTGATCAGTCATGAAGTAAACAGCTCTCAGATTGTTGAGCAAATATAAATGTAACCAATCAAGATATTCAGTTAGGTTCCACTGAATAGCTTATAAATAATAGTGTAAGAAGAATATTTTATATTAGAAATGCACTAAAAGTAGCATTTTTCTTTGTTGAGCTCAGAAATTAACATATTTACTTAAAATGCTGGCTCAGCTCTTGGACAGGTTCCTTGACTTCACTGAGAAGTTCAAACTATGTTAAATCTTTTAATAAAGCTCTGGGGGAAATTCCACTGCCATACGATGAAATTCCATTACGTATTACTTATTTTTGGCTCTCCAACTGATAATAAAACATATCAAATGGCATTTCCCCTTATTTTTTCCCGAAGTTTGGTTATTGTGCTACTATTTATGTATTCTTCAAGGAGAATATTTCTGCTTAAAAGTATTTTTAATTTTATTTTCAAGAAGTACTAAAATATGTAAATTTTGTTATTGTAATGACATCATAGTATATTAAAAAATATGAATTAGCAATTATCCTGCTTAATGATTTCCATAAATATTCTGCCATGTATAATGTTAAAATGCCAAGAGATACCTTTATGGCAGAAAAGATTTATTTTCTAAACGTCCTCCACATAGTTAACATCTAATAAATATTTATGTCTGAACTGTAGCCTAATTCTTTGATGGCTGAGCAAGAACTGCTGCAATGGGTCTGGACTTTCAATTTTAAAGGAAGGAAAAATGTACATTTAAAAAATAGAGTACTTTATTCCTATCAAGTACCTATCACAAAGCATGCCTTTAATAGGTGTTTGATGATCATGATATTGATTATAAGTTAACATTTGTATAAAGTTTTACAGTTACCAAAATAATTTCACTCACAGAACCCTGTTAAATATGTGAGAAATAGAGATATGTGGCCCAGATCCCTCTTAGAGCAATGACACTTTGCCCCCTTCAGGTCAGATCAGTGATATCTTTTGAAACATGGCCTATATCCAGTGACACATAGAGGCAGAGGTATTGCTACAGACTAAATGTTCTTGTCCCCCCACCCCCCACTCCTATGGTGAAACCTAACCCCTAATGTGATCATATTTGGCCGTGGGGGTCTTTGGGAGGTACTTAGGTCATGAAGTTGGAGCCCTCATTAATGGGATTAGTACCCTCATAAAAGAGACCCCACAGAACTACCTAGCCCTTCTGACTGAGTCCCCTAGGCTCCCTCTGTCCATGAGGACACAGCAAGAAGACAGCTGTCTTTGCCTCAGGAAATGAGCCCTCACCAGACACTGAATTATCTGGCGCCTTGATCTTGGACTTCTAGCCTCTAGAGAGATGAGAAATAAATCTTCATGTTTTAAGCCACCGAGTCTATGGTATTTTTGTTATGGCAGCCCAAAATGACAAAGACAAGTATAAAGGTCCAAGGCACTTTGGATCAATGAAGGGCCACCTCAAGCTTGATTTTTCCCCTTTATCTAATTCTGATTTTATAACCCTTGTTTTCATAGGAGTTGATCCCAAGAGTTTCCCCAACCTGGCCCAATAGGCATTGTCATCCTTGTCTTATAGATCAGGAAACAAAGGCTCAAAGATGAGGAATGAGTTGCCTGGGTTTGGCAGTTTAGTCAAATCATGAGCTGAGTCCTACTCATTGCAAATCTTACTTCCTCTACCTTGGGACTCTCGTCTCTGTGGCCTGTCAGATCTTTGAAATAGATTTTATCTACATCAGGAGATGCACTGAACTAAAGCAGCTGCCTGCTGTTTGGTCTCTTTAGTTGTGTCTGACTCTTTTGTGACCCTGTGGACTGTAGCCCTCCAGGCTCCTCTGTCCATGGGATTTCTCAGGCAAGAAATGGGTTTCCATTTCCTTCTCCAGGGAATCTTCTTGACCCAGGGATCAAGCCCGTGTCTCCTACTTTGGCTGGCAGATTCTTTACCACTGAGCCACCCCAAAGCATCCTGAAGTCCCTTTAGTTATTTTCCGAATGTTTGGTGCCAGATATTCCTTTTCTCCACCTTTATCTCAACAAGTGCAATGGAAACTAGAATGCACTTAACACTGTCTATTCTCAGGCTTGCTGCTCTAAAACTCTTCTGTGAAATTCAGAATGCCCTGGGATCCCAGCCCCTTGTCTGGAAGAAAGGGTCAATATTGAGACAGAAGAGTCTAGGGCAGGGCCAAAGATAGGCATAAACCAGCGGAAAGCCAGGATTCACAAAAAAGAGCAAAGATGGGGTTAGAGCAAGGGAAATGTCAGGGCAGGGAACGGGCAGGAAAACTGGGACAAAGAGGCAAGAGAAGGCAGAAACAGAGGCATCCCTTCCCTTCCTTGCATCTGCTCTGTCTGCGAGCCCTCAGCCCTAGGAGATACTCGGCATGCTTCAAAAAGATCTGCCTTTTTACTGATTAACCAGTTTCTTCTTCTCCAGCTAGTCTGTTTTAGCCCTGGGGAATGGGAGAGTCCTTAAAAGCTTGACATGGAGCATGTTCCATAGCTGTGAATAGCTCTGAGTGTGTCATAGTACTTCAAGTCAAACCAAACACCAGCCATAACTCAAGCATACCATGGATCTTCATTATGAGAAAGTGAAAGTCGCTCAGCCATGTCAGACTCTTTGTGACCCTAGGCCAGAATACTGGATAGCCTTTCCCTTCTCCAGGGGATCTTTCCAACCCAGGAATCAAACTAGGGTCTCCTGCATTGCAGGCAGATTCTTTACCAACTGAGCTATCAGGGAATCCCCTTCATTAGAAGAGTCATTATCAAAGAAGGCATTTTGCAAAACAAATCTATGGTCTCGATTATTTTATTTGATGAGGCTTCCCAGGAGGCTCAGTGTTAAAAGAATCTGCCTGCCAGTCAAAGCAGGAGACACAGGAGATGCAGCTTCCATCCCTGGGTCAGGGAGATCACTTGTAGGAGGAAATGGCAACCCACTCTAGTATTCTTGCCTAGAAAATTCCATGGACAGAGGACCCTAGCGGACTATCGTCCACGAGGTTGCAAAGAGTCGGTCATGACTTAGCGACTAAGCACAGATTTTGTTTGATAGCACACGTTCCCAATAGAACAAGGAAAACAATAAGAATTGTTCCTTTGCATTTGTTGTAATAGGAATTGATCAGCTTTTCTAAAGAGAAGAAAACGTTCACTGGTGAATTTTTCAGTCTGTTCTTGAGGATTTAAAATTGAACAAAAAGGAGAGGGAGCTCAGGGTGAGACTTTAAGCATGAAACCAGTGTCTAATGTACCTAGTAATTCACACAAGAGAATAATTAAAGAGTCCATAGGACACAGCTCTTAGGTCCTAGTTGCCTGAATACCAGTTACCAAACATATAATGTGATGTTCATGCAAGAAAACCAGTACATCCACCCGACAGACATTACTGCATCTTGGCAAAGTAAGAGTCACAGGTGCCAATGCTTATGGAAAGCAGCACACTTCTGTGTCAGGAAGATATATACCTTTGTGAAAATTCCAAAATCAGGGATGGCAGAATGATAAACAACATGTGCGTAGAGATTAAAGGAAAAAACATCAAAACGATATTACTATTGGAGAGGATGAGATAGGGGTGATGGTTGGTAGATTAGCCATTCCAGGAAGAATGAAAGAATGGATGATCCCTTCCTAACACTGATCACACATCTGGCACAGATATAGAGGCGGGAACAGAAGCGATGCAGAATTGTGTTTATCTTGACATCTCCAGAAAGTCCGTCAGCTGAAAGTGTAGCAGTGGATACATGTCACTGACAACTTCATCTTTTAGAAGGCAGGAAAGGTAATGAAGGGAATTTCTGCATAGGACCCAATCCTGACAAGCAGAGAAAGTGCTGGTTGGCAGAGTAAAAATGAGAGCATCCTTGAGAAGGAGCAAACCAGTATGAGCACCTTACAGTCTGTGATAGCAAACACTTCAAACTCTGAATGAAGCTAGATATTTGGCCTAAACTAAAAGAAGACAGATTTCCAAAGGTTAAAAAAAAAAAAAGTATGATTGTATGGCCAGAGACTGGGCATACACAAAGGACTCTATGCTTTTTTAAACACCCAGTTCCAAGAATCCAAGGTGAGGGAGAGGTAGCTAAGGAAACAGCTCAACCAGCTGTTACAGAATGGAAGGACCAATGTATAACCACAAACAAATGAAAACTAATACCAAGGGAATGAAATAAAGCTTGTGAAGATTGCCAAAGATAAAAATAGGTTTCCTAAGGATATGACGGGAACACGAAACAGATATGGGAAAACACCACGAAGTTTACCAAAAAGAGTCAAAAACAAAACATTTCGGGTCTTTCCTCTGTTGTAGACGACCTACATTTCTCTGTCCCATGTCTCATGGGGTTGCAGTGTGCCTGTCAGCCACATGCCCAGCCTGCCCCGGCTGGGGCCACGAACCCATGATCAAACAGGGCCGGTCAGATGTTCCCCATGAGATTTGATACACAGATACTGAGAATGTGTTTCTCTTCCTTTTGGGTTTGAACAAAGCCCATGAGCTATCTTCCCAACCGTGTGGAAAGCCCATCCACAAAAGGAATCAGAACTCAAATAGGGCAAAAAATCTAGGCTTCTGATGACATCTTCTGAATCCCTGAAGTCAGCCATGATTGAAGCAAGCCTTACCCAGCTTTGTGAACTAAGGTATTCCTTTTTATTATAAGAGTTTAAACTGGGTTTCTTTTAATCAAAAGAGGCCTGACTAATACATTGGTTGAGAAGGTTAACTGTCAGATTAAAAAGGAGAAAGCAAATACTGGAAGGAGGAAATTAAAGTCCAAGCAAGGAAAGAGGTTGAAAAATACACCTTCAAAGGACTTTAGTTCCATTCCATAAGACTAAAAGGCTCAGATGACATCACTGAACTGTAAATAGTCATCTTTGAAGAACTATGGGAACAGACGTCTTCTGGCAAGGTGGAAAGAGGGCAAATAAATGTTTCCATTTTCAAAAAGGTGAAAGAAGTTACAGTCTTTAAACTATACCCAAAGAGATTAGACAGATCCCTAGCAAAATGTTACAATATAAAATGTGGGTAAATAGTTAAAAAGCAAAGAGGTAATCATTAGGGACCAGCACAGGTTCATGAAGTCCAGTGCCTGCTGGGATTATATTATTTCCTTTTTGAACTGCATGTCCTGGAGATGTGTGATGGAATTATTCATGATGCTAGGTACTGTGTGAGGCACTGCTCTGATAGTATTATGTGCGATGTTTGTAGTCATAATTGGTTTCCTTTGTAACGTATAATAATGTCTGCTGTGTATTGACAATCTAATATGTTCCAAAATATGCACGTGTACATACGGCACTGTACACATACATTTATTCACACATAACATGCACAGCCATTCATACATATGTGCATAAGCACACATATATGTGTACACAAAACATGTACATGTGCACATATGCACAGTACACACAGGCATATACACATACACATAAACACACTTGCATGTGCACAAATATACAAAAGGCACAACGGGCATACACACATACGTATGCACATAAATGCGTCACACATATACACACATTTACACACATATACACATTTACACACATCGGTCAGAATATAAGTGCAGCATACATATATACATGTAGATACACATACATATATATGCATACACACACCAATATAAAATCTAACCTGGGCAATAAAAATCCCTATGATACAGGGAAAATTGGAGTGAGGCAGTTTGTCCAAGGTCACACACTAATAATAGCAAAAATATGTATATGAATCTAAAATTTTCTGATTCTTAAACCAATATTGTTTGTCAACAACAGTTATCTATGCACACCATAAAAATAAAGCTAACTAAAAGAGGGATGGCAAGCTGAGGAAAGGTCTGAAGCATCTTTGACCTCTTCACCTTTCAAAAATTTGAATGACAAATAGGGAGAGCATTACAGTCAAATCTGAAAATAATTCAGAAATACATGTAATATGTTGTTGAAAGAATTGGAATCTATACTGAAAACAAGAAGAAATATATTTATATATTTTGTATTAAATATATATATATATTTTGTTATTAAGAAATAACAAAAAAAAATGAGCTCTCAACACAGGCACCTTAAGGAGAATTTCACTTGACTGTCAGCTCAAGGAATTAACAATGAGAAGCTGCTGCTGAAGAATGAACTCATCCCTGGGCTGAATTAACAGCAGTATGAAGTTCAGGAGGAGGGAGGAAATTCTCCTTTTTAACCCTCTCTGGACTAAATTAACACAATGACACAGGCCCAGAGGAGACTGTCCATGATAATGATGAATTTAATCACATACTAGCTAGATTAGAGAAAGATGACCACTGTGTTGATGAGAGAAGTAAAGACTTACACCATGAGTGTGTGAGGAGAATTCATTACATATTCCTTTTATCATCCAGAGAGCTTTAAAAGGCAAAATGGGAATTAATGGAAAATTTCTGTGAGTCAGATTTCAACACAATGTAAATTTAAGAGTTCCTGTTACTGCAGAGATTAAATGCAGTACCATGGAAAGCAGAAATCAAAACTTTTAGTAATATGATACTTTCCTGATGTAAAAGAAGTCAGAGGACCACGGAAGACATCTTTTTGCTCCTGGAAAGAATGACTTGAGTGGTCTCTCATACAAAATATAGTTAAGGTGGGCATCCATTGCCCAATTGCCCTAACTGTCCCCCCAACAAAACCTACTAAACAATCCCTTGATCTACCAGCACAAGAAGTGCAAGTTTCTCTGGGGAAAAAGGAACTCAGATCCCATGGCCTGTGTGTCCCTGGATTTGAATTTAGAGAAATCTTTAAGTGAGGACTGAGGTGACTTTGACCCCAAAGGGAGAATGCATCAGGAGGAAAACAGGAACCACTGACTGCAGTAAGCTCAGCACATAGGATGTTTGTGGGGAAGAGCTAGTTGTAGCTCAGTGTGTGACTGAGGCTGAACGTTGCGTGGGCTGTAGTTTACTGGAGGTTATGTTTGAAGAATAATTAATGAACATGCACGCAACCACGTTGGCATGCAAGCATGGCATACCAGTTTGACATGTGTGGGGACAGTGACCAACAAGGGCATAACCTCGATGAAGCGAACATCAGTTCACCTGTGCAAGTTGAGTCTTCAACAGGACACCATGTGGCAGGCAGCAAACCACAAAAGCAGAAGGAATGGATACTGCTCTCCATTCTTTTTCATCTCTGCTTTCAGTAGCACAAATGACTGCCTCACCGCTTTCACTGTCTAGTCTCTGGGATTCTTGGACAAGGTGGATTTGGATGGTAATCAGTGGAGAGATACTGTGCTTCTGTTATGAAGGATTATTGCTGTTCCGTTGCTAAGTCATGTCTGATTCTTTGAAACCCTGTGGACTGCAGCACCCTGGGCTTCCCTGTCCTTCACAATCTCCCAGAGTTTGCCCAAACTCATGTCCATTGAGTCGGTGATGCCATCCAACCATCTCATCCTCCCCCTTCTCTTCCTGCCCTCAGTCTTCCCCAGCATCAGCATCTCCTTCTAATTACTAAAAAATGAAGATTACAGGACTGAAGAAATAGAAATTAGTTAAGTATTTTCACACACATTTTTTTTTTTATTAAGACAATGCCATCCCACTCGAGTGTTCTTGCCTGGAGAATTCTATGGACAAAGGAGCCTGGCGGGCCACAGTCCATGGGGACACAGAGTCAGACATGACTGAGCGACTAACAAACACACACACTGCTTTGAAAACTGTGCCCGAAACTGTAAATCCTTAAGGGCTCTAAAAATCCCAAGTTCTAAGCCTTTGTATCTTGCTTTTAGTGGCAGAAGAATAGGTAAGGGCATCTGCAGCTGAATTAGCTTCCCATTACCATAAACTTATTAGCTTAAAACAACACAAATTGACTGTTTTATAGTTCTAGAGGTCAGAAGGCTGACGTTGGTCTCAGGAGGACACAGTCAAGGTGTCAGCAAACTTGCTTTCCTTCTGGAGGTCCCAGGAGAGAATTCATTTCCTTGCCTTTTCCAGCTTTTATAGGCTATCTACTCGGCTTGGTTTGTGACCACCTTTGAACCTCACTCCAACCTCTGCCTCCAGTGTCACATCTTCTCTCCACTCATATCTCCCTCTCTCCCTTCTGATTACATCGGGTCCACCCAATGGAAACAAAAACCTCCCCATTTCAAGATACTTAACTTAATCACATCTGTGTCACAGTTACCAGGGGGACACAGACACCCCTGGGGCCATAACTTCACCTTCTACCTATGACAGGAGTTCTGAGCTGTTACTACAGCAGCTGGAAGGAATGTTCTGTTTTCTTTTTTATGGACTTCCCAGATGGTGCTCGTAGTACAGAACCTTTGTCAAAACTGAGAGGACAGAGGTTTTAGTTTATTGATGAAATATCCACAAGCTTAATCCATTGGCTGTGGCAGAGGAGAAAGTTTCAGAGAAATGCTTAAATGGACAGAGATCCCCCCAAACTTCATGAAGGCAAGTGATACACAGAACCAACAGAATTGCTTAAAAAAAAAAGTCTCCCCCTCAGTGTGTTTCTATAAACACCTTGTAGGAAGATGACAATAATCTTTGGCTTACCTAGTTTGGGGAATTGTTTTAATTTTAATATTTTCTACTCCTGCCCCCTCAAATTAAAATCATTTTTAGCAAAGCATCAAGGGACTCAGGCTCTTATGAGAAAAATTCCTCCAAATGTCCCTTACCAGTGCTCAAGGGGTTAATAGGGGAAGTAAAGAGACAGTGGCCTTACTTGAAACCTAACTTGGTGAAACAAGTCAAAAAGCTACATGAAGAAAAACCTTAAATTTAGTACAGTTTCTAAAAACATCTGCCTCTTTCTAACATGTTTCTCATTTCTGTTCCTGCCAACTTCAGGCAGAAGCCAATCCCCGTTTTTTTTTTTTTTTTCTTTTCACTTTATGCTGATGCCAAAAGACTAGCCAATAGTGCCTTTTCCTTTCTATGGAATCAACTTGCTTATTAGAAACTGTAGTTACCATACCCCATACTCAGACCAACCCAAGTCTAAAAGTTGGAGACAGTTTAACTGGCAGGCACAGAAACTATGTAGGTAAGGAAAAAATTTTTTCTTGTTCCCCAACCAGGGCAGGCCAGTCCTTAACCCCTTATCTAGAGGTAACCCAGGTAACTCAGTATCAATAACATGAGCATGAATGCCTAGCAGGGTCAAGATAGACACTCGGAAATGCCCTGTCTGCAAATAAAATTTGGTATCTTTCTCATAACTGTACTACCTACAAATAAAACAAAATGTTTTTATTATTGCTATCATATTTTGATGAAGCTAATCTATTTCTTCAGCAGAAAGTTGAGATTTTTAACTTTTGAGTCTAGCAGTCATAAAATGGGGACGTCAATGTGAGGTGCCAAGAGAGAGAAGTGAATCTGTTAGAGACATATTGAATTGCCATAGATATACTTAATCATGAAGCAATGACTTCTAGAACCTTCTACAATACTCTCATAATTTGTGTTGTATATCTCATGGAGAAATATATTAAGACTGCATGATGTCAGTGCTGTTTATTTTTTCTTCATTAGGCATATAAGAATTATTAATAATTGAATTTATTTTTATTTAAGGATAATTTATGAAGATACAAGAAGGCGAATATGATGCCAAAGTTAAATTAAACCTTTGGGACCTCCACCTTCAATGTGGCCAAATTGATTCAGCCTATAACATTGCTGTGACTGGATTTATCTATACTCCCTCCTGGCATATATGCAACCACATACACACACTGTCTGCTGTATCTATTACTACTATGGTTTCATTAAGTCTGTTTCACAGTCCATAAAATGGAGAAATAATACTTTCAGAGTACTTTTAGATGTCTCCAAACATTGTCAAATGTTTTTTGGGGAGGCAAAATCACCCAGGATAAGAAATTGATTTAAGCAAATTGGTGGTTGTGACTCATTTAAAATGCCCATGTTGCTCAAAAGCTGCTTGATGCTCTTTTTTCCTATACCACTTGCTAATTTACAAGACCTTCTGCCATGTTGCTTGAATAGATTACAGGGGTTTTTATTCTCAGCTTTTTTGGATAAAGACTCAAGGAAGGAAAAGTCTGTCTAACAGGACAAAATATCTTTTTAGTTTTCACTTTTTGATTTAAAAAAAAAAATGGTTAATCACTATAGCAATATTGCCTTTTTACCCACAAAAATTCATACACACAGAAGATTCAAGCTAAAAATATTTTGAGTTTAGAATTATTTAAATACTATGTAATTTCATTCTTTGTCTCATTCCAAAAAGAATGATATAGCTTTTTAAAAATCTATTTCTTATTAATATACTTTTCAAATCTTAACTTATAGAAAAATTAGTTTGTAAAAGTGTTTGTCATTTTTATGTCTTGGGTATTTGTGAGGTAGAAAACAACATTGATGTATAAGCTGATGCATTGCACATTTTGACTTTGAAAAATTGTCAGCCACAATGAGTTAACTGCAATGTTTCTATCTACAAGTAAAGTGTTATTCCTATGAGACTACTTACCATACACAATCAATGAGTCTATTCATCTACCTGATATTGTTGTTTAGCCACTCAGTCGTGTCTGACTTTTTTGCGACCCCATGGACTATAGCCTGCCAGGCTCCTCTGAAAACGGATTTCCCAGGCCAGAATACTGGAGTGGGTTGCCATTTCCTTCTCCAGGAGACCTTCCCAAACCAGGGATCAAACCTGATCCCCTGCACTGGCAGGCAGGTTCTTTACCATTGAGCCACCAGGAAGGGCTTATGGTAATAGCATCCTGAGATCCTTCTGCCACCACTTCCCCTCCCATCTGGGGAGCTGTTAACTGCTGATGTTGGGGACACAAAAGCCCAGGCAGGTTCTTTACCACTGAGCCACCTAGGAAGCCCCTACCTGTATACTGGCTTAATAAATAAACATTAAGTTCTTCATTGTTGATAGAATAAAATCAAAGCTTACAATCAACTATTCAAAAAATTGCTTCAGTCTATGTTTATTGGTCTAAAATATTGTCCAAAAGATATTAAGTGAAAAAAGCAGTTTCCTGAGGTGTTACCTGTGTCTGTTTGTTTAGAAAAAGATTATGCGTGTATAAGAATGAGCTCAACATTCAGAAAACTAAAATCGTGGCATCTGGTCCCATCACTTCATGGCAAATATATGGGGAAACAGTGGGAGACTTTATTTGGGGGGGGGGCCTCCAAAATCACTGCAGATGGTGATTGCATCCATGAAATTAAAAGATGCTTGCTCCTTGGAAGAAAAATTATGACCAACCTAGATAGCATATTAAAAAGCAGAGACATTACTTTGTCAACAAAGGTCTGGCTAGTCAAAGCTTTAGTTTTTCCAGTAGTCATCCAAAGTTGGACTATAAAGAAAGCTGAGCACCAAAGAATTGATGCTTTTGAACTGTGGTGTTGGAGAAGACTCTTGAGAGCCCCTTGGACAGCAGAAGATCCAACCAGTCCATCCTAATGGAATCAGTCCTGAATATTCATTGGAAGGACTGATGCTGAAGCTGAAATCCAAATACTGTGGCCACCTGATGCGAAGAACTGACTCACTGGAAAAGACCCTTATGTTGGGAATGATTGAAGGCGGAGGGAGAAGGGGATGACAGAGGATGAGATGGTTGGATGGCATCACTGACTCAATGGATACGAGTTTGAGTAAGTTCTGGGAGTTGGTGATGGACAGGGAAGCCTGGCATACTGCAGTCCATGGGGTTGCAAAGAGTTGGACAGGACTGGGGGACTGTACTGAACTGAAATGAACTGAACTGAAAGAATGAGCATAAATGGGGAAAAAATACAAACCAGACTGAACTAGGGAAAGGAACTAGAAATAGGGGAGAAAACAAAATAATTTGGTGAAAAGGAAAATTTGTTCAAAATGAGTATTCAAAGTTTCATATGTGTTTGCTATTTATATATAATTCATTTAAATCTAATTATTCCTTTCTTCCATATTCATGGTAAGGAAATATGTAACCATCCAAATGGTCAAAAACTGTTATAGTTGGTTAAAATAGCATTTAAAATATGGTTCCTATATACAGATTAATAGCATATGCATTTAAAAAGAATATTAGAAAAATATTCTGTAGAACATCCATAATGTATATCTCTGACTAAATCATAAGTGTACTTTATGGTATTTTTCTTGTCTGCATTTTATTTTTTAATGAATATGTAATGCTTTTATAATGAGGGGCTAAAAATAAAGGAAAGGGATCTGAGGAGTGGGGAGTGGGATGAAGAAGCTGTTGACTTTCCAGAACACTGAAAAAGTATGTCAGAAAAGTGCTGTGTGAATAAGTGGTCTTTAAATGTGTAAGATCAGTTTTGAGATTTATCTCTGAGATACTTGTCAAGAACTGCTGGAGGAACTGAGTCATACTTTCACAGGAATCTCTTAGTAAAGGAAGGAATTGAATTCCAGAAGATAAAAACAAGTTGGTGGAAAATGGCTCCTGGGGATTTGTTCTCTTCTGGTTATGGGTTATTTCAGTTCAAGACTTTTTGATTATATATGTATATAGGAATATACCCTCATGTGATTAGAAAGATAATTTTTATGGGATTAAATCCAAGAATTCATTTTCCATTTGAACAAACTTCTTAAGAACTGGTGCCACTCTGCACTTCATCATGTGTAGACCTTAGTTGGAAAACAGCTGGTGTCCCAGGAATATAAACATAGCCTTTGAAGTTATGTTCTCAGGATTGGAGGTGATGCTTTCCTGGCTTGTTCATTCTCTTGGTGCACGGACTGCAGTTGTCATTCCCTTCCTTGCCTTTAGTTCCTTCTTTTCCTTCTGTTTCTACCTCTGCAGAGCTGGAAAGCTGTTCAAAAATCCATGACTTTAAAGATCGTATATATGTAAGCCTGCAAGGCCTTCAGAGATTTTAGGATGAGCTTCCCCGGTGGCTCAGATGGTAAAATATCTGCCTGCAATGTGGAAGACCCAGGTTTGATCCCTGGCTCAGGAAGTTCCCCTGGAGAAGGAACAGACAACCCACTCCAGTATTCTTGCCTGGAGAATCCCATGGACAGAAGAGCCTGGCAGTCTACAGTCCTTGAGGTCACAGAGAGACACGACTGATCAACTAACACACATACATGATTAATTTCATATTATTATTGAATTATTCATATTATTTACAAATTTTTATTATCTTTTCTTCTAAACACCTTTAGTTACAACAAGACTAAAAGGTGAAGCAATTTCCTCCAGGAAGTATAGAAAGTCATGGAGATGCTAACAAAATTGAATTTAATCTTAGACTGCATTTAAGAGAAGCACAGAGAGAAGTTTAAGCTGGAAGTTTCGACTGTGGTCAGCCCATAAAGAAGATGTTAGATTCCAAAGTCAGTTGTTAGACCACTGAGTGGAAGTTTCTAACTTAGCAACCCAGGATAGGTTTGAAGAGTTTAACCTCTGCTACATGTAAAGAGATGAGAATACCAGACCATCTCACCTGTCTCCTGAGAAACCTGTATGCAGGAAGCAACAGTTAGAACCAGACATGGAATAACTGACTGGTTCCAAATTGGGAAAGGTGTACAATAAGGCTGTATACTGTCAAGTTGCATATTTAACTTCTATGCAGAGTACATCATGTGAATGAATCACAAGCTGGGTGAATCACAAGCTGGACTCTAGACTGCTGAGAGAAATATCAACAACGTCAGATATGCAGGTGATATACCACCCTAATGGCAGAAAGTGAAGAGGAACTAAAAAGCCTTTTGATGAGGGTGAAAGAGCAGAATGAAAAAGCTGTCTTAAAGCTCAACATTCAAAACACTAAGATCATGGCATCCAGTCCAATCACTTTCTGGCAAATAGAAGGGGAAAAGTGGAAGCAGTGTCAGATTTTCTTTTCTTGGGCTCCAAAATCACTGTGAAAAGCCATAAGATAAACACTAAAAAGTACACCAGAGACATCACAGAAGAAAGGAGCAACTAGTGATACATCAGTTCAGTCAGTTCAGTCGCTCAGTCCTGTCCGACTCTTTGTGACCCCATGAATTGCAGCACGCCAGGCCTCCCTGTCCATCACCAACTCCCGGAGTTCACCCAAACTCATGTCCATTGAGTGGGTGATGCCATCTAGCCATCTCATCCTCTGTCATCCCCTTCTCCTCCTGCCCCCAATCCCTCCCAGCATCAGGGTCTTTTCCAATGAGTCAACTCTTCCCATGAGGTGACCAAAGTATTGGAGTTTCAGCTTTAGCATCATTCCTTCCAAAGAAATCCCAGGGCTGATCTCCTTTAGAATGGACTGGTTGGACCTCCTTGCAGTCCAAGGGACTCTCAAGAGTCTTCTCCAACACCGCATATATACATATATTTGGTGAGGTGAAGAAATAACCTATCTTCATCACATGCATGAATATACTCTCATGTACACATACTTTGCTGACACAGGTGTGTATACTCAAAGCTATGATTTTTCCAGTAGTCATGTACAATGTGAGAGTTGGACCATAAAGAAAGCTGAGTGCCAAAGAACTGATGCTTTCAAATTGTGGTGCTAGAGGACACTTGAGAGTCCCTTGGACTGCAAGGAGATCAAACCAGTCAGTTCTAAAGGAAATCAACCCTGAATATTCATTGGAAAGACTGATGCTGAAGCTGAAGCTCCAATAATTTGGCCACCTGATGCGAAGAGCTGACTCACTGGAAAAGACCCTGATGCTGGGAAAGACTAAGGGCAGGAGGAGAAGGGGATGACAAAGGATGAGATGGCATGAATCTGAGCAAACTCTGGGAGATAGTAAAGGACAGAGGAACCTGGAGTGCTATAGTTCATGGGGTCACAAAAACTCAGACATGACTTAGCAACTGAACAGCCACCACCACCACCTCTGCAAGGGAGATATATAAAAAGGTATAGGAGCAGTAAATAGATTCCTGAAGAGATATTTTGGGAGAGAACTGCTTTAGCACGCTGAGTGTCCCCCTCTCACCCACACAACAGGATGCAGGGTACTTAGCCCCAAGCCAAGAGAGCAGGGCATCAGTGCATCCTCAGGGAGTTCATGTGTGTCCCCTAGAGTTGGGAAGCACACTGTGCTGGTACCGGAGGAGCCTGGAGATCCAGAGGAGTGAGAGCAGAGCACGGAGAGAGATGCCACTGCACTAGGATTGACCCGCACAACTTGAGTTTTGTCAAGATAAAGAATAAATAATAAAGGATAAGTATCTCCTGGGGACCAAATGTGGGCCAATTTAAATGAGATTTTGCCTAAGAAGGCATCACTCAGAGGGTAAGGGACTTCCATTGAGTGTTTTTATGGAATGAACTCTGGATAGCTCGAGGTTGGGGCAGCAGCTGAGAAAATTATTGTGTTACTTTAATCATGAGTATTCTGATGGATCAGCAGAGAGATATCTGAAGATTCCACCAAACTTTCCAGGAAGGAAAAAAAAAGTTTCACCATCTTTCAGACCCAGAAAGCATCCATTACCAGAGCAACTGTCAAATAAGAAATAATCCTAGGGCTTCCCTGGTGACTCAGAGGTTAAGAATCTGCCTGCACTGCAGGAGACATGGATTCAGTCCCTGAGTCAGGAAGATCCCCTGGAGGAAGGCATGGCAAACCACTCCAGTATTCTTGCCTAGTGAATCCCATGGACAGAGGAGCCTGGTGGGCTACAGTCCATGGGGTCTCCAAGAGTCGGACATGACTGAAGCAGTTTAGCACAGCACACATGGCACTACCCAAGAAATAACCGTACCATCTTACTTCTTTAACTCCTCCCTCCCTATCTGCCCTCACTATACTATAGTAGACTCTGAAGAAATCAAAAACAGTAACTAGTGGGCTGATGGGGAAGGAGGTGAGCTGGAGACAAATAGCCAATCACAGTACGTCCAGAAAGTAGCCTACTTACCTGTAGTCAAGCCCTAGGTCAGAGGAGGAAGAGAAACAAGTCTTAACATTGAATGAAGATGTAAAAGTTGAGATTTTAATTACCAAATGAAGATGGACAAAATGTAATGCTAAATAAGGAGACATATATAAGGCACTATTTAAAAACACATGTTTATAATTATTTTGGATTGTCTTGTATAGCAATATACTTCTTGTTATTGGTTGTTCCAGCTGAGTCTGGGTGGCATTTGTCATGGTTCTTACATGGAGTGTCTACAATTAATCATTTGGTTCTAGGTCAAATTTCCAAAGACCCACTTGTTTTGAAGCCAGTTTGCCAAATGACCAACCCACCCAATGGCTATTTCACTGAAAACCAATTCACCCAACACCAACTTGCCACATCTACTTGTTTCCTTTAACAATTTCATTTTAGTTGACTATTTCATTTTGTCTTCATAAGAGAACACTCTTAAGGAATATTTGATTGATTGCTGCCCTCATTCCTTAGGGTCTGACAGGAGAAAGTGAGGAGCAGAGAATATACAAAGTTTCTGTGTCTGTGTGGGCATGTGTATGTAATCTATAAATACAACACATATAATATACATATTATACAATACTACATCATATATAGTGGGTGTATGTATATATTGGGGCTTTCCAGGTGGTGGTAGTGGTAAAGAACCCGCCTGCCAATGCAGGAGACATAAGAGGTGTGGGTTCGTTCCCTGGGTTAGGAAGATTACTTGGAGGAGGGCAACCCACTCCAGCCTTCTTGCTGGAGAATCCCATGGACAGTGGAGCTTGGCAAGCTATGGTCCTTGGGGTTGGAGAGAGTCAGACACAACTGAAGCGACTTAGCATGCATGTGTGTATATATTATCATTTATCTCATTCAGTTGACATTATTGGGTTGCATATATACTCCCTTGTTAAATTATAAACTCCTAAACTTTATTTTTTGGGGCTCCAAAATCACTGCAGATGGTGATTGCAGCCATGAAATTAAAAGATGCTTACTTCTTGGAAGGAAAGTTACGACCAACCTAAACAGCATATTAAAAAGCAGAGACATTACTTTGCCAACAAAGGTCTGTCTAATCAAGGCTATGGTTTTTCCAGTAGTCATATATGGATATGAGAGTTGGACTATAAAGAAAGCTGAGTGCTGAAGAATT
This sequence comes from Bos indicus x Bos taurus, assembly GCF_003369695.1. NCBI lineage: Eukaryota > Metazoa > Chordata > Mammalia > Artiodactyla > Bovidae > Bos > Bos indicus x Bos taurus. The sequence continues at coordinate 100,302,914 of NC_040080.1, forward strand.
GATGCTTTTGAACTGTGGTGTTGGAGAAGACTCTTGAGAGTCCCTTGGACTGCAAGGAGATCCAACCAGTCCATCCTAAAGGAGATCAGTTCTGGGTGTCCAATACTTTGGCCACCTGATGGGAAGAGCTGACTCATTGAAAAAGATCCTGATGCTGGGAAAGATTGAGGGCAGGAGGAGAAGGGGATGACAGAGGATGAGATGGCTGGATGGCATCACCAACTCAATGGATATGGGTTTGGGTGAACTCTGGGAGCTGGTGATGGACAGGGAGGCCTGGTGTGCTGCGGTTCATGGGGTCGCAAAGAGTTGGACACGACTGAGCGACTGAACTAAACTGAACTGAAAGTTAGGAACCACATTTTTAGGCCATCAAGTGCCTAAGTGTCATGACTGGTATGAAGTTAGATAAATTAGTTAATGCATAAATGAGCGAATGAATGAACTACTCATTGCAAACACTCTCAGCAAGTCCCCAGTGGAAGCTATAAGTCTCATCTGAAAAAAAAAAAGCAGTTATCCAGAAACCCCCGGGTCCTCACCTAAAAATCAAACTTATCAAAGTCATATATGGTTTTGAGTCAGTCTTCACCTAGATGCCTGGAGATCCGGGTTTAATCCCTAAGTTGGGATGATCACCTGGAGAAGAGAATGTCCATGCATATTTATATACACACCCAAAGCTGAAGTAGCATCTTCCTAAATGATATTTTTAATCTTACTTCTTTCACCAAATTCATAAGCCCTATATCTTTCCTTCTTTATAATTCTTCTGTAGCATCTCATAGTTTATCTTCATCACATAAAAATTTTACCCCAGTCTCAATTTTGTTTTTAATGACTCTCATTCCTCTTTTCACCCATTTGAGGTTAATTTATTTTCTCTTTATTTGCTCTAACTCTCTACACTTTCCTGAAATGAATCACCTAAAACTCTGTCAGATTTTTTTTTAAATAATCAAATCAAAAACAGAAGCCAAAAGTTCTGATTTCTACCAATTCTCATAGATCTCTTTAACAGAAAAGTCCAAAACATGCTGGTACATATCATCTACACTCATAATTTGCCTATGTATTCAAGGAATTATTTTTAAAAATTAGCATTGACATCTTTGTTGTTGTTGTTCAAATGCTAAATCATGTCCAACTCTTTGCAACCCCGTGGACTACAGCTTTCCTGTCTTTCGGCCACCTCCCAAAGTTTGCTCAAACTCATGTTCACTGAGTTAGTGGTGCCATCCAACCGTCTCATCCTCTGTCACCCACTTCTCCTCCTGCCCTCAATCTTTCCCAGCATCAGGGTCTTTTCCAATGAGTTGGCTTTTCACATCAGGTGGCCAAAGTACTGGAGCTTCAGCTTCAGCGTCAGGACTTTCAATGAATATTCAGGGTTGATTTCCTTTAGGACTGACTGGTTTGATTTCATTGCTGTTCAAGGGACTCTCAAGAGTCTTCAGCACCACAGTTTGAAAACATCAATTCTTCAGCGTTCAACCTTCTTTATGGTCCTTATGGCCCAACCCTCACATCCATACATGACTACTGGAAAAACCATAGCTTAGACTGGATGGACCTTTGTTGGAAAAGTGATGTCTCTGCTTTTTATTACAATGTCTAGGTTTGCCATAGCTTTTCTTCCAAGGAGAGTCTTAAATCCATCCTCCATTTTACAATGGAGCCAATAAGGTCCAGAGAAATTGTATGAGTTCTCTAATATCACACAGCACATACAGGTAAAACCAGCACTGGAAGCCAGGTCACTTAAAGATTCAATGTTCTTTCTAGTCCAAAATATTGCCTTCCTTACTAAAGACAAAAATATAATGTCTAAGGTTGGAATTCTACCAAGAAAACCCCTTCTCAGAGCTACATTACAGGAAGAGCATATTATTGGGGGTCTTTTGTTGAACAGGTGGGACTTTAAGACATATATGACACAACAGTAATATTGGGGCAAAATTCAAAGGTTTCAATCTATTGTTGCTACATTATGCTTAAAACCAAAAAATTATTTGGTTGAGCTAAATACTATAAAATGTAATTATAGTTCTTTGTAACAACTCAGCAGAACTGGAGCTATATTTTTCTGTCTTAGCTCACCAAAACTCTGGAAGATATTCAGGAAGAGTTGATTTCATTTAGAATTAACTGGTTTGATCTCTGTGCTGTCCAAGGGGCTCTCAAGAGTCTTCTCCAGCACTGCAATTTGAAAGCATTGTATAACAAGTAGCATACATCATTTCTTTTAGATTCTAGCCATCAGTGATCAGTAAATGTGGCCAATTTGGACTCATTAATAATCAGTGTCAATTGCCAAAGTTTAATTGATCTTGTATGTATTGAATAAAGCTGGGGACTAATTATTTCTATATATATACCATAAATACTTATGGTTTATCATACTGTAGCCTATATATTTCTGTCTTAGGAAAATAAAACTACTGCTCTGAACCACCAGCTTTTCCAGTTTAATCTAAATCTGACTTTTTGTCATCTTTATTTTTAGTTTATAAACTGCTCGAGAAGGGATTTTTTTCCCTCTTGATTCCTGGCTGGAGTTGAAACTGAGATTACGGAAATACCTCAAGTGGTTATTTCTATCCACACTGAACGGAGAAATTTAGGGATATTTAGCTGAACATTCAAATGTTTCAGCTCTTATCCTTCACTATTAATAATACCATCATCTGTCTTTCACACAGAAAAAAATCTTTAACTTCAACTTGAGAATTTTATATCTTTTTCATTTCTTTCCTTATAGAGCCTTCCTGGAGTGAGTCATAAAAGTGGAGGTTAGAAAGTGCACCCCCAAATATGTGTATCAGTCTTGAAGCGAGATCACTAAAGATCCAAAATGAAGGATGCCTGGGCTCAGGGTCTTTCCAAAATTCTGTTCCCATTTAGGACAAAAGAAGAGAAACAAATTCCTTATAATCTTAGGCTCTGATCCTTATCTCTACTCTGTACTATAAGAATCAAGTTAATTTGATAATGGTAGGTGGTAGTCCCAGAAAAGTGGTCTAAGGCTCCAAAATTAGCTTTTAAAAGCCTTAGGCTTTTAATCCTAAGTGCCTTTTCACTCATCTTAACAAGTTTAAATTTGGATATGAGCAGTTTAAAAAAAAAAGAATTGTAAATTACATAGCCAATATGGTGTTACTAGCATTCTACCAAATTACTCAGTATCCGCTCATAAAGTGAGGTGATGGGTGGTATCATTTCCTGTGTGGGTGTAGCTAAGTTAAGGTGGGGTTTCAGAGTTTTAGTTTTATCCTTTAATATCCTTCTATCATCATAGACATGTTCTTATCTCACTGTCTTCACAAATTTCACTTTAAACTTCTGAACATAAAGATTATCTTACTAAAAGGAACAAAGAGTTGTCAAGTTCTTTATTTTCAAGTAGAATTCTGATCAAAATGCTGAGTTTTTGCTGAAACTTAGCAAAAAATGTATTTTGGTTTATGGACGTCTCTGTTGGAATAAATGGATTCAGTTGAGAGTCTCAAATCCTTGTGTGAATTCACAAGCTGCTTTGACCCTTCACCCACCCCCCTTCTCTCTGCCTTCACCCTTTCCTGTAATAGTCACTGACTCACACAATTTTCAGGCTGACATAAACCTTAGAAATTGGTCATGGAGTCCAATTCTTCACTTTACAGAAAAGGAAAGCTGAAGCCCACAAAGTTTAAGAGATGTTCCCAACATAACCCAATGAGCTAATGGTAATGTCTTTTTTTTAAGAAAACTTTAGCTAAGTTTGACACCTACTTTAAGTTAGCCACTTTCCTATCCATTCTTACAGAGTAACTTAATCTTCTTGTATCATAACATTTATAATACAGCATTCAGTCTATTTATTTATTTGATATTATTATTTTCTAGGACTGCTGCAACAAAGTACCACAAACCTGGGGACTTTAAAACACATAAATTTATTCTGTCACAGTTATGGGTGCCAAAGACCAAAATCAGTGTTTCAGCAGGGCCACACTCCCCATTTCTTGCTTTTCCAACTGCTGGTGGTTCTTGGTGTTCCTTGGCTTACAGTCCATGTGTCTTCAGTCATGTCCAACCCTTTGTAACCCCATGGACTGTAGCCCACCAGACTCCTCTGTCCATGGAATTTTCCAGGCAAGAATAATGGTGTGGGTTGCCATTTCCTACTTCAGGGGATCTTCCCAACCCAGGAATTGAACTCTTGTCTCTTGTGTCTTCTGCATTGGCAGGTGGATTCTTTATCACTGCACCACCTGTGAATCCTGGATTATAGTAGCATAACTCTAATCTCTATCTCAGTCTTCACACGGCCATTTTCTCTGTATCTTCTCCTGTTCATATAAGGACATTCTAAACCCAGGAGGATTTCATCTTAAGATTCTTAAATAATTATTTCTTAAAGGACACTATTCCAAAGTAAGATCACATTCTGAGGTTGCTGGTGGACATGAATTGTGGGTGGATACTATTATCCAAACACTTTTCAGTTTTATTCACTGGATTATAAACTCTGTGCGGGAAGGAATTATATCCACATGGCCATCTCCACAAAGTCAGCTTGGCACATAGCATACACTTAAGAAATAACTTTGGAAGGAATACTTTCCTTCCTCTCAATTTTTACCAAGATTTTCTATCACATTGTCATTTTCTCCAGCAACCTTAGTGCTCACTTCCACTTAATCCTTGAAAATTGACTCATGCTTCAGCCTGAAAACTAAATAAGGAATATTGAATCACCTGGAAGAAATCCCAGTTCACATTACTATTCACATAGCCTTACCTGATTTGTTAGTAAGAAATTTACATCCTTCTGGCTTATATTATACTTGAGTATTTCTTTGATAATTTCTTTAAGAGCAAATATTATATCTTTTTCTCTTTATATCCCCCTAGAAGAGAACCACAACTCAGCATAGATTTTCATTAAATATTCATTTAATATGTAAATCTGGATTATTTACTGATTTATGTATTCAGCTCTATTAGAAAGAGTTGCTGCTGCTAAGTCACTTCAGTTGTGTCCGACTCCGTGCGACCCCATAGATGGCAGCCCACCAGCTGCCTCGTCCCTGGGATTCTCCAGGCAAGAACACTGGAGTGGGTTGCCATTTCCTTCTCCAATGCATGAAAGTGAAAAGTGAAAGTGAATTCGCTCAGTCATATCAGACTCTTAGCGACCCCATGGATTGCAGCCCACCAGGCTCCTCCGTCCATGGGGTTTTCCAGGCAAGAGTACTGGAGTGGGGTGCCATTGCCTTCTCCGATTAGAAAGAGTTAGGTTTATTCAAATTCAAAGGAGTTAGCTGTATTCCTTTTTACTTCAGAAAAGCAAAAGAAACCCTAAACTTTCTTCCTCAAAGTGCTAACAGGTATTTCTAGTCTTTGATTCAAATTTTTCTAAAACCTGTAAATGCCAAAATCTTCAAATTTAAATACAAGTACTTAGTTTCACTTGTTTCCTTTATTCCGTTGAATCTGTCTTCACATTCAGGTAAATTCAGCAATGCTATCCATATATATGTGTGTGTGTGTTTGCATATATATTATATATATAATCAATAATTACCACTAATTTTTTCAAAGCCAATATTAATCTTTTTCATGTAGACATGAGTGCTGCCAAGATAATTACACTATATTCACATATTTACATCATAATGTGTTATCAGCATTTCATCAGGAAAACAAAATATTTTAGGCATTTTAGGCAGGAAGAAACTTAACCAAAATTTTGTGCTTACAAAGCTGATGGAAGGGCAAGGGCCAGAGAAGGCTCCACTAGCACAGCACTACCACGGATTCAATCAGAAAATTGCTTCTGTGACCCAGATTAGCATTTTCACTTAACTGCCTCCAGTCTTCACAGATGTCTGCAGGTCTGAGACAAGTGGTGATAAGCAATGGAACATCCAGAGATCATTGCAAAGCCTCACTTCCGTCACTGCCCAATTATCTCCCTGCCAATACTAGTAAAATGATAGTATGGTTTCTACCCAGTTGTATGCTAAAATTACCTAACAACTGACTCACTGGACAGGAATAAAATGCTGATTTGTAGTACTTACCAACTTCCTTAAAGTAAATACTCCCACCACGGCTGACTTAAAGCTCCCAAATGCAGAGCTGGATCAGTTCAGTTCAGTTCAGTTGCTCAGTCGTGTCCGACTCTTTGCGACCCCATGAACCGCAGCACGCCAGGCCTCCCTGTCCATCACCAACTCCCGGAGTCCACCCAAACCCATGTCCATTGAGTCGGTGATGCCATCCAACCATCTCATCCTCTGTCGTCCCCTTCTCCTCCTGCCCTCAATCTTTCCCATCACCAGGGTCTTTTGCAGAGTCAGCTCTTCCCATCAGGTGGCCAAAGTATTGGAGTTTCAGCCTCAACATCAGTCCTTCCAATGAACACCCAGGACTGATCTCCTTTAGGATAGACTGGTTGGATTTCCTTGCAGTCCAAGGGACTCTCAAGAGTCTTCTCTAACACCACAGTTCAAAAGCATCAATTCTTTGGTGCTTAGCTTTCTTTATAGTCCAACTCTCATATCCATACATGACCACTGGAAAAAACCATAGCCTTGATTAGACAGACCTTTGTTGGCAAAGTAATCTCTCTGCTTTTTAATATGCTGTCTAGGTTGGTCATAACTTTCCTTCAAAGGAGTAAGCATCTTTTAATTTCATTGCTGCAATCAACATCTGCAGTGATTTTGGAGCCCAGAAAAATAAAGTCAGCCACTGTTTCCACTGTTTCCCCATATATCTGCCATGAAGTGATGGGACTGGATGCCATGATCTTAGTTTTCTGAATGTTGAGCTTTAAGCCAACTTTTTCACTCTCCTCTTTCATTTTCATCAAGAGGCTCTTTAGTTCTTCTTCACTTTCTGCCATAAGGGTAGTGTCGTCTGCCTATCTGAGGTTATTGAGATTTCTCCCAGCAATCTTGATTCCAGCTTGTGCTTCTTCCAGCCCAGCGTTTCTCATGATGTACTCTGCATAGAAGTTAAATAAGCAGGGTGACAATATACAGCCTTGATGTACTCCTTTTCCTATTTGAATCAGTCTGTTGTTCCATGTCCAGTTCTAACTGTTACTTCTTGACCTGCATACAGGTTTCTCAAGAGGCAAGTCAGGTGGTCTGGTATTCCCATCTCTTTCAGAATTTTCCACAGTTTATTGTGATCCACACAGTCAAAGGCTTTGACATAGTCAATAAAGCAGAAATAGATGTTTTTCTGGAACTCTCTTGCTTTTTCTATGATCCAGCAGATGTTGGCAATTTGACCTCTGGTTCCTCTGCCTTTTCTAAAACCAGCTTGAACATCTGGAAGTTCATGGTTCACATATTGCTGAAGCCTGGCTTGGAGAATTTTAAGCATTATTTTACTAGTGTGTGAGATGAGTGCAATTGTGCAGTAGTTTGAGCATTCTTTGGCATTGCCTCTCTTTTGGACTGGAATGAAAACTGACCTTTTTCAGTCCTGTGGCCACTGCTGAGTTTTCCAAATTTGCTGGCCTATTGAGTGCAGCACTTTCACAGCATCATCTTTCAGGATTTGAAAGAGCTCAACTGGAATTCCATCACCTCCACTAGCTTTGTTCATAGTTATGCTTCCTAAGGCCCACTTGACTTCACATTCCAGGATGTCTGGCTCTAGGTGAGTGATCACACCATAATGATTATCTGGGTCGTGAAGATCTTTTCTATACAGATCTTCTGTGTATTCTTGCTACCTCTTCTTAATATCTTCTGCTTCTGTTAGGTCCCTACCATTTCTGTCCTTTATTGAGCCCACCTTTACACTTTTCACTTCCTGTCTTTTCACAGCTATTTGTAAAGCCTCCTCAGACAGCCATTTTGCCTTTTTGCATTTCTTTTTCTTGGGGATGGTCTTGACCCCTGTCTCCTGTACATGTCACGAACCTCTGTTCATAGTTCTTCAGGCACTCTGTCTATCAGCTGGATAGGGATATGCACTTGGCTTCTTTGAGCTTTATGATACAAGTCAGTACACCTCTGTCTCTTTTCTGCCTTACAAATATCATAAAATGTATCTTACTGTAGTCTTCCCTGGTGGCTCAGTGATAAAGAATCCAGCTGCAAATGCTGGAGACATGGGTTTCAATCCCTGGACTGGGAAGATAACCTAGAAAAGGAAATGGCAACCCACCCCAGTATTATTGCCTGGGAAATCCCATGACAGAGGAGCCTGGCTGGCTACAGCCCATGGGGTTGCAAAGAGTTGGACACAACTTAGTGACTGAACAACAACAACAATCTTAACTGATGGGATGTAATACAAACTCAGAACCCTGTTGACAAAAAAGAGAGAGAGATGTATGTGTTTTACACTTCCAGCCCCTCTGCGGTTCAGGGTAAAGCAAACAAGGAGGTACAAAGTAGGGCAAGGGCCAGCACAGATTTTGTCAGCTTCACAGTACGGACATACTAAGGTTAGATGCCATTTTTCCTTTTCATACAAGTGACAAGAACAAATCCTTGGTGATTTCATCAGCCTCGTGGCTCAGTTCCCAAATGATATTAAAGCTTTGCATGGCTCATTTGAAAATTAGTGTTTAAGCAGGCACAGCAGCATGAATTTTGGCTAACATTTATGGAGCAGTTAGAATGTGCTCTGTTAGTCACTCAGTTATATCTGACTCTTTGCAACCCCATGGACTGTGGCCCCCCAAGCTACTCTGTCCATGGGATTCTCTAGGCAAGAATACTGGAGTGGATTGCCATTTCCTTCTCCAGGGAATCTTTCATAATGGGCTAGAATAATGTGCTATATATAATATGCTAGGTTTTGCTTTAAGCTCTACATGCATTATCTCATTTAGTCTTCACACAATTTCATGTGATAGGTTTACTGTTATACTAATTTCACAGATGAGGAAACTGAGATTATATAGTTAACCAAAATGCCCCAGATCACAGGTATTGAATAGCAGCATGTTTCAAACTCAAGAAGTCTGACTCCAGAGCAGCTGCACTGACCTTATTAAAATATTCTACCTTAAAAATACAGTATTTTATGTATTGTTTTTGCTCCTGAGCACCATGCTTGGTGTGAGATGCCTGAAAGCATCAAGTATGTCTTAGAATCTACATACTGAAATATTGTTAGGTCTATGCTACATCTTAGCAATCATCTGATGCTATTTGGAAATACTGTAATAAGCATCTGTCTAAAAGGGGGGGGGGGATGTATAGATTACAATAATTTGACCATGAAGTATCTTCTTTTTTTTGTTTCTCTCATTGCTACCTAAAAGTTTGATCCTTTTCATTCTTCTGATTTACATGAATATATTCTCTTAGTTCATAAGTTGGGCTTCCCTGGGGGCTCACACGGTAGTAAAGAATCCTCCTGCAGTGCAGGAGACCCCGGTTCAATCCCTGGGTTGGGAAAATACCCTGGAGAAGGGCATGGCAACCCACTTCAGTATCCTTGCCTAGAGAAGCCCATGGACAGAGGTGCCCGGCGGGCTACAGTACATGGGGTCACAAGGAGTCAGACACAACTGAGTGACTGAGCATGCTTATAATTCTCTTATTAATAGTGTCAACGAGCTTGTAGTACATGAAATGTGCATAATTTTAAAAATGTGCATAATTTTCAAAAGGGAAAAAATATGGTGGGGAAACAGGATTCCATCTTCTTTTTAGTAAACGCAAATTTACTAAAGACATTTTATGTTTCACGTGTAGGGACTGATTTCCATGTATAAATTGTCTTTACACATTACTTAGTCACCTCTATTTTTTCTAGTGCTTTGTCTTGCTTAATGCAGCAAAATATCACTCTGCTTTCATGTCACACTCACATGTCTTGCATTCCCTTCTCTTGATTCTGTTTTGAAAGCAAGCAAGCAAGCATCTCTCTTTATTATAAACCATTAAATGATAATTTAGTCAGTGTGCTTTTTACCTGTGTAATTTCAAGTTAATTGGATGGCTTCATGTTTGTTCAAACCAAAGTAATTGTGCTTTCTCTTTCCTTTAGTCAATCTTCAGGTTAAAAATGAATAAATAAAAGGACATATTTGTGGGCGAGGCGCTGTCTTCTGCAGAGTGGTGGGCTAATTTCAGGGGCAGGTGCTGTCCACGTGGGATGCCATGTCTAGTCTGGCCATGCTTTGGCCAAGGCATGCAATATTTGTGCCAACTCACTGCCTCTAATGCTCTTAGTGTTTGTCAAATACAACAATGTGTTTCTCAGCTATGCAATAACCTGATTGAGACCAGTTCAGAGTTTCAGAGGTACCAAAACATAGCTAGATATTGAGAACCCTGAGGTTGGTTTGTATTTCTTTGACCAACTTCAATTTGATGGTCAACCCAATCGTCCAGTGATAGGCTAAGACAGAAATTCTGAGTGATCATTACATTTTTTTAAAAAAGGAAAAAACAGCACTGTGCTGTTTAATTGACCTGTTTTCCAGGAGACTTTCAGAATTTTAAGACAGAGACACTTTTCTCCTGAGCACTAGAACAAGCAAGCTTTTCTTCTCTTCCAGAGGTATTTAAAATTTACTGGGTTTCTCTGATATCTCAGCTGACTGTGATAATAGCTATTTGGTGTTAAACCAGATTAATTTAATTTGACATTCATATTATAGATCATTGCTGAAGGTTGAAGAAAGCAAATGTGAACTATTGAGCACAAAAGTCACTAAGCCTGACAAACCTGTTTCAAATGCTAGCAGAAGTTCATCTCTAAGGCAGATGACACCAAGATTAACCCCAGCTGATATTAATGCACACAAACACACACAAATAACGCAATAGGTTTAATGATGGTAAGTGGTGTCTCCTATCTCATCACAAACTGCTGTGTCTGGGAATAAATGAGTATTTATCATTTCTTGAATTCTGCTCTGGCCAGTGGCCATTGGAGAATGTACATCAAAATTAGAAGAGATGGGAGGTGGGACTTGGTTCCAAACTGATCTGAATAATGATAGCAAGCTTAAAAGCTGCCTCCCACCCCCACTTTTAAGGTTCGTTGTTGTCTACTTTCAAGGGTAAAAGAAAACATTCAAGCAAATAACAGGAAGCCAGACAAGAGCTCAGAGGAAATCTTGCTTGATTTGGTTCCTTGACAGCGTTGCATTACCATCTACAGAATGCGGAGCTCACCCCTGCCAAACCCTGAAATGCATAAAATGGAAATGAGAGGGAAATAAATGCCTTTGCCACACCTCTGTTCTGTCTTAGGAAATAACCTCAGTGCTTCTGCTTGCTGTCTTACCCAGAGCCTCTATGTGGCCACATTAAGTAGGGCACATGCCATAGAGAGTCAAACCTGAATGTGTGCTGGCTTGACCCATCTCTTAGCAAATCCCAGATTTGTTTCATCTTAATGAAACACCTACATGAAGGATATCTATGGCTTTTCAAACCCAGAGTCACTTGCTCCCTAATCATGTTGTCTTCTTGGGAATTTTGAGGTGGCTTTCTGCAAGATGCCATCAAGTATACTGTTAGCAGAGTCAGCAAAATGCATAGGTAAATAAAATCTATTCTGGTGATATGCTTCCAAAACACAATGATAGGACAGATATTGGATAGATATTCTGAGAGGAGAAAAATGGAAGAAATAAAATTTGGAACTGGTCTAAAACAAGCTCCAAACACAGCAGGGCAAATTCTGTTAGGTTTTCAAGGCTTGGAGATGACCCTCTGTGGCTCAATTTTTTGTGTTCTGTTCTTTGGGCCCTCCAGAGTCACTCTCAATGGGCTCCCTGTCTTGGAAGCATAGCACTCCACTCTCTGCTTCCATCAGCACATGGAACTCTATCTGTGTTTATGTATCTATGTTCACATTTCCCGTTACTTATAAAGACACTAGTTGTTGGATTAAGGCCCACCCAAATCCAACATTCTGAAAGAGATGGGAATACCAGACCACCTGACCTGCCTCTTGAGAAACCTATATGCAAGTCAGGAAGTAACAGTTAGAACTGGACATGGAAAAATAGACTGGTTCCAAATAGGAAAAGGAGTACATCAAGGCTGTATATTGTCACCCTGCTTATTTAACTTCTATGCAGAGTACATCATGAGAAATGCTGGGCTGGAAGAAGCACAAGCTGGAATCAAGATTGCCGGGAGAAATATCAATAACCTCAGATATGCAGATGACACCACCCTTATGGCAGAAAGTGAAGAACTAAAGAGCCTCTTGATGAAAGTAAAAGAGGAGCGTGAAAAAGTTGGCTTAAAGCTCAACATTCAGAAAACTAAGATCATGGCATCTGGTCCCATCATTTCATGGCAAATAGATGGGGAAACAGTGGCTGACTTTATTTTTCTGAGCTCCAAAATCACTGCAGATGGTGATTGCAGCCATGAAATTAAAAGACACTTACTCCTTGGAAGGAAAGCTATGACCAACCTAGACAGCATATTGAAAAGCAGAGACTTTACTTTGCCAACAAAGGTTTGTCTAATCAAGGCTATGGTTTTTCTAGTGGTCATGTATGGATGTGAGAGTTGGACTATAAAGAAAGCTAAGCACCGAAGAATTGATGCTTTTGAACTGTGGTGTTGGAGAAGACTCTTGAGAGTCCCTTGGACTGCAAGGAGATCCAACCAGTCCATCCTAAAGGAGATCAGTCCTGGGTGTTCATTGGAAGGACTGATGTTGAAGCTGACACTCCAATACTTTGGCCACCTGATGCAAAGAGCTGACTCATTGGAAAAGACCCTGATGCTGGGAAAGATTGAGGGCAGAAGGAGAATGGGAAGACAGAGGATGACATGGTTGGATGGCATCACCAACTCAATAGACATTGATTTGGGTGAACTCCAGGAGTTGGTGATGGACAGGGAGGCCTGGCATGCTGAGGTTCATGGGGTTGCAAAGAGTCAGACACAACTGAGCAACTGAACTGAACTGAAATCCAACATGACTTCTTCACTTGGTTCTATCTACAAAGGCCCTATATCCAAACATGGTCTTATTCATTGATATCAGAAATTGGGACTTTCACATATCTTTGTGGGGAACACAACTCAACCTACAATAGACAAACACAAAGGAAAGATGAGAATAGTGATATAGTATGTAGCCAAAGAAAAAGTGTTGCAAAAAAAAAAAAATGTCAAATTTTTCTTCTACTCTCATAGATAGGCAGTAAACTTAATTATCAACATAAAAAGGAAAATCTGAGCACTTGCACAATCCATAGTGTCCATAAGATTAAGAAAAAAAATAGTGTTATAAAAAGCACAAGTATTGCTAATACCCAGAGAAGGCAAAGGCACCCCACTCCAGTACTCTTGCCTGGAAAATCCCATGGACGGAGGAGCCTGGTAGGCTTCAGTCCATGGGGTCGCACAGAGTCGGACACAACTGAAACGACGCAGCAGCAGCAGCATTGCTAATACCAAGACCAGAAATAAATAAATATCTAATTAAAGAATGTGTAAGATTACAGACATATCTTGGTTTATTGTGCTTTACTTTATTGCTCTTCACACATATTGCATTTTTTATGTAAATCAAAGGTTTGCGGCAGCTCAGCATTGAGTAAGTCTATTAGCACTATTTTTTCCAAACGTGGTTGCTGTCTTTGTCTCTGTGTCACATTTTTTTAAGTCTCATAATCTTTGGGGCTTTTTCATTGTGATTGTGTTTGTTATAGCGACCTCTTCTAGCCTTCCATCCAGTTGTGGATCATATAGCAGCCATGTTTTTTTGTTTATATTTTTAACTCTTAACCAGATGCAAAATTTCCCTCCATACTACCCAGGGACCAGTCAACCATGTTCCTGGCTTTTGTAGGAAATAAACTTAAAAATAATCCATAAGGCAATACGCCTCAAATGCCATAGTTTGTAATCTTTTTTTTTTTTTTTATCTGAATTTCTAGATCCTAGTCCAACGCTATCTAAACAGCTTGGTTTCTTCTCCACACCAAACTCACCCTGATTTACATCAAATTAGACAAATTTCTAGCAGTTCCCGGGTTTTCAGAGCTACAGTCTCATCTGGGTAAAAAGTGAATTGGACATTACTGCATGTCTTATCCATCCTGCCCCACTGTCTCTCCTGACTCTGGATCTGCTGCCCTGAATCCCTACCTCTGGCCTGTCCAACCTTGAGCCACTGTAAATTAGGCCTCAGTGTGTTCCCTAAGGCCAGCAACCCCTAACAAAATCTTATTCTCTTTGAGATTTACATATGCACATGTACCAAAAAAAAAAATTTTAACAAGTATTTATTCTTGAGGCACAAAACACAGGTGTGCGGAAACCGAAACGTCTTTATATATTACAGTTAAAAGTAACTTAGGCCTTAAGCCTTCATTTCTGCTAATGGTAGAAAAGCCATTCTTCGTTTTTAAACTCTGTCTCTTAGCAATTGCTCTCTGTGCCCATCCCTAGTTCTTCTTTCTCCTAGGAGAGACAGAAGTTCTCAGGCTTATGTGTCATTCTGGCTTGTAGGCCAGGGGCTTCTGGTCTGAGCCCCTCCTCTGACCTGGTCTGCACACCCTCTTCTTACTGCCTTAGGTGTTTGTTCCTTTCTGCTGCATCCAGAGTAGGTGTTCCCAGCTGGTGATGGGTCTCTGATAAAGCATCTATCCAGCTCTGTTCAGGAAACTCTGTGGTCTTGCTGGCCCCTCAGCACTTGCTACAGCTTCTGATTCTCTGAGGCTCTCTCATTGGAGTCTCTGCTAGGGGGCCCCTCCCCTTGGCACCGTGTTGACTCCATCAGAGAGAATGTTCATTGTTCTCAACTACATTTCCTAGTCCCTTGAATACAGACAGTGCTTTGAAATTCCTAAATGCACCCAAGGAGGAGGGGATTTGAAGGTGAGGCAGTGGAAGACATTCTCTGTTTGAATCATTGTCCCACTGTCTCCATCTCCTAAAGCAGCCCCACACAGACATGGGGCCTGACAGGTGTCCCTTCTAGAATTCCACACAGGAAGTGAGACACCAGCTCCGCCTCTTTCCAGAAACCTCAGCCCTCTAGAGGTCTCAGTCTCCTACCTCTGGCTTTCATGGCAAAGAGAGACAAGAGTAAGACCCTCTCCGGCATCTACACTCGTGTTCTTCCTCGAAAATCCTCCCTAAGTGCCTCCCTTCATTAAGACCGAGGAGGGTCCAAAGGCCCTCCATGTCCAGGTGGGGAGGGAAAGCTGACCCTAGGGCTGATGATTCCTCCACAGTCTCTGATTCAGGGTGTAAACTCAATTCTTCCATCCCAAGGTTTTGCTGTTAGTTTACCAAGTCAGATTTTTGAATTTCAGTGAAATCTTTTTTTCCTCCAAAGTGGCTCGTAAAAGTATTATGGCTTTTAGAGTACTGTGTCTGCTGTAGACTGCAAAAAAAAAAAAAAGGCAAAATCTGAAGTTGAGTCAGGACAATCTTTTTCCCAATAGTTATGTCTTGCCTTCCTTTGGAAGAAACAAAATGCCACTGTTTCAATTACAGTGGGACCATTTACAGCCTTGGACCATGATCAGGAATTACTAAAAATGAAAGAAGCATCAGTCAGCATTTTAAAGACACTGTATTTTGCAGCATCATGTAAAATTGTAATCTAGGCTTATGATACAATTTATGACTTTTTATAATACGGTTATTATAATGGTATTATTTGGAGCTTCCTTTAAAAAGATAGCACTTAAATTCTTGTTTATTTTTGAAAATCAAACCAACACACTTATTTGTTTGCTTTGATTTCAAACATTTAAAATCTTCTATAATGTGGAATATCACAGCTAATAATATTATTCAAAAAGGCATGTGTATTTTGCAGATTACTTTATTATTTTTATATTTCAACACATCTCTTGCTGAAATAATATCATGCAATATTTAATAAAAAATTTTAGAGTCACTCAGCTTCACCATTTTATGTGGCTAAGGGGTACGCTGCTGCTTCTGCTGCTTAGTCGCTTCAGTCGTGTCTAGCTCTTTACGACCCCGGACTGTAGCCTATCAGGCTCCTCTGTCCATAGGATTCTTCAGGCAAAGAATACTGGAATGGATTGTCATGCCCTCTTGCAGGAAGTGGGTATGCTATAAGTTACTAAACTAATTCCACATTACCAGATATCAATCCAGTGTTTTTTCTAATTATGCCTGGTTATGGATGATGACTTAATGAGTCATTTTACAAGCATATGTTTTCTTTATAAGATTACTTGTTTGTGATCAAGTACAAGTTTTTGATGATTGAGTCAAAGTGTAGAATTGGATCCAATTAATTTGTCTCCACAAGATACAAAGGTTACCTCTGTGCCTCCTCTCCATTCTAAACTCAGTGCCTGGTAATACTGCCTCTGAGTACTTTAAGATAACTGCAATAAAAATATTTTTTATATAAAAGAAGGCATTGCTTTTTTTTTTTACAAGAAAGTGACCTTTCACTTTTTTTTCCTGTTTACACAATATATTATAAAACAGCCTCTGAAGTTGAATGAGTTTAAACCCAGTAACCTATAATGATGTCTACAATCATTTTTTCCAATAGTTTCAAGGTTCAAGTTAACTTCTTGCCACATAATATGAGTCAGAGTGCAAAGTGAGACAAGTTCTACACGTTGTCTTTTATGTAGATAAAACCCTAAATGATCATACTGGTGCTACCTGGGATGCCACACAACTTAAAATAAATAGTAAAATTATAAAATGAGATTACCTCTATAGTTTGTTCTATTTAACTTGTATCACTGTAGTATGTGTTACAACTGAATAACCAAGGGAAGTACTGATAAGTTCTGTATCTGTTTATCTGTGTGTGTTTTCAAATATATAGGTGTCCTGAAAACTTGAAACATAACCTTTTGTGTCAACACTAGGGTTTTCTAGAACATTTCAGAATGTGTTTACTCTTAACTGCATTATGCAAAAAACTATTGCCATATATATATAAACTCATTAGCAGGAAGACTGGTGTCACAATGACCTTGATACAGTTATTTTAGAAATGTATCTGTTGATTTGTAGGGTTTTATGAAGAACAAATTTGTCAAAATAGAAAGTTACTACAGCTACTGCATATGCTGTATATTTGTATGACTGAGAGACGCTCAATTAAGTTAAACCACGTAAAGGAAGTATCTCATGTCCAGTGAAATGAGTTCTAGGAAACTGAACTCTACAAAATTGAATTAACATCTGAGTTCTGCTATGGAAGACAAGACTTTGCCTCTCTCTGGACTTCGGTTTGGACATGTGCAATAAATAAGGAAGAGGCACACAAGGTATCTTCTAAGACCTATTCAAAACTTGTAGTGCTGTCATGCTATGCAAAGGACATCAACAGCAGCAAAGCTTAGCATGAAAGGATTCAGTGACAATAACCAATATATTAAGTTGTAATTGTAATTACCAACCAAATGTGCAATATACACAGACATTCCTTTATTTCCTTCTTTATATGTAGGCAGTATCAGGGTAGCCAAATATTCCTAGTATTAAAGTCTGTATCATGCTTTTATACTTAGTGATCAACAAAACAGTGGATGTTGTTATTACACAGCCCAATCATTAAGTTATGGGCCTCTAGGATTGTTTTCTCAAAACCATCCCCAAAAGTAGAGCTTTATAGACCAAGAAGAACAAAAATGAAAAGCTGACTTCAAAATCAGAAGATCACATCATTTACTGTGCTCATTCTCTCATTATATTTCTGATTCTGCCTCCCTTGTGAAGCCTTTTCTGAAGCTTCCAACTCAGAGTTCTCTCTTTCTCTGTCCCTCTCTCACTCTCCCTCTCTCAATTCCTCTCTCCCTCCCTCCTTCTCTCCTTTTCTATATCACTCTGCTATAATTCTACTTCCTTCATGCACCTTATAATTTCAAAGCACTTAGCTTTCCTCTTTTTAATTAGCACTGGGTAATTTTCTTAATATCTCCTACCAAATTTTAAATCCTTTTTGAGGGTAGGATTTTCTTTTATCATCTGCATATTGCTCAAAATACTTCATATCTTAGCAGTAAGCATTATGTTACTTGTTGAATTGAATCAATACTAATCTAATTAATGAGCTCAACATTGTTATTTCCTATGAGAGTATTTATATGAATGAGTGGTTGATACCAAGCCACCCCAATAGGTCTTAAGTGATGCAATTACACAGGAGCCCAAAATACAATCCACATTTTTTTATTTGATTCTCATGGTACATCTGAATGATATAAGCTGTGTTTATGAAGTCATGGGAACCATGAAAACACTTGTACCAGTGCACAAAGATGATCCTGTGACATGCCTCTCCAAGAGATTACATTATGTGCTTCTTTCAGACTGTCCTCTTGCAAAATCACGACTAGACTTACAGATCTACCAGGTGAAAAAAGAGCATATGCCCACATCTGCGGCTCTCACAGAAACAATTGTGTTTACCCTGAACTGTGGGGTCTACCTTTCTTACTCATCACTACTCTGTAATACCTGGATGAGCAGAAACCTTGGATGTTACTTCTTGTGAAAAGCTTGAAAAAGACCGTTAAGACCACAGATAGGATACAGATAAAATCAGGGTCACCATTTTCTAATCACAACACTTCTCCAGGGAATTTGTTAGTCTTATACAAGTTGTGGGTTCGATCCCTAGGTCAGGAAGATCTCATGGAGGAGGGCACAGCAAACCACTCCAGTATTCTTGTCTGGAGACTCCCCATGGACAGAAGAGCCTGGTGGGCCACAGTCCCATAAGTTGACAAAGAGTTGGACACGACTGAAGTGACTTAGTACAATGCATACAAGTCAATGCAAATCAGTTATGAAACATTTTAAGTTGCTAAATTTAAACCTGCCTTTAGCTATAATGTTAGGCAAGATTTGATTAAGATATTTTGCTAAATAACTTAATGAAGTCATGACTTAAAATGCCCAACCTGTGTTTTGCAGACAGATGTTTATAATATGCCATAAAGAAGAAAACAATATTTCACAGGTATCACAATATCACAGATTTCACAATATCATAGATAAAATGTAATTTTCACAAATCTGAAAAACTGTTTTTACATAAATTAAAACATGATCTATAGAACATTTTAAGTGAGTCAATTCATGGTCTTTTGGACTTTGTAAGGTCTCATTTAAACCACTTTGATTATATGTTGTTTTACAGTTAAGTTTCACTTTCAACAAGTCAAATGAAAGCAAAACTCTGACAAACATACCTGCCAAATTTTGCCTGAAACTGAAAATAGTGTAAGTTTTTGGATTGTCCAAAACTTGTTTGGCCTGCTGTGGAGGACTTTCTGAATTATGAGTAGAGAAAATGTTAGGAAGGTTACAGCCATATGGTTCGCATACCCATGGAATGATAAAACAAAGGACCTGACTTTGTATTTGTTGTCTAGGAGTTTGATGAATCCGTATTCTGTTGCTAAGCTAGATCAGATTGGGGAGTTTTATTGCTTTTGAATCTCTCTCTCATGCTAAGTGTAATTATTTGTATATGTTAGAAAATCCTGGTTAAATGAAAGAATGTAATAAAGCTCAGATAATAGGAAGAGAATCTAATTAAGACTAAGTTGGAAACACCTGTGAATCATGGGCACCATCTCTGATACCTCACTTTATCTTAATCTACATAAACCTCCTCCACCATCAAAATTTAATGCCAGTTTACTTCCTTTACACATCTCTCCTGACCTCCTTTCTCAAAGTGTCTACAAAGTTATGCCATTCAGAATGTACAACTTAGCAAAATTCAATGGGTATGATATTTCTTCTTCATCTGTTTTGTCTTGCTCCACATTTGAGGGGATTATAAGTTTCTTGAAGAGAGATCGTGTTTCTTTGCTTTGTGTATTTTTCAAAGTGACTTGGAAAAGGCAATGGCAACCCCACTCCAGGACTCTTGCCTGGAAAATCCCATGGATGGAGGAGCCTGGTAGGCTGCAGTCCATGAGGTCACTAAAAGTCGGACATGACGGAACAACTTCACTTTCACTTTTCTCTTTCACTGGAGAAGGAAATGGCAACCCACTGCAGTGTTCTTGCCTGGAGAATCCCAGGGACGGGGGAGCCTGGTGGGCTGATGTCTATGGGGTTGCACAGAGTCGGACACGACTGAAGCGACTTAGCAGCAGCAGCAGCAGCAAAGTGACTAGCACAGAGTAGTACCCTGTTAAATGTATAAATTCAAACTTCCTGAAAAGAAATCGTATTTTGGTAAAAGACACTCCAAATTATTAACCTTTTTTATTGATAAAAATCCATGTACCCATGGGATATCTTATTTGCAGTAAATCCTAGTGGAATATTCATGTGATTTTAATGACTACCTGAGGTCTACGTTACCTCAGATGCATCATGACACAAATACATGGGGTAGGGAGAGAAAGGTAATTATAAGCTTCAGGTGCTTTGTACGCCTTTTCTTGCATCCAGCTACTGTTATCTCTACTTATTGTTGATGTATCATTTTACATTCTGGCGGCAATGATTATTCCTAATTATATGCAGGAAAATAAACTGTAATATGTGTTTAATACAAACAGTCTGTAGTTTGGGAAGTCATGTCAAATGGTTAATCATGTTTAAGACTAACAGTACCAGGTTAAGGGGCAGAAATCTCCTGGGAAAAGACAACTTCCTCTTTTCTTAATCTTGATGTAAAATGTAATCTGAAGGTCAGAAAAAATGGCTTCAAGATACATGTTAGCGTTTTTACTGAAGATTAGTTTCTCCTTTTACGTGAAGAATTCTTCTGGATTAGATAACACATCCAGCCCTGCTTGCTTGGCTTTCCCTGCAGGTAGCAGTATCTTCCCTTTACTGCTCATCTCCCATATTCAGCCACGTACCTCTTGTCCCTCGGTTAGAACAAGGCAAAAGAATCCAACATTTGTGCTTCAGCTCAACCAGTTTCTAGCTGAGAAGAAATGCTTAGCAGGAGTTTTTTTTTTTTTTTTTCCCCCAATTTCTCTGGTAAGGGTGATTATTCTGGTTTTACCCAGGCTTAACTCTGCCTTGCAAGTAAGAACTATTCCTTCAAATTAGTCCCATGAAATTAAGCACATTTAAAAATATATATATAGTTTTTTAGTCTGCAATCAATGTACTAGGAAGAATTATTTACCTTGAGTAAGTGGGCAGGTAGCAATTTTAAAACAAACTTGGATAATATTGCTTCTTAGTCAAATGTCATAACTGTTAATGACTTTGGAAAGAAAAATCAAAGAGGGCACAAAACCAATGGTTACATTTATGGTCCCTCAAAATATTCCCAGACTTGTGCAAATCTGCCTGTGATTACAAGGCAACTACTCATTTGCAAAAGCTTATATATTTTGTGAGGAAATATTAGGGTTCCCTAATAGAGAAAACAAGGGAATTTCAGAAAAGTATTTACTTCTGCTTCATTGTTTGCAAGCAAAGGTCTGTATAGTCAAAGTTACCATTTTTCCAGTAGTCATTATTATGGATGTGAGAGTTGAACCATAAAGAAAACTAAGCACCAAAGAATTGATGCCTTCAAATTGTAGTATTGGAGAAGACCTTGAGTTCCTTGGACTGGAAAGAGATCAAACCAGTCAGTTCTAAAGGAAATCAATCCTGAATATTCATTGGAAGGACTGATGCGGAAGCTGAAGCTCCAATACTCTGGCCACCTGATGCAAGGAGCCAACTTATTGGAAAAGACCCTGATGCTGTGAAAGATTGAAGGCAAAAGGAGAAGAGGGCAGCAGAGAATGATGTGGTTAGATAGCCTCACTGACTCAGTGGACACGAATATGAACAAACTCCAGGGAATAGTAGAAGACAGGAGCCTGGTGTGATGCAGTCCATAGAGTCTCAAAGAGTCAGACACAACTTAACAACTGAATAACAACAATTAGGGTTCCAGTTAACAGCTACAACATTGTCAGCTGGGGAGATTCCTAGAAGGTCTGCTGTTTTTCTGAATCTTTCAGTGACTCCAGTGTCAATTGCAGATCTCATTCATACCTTGCCAATACTTTGAACATCATAAAAGTCAACTATTTAAAATTTTAATACTCTTTAGTAAAAAAAAAGAAATGGGAATCTCATCTTACTAGAAGCTATGATGTGTAGTGATCTATATCTGCAATGAATTGTTTCTCTTCCATACCAAACTTGAAGAATTCCAAAGAAATATACATGACTGAATAAATTATCTAGTATTTCAGGAGAATGGGTATACAGACAGAGGCTAATTGTGGAAGAACAGGTGAAGGAAAATCGGGTGTGTGTTATGACAAAATAGGGGAAAAACTAACCACAATTTGGGCTGAACAGAGGAAAATCTAAAGGCTGTCAGCAGGGTCTAATCATAAGTGAACATATTTCCAAGGAATAGAAGACATTGTACATCCCAAGAACAGAAGAGAAAAAAACAGACGATTATATTTCCATAACATGAAGTTGAGATCCTGATGCTCTCAGTTCAGTTCAGTCACTCAGTTGTGTCCGACTCTTTGCGACCCCATGAATCGCAGCACGCCAGGCCTCCCTGTCCATCACCAACTCCCAGAGTTCACTCAAATTCACATCCATCGAGTCAGTGATGCCTTCCAGCCATCTCATCCTCTGTCCTCCCCTTCTCCTCCTGCCCCCAATCCCTCCCAGCATCAGAGTCTTTTCCAATGATGCTTTAGGGTCTTGTTATTCCCCATGACCACTCACCTATTAATAAAATGCCAAAAATAGAGAAGCAGAGACCACATTCTTCATCCCTATAAGTTGACACAGCTATTCATCTTTAATGAGATGAAGGTCCTAGAAAAACCTGGTTTTATGAGCAAGAGGAGTCAAGAAATAAACACTCCATTTGCTATTAGCCATTATGAATAAGGCAGCAAAATTAATTTATTTTAATGTTATACCCAAGAGGCACATGTTTTACTTTCTACGTGATTATGAAAATACTAAATTCCCCCTGAGGAAAGAAGTCCTTTTTTTAGACTTCGAGAACAGACAACCCAATTTTCTCTGAGTTTGTTCTTTCTCCTTTGAGAGCATACTTAATTTGTTAATGCAGGAGTGCATTTGTCACCAATAAAATTCATCTTCACTCTATAAACAGACTGCCTGAAATTAGTCCTGATCGAGAGAAAGCTAGAGAGAGTGTATTTGGTTGTGTGTTATGAAAACATAATTCAATGGTTTAATTTGTAATAAAATTTTTTTACCTCCAACCATTGCACAAGTAACAGAAAAAAATATACTGAAAGGCCATGCTTTTATTCACCTTTTGACTTTTATGATTATGAATCAAAAAAGCAAACTCTTTTCTTTAATAAGGGTTTCACTGATGTTAAACAGAGCCAAAGGCTGTCAGGGTGTATTGCTTTCAACACTTATTTATCAACAAGTAGTGAGATTGTGGCTGTTTGTAAGGCACTATGTTAAGAGTTCAGAAAGAAATAAGAAATGATGGGACAGGGCAGCTGCCCTCAGGTAATGTACAACCTACAAGGGACATCCACATTGACATAAATCCTGCCTTACAAGGCACAAGGGAGGAAGAGTCATGAGTGCATTTGGTTAGACTGCATTTAACAGAAGCCACAGTTAAACTAGCTTAATGATAGGGAAATTTGGTGTAATGCACAAGATGAAGTACAGAGTTGAGGCAGGCTGCAGGGGTTCAACTGTGTCACCCAGCATGCACTTCCTCCATCCCTCTCAAGCTGCCAATCACAGCATTGGTTCATCCTAGGGCTGCTGGCTTTGCTGGAAAATGGCTGCCAGTACTGAGCAGAGCAACATGCTTCTTTTTTCATCCAGCAGGAGAGAAAAACTGAGTTCTTTCTCCCAAATCCCTTTCTTAGCATTGCACTGGCTCATGTCCACACTCATGGCTGATAAGAGGGATGGGATTACCTTGAATGACTTAGACTAATCTGTAGGGTAGAAGAGAGGGTGGGGGGAGCCAGGACAACAGGAACCGGGATATAGCAAAGGAATTAGACCTGAAGCAGATCCCCAAACTCCTGTAGCTTCCTTGGGGTTTGGTGGGTTATCTTGAAGTTTAGAACTGCCAGAAGAGTAGGCAAGAGGCAGTACTTAGTATGGGGAAAATGTTTTCAAAGCCTCTGAGAGATGATGATTCATTATGCCTCTGTGACATTTCTAAATCTGGGTAAGAGGAATACCTCAGTATTCTCCCGAAGTCAGATAATCATTCTAAAGTGGTTGCCAAGCAGTTTTTAAACTGATATTTCTAGCTCCTTCCAAAACAGTCTGTCAGTAAACTCACCCACTCTACATAGGAGGGGAAGAAGTTGCAGTGATATTACTTTTTATAGAGATGTTAAATCTTCAGTTTTTTCAGCTTTTGAAGGGTAATACGATGCTTTCAATCTTATTATACCTCTTGTCTGTGGGTTCCCTACCCTATTCTGAGTCCATACCTGGTCCTTTGCTCTGAACTATATGATTGCTTGTTTATTTTTTTTAATCTTTAATGTTTACAATGTGCCACGTGCTGGTATAAGCTCATTACAGGTGTTAGAAGCTCATTACAGGCAAAACTCATTTGATTTTCATAACCAGCCCTGAAGTAGGAATTACAGTATTCTAACTTTACAGGTGAGACAACTGAGCCACAGAGAGACTGAGTCACTAACCCAAGATCACAGCAGTCAGCGGCAGAGCTGGGATTTAAATCTAGACATTCAAGGCCCAGAGTCTATATTCTGACCTAGAATACCACAGAATTACCCATAAATTATCGACTTTCTTTGCCAAACAAGAAGTAAAATTTCAGTGATTGATTCACATTTACCTCAGGTACTGTCAAAATGTAACCATTTTGAACTCTTTAGTCAGAAGACAAGACTGAAAGGAAGTAACTGTGGCCTGTGAGTGAGGGATATGGCAGCGTACAAGACACTTGAAAAGGGCTATGCTGAAAATTTTAAGCTTTATCCTAAGCTTTATCCTAAGTAATACTTTCTGAAGGGTAATCAGAAAACTTAGATAATAGCATTCAAATAAGGCAATAATGAGGAAGAGAGTATCGTTTCTGCGAGAAGTTGGAGGAGAAAGGGAATAAACTTTTGTTGAACACCCAATGTACGAAGGGATAGTACCTGATGCCTTGCACCTGATTCGTCATTCAGCAAGAATTTTTCAAGGCTTAATTTCCCCCAGTAGAGAGCTTGGAAAATTTAGGTAATCTGCCTATGGTCTCAGGAAAGACCTAGAATTTGAAATACATCTGATCTCAAAACCAATACCTTTTTTTGCCCACCACCCATTAGAAAGCCCCCAGAGCTTCTCCATGACAAAGACCCAAAGAGAAAGGATTCCTTCCCACACACCATTGTTCATCCTATCACATGATAACCTCTTTAAAGAAAAATAATAGTTGTATATAAGAAAAAACTAAGTATCATTCTGAGAAACTTCTCTCAGGTCTTTTAATTACAGAACTCAGTGAATAAAGACCTGAATATATGAGCAAAAGAACAAACGAACGAAAACCACTGGATAGCCAGCCAGGACAGAAACTTGATCACCACTGAAAGTACCTTCTCTGCTTCCCTGAAAAAGGAGGAATTAGACACCACCCCCTACCCCAGGCACCACGTGCCCAGGGAGAGCACAAAATTCCCTGGATCTTCCTTGAGTTGCTCAGGGCATCATTGTATATACTTGCACAGTACGCCAGCCCTAAAGGATGTGAGGTGCATTTCTGTTTCTGACACGGTGACCCTGCACGCCTCAGCTTCTAGCTGGAGAGCAAGCTTCGGGAGAAGAAGGCTCATTACTCATGAGGGCTAAGTCTTTGTTATGCTCCCATGAATAACTTATAGCTGCGTGGCCTCTTGAACAGCGGCCCTGACAGGGCTGACATGACAGTCATACAGCGAATCCTGATCCACCCTCCCAGGAGAAAATAGAGTATTTGCTCGGTTCACGTTTCGCCAAGAGAGGCTCTTCAACTATTTATAAGTTGACTAGAAATTTCCACTACTTCAGCTGACACAATGGCTCTACCTAGCAACTGATAAGAGAGATCCATCTAGAGCCTTTAGGAAGCCAGCTTTGGCAAAGGGCAGTAGTGGCAGAGAAGGGGAAGTTCTCCTCAGCAGGCTCTGCTCCCCTCCTCCTCACTGTCTTCTTGCTGCTCCACCACAACTAAGACCTCATGTCTACGGCTTGTCTAGAATGGACATTGCCACTAACTTTTTGCAAACATGCCTATAGGCAGGTTCCTCTGCCTTATCGATGCTTATTGAGGATACACTGAAACTGATACTGATCAGTATCTCAGTGTTCTTTTTCTGGAAGGAGGGCTGTCACCTCTAATTCAGCCCTATCCAATTCAAAACAGATTCGCTGAGGACCTTCAATGTACTGGTTCTGGGATTTTAAAGATTAATAAAATTCAGTCCTTTCCCTCCAAAGGCTTAAAACCTTATAGAGAAACAGACACACTGAAAGTATTGTCTGAGATAGCTGTTCTGCCCCAGAAAAAAAAAAAAACACAAGGAGCCGAGGAGGTCACTTAACCCAAGCTGGAGGATTACTTTATGAGTAACATGTGCAGACCCAGTGCTGTGTACATTCCTCATGTTATGTAGTCCTCACAACAGCCCACCCCATAAGTCTAGTCCTACCACTAAACTGATTTTTCTGGTCAGGTCTCCCAGGCTCAAGGATGTTAAGTGGTTTGCTCAGTCTGACAAAGCAAGTAGCAGATATAAAATTTAAACAGCCCAGACTAACCACAAAGACCATGCACTTACTAATAAAACTGTATTGCCTCTCAACAGCAATTTACAGAGTTTAATGTTCATGACTAAATTAATGTATTATTCAAGAAATATTTGCCAAATCAAGGCACTAAAAGGAATAAAACAGCACTATGGGGTGGTTCTGGACCTCTGGTTCTTGCCTTTGAAGATCATCCTAGGTGAAGAGTTTTGAATGACAGCATTCAGTCAATTTGAATATTCTGGAAATATTTGCAGAATATTGTTGTGTACCAGGCACCATGCTTGATTCTGAGAATATAGCTGCTGCCAAGTCGCTTCAGTCATGTCTAACTCTGTGCGACCCCATAGATGGCAGCCCACCAGGCTCCCCCGTTCCTGGGGTTCTCCAGGCAAGAACACTGGAGTGGGTTGCCATTTCCTTCTCCAATGCATGAAAGTGAAAAGTGAAAGTGAGGTCGCTCAGTCATGTCCAACTCCTGGTGACTCCATGGATGGCAGCCTACCAGGCTCCTCCATCCATGGGATTTTCCTGGCAAGAGTACTGGAGTGAATATGGAGTGATCTTGAAAAAAAAAAATCTCTGTCCTCCTGGAATTTATATTTTGGAATATATGCAAATAAACATGTTGAAATATGTTGAAGATGGTAAGGGCTATGAAGAAAAGTCAAACTGAGCAAGGGACTGAGGGCACAGTGAGTGACTGAATGAAGAGCTTAGCATTTTGAATCAGCCATTCACTGAAAGCTTTTCTGATAATTGGAGGACAAACCTGAATAAGGTGAAGAAACGTGTTAGGTGATCATCTTTGTGAAGAGTATCTATGGCTAGGCAGAAGCAATGGAAACTGCAAAGGCTCAAAAAAAAAAAAAAAAAAAAAAACAGAACAGATTTAGAAGGTACCAGGAATGGCAACGGGCCAGGTCGCAATGAGAGAGACTGGGAGCATTAGGAGATAGGTGGGAGGTCAAAGGACAGGTTATCCAGGGCTTTGTCAACAGTGTACAAAGTTCCCGTTTTCTTTGCAAGAGAAAGGAAAACCACAGGAGAACACTGAATGGGAGTGGGGGTGTCATGCTCTGATTAAATTTTTAACCTCATTCTGGCCTCTCTGTTGAGAACTGATTATGGAGACAAATAAGCACAAACAGGAAGTCTAATTAGAAGATCATACAAGCCTAAATTTGAGACGATAGTAGGTTAAACTAAAGTGGAAACCATGAAGGTTGTCATATTGGGGGTATATTTTTCATGGTATCGCTGACAGACTAGATTAGATGTGGGCTGTGAGGAAAAAGACTGAATGTGCTTAAATCACTGGAACAGTGCCTGGGACTGAGTTTGTTCTCAACGTGCAGGAAATCTGCCTCCTAAGGGAAATAGGTCTCAGACTAACTAATCACATACACGGTCCATAAGAGGAGCCCAGCAGAAGTCTAACCTCATGGCCACCACCCAGCCATGAGCAAGTAGATGATATTCCACCTCAGTTGCTTTGATCAAATTGCCAAGTAGCTTCTATTTGGGTTCAAATAAACCAATGTGAAGAATTACTAAAAGAAATTTGGTTTTATCAAGTATAAGGGAACTCCTTGGTGAAACTGTTACTACTGTAAGTAGAACACAGTTCTATTTATTGTACAACTCAAAGATTACTTTACAAGAGAAATCTTCCATGGACCTCCTCCAACTAAGTTAGGTCACATTGTTACAGCCTCTCAGCCCTTCTGTATCTTTCCAGCACAACTCTTGTCAGTTTGAAATTTGGTATCTATATAGTCAATTAATATTTGCCCCCACACAAACTACCATCCCACCCTTTTTAACTTTGAAGCATTTGCCTAGGGAAAAATACAGTAAGCACTCAAAAATATTTGTTGGAAAATGAATTAGCCCTTCCTTGTTCATTGCAACAGTATTCACAACAGCCAAGAAAAAGAAACAAAAAACTAAATATCTAGAAATAGATGAACGAATGAATGAAGAAAATGAATATACATGCAATGGAATACTATCAAGCCTTTTTTTAAAAAAGGAACGTCTGTAGTAAGCAGCAACATGGATAAAACTTGAGAACATTATGTTGAGTGAAACAAGCTAGTCTCAAAAAGACAAATACTACTTGATTCTACTCATATGAGTCATCTGAAATAGTCAAATTCATAGAATCTAAGAGTGGAATAGTAGTTGCCAGAGGCTGGGAGAAAAAGGAAATGAAGAGTTAGTAATCAACAGGCATAAAGTTTCAGTTAAGAAAGATGAATAAACTCTGTACAACATTGTTCCTATGTTCAATAATAATGTGTTTTACACTGACAGTTTTACCAAAAGTATAGGTCTCATAGTAAGTGATTTTATAACAATAACATAAATAATTATTTAAAAAATAATAAAAATGTCTTTAAAATATATTTCATTCTTGACATATATTTTCAAGAGAGCAAATGACCTATGAAGAAAACTAGAATGAAATTTAATAATTATGAGCACTTAATTCAATTTTAAAAATTCTATTTATAATCACTAATTATCCTACTAGAATGTACAGAATTCATTTCAACAGAGCCAGAGCTGCCACAGAGAAATGCTTCTTACAAGCCATCTAGGACTTTAGGCTGTGATAAAAGTTTATGGCTTTGGTATCAGGGTATTTGAGATTGATTGGGTATTGATTCAGAATGACTGGTCTCTATAGGTATACAAATGAAGTGTTTCTCACCTAGATTGTAGCCATAGCCTCCCAACTGTTTACTTGCTTCCATCTTGCCCTGTTAAAATTTTCAACACAGCAGCCAGATTGACTCTTTCAGAATACATCACTCTTTTATTCCTCCATCCCCATCTCTCTCAGAATAAATGCCAATATCCTTATAATGGTCTCCAACATCTTTATCAGTCAGGGACCTGGAAGGAAAATAGGTAGCAAAATTAAACTGGTAATAGAAGGGAGTTTAATAAAGAGTCTGCTTACAAAGCTGAGGGTGAGGTTTAAAAAGCTCATTTATAGATAGTGCATTACCCTGAGGCTAGCAGCCCTGGAGAGCTATCACCATTTCTTGTCCTAACGGGGCAAGAGGAACCCAGGGGAGTAGCTTGGAGAGGGCTGCCTGGCAGGAACTGTGGCCTTTGGTAAAAGGGTAAAGTCACTGAGCAGCAACCCAGCAGGGAGGAAGCCAGGGGAATAAATGTCCTGACCCTGGCATTCCCCAGGCCTTGCATCTTCTGTCTGGAACTCACATTGGCTGAGCCCCACTGGAAGGTGACAGGCCAAGGAGTCTTGATATAGTCCATACACGTCTCCCTTCCAGGGCACAGGGCATGGTAGAGAAGAGAGAATACTGGATCTGGAGAAGCAAAGGGGGAAAAGTTCAGCTAATGTCCTGTGTGGGCTTCCCCTTGTCTCTCCTTTGTTCCTCCTGCTGCAGTCATTCTAGCCACCTTGATCCTGACACTAGGCACTGTGCAGCTTCAGGGTTTTTGTATTTGCTATTCCCTCGCTTGGAACACTTTTTCTCTATTATCTGCATAGCTCATCCCCTCACTTACTTCAAGCTGAAATGCTAGCTTCTCCATGCTACACACCTAAAAACCTGTTTAAGATTATAAATCACCTCCCCCAGTATCCTAATCTCCTTAACTCTCTTCTACCTTTTCTTTTTCCCATAATATTTATCACAGACTATATCATATATGATCTAGGTTTGCATATCTCATTATGTAACTTATTGCACCTATTGTTGTCAGCCTTTCTTGCTAGAATATATGCTCCAAGAAATGATCTTCACTGTGTATTTTTTTTTTTTTTTTGGTTGACACATTCTAATGCCCAGAAATAGTACAAAACAAAACACATAAACAAGTAGAGGGAAATAATCATCTTAAGTGCAGTATTCAAATACTCTCACAAATAGCATGTTGAGTTTGGTTTATAAAGACAGGTAGAAGTAAATAGCTATATTAAAATCAAACAATACTGCTCCCTTTCTACCCTCAAGAGATAGATTAAGGTTAACTCTGGACTTTGATTGAGATTAAGTCTGACCGACTGTTGAATGAATTTTTGTCCCTCTGTAGATAGCTGCACATAAAACCGTTCCTGAGTGGAAGCTCATTCTCTTACAATTCATTAAACTAATTCAAGAAAGGATGGTGAGCAAAAGACTATGTTCTCCTGAGTCTGACCTTTTTCAGTGAAGGTGGATGGAACCATATGAAACTCTTGTGATACCCTTTGAAAATACTAAGAATCATTCAAAAAGAATACAGTGAAGTCACTGTCCAGGAGGTGCTTAATTGCGCTGAAGGACAAATAAAATCACTCATACAGTATATAATTGTATATCTTGGTAATCTCTCAAAGAAACCTGTAGATTTGTGAAGTGACAAGAGTTCTAGAGAGCATAGAGATAAGTACAGTACTATCACTTTGAAGACAAGGAGACTGAGGTCCTAAAGTCCACTGTCTCGGTCATAATCAGAGAGCGCAGCAAGCAAGTCGTCAGAGTGAGATATAGAAACCAGGTCCCCACTCCCTGGACCAGAGCTCTTCCTACCGTATGATTCGAAAACTTTAAAAATCAAGAGACCAAAGGCCCTTGCAGTGATTCTATTTGAGCATGTCTTTCAATCTATACTAAACCAGCATGAAAAGATTTAGAACCAAAATAAAATGTTTATCCCCATAAGTGTATGAAGATAGGAACATTCCACCAAATATATATGATTAAACACGAATTATGTTTTAAATTCCTTTATAAGGACACTTATGTGTCTAATAAACATATGAGGGTAATAAAACTGAATATAGCAGACCTACAGTTAGGGAAAGTACTTTTTATTCAGGCTTTTGACAAATTTAAAATAAGATAGGAGTGGGTAATGATCTCATCTTCCCCATCAGATCTTCCCCCACAAAGCAGGGGACTCTGGAGCTATGCAGATGTACAAATCCTCTAGAGTTCTTAAAATGAAGGCATATTTTTATAGTGTCATCAGTAGCCGTAAAAGCTTTGCCAGTAATATTTATGTGCATCATGGTAGCATTTTCAAATGTTAGTTCAGACTCTAATAAGAAAGTATAAGTAGGTAGTGTTTAAAAGCAGAAAATTGGTCTTCTTGAGCTATCTAATTTATTTGCAAGCCACAGGAAAACATTTCTCTTTAAAGACAATATCACAACATTCCATTTAAAGTCACCTGAAATGAGAAAAGGAAAATCTAACTAGGGAGTCATCGACCCTGTAATAGGAAGGAACTTCCTTTAAACTCCCCATTAAAGGAATATTTTAAAGTAGGTTAGGTATATCCTTGAAACAAGAAAGCCTCTTCAGATGTCTGGATTTTGTACCCTTCAGGCTATTGTGCTCTTTGGCTCGCTTTATCCAATTCGCAGAGGTCGTGGCTTCCGAGAGGAGATGTGGTTAGATAAAGGGTCGCTTCTGTAGGTCTTTGCCTTCCTACATTTCCACCTCAGGCAGTTCTTTTACTAGCTCACTCCTTGGATAAAAATCTACAGAATCAACCCAGAAAATGTAAGTTGGCTTGAAATTAGGTGTGTTTTTTTTCTTTTCTTCTGACCTCATAAACCAGACAGTGGTTTTATATGTATGCAAACATCAGGACCTATAACGTGGCTCATCAAGATCAGACAATGTAACCTGAGTTGCTAGGTAGGCAAGAAAGTCATAAGAAGAGGAACAGGTGTTTCCTACATGTGCGCAGAGGATCCGGGAAAGCTGGCATTTCACTTGATATGGTGCCAATAGAGAAACCGTTAAGACCAGATACTGACCTATAGAAACCCCTAGAAACTAGAATTTCTTTTCTGCTTTTAGAGAATTAGCCCAGTAGAGTCCTTCCCACACAGGGGGGGAAATATATAGATCTAAATATTTAACTGTGCCTTGACCAACTGTGAAATAAATGTGTTTATTTGAAGATTCATTTTCCTGTCACTTTGACTTGTGTTATGATGCTGAGGGCTTTGAAGTATGAGCCATAGGAGTCCTTGAATTTGGAATGCTCTAAGCTTCTATGGAAAACTTGAACCATTCTTTGAAAAGGAGTTTTATTTTATATAATCAATATTTTGTAAATATTTATGGAAATAAGCATTATAGAATGTAAATAGCAGCACTAGAGCTAAAGTAACAAGAAATGTTGACAGTCGATGGGAAAAGTAAATGCAATTTACTAGCTAAGCTATGACAATTAAGATGCAATTTCCATGCAGAGATAATAATGTCAGTATTGTTCATTATTATATTTCTAATGCCTAGAACAATATTTGGCCCATTTTAGAGGCTCAATAAATAATGTTTATAAAATAATTGAATAGTATAACAGATGAATAAACAGTCTTCCACATCCAAATAAAGTATCCCCAGAAAACAGAAGACCAATTTGTCAGAAGGCAGTTCTAGAGAGATGAAACTCTCTTTTAAGAACAAATGTTTCCCTTCACTCTTAATATGCTTTCACCAAGAAACTACATAGACCATAATTAGTTCTCCTGAATTTGCCATGCTCACAGGGATAGTAATTTCTAACGGATTACAAGTTAATAAATTGTCTTTCTGACACAGATTAGTTCCATATCCTGTGAGTTGTAGGTTGTATGAACAGGTCTTCCTAGGGTTTCTTCAGAAGACTTACCATGTAAGGACATTTCACAGTTTCTGACCACAACCTGTAAACCCTGAGGTAAACAGCCAGCCCACTGTACAATATCATGAAAAGATGTAACTTGGGCCTTGTGGACACTACTTTCAAAGGATATCTGTCATAATTTCAGTGTCCTGATACATTTAGGAAACTTTAGCCAACTCTTATTTTCCTAAATTTTCACCATACAAAGATTCAATGAATATATACTTGATCATCAGTAATACCTGTGAAAGCATGAATTTTGTGTGATCACTACCATCTTTCCTTGAACTTGACATTGTCCTAGAGAAGAAAATTGGAAGAATGTTTTTTTAATCATAAATCCCTGTTGAAATCCACCCTAATTGCATGCATGCAAGTATTTATTCTTTCATTCAACCAATGTATTTGAGGGCCTGTTGACAGCCTCTGACACTTAGCTTCAGTTGTAATATTAAGCATACTGAGGTAAGAATGTTGGTTAGTAATAGTTTGTTTGATAAATTCTAGCTCACTGTATTAGTTTTCTAGGGCTGCCACAACAAAGTATCACAGACATGGTGATTTAAACAACAGAAATTTTTTGTCTCACAGCCCTGGAGGCTGGAAGTCCAAGATCAAGGTGCCAGCAGGGTTGGTTTCCTCTGAGCCCCTCTTTCTGGCTTGCAGATGGCCACCCTTGCTGCCTCTTCACGTGGTCATCCCTCTATCCATGTGCATCTGTTGTGTCTCCTTTATGTCCAACTTTCTTCTTGTAAATTCACCAGTAAAATTGGATTAGCGCCTACTCAGCTTCATTTTAATGTAATCACTCCTTTTAAAGCCCTGTCTCCAAATACAGTCACATTGTGAGGTATTGGGGTTAGGACTGCAGGATATGAATTGTGGTGGGGACACAATTAAGCTCATAACACTAATATGATGTTGTGTTAACACAGAATGATATAAAGTTAGAAATATCAGCTTGGAGAAACACTAATAGAGGTACAAAGCAGAGTCATATCTGTGTGAATTAGGTAGGAGAGAGAGTAGAAATCATTGAAGGCAGACGTGGTGGGTTGAAAGATTGGTGTTGGAAGAAAGTGATCAGTAAAGACAAAGTTGGCTCCACCTTGAATACCAGAGATCCCTAAAGAAACACTGGATCAGCAAATGTGGATATGTTTTCACCTTCGTCTTTTATAAAGTAGACCATTTCCCACACACAGATGGATTTACCACAAAATATATGAAGTTCATTGCCCCTCAAGGCTCTTTTCAAGGCCATGGATATAATTTTATACTCATAGCTTTGTATTTTCTTTAAGAGGATCTTGGATTCCAAATAATCTGGATGTGTTCCTTACTGCAAGTAATTAATACTTTCAGCCATTTTCAGAGGGAGAGGTTTGGGGCATTTGTTGAGTTAAACCCTTAGAAATGGATGTTTACTTGGCACAAATATCACTCATAAAGTATAACTGTTGAGGAATAGTCTTTTAATAGTCTTTCAAACTGCAATAACAGTTACTACAATCAACACTCTTGGGAATTTGTGTCTTCAACTTACTTTCAGATCATAGATACTGAGAAATCTCTGGTCATGTACTAGTCCATCTCTCTGTCTCTGTCTCTCTCTCTGACACACACACACACCATACACACATTTGTATTTGGGCCAGCAATCCAAATTGGGCAACTAAACTTATAATCAATTTTAAAAGTAAACTGTGTATGTTTAATAACTATAGTGAAAAATATACTTTTGAAGTCTTTCCATTTTCCTTTCATGGGAAACCATCCTTCTCGTATATCTTCTCATACAGTTGCATTAACAGTTCCCTCTAAGTTCCCTGGCTGTGCACATATCAAAACCCAGCCAGTGTGACATTTCCTTACTTTGACATTAACCACAAAACAATTTCTTTATTTTCTGTGAAAGAAAAAAAATGTATAAACATCTTAAGTGACTCAAAATTCTACTGCTTTGGCCTTTCCAAATACCTGTGGCGGATTCATTTTGATATTTGGCAAAACTAATACAATTATGTAAAGTTTAAAAAAAAAAAAAAAAAAAAGCCATGATATGTGGTGAGACCCATTTTCGTACTGTTCCCTTTAGAAGATACTCTACATTTCCTTTTTGAGTTTTGCAAGTAGCTCTTCCTAGCAACAGCCTTGGAACTGAAGACAGAAAGGTAGCTTTTGGTTGGAAAGCAAAAGAAAAAGTGAGATGAGATCCGTGAAGCAAGACAGTTCAATTTGCCTAACAAAGCAGAATTCCCGAATTGCGTTACTCTTAAAGCACTGTAATCAGCTGTGCTTCCTAAAACGCCTGCGTTATATCCAGCCCCACTCACACTATGGTAATTATCAGCTGCCACCACACAGAAGTGCTGCGTTCCCTGCTACTTTTTTTTTTCAAAATGTCAGCTTGTAATCTGAAGGAAAATTACAAACCCTACTTTTTTTAGGAATGTTTAAAATAAACCCACAAAAGCACCAAGTCTGTTACAATTACTGTCCTGCTTTAAGGGAGAAATATCCCAGGTGGTGTTTTATCTCTGCAGCATCTATTTCTAAAGTTTAGCCACAATGAAAGGAGCAATAATGCCTTATATAATAGACCAATGCCAGTTTTTGGGTGAAGCCAAAACTTCTTAAAGAAGCTTTGAGGCTTTATTCTAGGTAAAGATAAACAACCTTAAGGATCATCACACTCGTGTTTCTTTAATAAAATATCACAGCACAAAAATTTATAGTATCAATCATCATTTGTGTGATGCTGATAATGTGTAGAGGTTTGCTCTTTCTTATTAGTAACACGAAACTTTTAACAAGTGGAATGTTTTATGCTAATAGCAGCATTTCCAATTAAATTGTCAATATAAATCCCTCTGACATGCCATTATTCCTTATTTTAACAACTACTTTTACACCATACACCTTAGAGCCCTTGTATCATTCGACTTGTAAAAGAAAAATGAAATATCAGTCAAAACATAATGGGCAGAACTCTACTGAGAAAACTCTTTAGCATAACAAAATCCACATAAGTTCAAGGCACCTGAGGTTTACAAGGAGAGTCTGCTCAGAATACCAAAAATCCTCTAAATGATGGGAGCAAGTCACTGAGAAATCCATAAATTCACCTTTGTTCATATACATGGAGCTAGGCCAAGGACGAGGAGGCAGATGATCAGGTTGGGGTCCTGGCCCAGCCACGGACAGTCTAGGTGATGCCGAGCAAATCTAGGCTCAGTTTCCAAAACTGAGGTTCCCTGAGGCCTCTTCTGACTCCAACTTTATACAACAACAAGTTCCATAAAAGATGAAGAAAAACTAGGTCACTTGATGAATTCAACGCAATTCAGGACCCAATTTCCAATAATAGCTTCCTCCTCTCCCTTATAAAATATACCTCATCCCTGTGTTTGTCCTGTTTATACATCCAAAAAGGAGAAAGAGTTTGAAAGGAAGAGGTGAATTCATGTGTTCCAGCTGCACTTCTCTGGTAGCTATGTGACCTTGGACAATGTACTTAACTTCTAAAATTCCAGTTTCTTCATTTTTGAAATCAGGATGACATTTCTATCTTGTGTGGGGGGGGAGTGGGTAGTTGCTGTGTCATATCTGATTCTTTGCTACCCCATGGACTGTAGCCCTCCAGGCTCCTCTGTCCAGGGGATTCTCCAGCCAAGAATACTGGAGTGGATTGCTGTTCCCTTCTCCAGGGGATTTTCCTGACCCAGGAATCCAACCTGAGTCTCCTGCATTGCAGGAGGAGTCTTTACCATCTGAGCTACCAGGAAAGCGGGTGATGATTATAGTTAGTACTCCTAATCCATCATTCATCATTCCTTCAATCTAGTAGCATTCAATAACTTGTAGTTATCATATGTGTGTGTGTGTGTGTGTGTGTGTGTATATTACACACACGTACACATTCATTCACATGTAATACACACTGTATCAGCCTTGGAAAATATCTCCTTCAACTCTATCCAGAGATGGGACTCAGAAATTCTCATGTCATTAAGTCAAAATTAGAAGTACATGTTGCTGTGGTTCCATTCATAGTGGTATGATTAGAATGATGTTGTAGCATGCCAGTGTAACACTACAATTCTTCATTATTCTGTTCATTACCATTACCAAAAGCCCAGCATGAACACTGTCTGTCCAGCCAAGGTGTACTCTCTGTCAGGTAGAATAACTCTCGAGGTCTAGACTGCCATTCCATAGCCAGTTTCAATAATTTAGAAATGGAATTACATCATTTTTCTACAGCAAATCAGAATAGGACCTGGTTCACTGCAGATTAGAATGCATCTGCTTCCATTTCATCTCATTAGCTCACCCAGCTTGTTTGATCTAGCCAAATACAGACCAAAGCCTGCAAAACCTACATACTTCATTTATAGATCCTGGCCCAGGTCTCTGAAAATTCTAAGCAAGTTCACCTTTGCTATTCCCTCAGCCTAAATGATCTATTACCTTGCTCTTTAATTTTGCCACCCAACTTCTCTTCAGAGCAGTCTGCTCACAGCTTTCAGTCTGGTCTCCCCCATACAACTTTTCTAAAGTTGTCCTTGTGATGATCATCAGTGATCTCCTATGGCCAAACCCAAAATCCTTCTCAGCTGCCATTTACTTCAAGCTTTCCCAGGAAATTGTAACCATGGTCATCTAGAATCATTGTCCTCCACAGCCACATTAATCCTGCATATTCATGGTTCTTTTGTTTTTCTGACCTCCCTTCTTTTTATCAGAAAAATCTTCCTCTTACCATGCCCCCTACACACACACACCAAATTTAGAGGGTTCCTAAATTTTCCTTATTTTTCTATAATCCTTCAAAAGTGATTTTCTATATCCCAGCACTACCCACTCTCTGAATGCCTCCACCTGGAATCTCAACAGAAGTCCAATTGTAACTCATTATCCCCCTCATGAACCTGTTCCTAATACTGTGGCCCCCAAGTTCTTAAAATCACCCCCACCTTTGTGGTCATCCATGATCCAAACCTCTGCATCCACCTGCTCACTTTCCAATTAGTTATTCTACGTCCATTCTATGTACCTTTATAATATATGTTTTCCACCTCTTTCTTCCCACTAAAATAGATGCCCTATTTTATGGCGTGTGTAAAATAAATTTTAAAGAGGACAGAGTCCCCAATTCTAGGTGCTTTCCACTTGAAGCTCTCTGACAAATTAATCCTAGATTAAACACAGAAGACACATCTCTGATCATTTTCATCTGCTGAAACACCTTTTGTAATGCCATTTCTTTTAGATTAAACACTAATCACTAGAGTAGATGATATGTATTAAACATTTGTTTAGTAGGTCCTAGGTAATATGTCAAATGCTATCTACCTATTATCTCACTATTATCACAGGTGTGATTTTACAGTTATTTGTGTGATTATATTGATAAACTATCTCTCCAACCAGACCATAAGCTCCATGAGGAAAAGGACTTGAAAGACAGGCACTCAAGTGATGTCTCCTAATTGATGAATGAACGAGTGAGTGAGTGAATGAATGAATCCCTCTTTGACCATCAAAGCCAACAAAGTACTCTTTTTTTCTCTTTGAAATTACATACCAATTTCTTATGTCCTTTAGCATATTGTATATTGTAATTACTATTCCTGTATTAAATTTGATTAATGGCAACAAATAAATTCTATCTGGGTGACTTCAGTTCCTACTAAGGAGCTGTGCAGGAATAGTTCAGGATCAGCACAAGCAAACCTGGCAAAATTTGACAATAGAAATATTGATACTATGCAGTGGCATGGGAAAAGTAACAATACTTTGCCTCCATATATATATCTAATGTTTAATATTTTGTGGAAATCTTTCTGCTGATGCCCTCCCTCAAGAAATTTAAGCAGTTCTGAAGTAATAAGCTTAACCTTCAATCCAAGCATATGCCCAGGTTACAACAACCAGCCCATTCATTGTCTGGATTAATTTATCTGATCTTCCTGTCTCGGCAAGATTTCCCAGCCTCTGTCCCCTCCCTTGTGCATCTCTCAAATTCTCGTTCTTTTGCTTTGACCATAACTGATTAATAAGTGTTCTCCCTTGCCAGAACCTAGAAGAAAGCTTGTTCAACCAAGCACTTATTCAGTAGAGCAAGATAGGTCCCAATATGAATCAGAAATGAATCTTGGCTTCAAAATGCTTACAGATTGAAGACAATAAAGCTAGTGCTTAGGTAACTGTAATTCCAAAAGAATGGTATAGGTGGCATAAGTTATGGACAGCTAACCTGTGATGGAAATTCAAGGCAGGAATGTATAAAGTTGCTGCTAAGTCACTTCAGTCGTGTCCAACCCTGTGTGACCCCATGGACAGCAGCCCACCAGGCTCCTCCGTCCATGAGATTTTTCCAGCCAAGAGTACTGGAGTGGGGTGCCATTGCCTTCTCCAATGCATGAAAGTGAAAAGTGAAAGTGAAGTCGCTCCGTGGTGTCTGACTCTTAGTGACCCCATGGAGAGCAGCCTACCAGGCTCCTCTGTCCTTGGGATTTTCCAGGCAAGAGTACTGGAATGGGGTGCCATTGCCTTCTCCTGTATAAATTTGAGAGACTCACAAAAGACTTTACAGGGAATTTGTATATGATTCAGTTTCTGAAAGATGAGTAGGATTTAGCTGTTCAGGGATGAGAAAAAGAATATATTACAAGAGGAAGAGATTAGCAAAGATGTGAAAGTCTGAAAAATCTGGGATATATAAGATTATATATCATATAAAAGATATATAATAAATAAGATTATATATTATATAAAATCTGGGATATATAATATTAGGTAGCAGAATTTAATCATAATTATATTATTCATGTTACATTTATTTTGAAATATTCAACTATAATGATGGTTCTAGTCTCACTTTTAAAAGGAAGAAAATAATTCTTTATGTAGAGTCCATTGATTTGCTGACTTACTACATTGGTGAACTCATATTTTTACTTCGATAACACCACTTTGTAAATGTTAGTCACCGATCACTGTTTTGTGTTCAGCAAGTCTACCCTCCTTGTTGCACACTAAGGCCTAGGGATGTGGAAATGTCAAATTGTGTTGAGCAACAAGAGGATGGATTTTGCATAAATATTTAAATCTCAAACAAAAATTCATAACTCTGGGCACTGTAGACAACTGAGGTAATTGGAATCTCTCTAGGTCAATTTTTAGTCCGAATCTGGTTTTTAAAAAAGTCTGAGAAAACTTGACTTTGGGGCTAAACATCTCTGAGTTGATATTTTGCTTTGTTTTCCCTGTTGGGTGAGTTGTTATTTTAGTTGATTTGGTTTAAGTTTTTCCCCCTTGGATATACGCTATAAATCAGGCTTATGGCATTTTGCATTCCAAAGATGCCTTGTCTTGGCTGTACAACTGTTATCTCATCTAAACCCCACAGCTGTGTCACTTCCTAACGACCACCATCTCTGCAAGACAGCTGTTGCTCTTAATTGGCAGGAATGAAACAGATGAGTAATAAGAAACTAGCCTGAGTGACACACCACACAAAGAATCCATTTACATTTTTTTCCCCAACTATTTGAAGCTAGGAAAGGTAGGGCAGGAGCCTCCATCAGAAATACATGGAGTCCCTTGGTCTTGCGTCCAGAATTTTACAACTGAAATTGCATAGAGCCAAGCTGCTTCTTGGCCAGTCCAAATGAGAGTCCCACCCACGAAAACATTGAAAAGTAATTTGAAATCTCTAGCAAATTTTCCTGATGAGTTGCCAAAGAAGAATTCTGGTCATAAATCACAGTGAAGCTTCTTAAAATCCACTTTTTCCATCCAATCTCCCACAGCACACATATTAACCTCAGCTACCGCAGTATCTAAGAACTTGCTCCTCAGACTGTGCATGGGCGCAACCAGCAGCGTCGGCAACACCTGGGAGCTGGTTTAAAAACTCACACTCTTGTTTAAAAACCCACTTCAGACCTATTGAATCAGAATCTGTATATTAGCAAGACCCTACGTGGTCTATATGCACATAATATTTCAAAAAACACTGTTTTTGTCAGTTGGTTCTCACACTTTAGTGTGTACATAAGAATCACCTGAAGATGCTATTACAGGGCAGATTCTTGGGCATTACTCCAAGAGTCCGAATCAGTAAGTCAAATATTTGGATATCATTGTCGTTTGATAACCAGAACCTCAGATGAT
The DNA here is from genome assembly GCF_003369695.1 of Bos indicus x Bos taurus. Lineage (NCBI taxonomy): Eukaryota > Metazoa > Chordata > Mammalia > Artiodactyla > Bovidae > Bos > Bos indicus x Bos taurus. The sequence goes on from NC_040080.1 coordinate 100,344,427, forward strand.
CTGAGAACCACAGTTTGATCTTAGTCCATGAAAACTAAAGATCTCATTATCTCACCCTGCACTGTTTTTTTCTCCGTCTCCTTCCTTCTGGATTATCTTTTTCTCTGCACTTTTTAACGTAGGGCAATCTAGCATGTCAGAACTCATGTATGTTTATTTGTTACTCTCTTATAATCGTCCCCTGATAGCAATCTCCCTATAACTATTTTTCTTGTTGCCAGCCTTGTGGTCTGCTGAGTGTATCATCCACTCACTCAGATTTCCTCAATCTTTATATAGTGAAAAGTACTGCAAAGCTGAAGTCAGAATAAGATGCTCAGTCTTGGAACTCTCTTAGGTGACTCTGTTGCTGAACACTTATCAAAGGTATGCAAAGCAAAGGAAAAGTAGTGACTCATCTTTCAAAGAATAATAGAACACTTTATTCATTCTGTCCTCCCGTTCCCTATGGCTACTGAATCAGCATAAAAGGTAACGTTTCAATTCAAAGTTAAGCAAGTAGAAGAGATATCAGCAAAACAAAATAGGAATACAGGCAGTGGTGATGAAGACACAGTCCTGATAATGAGATAAATAGATAGAAGGAAGGAAGGACTGAGGTTTCAGAGATAGAGCACTGGACTTGGAATCATGGGATGTAAAACTAAAGTCTTCGTCAAGATTTCCCAAGCACTGTGGCTTTGAACATAAATAACCTCCAGAGAGTTAAGATTCTTCCCTATAAAATGCGAATAACACCTTCACTACCTGCCTCACAAGGCCTTTGCAAGGTCCAGTGATTCTTGATCAAATCAAGTCTTAAATAAGGTATCAATTGCATAAACTCTTGCTGGATGAATCAAGTTGATGCTGTAGACATAAAGGAATGAATAGGACATAGTCTTACTTTCAAGGAGACCACTGTCTAATGATTAATACAGATAACAATTAAATGAATGAACATTGTGCTCAAATAGGAAGGAACTCTGAGGATGAACACATTTTAAAAAGGATGGGAGTGGGAGGAGGGTGGGAGGTAGAAATCCCCATCATGAATTTGTAAGTTCTTTCCGGTATTAAGTTGCAGTTCTCTATACCAGCTAATTCTGCTGGAATAATGACAAATATTGGTGATAATAATAACATTTTGAATTAATCTAACAAAATTTTTGTTTTATTAGTTTGTGATGAAGAAAAATGTGCTAGTAAGTGGGAAGTGTTACAGTTTGATGTGGGAAGAATAAGACAAATTCTGAGTGGTTGAGAGGTATTTTCTCATTTCCCTACACTCAGAGATATCAACATCAGTGAATGTTTAGCACTCACTCAGGCTTCATTCCAAAGTAAGAAAATACTAAGTCTTCCATTAGAATATAAACTCTCATTATAAGCAAAGGGATTGTCTATTTTGTTCATTGCTGTGTCCCCAGTGGCTAGAATGTTACCTGATATGTCAGTGGAGCTCAATAAGTATTTGCTTCATGAATGAATGAAAAAATAAGTTCTGTATGAAGCTAATGACTAGCCAGTTACACATGCATACATGTTCTACTCTGCATGTGAACAGTTTATTTGAGGACAATAAATGATATTCTAGGTTTCAAACATGTGACAAATTATGAACATTTCCAAATTAGGATTTGTAATTTAAAAAATGAATCCATATCTAGCTATAATTCAAGGTAAAGGATGTAGAATTTTAAGGCTCTCTTGCTAAAGGTGTTTACCAAATGATGAATATTTTAATTGCCTTCATATCTTTTCCCATTTTTCTCCAGAGTGCTGGTAATATATAAAGTTAAATAACATTTCAAAGATAAATGTCTGTGACTTTTCATCTTAACACATTTCTCTAAGTAATAGTTTTTCTTGACTTTTCATATATTGCATTATGTAACTTCCAGAGTCGCTGTCATCTACAGAATAAAGGTGTTGGGCAAAATGATGATGGGCAACTCCAATATTATATGCATCCTGTATTTCCTGTACTTTTAAAAATTCATATTTTTAAAGGGTTCTGGAGAACAAAGAGCTTAAGTAGGCACTTGAGTAATTGTATAGTTGTTTCCTATCTTTCATCTTAATTTTATGTAGCTTTCATTTAAAAAAAGAAAAAAGAGTAAACTACAAAACAGGTTTTGTTTTTTTTTTTAAGAAAATTGTATTGTAACTACTTTGGATGGAGAGGAGATAGTTGTACATAATGGCAAAAATGAAATATGGGTGAATATGCCATACCTATCATTAGTTTTACAGATGCTCTCCTTTACCTCTTATTATAGAGAAACTTCTCTTTGGACCCCAGTTTAAAGGATACTTTATTTCATATAACTTCTTGCAATTTGGCTACTCCCAAAAGTCCAAAGCTAATGGTACACATGTAAGAGAATAGTTATAAAATCAAGGAAGTTATTAGCTCCTCTTTGCAAAAACAAGCTTAACCCAGAAATCTTATCGTAGATTTTCAGAGAAAAGTCAAATAACCACAATTACACTCACCCACACTCACCCTCCACAAAAAAAAAAAAAAAAAACAACTCTGCTCAAATAGCAGAGTCATGAGCAAATAATTGAAATAACCAATAACTAAAACAAAGAATAAAAGCTTAAAACAGTAGATAACAAAATCTGTGACAATTCCAGTTCTTTGCTCAGTGAAGTATAGTGAACAGCTATATCCTGACCCTTGGGCTGATGGCAGAGCACAGAAGACTGAATAGGGTGCCTGCCTTCAGAGTGCCCACAAACAATGGGAGTGGCACTCACATAAACAAACTCTGGCAGGGAGTGTGAGAACCACATTCCTGGTGCTAAGGGAGGGTGTGTACCTTCCAAGCAGCTACCCCCCACCCCCCACCTCCCAGGGAAGAGCCAGAGAGGAGGTGACATTTCAGCTCTGCTCTGAAAACTGAGTAGGAGTTTCCCAAGCCAGGATGTGTGGCTGAGAGGGAGGTACATTCCAGGGAATCAGTTTCATTTGTGCAAGAAATTTAAGCTTCTTAAAGGCTGAACTACTTGTATTGGGTCTGTGAGTACCACCTGCTAAGAGAGTCATGATTTCCCAGAGTCAGACAAATAAGAGGAAGTATATTCTTCTTTGCGGTAGAAACCTATTTGTTGGTTGCCTGAACGCTCACTCTGCTTCTAACCTTATGACCTATAAGTAGCCAAGAGAAAGAAACCCATGTGACAGCCAGACTGTTAAAAAAACAAAAATGTGCATGCTGTCTTTCTCTCATCTTGTTCTAAACAATTGTTAAATAAAGGAGGTTGTTTGATTTATCTTTGTTCAAAAACAACTCCCAGTATTTTTAATTGAAGGTATAGAAGCAGTTTGCTCTTTATGATGAAAGGGAAAAGAAATCTTTCTACTGACATTTGTGATTTTAAAGGTCAAACATACAAAACATCTTTTATTAAAGTGGGCAAGATAGATTTATAGTTCATATTCAGTACTAGGTAACCTGGCAGATGAAGAAAACTAGAACTGGGTAAAACTAGTTGGCCCCATAAGTTGCCAAAATGTTTGTGGACATTGGTACTTTGTATTAATTCTTTATGTATTGGCAACTGCAAAGTTCAAGTTTTTGAAGGCAGCTGCAATCTAGATGCTTCTGGAAAACTTAGGTACCAAAACCCATCGTTTCAGAAATGAGTATTTTTCCTCCTCTTTTCACACCATATCATGCACATTTTCTTATTTCTCAGAGTTGAGACATGAGAATCATGTGGGTTCAGAGCATTCTCAACCTCGCTGGGTGCTTCTTGAAAGCAACCCAGGGTCCTGAAGAAGCCCCCAGTATACGGTTTGGCACGGAGTGCTTTATCAGCTTTATCTCACATCCTTTCAAAACCACTCTGCACTAGAGAGTAACGTCCCCATTTTACAGATAAAGGAACTAAAGCTCAGAAAGATGAGTAAGCATGTTTCCCAGGAATACGCAGTTGATAATCACACCTGTCTGATTCCAAATTTTATGCTCTTACATTCTGTGCTACAATTTGTCTCTTGGGACATGTGAGGTTCATTTTACTTCTAGAATACTTGTTAAATCTCTGCACTCAAAAAAAAAAAAAAAGAGAGAGAGAGAGAGAAACATTTTTAACAAAGACAGAGACATTGGGCATAAAAGAATACGCAGCATTTGACCCATGCTTTAAGATGACTAGAGTATGTGATGAAAATTATCAAAAGCATATACTATAGAGAAGGCAGGGAATCAGGTAGAAATAGCATGACTTTTAAATTCTATTTAAATCCCAGTTTTGGCTCTTGCTAGTTTGTGACCTTGAGCCATTTATTTAGGCTCTCTGAGCCACGGTTTCCTGGATTATGAAATAAAAACATTAGCACTTGCTACATCTCTTAGGTTATTAGGAGCACTAAATTACGTAATTTATGTAAAAACGCCTAGCACAATACTGCCTCGTTTTGGGTACTCAGAAATGTCAGCTTTTTTCCTTCACTACAGAAACCAGAAAAAGAAGACAGTTGTCCAATATTGTCACTTGCAAGTAAAAATCTCCAGTTTGAAAGGTGAGCAAGAAATGAAAGATCAGGAAATCTTTTCTATCACCATAACAATATTTTTCCAGTAATGGTTGAAGGCAGACACTTGCTTTCAAATATGCTGAGACCACACTGAAACATCATACTGAAAGCAGTTTAAGAGAGCATGTTAGTGGATAAGGAAGTCAGATGGGTGGGGTTGGCTCAGGCGAGAAGACTGAGGGGAACAGGCAGGGCTCGTCAGTGCTCTGGACAGTGAAAAGGAAAATGTGCCACAAGTTAAAGCAATGCATTCCTTTCCTCAGCCAGAGTGGGACCAGCTGCCTCATGGGCACCACCCAGCAGGCCCGAGCAGCTGCCCCATTACTCAGACTACAGCACTAATGGATATTCATTGTATGCCTGCGATGGGTCAGACACTCTGCTGGACAATGGAGAATCGTGGCGAATAAAACCTAGTCAAATATATCTAGGATGATACGGGTTTCAGTTCACTGAGTGGGTGGAGGTGAGTCATAAGAAACTGGTAAACCTGTGGCATTGATCCCTGAAGTATGGCATTCAGGCAATTTCTTGCATGGCAGCTAGGAAGGAGAATATACCCTCTCTAAGAAATGACAGGTTTTGAACATCTATTATATGCAGGGCATTATCTTCAGGGCTCCATGTACATTTCCTCATTTAATACCCACAGCAAATCTATGAAGTAGGTACTCTATTTTATAGATTTGTAAACCAAGTCTTGAGTTTTCCCAAGCGGCTCAGTGGTAAAGAATCTGTCTGTCAATGCAGGAAACACAAGTTCGATCCCTGGGTCAGGAAGATCCCCTGGAGAAGGAAATAGCAACCCGCTGCAGTATTCTTGCCTGTGAAATTCCATGGACAGAGGAATCTGGAAGGTCTGCAGTCCTTGGGTCGCAAAAGAGTTGGACACAACTTAGCAAATAAACAACGATAACGATAAATGAAGGCTTAGAGACATGGAGAGACTTGCCAAAGCCACAGGGTCCTAAGTCCTGGAACTCAGGTCTGATCTCAGAATCCCTAATTTCAGAGACTGAACTCATGGTGAAAAAACTGGTTGTAACACTCCAAAGAGATTTTTTTCTGTTTTAATTACATCTGTTTCCTATAAAAGGATTAATTATCTTTTTATTCAGAATCAAGAATTAGCTACTAGCTCTTGCTTAAAGCCTTGGTCAGTGACAGAATGGTATAACAGAATCTGTATTCTCTTTCACACGTTAATTTATAAAGGTCTTCTGGCAAGGCCAGCACGCTTTTTAACGTACATGCTGCTCCTTTGCTGCTCTGTATAAAGGTATTTGTAAATTATTCTGGTTATCTTTAGAAAACTTAAAAATGCTCTCTGGCATTTATGTAATCAGCAAGAGATAATCAGATGATTTTTTTTTTAACAATGAGCTGCTTCCTGTTCATTATCCTTATTATGTTTATTTATGGCATAAAACCCATTTTCTCTGTTGAAGGTCACCTTTGGGTTGGTGTGGAGGGTTTCTTTCTTCCTATTTAAACCACTTTACCAGTTTTGGGCATTTGTATGACTGTTGACTAATTATGGCCCTATCTCAGTCACTCATCGAAGAAATAATACCCTGTGTTTCCTTTTACCAACCATTGAGTTATTCACGGCTTAAGAAAATGGTACAAAAATTCTAAACTTCTTACATATTCAGGATCTTGTAAATAGATAATCCATACCTATGTTATGTACACGCACTCGTCTCAGAGGAAGGCAAAATGTTTAAAGTGAGAAGCTACCTGACATCAGAGGCCCAGAAGAGTTAAAAGACTCAGGTCACGTATCCAACTTGTGGTTGTACTTGATTGGGAACAAGAATCCTCCAAAATACCAGTCCAATGACCTCATACCACCTTCCTGTTTATACACTAACTGTTGGCTTTTACATAGGAGAAATAAACATTTCCTTTGTTAGCCTGTAGTGAAAGACTGTACATTTCATTCTACTTGCATCTAATATAAGAAAATGAGGGAACTGTGAGACACCTTTCCATCTCAGTGTGAAAGAGCTTATTGCCCATTTCAGAGGATTTTGCTGGGGTTTGGTGCCCTACATCCACTTTCTTTCCCTTGACAGTGGTATTCTGAGTTTTGTTCAAGGGTATTACCCTCTCTCTTTCAATCAATGTGCTTCAAGAAGAAACTAATCCCTCACTTGTTTCAGGAATAGGCCTAGAATGGCTTCAGCCAATGAAGAGATCCTATTTACATGTGCTTATTGAGAAACCTATATGCAGGTCAGGAAGCAACAGTTAGAACTGGACATGGAACAACAGACTGGTTCCAAATAGGAAAAGGAGTACGTCAAGGCTGTATATTGTCACCCTACTTATTTAACTTCTATGCAGAGTATATCATGAGAAATGCTGGGCTGCAAGAAGCACAAGCTGCAATCAAGATTGCGGGAGAAATATCAATAACCTTAGATATGCAGATGACACCACCCTTATGGCAGAAAGTGAAGAGGAACTAAAAAGCCTCTTGATGAAAGTGAAAGAGGAGAGTGAAAATGTTGGCTTAAAGCTCAACATTCAGAAAACTAAGATCATGGCATCTGGTCCCATCACTTCATGGCAAATAGATGGCGAAACAGTGGAAACAGTGTCAGACTTTATTTCTGGGGGCTCCAAAACCACTGCAGATAGTGACTGCAGCCATGAAATTAAAAGACGCTTACTCCTTGGAAGAAAAGTTATGACCAATCTAGTAGCATATTCAAAAGCAGAGACATTACTTTGCCAACAAAGGTCCATCTAGTCAAGGCTATGGTTTTTCCAGTGGTCATGTATGGATGTGAGAGTTGGACTGTGAAGAAAGCTGAGCGCCGAATAATTGATGCTTTTGAACTGTGGTGTTGGAGAAGACTCTTGAGAGTCCCTTGGACTGCAAGGAGATCCAACCAGTCCATTCTGAAGGAGATCGGCCCTGGGATTTCTTTTGAAGGAATGATGCTAAGGCTGAACCTCCAGTACTTTGGCCACCTCATGCGAAGGGTTGATTCATTGGAAAAGACTCTGATCTGGGAGGGATTGGGGGCAGGAGGAGAAGGGGACGACAGAGGATGAGATGGCTGGATGGCATCACCAACTCGATGGTTGTGAGTTTGGGTGAACTCCGGGAGTTGGTGATGGACAGGGAGGCCTGGCGTGCTGCAGTTCATGGGGTCACAAAGAGTCAGACACAACTGAGCAACTGAACTGAACTGAACTAATTGATTGATTAGACATGGGACTATGACTCAATGCAGATCAGTAACATGTAAGAAAATACTCTGTGGAGGCCTCTAAAAAAAAATCTCGTGCTCATCCACTGACACACTTTTCTTGATGCAGATCAGTAATGACACTATGGCCTCTAGAAGCACTGATAGCCATCTGGCATTGAGAGAAGCCAGCTATGGTTGAGCTGCTGGATCCAGCCTTATCTGTTCAATATTTGTGCCTTTACAATCCCAGGAGCCAATAATTCTTTGCTATGTTAATTATTGAGTCATATTCTCTGTTATTTACAATGAAAAGATTCCCAGCAAATACATCTGTAACCTTGACCACAATTAAGCAATAACCATGCCACCATGCTGCATTATGAAATTTCACTTTATGTTTTCCTCATCTGTTGAATTCTCCTTGCCTTTTATAAAGGATTCTTTGCCCAGCTCATCTGGTAGATGCCAAATACTGCCAATGTGAGATAATTGTGTACCTATTGGAAGACCATACTCAGTACCAGGCCAGAAAATTGTACTCTGGAAGGAGAAAATGCAATAACTCTAGACAATTTGTTTTTACCACTGATGTTTAGACTATATGAAACTAAAACAAGAAAGACCATAAAATATTTGGCTCATATCACCTGTTGGGCATTTCCTTTTGGATTTGTGCTTTGTGGTAGGTTTAAATTCATTAATAGTTAATTATAACTTTTTTGGGTTTTTTAACAAGAGAATTCAGGGTTAAGCAACAACTAAATTAAATCATACTATTTAAGAATAAAAATCATTTATGATTCATATAAGCCATATATTTGATATGAATCACATATAATCCCATAATCATAAACTGTTGCTTGTTCTTCCCTAGGTTCCAAAAACAAAATGAACTATGCCAAGAAGCTTATTAGGGAACTTTTTAGAATTTTTTGATATTCTGAAAATTCCATCTTGCTTTTTATTGTTCTCACACAGCTATAGGCTAATTAGATTCATATTTCAATCATCTCTATGAGCAATAACCTGCCAGCATTCAGTGGAGACCCTATCAGCTCCTAGGCAGAAACGGGGAAGAGGTATGCCTGTACTGGCACCTAAGGCTCTCCGGATTTTCCTTTCCCTCTCCTCTTGCACGGCCTTTTTTCTCTATTCTCAGAAACACTGCGCACAGCTCTGCCAAGGACATCATCCTGACCTGGAACTATGGATCCCATCTTGTTTTTATGTTTGCTTAACCCAGAGATGGCTGTGAGAACCAGCCCTAGTGTCTCCTCCACACTTGCCTCCCAGATCACTGTGAGGAAACACTGCAACTTTATTATTATGTTCAACTCTGGACGCACACGGCCTTGGTCTTCAGCAGCGATTTCTATGTTATCAACTACTTTCCATCCCTTTCCCTCCTTAGAAAGCACCCTTTGTGCCCCCTGTTGAATAAACTCCCATCTTTTTTATTTTTTTATCACCTTCGTCAGAGTCATTTATCACCTCCAGCGTTAGTTAGATACATCCACCTACATTACTCTAAGTCCTTTACCCTAACTGTTTTAAGGAATATCAAATTTAAGTTAAAGTTTAGTGTCCTTTTACACTGACATTTTTGTGAGTTCCAGGGCCTAGGAATATTGGGATAGCCAAAAAGGATATTGTAGATTGAGTTTGATGTTCTGAAAATAAATACCTACAAGTTGCCATCCTCATATCATTCAGCTGTGTGTTTTGATAGGAAATGGCCTTCATGATCACTATCAGTTGACCTTTGGGGTTTTCGTTTTACTCTTAAAAAAACACAGAAATAATCAACAATTATGTTTGCTCTTGCAACACACTCTCAAGCAACACTCTCAAGTTCCTAGCTACTTGTAATTTAACAAATATTTACAGAAACGTCCTACTGAAATGCAGAGACACACTACCTGGGGGTGGTGGGGGCAATGCAGGGGAACCAGCCCTCAAGCCATAAATTCAATGAAGGGTAAATGACACGCAAGCAAGAATTATTTATTTAACAAAAAAGAACATTTGAGCATCAGCAGATGGCCTATGTATTTTTCATATAAACATATACAGCTGACCTCCATATCCATGGTTTCTGCATTCATGGATTCAACCAACAACAGATCAAAAATATTCAGAAAAAAAGTCCAGAAGTTCCCCAAAAGCAAAACTTTAACATAGCATTTACATTGTGTTGACAAATGTTTATATTATATCATGTATTAGAAGTAATCTAGAGATGATTTAAAATATACAAGAGAATGTATGTAGCTTGTCTGCAAATACTATGCCTTTTCATATAAAAGATTTGAGACCCACAAATTTAGGGGCTCCTGGAACCAGTCCTTTGTAGATAATAAAGGGCTACTGTATTTCTGTTCTCAGATGCTGTATTATCACAGTATGGAAATATAGTTGTGTCTTTCCCTGATAGCTCAGTTGGTAAAGAATCTGCCTGCAATGCAGGAGACCCCGGTTCGATTCCTGGGTCAGGAAGATCTGCTGGAGAAGGATAGGCTACCCACTCCAGTGTTCTTGGGCTTCCCTTGTGGTTCAGCTGGTAAAGAATCCACCTGCAATGCAGGAGACATGGGTTTGATCCCTGGGTTGGGAAGATCCCCTGGAGAAGGGAAAGGCTACCTACTCCAGTATTCTGGCCTGGAGAATTCCATGGGCTTGTATAGTCCATGGGGTCGCAAAGAGTCAGACATGACTGAGCGATTTGCACTTTGTTTGTTTGTCTTGTGGCTAAGAGCCTTCTGGGAAGGGGATTCCCTTTCAATGAGCATACTGCATAGGAAATCAAATTAAAACCACCCCATTCACATTTCATGCCTAAAGAAGTCTTTACTAATGACCAATCTCCCTGAATAATTCAAGCCCCCCCCGCCCCCCCATCATGTTTCCAAAGTACTCTGCTTTTATCATCAAGCCACTCACTAGATCACTTGTTCAGGGTTTATCCCCCCAACATGAGAGTGAGCCCCATGGGTGCAGCCACTGCATTTTTCATGTCCAGTGCTGCATTCCAAATGCGTGCCATGGTGCCCGGCACATAGAAGACGCTTAATCAACATTGGAAAAAGCAGAGGTAGGAGGGAGGGCAGAAAAGGAGAGGGGAAAGTTTGGTTCTTTTCCTTATATATTACTTTCTGGTGTGTGTGTGTTGGTCACTAAGTCGTGTCCAATTTTTGCAACCCATGGACTGTAGCCCACCGGGCTCCTCTGTCCATGGAATTCTCCAGACAAGAATACTGGAGTGGGTTGGCTTTCCCTTCTCCAGGAGATCTTCCCAACCCAGGGATTGAACCCAGGTCTCCCACATTGTGGGCAGAAAGCTACCTGGGAAGCTTTCTGGGTACTTTGGGAAGCACTTTCTGGTACTGTATACCAAATCACCCCAAAATTAGCAGCTTAAAACAACACACATTTATTACCTCACAGTTTCTCTAAGATATAAATCTGGATATGGCTAGGTCCTCCAGCTCAGGGTCTCTCACAAGACTGCAGTCAAGTATCAGTTATCTCAAGGTTCAACTAGAGCTGGATCTACCCCCAGCTTACTCAGTGGTTGTCAGAAAGATTGGATCCTTGTAGGTCGTTTGACTAAAGGCCTCTATGACTTGTTGACCGTTGACCAGAGGCTGCCCACCTTCCCCTCCTTGCCACATGGGTCTCTCCATGGAGCAGCTCAAACCATGGCAACTGGCTTCATTGGAGTGAATGGGATAGCCTGAGAGCAGTAGTTAGAAGTCAGTCTTTATAGCAGAGATGGCAATGGCACCCCACTCCAATACTCTTGCCTGGAAAGTCCCATGGACAGAGGAGCCTGGTAGGCTGCCGTCCATGGGGCCGCTAAGAGTCGGAAACAACTGAGCAACTTCACTTTCACTTTTCCTTTCATGCATTGCAGAAGGAAATGGCAACCCACTCCAGTGTTCTTGCCTGGAGAATCCCAGGGACGGGGGCGCCTGGTGGGCTGCTGTCTATGGGGTCACACAGAGTCGGACACGACTGAAATGGCTTAGCAGCAGCAGCAGACTTTATAGCCTAGTCTCAGAAGTGATATTCCATTACTGTTGCCACATTCTGTTTGTTAGCAGTCAGTCATTAAGCCCACCAACATTGAAGAACAGGGGGTTACGCAAGGGCATGCATACCAGGACTTGGGAAAAACTGAGGACCATCTTAGAAGGCTACTTAGCACACTTAGCACAAGCAGGGAATCTAAGTAAGAGGAGTTGACCAAAAATTTTTTAAAAAATCTCCTGTTCAATAGAATTGGTCAGACTCTGGTAACTGAAGGAAATCTGGACAGAAGACACACATTCCAGTAGGAAGCAAGTGTGTTTCTTACATTCTCCATATTTCTCCTGATCCACAGGACATGCTGTGTGGTCTGCAAGAGGAAAACATGTAAATGTAGGCAGAAGTCCTGAATAAGCCAAGGAAACTATTTGTGGGTGGCTTAAAATGGGTGAGTCTCTTTCCACGAAGGGATGGGTGTGCCACCGTCTTGACCAGCAAGTACATGCCAATGGAGCCATCCATAGCCCTGCACTCTAAACAGGCAACCAGGATAATATATACACCCTAGCCTTACAATCTGTTTAGATCATTTGTCCTTTCATTCTCTCTGGAACCTGTCAGGTATTCAGATGAGGCCAAAACAAGCAGTCACGTGCAAGTCCTTAAAAACTCTGTGATGGCATACCTCTTTAATTATTAAGCTTCTTCGGAGGCTTTAAGCCAGAGAGAAAAGAATCAGAGCCAGTTACTGTGTGTCCCTGTGGCTCTGAAAATCCTTTGGCTGCTGTAGAGGTGCTTGGAGTTATCCTGAAAGCTTTATCATAATCCAATCATCCTCCCAAATTTGGAGTTGCTTTTATTCAGGCACATTCGGAGGTCAGCCTATAATCAAATGTCACTGCAAAGAGAAAAGACCTGATCTTTTTAAGCCCCAAACTAAAACCCCAACCTAATAATTCAGGCAGAGCATAAGGACCGTGAGAGGCCATAAAGCAAAATCCAACATCCCAGATAATCTCTCAGGATCTCCACTAACACATTTGCTGTTTACAAAGACTACATTGCATTTAAATAGTTGATGTGGCACTGTCCATGAGACTGCATCATGACATGTACAGAGGAAAGAGCATTGTTATTTTACTAACAAGCTTGCTTTCTAAAGGGTCCTTCTTACCATAATTATTGCTGCTCTGCAACAGCATGACTTATAAGCTGACCATCCTTTTATAGGCTCTGCCCTCAGAGGAGTAATTTCACTGATAAATCATAACGTGCCACCCAAGCCATTAACTTAATAACTCAGGGTGACGCTCCTACTGGGTGGAAGCATCTGGAAACAGCTGGACAACAACAGCACACACCAGCCACTCAGATGAGAAAGTCCCACTTTCAAGTCCCAATTTGAGCAGGGTAGACTCCATTTAGTTGAAAACAGTCTTTCAGATACCAGCTTATTCTATACTCAGATCTGGATTCTGACAATCTATTTACAGATGAAACATGCATTTATCATCTCATCCTGTTTTTTTTTTTTCCTTCCCTTACATAGAAGACCTAAGGCATATTTTTAAAAAGTAAGCAAAAAGTCAAGGACTATTTGCTTTACATTCAGTACTGCTACTGCTAAGTCGCTTTAGTCATGTCCGACTCTGTGCAACCCCATAGACGGCAGCCCACCAGGCTCCCTCAACCCTGGGATTCCCCAGGCAAGAACACTGGAGTGGGTTGCCATTGCCTTCTCCAATGCATGAGAGTGAAAAGTGAAGTTGCTCAGTAGTGTCTGACTCTTAGCGATCCCATGGACTGAGCCTACCAGGCTCCTCCATCCATGGGATTTTCCAGGCAAGAGTACTGGAGGGGGGTGCCATTGCCTTCTCCATACATTCGGTAAGACACACTCAAATTTTGAGCCCCCAAGGAATACTTTAGAAGGGGTCCTGCCAACCACCCTCCAATTCCATATTTTCTCCTATTTCGTAAACTCCTTATCCACCCTGGGAAGGTCACCTTCTTCTGGGATTAAAAGAATCATAAGCACACGTGTATGCATGCAAACCAAGTTGTGAAAGCCTAGGCAGTATTGCCGTGGCTGAAGAACCTGCAGCTATTTAGAGACTATTACAAAGTAAAAACCTTAGTATAGAAAGTTAAGATATGACTTACTCATGATTTCTAAGCCTCAGTTTATTCATCTATAAATGCGTATGGTAACACTAATCTCGAGCTGGGAGAAGTCAAGGAGATCAAGTGTGTATAGCACACAACACTCAGTTCATCCCTCTCTCTCTTCACAGCTGTGCTATAAAACAGAGTGACATGTTGGAGCACTCACAGGCATCGTGGTCAGGAAGCGCTGACTAGAATCCCAGTGCGGCCACTTCCTATTTCTATAAACTTGCACAATGCACCTTGGTATTGTTACTTGTAGATTGGGGATAATCATTCCTGTGCAATTGGATTTGAAGGAGAAGGGCTAAAGAAGAAGCTTACCCTCTGCCTGCCATGTAGAAGATGCTCTATGGAAGTAATCTCTCTCTCTGGCCAGTAAAAGGATTCCATTTCCCACCCCTTGGGATAGAAATTCTTAAGCCATCAAGGCAGCACTTCAGCTGTCCCCAGGTTATCTCATCTGTTTTGTTCATGTGGCCCTGAGAAGTTCAGGGAAACAGACAAAATGAGAATGCCCAAACATAATACCGTGGTCTGGATCTGGGAAGTGTGAAACCTCTGAATCTGAGGATATTGTTGCTGGGGTAAGACGATACAGGCTTTGCAGACAGCAGTGATATCTGCTCATCACCCTTAAATACAGAGAGAGGATGTTTCCATGTTTCTGCATTCCACAGATAATTATCAAGTGCATAGGATGTGCTCAGCATTGTGCCATAGTTTTAAGAATAGTATCACTGCTTGTTTTCTTCTCAAGAAAAGGGAACAACAGCATCTGTATCCATTTCCACAGCATCTCCCTCCACTTTTTTGGCTCTAGCTAGATAATGATAAAAATAATACCACTTCCTGGTTGGGATTATATTCAATTACTTTTGGCCACAAGCATCAATTCCAAGAACCATGCCACAGCCTCCAGGGACCTCAACGTGCAATAGAAATGATCTTCTTCAGATGTCTACATGAGGCCATCCATTCGAGAGCATCTTGGAGTCTGTTTGCATTTTCATGGGAGTGAGACAAGCCCAGGCAATCAGCTAAGAGTATCCAATCTACTCAGCAAGAACCGGCAAAGAATAGAGCAGCTTGGCCTAGTATAACATAACTCAGGTCTCTGAGTTATTATTCAAAATCTTTAAATGTTATAAATGAATGTCAGAAAGATTCAGGCAGAGTGCTCAGTTTGCAAGCATCTGAAAACTTAGTTTCTTTATGTGATAGATAAGAACAAGCTTATTATGACCATCGAAGTGAACGCTCTTTATAAGAAGCTTGTTCCTGGTCTCCTTCAGACTTTACCCTACCTTTATCCTTTTGGAGAAGGGAATGACTACCCACTCCAGTATTCTTTCCTGGAGAATGCCATGGACAGAGGAGCCTGTAATAAGCAGGATGTTAGGAATGGTGAGAACGGAGAAGGGGCATGAAGGCTGAGAGATCAGAAAAGAAGACTTTAAAAGAATCTCTTGTTTTGTGCCTCTGGAGAAGCCAACCGTTAGTGCAGCTTGTGACGAGGGTGCCAGATTGTCGTGCAAGATCCACATGCAATTTACGGAGCCACTTCATTAGCCTCCCTAGGTGCCACACTTCTCATTAGTCAGGGAACTAACCAGCCCCGGTGTCAAAGGTGGCCAAATGGCAAGCAGAAGGGGCCAAGGAACTGTGCCAAGGGTGTGCAGCTACCCAAGGTATAGCACGTAACTGCCAAGAAGCAGCAGCCGGGCCATCCAACCTGGTTTGCAGCAGGAAGAAAAAGAAGAGTGTCTTTGGAACAAGGGAAGCCTACCGAGCATGAGGTGAACAGACAGTGTCACACGCAGGAGGTAGGCCCGAGAACAGCGGAGAGTCACTCCAGGGCTGGGCCCTCAGTAGGGGGGACGCAGAGCACAGGGTGTGCTTTAGTCTTCTCAGTGACACTTGTCCACATGGATGGACACACCATCTGTGGTGGCATTTTTACTGTCACTGTATTGCTTTCTTTCTTTTTTTTTAATATGAGAAGCAAAGAACTCTATATAGTCTAGATATAGATATATAAATGCATATACATACACGCACAGGCACACGCCACACATTGTGCTATTGCAAAATACAGATTTAATACCTCCACTGAACTCTGCAAAGTGGTTTTTTTTTTTCGTGAATTTATAGCTGATTCCCTTGGCAAGGAATCATTTGCTTTCATAACTTGGTGGAATATTTTCAGATCACAATGTATCCTTTTGTTTTCAGGACCACTTCATTACATACATCGGTGAGATGGCATGTTTTTACTTTCTGTACTCAACAGAAGCTGAATTTTTAATAGAGAGAAAATGGAAAAGTAGAACACCATTAAAATACAGAATTCCTTTCCTGACTGGACTCCCATGTTTCTTCGCCCCATCTCGGGAATTGCATTCTGCAAAGGAAAAGATGTCGGTTTCTCTGGGGGGAAACTTAACAACTACTAGAGTTGCAAAAACCAAATAAATATATGATCCTGTTGAAACACAAAAATCAAAATGGCATTTTTCACCCTCCCTTTAAAAACTCACTTCTGCTGAAATACTGCACCAGCCTTTTGCCAGCCTTTGTCGGATAAACATATGACATTTCCATTGCCACAGAGACACTAGCAATTCTGCCAGATCTTCTGAGGTTCTTGGTAGTATGATAACATTTCGTAACACGATGCTTCATCTCTCTGGTCTTTATTATGCAATAGCAACTTTGAACATTCATTACATATATATGTCACTGCATATGTTGGCCTATAGATTTGTTTTAGAAAAATACCCTAAAAACTTCTCCAAAGCTTTGTTTCTTTAGAGAAATACCTCTCTTTAATATAATACACACCAAAAAAAGAGAGAAATCTTACTAGAATAATCTAATCATACTAACCTAATTGCCTTTCTTGTCAGATCCGAGTAATCTTAGGAATATAGTTAATGCCTTTATGCTTGCTCAATCTTGATGATGCCAATTTATCTTGACTATTTTATCAAGGCTTCTAGTCTTGCCTCACAAGGCATGTTCTCCAGTTTCCTGGGAAACTGTCTTAGCTGGTGGAACTGATTTTCAGCCCTCTAATCGAGTGGTCCCCGACTTTTTTGGCACTAGGGACCAGTTTCATGTAAGACAGTTTTTCCATGGACCTTGCGGGGTGGGGGTGGTTTCAGAATGATTCAAGTGCATAACATTTATCGTGTTGCCGCTGATCTGACAGGAGGTGGAGCTCAGGCAGTAGTGTGAATGATGACGAGTGGCTGTAAATACAGATAAACCTTCACTTGCTTGCCTGTGGCTCTCCTGCTGCTGTGCACCCCCATTCCTAACATTCTGTGGCCTGGTACCAGTCCGTGGCCCGTGGGGACCCCTGTCCTTATCCTCTGCCATAAGGAGATGGAAGCTAAGAAACTAAAACCCAATCAAGGAAATTTTCTTTCAAGAAAATGTCTTGAAAGAAAATTTTGGAGATGCCCCATTTCAGTCTCAAAGATGACTCTAGTATCAGCATCTCTGTTATCACTAACAATGATAGTAATTGTGTACTTGAAATAGCAAGCATGTTTACTGATAGCTGTGTTTCTCTTGGGCCAGTTATTCATTAATTTATTCAGCCAACAAGTATTTCCTGAATGAATATTACATGCCAGGTATTGTTCTAAATGCTAGGGGTACAGAGATTAATAAATTACCACTGCCTCCCTTGAGTTGCTTATAGTTTTAGAACAAAAAAAAAAAAAAGTGCCGTGGGATTCATAGCATAGATCGATGCTATAATACATGTATCCAAATGCTTAGGCACTCAGTCATGTCTAACTCTCTGTGACCCCATGGTCTGTAGCCTGCCAGGTTCCTCTGTCCATGGGATTCTCCAGGCAAGAATACTGAAGTGGGTTGCCATTCCCTTCTCCAGGGGATCTTCCAGACCCAGGGATCAAACCCAGGGCAACTTCATTGCAGTCAAATTTTTACCATCTGAGCCACCAGGGAAGCACTCCATTTATAAGAAGGGGACAAGCAGTTGGTCATGATTGCTGGGAAGGCTTCACAGAGCAGATAACAGTTTCATATTCGAGTGGAGATTGCAAGGGTAAATGAGGAGGCAGAACATTCATTTCTTCATTGAACAAATATTTATTGAATGCCTGCCTACTGCATGCCAGGTGGTACAGATAAAGCGATGATCAAACAAAAACTTCCTGCCCTCATGAATCTTTTATTATAGTGAGATGAGAGTAATTTTAAATAAATGCATAAACAGGTAAAATATGTGATTTTTCCATGGATTGTAAGACTTATGCTTATGAAAACAAACAAAGGGAAGGTATCAAGAATGGGAGAAGTTACTAGTTTAAGCAGTGTGACCAAAGAAACCCTCTCTGAGATAATGACATCTGAGCAGAACTCTGAAGGAAGTAAGGGAATGTGCCATTCAAATATCTAGGGAAGGAGACTTTCAGGCAAAAAGAACAGTATGTGAAAAAGTCCCTGCAATTTAGACCCGGCTGCCATTTTTTCAAAACAGAAAAGAAGCCAGTGTGGCTGGAGCAGAGTGAAGTGAGATCCAAGCTGGGTAGCACCCTGGACGTTTCTCTAAGGACTCAGACTTTTGCAGGAAGCCAGTGGAGGTTTGGAACAGAGTAGTACCATTCCCTTCCATTCTGAAAGTATTGAGAACAGACTGTAGGGGGGCATGGGTGAAGGTAGGGGGCCAGCTGGGAGGCTGCTGCGATAATCGAAGGTGTTCAGTTGCTCATCGACCCCATGGACTGCAGCACACCAGGCTTCCTCATCCTTCACTGACTCCCAGAGTTTGCTCAGATTCATGTCTTTTGAGTCAATAATGCCATCTCATTAACCATCTCATCCTCTGCCGCCCTCTTCTCCTTTTGCCTTCAGTCTTTCCCAGCATCAGGGTTTTTTACCAGTGAGTTAGCTTTTTGCATCAGATGGCCAAAGGATTGGAACTTCAGCTTCAGCATCAGTCCTTCCAATGAATATTCAGGATTGATTTCCTTTGGGATTGACTGGTTTGATCTCCTTGCTGTCCAAGGGACTCTCAAGAGTCTTCTCCAGCACAACTTGAGGTAGAGGTGAGGTGACTCTTATTCCAGGAAGGCAGAGTGAAGGTGGTGAGAATTGAATGGTTTCTGGATAAATTTTCAAGATAGAACCAACAGGAGTTCTTGATAGATTGGATAAGGGTTATGTGAGGAAGGGAGGCAAGTGTGTCTCTGAGGACAGTTTTAGCCAGAACTAGAAGGATAGAGTTGGCACTCTCCAACTCACTTCAGCTAAGAGAGGGTGAAAACATTTTGAGCATGTCTATGTGTTAGGGTCTGCATGGAGGTGGGAGGGTAATTAAACACCACTGTTCAGCATGACCCATTTGCACCACAAAGAGGCATTTCTCCACAGCTTAATGAGAATAAAACTCCATCCTCAGCAAAGACAGTGATTCAGAGAGAAGAGAAAATGCCCAAGGATGTCCAGGACTGCCGTAATCCTCCTTCCCTAAATTTCCAAATACTCTAAAAACTAAAAAGTAAGAATCAGAATAGGCATAGCTTAAATAAAGATAGCAGGGAACAGAATGTATACAGAGAAAAATAACAAATTGGGTTAATTACAATAGGAATGCCTCCAGTGACAAAGTGGGAGGAAAAAAAAAATCTCAAAATGGAATGTAATAGCAAGGTATAAACACAAAAGATCATTGTGCCTAGAAAGGAAATCACCTTGAACTAGTAATTGAAAGGTCTCGGTTCTCTTCCTAGTGTTGGTCTTTGGGAAAATTAGTTCACACATAACTTTCAAACAGGGATATTTTTAACCCCCAGGGTATGTGCCAATGTGCTAAAGAGTAAAGGCTAAATATTACATTTTAAATGGTATTTAAATCTCAGTGTGGCTAAGGATAAGAGGTTTTCCTTTTTAAAAAGTCAAACAAATATAGTTATATAATGCAGTATAAAAATAAATAGGATTTTCTCCCCAGTTTATTCAGGCCTTATTTATTGAGCACCTACTATGAACCCGTCACTATGCTAGACAATAGGTATAGCAGTGGACAAGATAGCTGCAGACCCGGATTCCCAGGGCTTGTTATCTTAGAGTGAAGACAAATGCTGGACAAGTAATTGCAGAATGAAGCATAAGCTCCCCATAAACCTCTGACTTGTGGCAGGCCCCAAACCACCAGAGATGAAGATCACACATCAATTCTCTTCTAAATTAGGAGTGTACTGGGGAAACGTTCGATGAAAACTAACTTAAGGTATGATTCTCCATACCTTGGAATGGAGAAAGTATTTAAAACAATGTTAATCAGATCCTCTAAAAAACAGTCATCAAGAAGGTAATAAACATGCAAGCTCTTTATTAGGGCCAAGGTCTATAAAGAGAAAACCGGGAGGAAGTAGGAAGAAACAGGAAGAAACATCAGACCACGATGCAAGTCTGACCCCAGTGAAAGAGAGATGGACTAGATGGAGGGCTGGGTGCAACCATGCAGTCTAAGGAATTTTTGTCCTTAAGCCAAATCTGCCTGTGTTATCATCCATGCTGCCCACAGCTACTGGCTGGAGAGTCGCCAATGGGAAACACGGCCTCTGGAAAAGTGGAGATAGCTGTCAGAGTACAACTGACAACGGCAGCTGGGTCTTTGGTCCCTGATGCTGGGCCATTGGCCTATTACACTCTGTAGTGGAAGGTCTTTGCAGGGCGTTCTCATGGCTGCTGAAAGATTTCTTTTTTCTTAATGAGGGTAGTCCTTGGAGTCTGAAATAACCTTCATTGACTCCAGTCTCAGCCACTTAATAATTTTGTGACATTGGGCAAATTACTGATGAGTTTAATTGTAAAGGTTAAATGAAATAACACCTGTAATGTGCAGCATACACTGCCTAGACCATAAAAGGTGATCAGTGTTAGACCTGCCTCTTTCCCTCTTAACTGTAAATATGCTAATTGGTTCAACATGCATTTTTGACGATCTTCTGTATTCAGTGTAAGAAAACACAGGGTGAGTATGTGAAGGGCCTAAGATACAGAAAGACTCTTCCCCTCCAGATTGCTCTGCTAAAAACTGTAAACGCATAAAGTGCTACCAAACACTAAAATGGAATAAGAAGGAAGCAGGACCTTCACGGAGAAGGCAATGGCAACCCACTCCAGTACTCTTGCCTGGGAAATCCCATGGATGGAGGAGCCTGGTGGGCTGCAGTCCATGGGGTTGCTAAGAGTCGGACACGACTGAGCGACTTCATTTTCACTTTTCACTTTCATGCATTGGAGAAGTAAATGACAACTCACTCCAATGTTCTTGCCTGGAGAATCCCAGGGACTGGGGAGCCTGGTGGGCTGCTGTCTATGGGGTCACACAGAGTTGGACACGACTGAAGCGACTTAGCAGCAGCAGCAGCAGGACCTTCAGGAGGGTAGAGGAACACTCATCTTACTGCTTGAATTGCTGCTGAAGTTGATGGCTCAAAAATTCTTAGAGGAGATTCCACCTTCCCTAATGCTGTGAGTTTTTAATGCTTGGAATAATTTGTTGTTATATGGAGCAGGGTTTATAAATTGCACACTTGGAGTATGGATGGTGCATCTTCATATATGCAGCCACTTGCCATCTGAATGCCTAGCTTTCCTGAACCCTTGTGCTATGACCAGCAGCTCTCCTCTCAAAGTATCTGCATGTTACACTGGAGGGAGTGCCGTGTGTCACGTTGCCTCACACAATGCTTCCCCAAAGCCCTTTCAGGACCCATTTATTGGCAGGGCAAAGCACTTATGCTATGGCTCCAGGCGTGTAAATTTGTGCTTAGTGCATCCAGATGGTGCCCGATTGAAATCAATTTAGATCAGGTTTGATTATACTTCAGTGGGGCAAGAACTACCTTTCCAAGAATATAGAGAACTCGATGAATGTTTCAGGAAAATAATTATAATAATGCTTGCTTGCCTGCTAAATCACTTCAGTCATGTCAGACTCTTTGTGACCCCACAGACTGTACCCTGCCAGGCTTCTCTGTCCATGGGATTTCCGGGCAAGAATACTGGAGTGGGTTGCTGTGCCCTCCTCCCAAGGGAATCTTCCCTACCCAGGGATTGAACCAACAGCATCTCCTGCAGCTCCTGCATTGCAGGCAGATTCTTTACCACTGAGCCACCAGGGAAGCCCCAATTATAATAATAATTAATCAAATAAGGCTCCATTGGTGCTAAGAGAGCCAACTTCAATTCTTAGTAGGATTACAGACTTGCTGTATGACATCAGCAAAGTGATTTATCTGCCCTGTCTAGGTCTTACGTCTGCACCTGTGAAATCGGTATGTGCAGGGCAGTCAGGGAGGAGGGGGTGAACAAAGCCAACCGTCAGTGATTACGCACCAAAAATGTGCCCAGTGCTAAGAGCTTCGCAGTCATCATCTCAATGAATTAATCATCAAACAACCTTTGAGGGAGAATCATTCATTCCTTCAACAAACTGAGCGGGTTGCCCACCTCCTTGTACCGTGATTGCCATTTCACAGATTAAGACTTGACACTTTGGGACATGAGGAGCTATGCTGGTAGCTAGTGGGTGAAGACTCCAAAAAGCTTCTGACTCCAAAGAACACAGCTCCTTCCTCTCCAGCCACCAGAGCTTCTCAACTTTTTAAAAATAATAATGAAAACTTCCCTTCCCCAGTGAGCCTTTCTAGACATGTTTTCCCCTAATGGCTTCCCCCACACCTATGAAATAAGTACTAATATGTCACATTGGTCTGAGCCTTGGCAAGTTTAGATTGCAATATCTAAGACATTTCACCCATACCCACAAAAACTAATTTTTATCCAGTTGAGTGTGATATTCCTCCTGTGGAATGAGTGTTCTAAACCACATTTGTTACATCTTTATTAAAGGCAACAACCCTTTTCCAGGTACTATGAGTAATGGAGTTTAAAAAAAAAACAACTTTTTTTAAAGTATGAGACATGGTCCCTACTCTCAATGAAATTACAATCTCTCTCATGCCATCAGGTTTACAAAACTCTCAGTTATAAGATCCCATGATTGCAATTTTTTTTAATTTTTTATTAGAAGATAATTGCTTTACAATATTGTGCTGGGTGCTGCCATACATCAACATGAATCAGTCACAGGTATACTTATGTCCCTTCCGTCTTGAACCTCTTTCCCATTTCTCACCCCATCCCACCCCTCTAGGTTGTCACAGAGCACTGGGTTGAGCTCCCTGTGTCACACAGCAAATTCCCACTGGCTATCTATTTTACATATGATAACGTATATATTTCCTTGCTACTCTCTCCATTCGTCCCATCCTCTGCCTCCCACAGTGTTTTCACAAATCTGTTCTCCATTTCTGCATCTCCACTGATGCCCTGCAGTGCCATTTTTCTAGAGTCTATATTTAGGATCACTAGATGGAAATTACAAAGAGGAAATGAACTACAGGTCTAGCAAACAACAAAACGTTTAATCGACATTGGCTACTGAGTAATTACGTGGGTGATCACTCATGCACGCAGTTAAGTCATTTCAGTCATGTCCGACTCTCTGTGACCCTTTGGACTATAGATCACCAGGCTCCTCTGTCCATGGGATTCTCCAGGCATGAATACTGGAGTGGGTTACCATGCCTTCCTCCAGGGGATCTTCCTGACCCAGGGGTCAAACCCATGTCTCCTGTGTCTTCTGCATTGGCAGGCAGGTTCTTTACCACTAACGCCCCCTAAAAAGACCAGAGTAGATGCTTTCTTGTCTCGGAAATTGAAGAGACTGGATCTGTAGCAACCACTCCAGTGGATTTCCATTTCCTCCTCTCTTTTTACACCCCCACTATCAGCACAAGGGCCTTAGTGAAATCATTTGGCTCACAAATGGGCCCATCATAAATAATACAGACCCTTCTCATATCACTCACCTCCTCCACATTAATGACACTGAATGGGTACCATTACAGGCTCTTCTTTTATTCAGAAGAAAAGATTTTGATGAATCCATTGCTTACAGGCAGAAATTTAAAAAAATTCAAAACCACATTTTTGAAATTAAACCTTCTGTGGTCTGAACAAGCACGATTGTCAGTTCTTTTATGCATTTCCAACATTGCCACAATTAATATTTTACAAGGAGCTTCACCAGTGACATATTTAGCAACATAAATCTTAATATTCTTTTCCCGGTAGCCACATTCCATTGCTCAGCAAAGCGGAGGGAGCCCTGTCAAAGTGGCAGCAGCCCTGCCAGAGGGAACTGGGTGTAGGACCACGGGGGCTTATGCTTGAGCCTCTGCAAAGCCCTTCAGCCATTTGCATCTCAGCAAGATGCCCAGGGAGTAGAGGAAATTACCCTCCTCTCAGCCCCTCCACCAGGCTTATGCCTAGCACCACAGTTATTTATAGATAATCCCCTCTTGGAAAGGTCAGATTTTATGATGTGTTTATAACCCTCTTTGACCAAATAAGTTCATTTGCATTGAATTCTGGGAGGGGGGGTTCGTTTTAAGCAGATTCAATTCATTTCTAAAGCTCTGTGCCTGGTAACATCAGGAGAATTGGGACTCTGTTGCCAGTATCAAAGGCTTGACGCTTTCAGGCCCACTTTCACCCCTCCTGTCTCTTCTTCCCCCTCATTAGAGTTTACCTGTCTCCATCCACGGCTTCTCATTCCTGCAGGAAGAACCTGAGACAGGACTCTGCACATTGGTTCCTTTCTGTGTCCTTATTGGCCAATGAGGACACCCACTATCACAAATCAACTTGAATACATACCAGGGATGGGCATGGGATCCTGGTTGGCCAGCCCTTGTCCAGGCTGAGTCAAGAATCAGTCTGTGGGACTGACTGACCCTGTGCTTTACTCATAGATGCCATGCTTATGACTTAGCCCTCACCTCCAGTCAAACGACATCCCTAGGTTTTGCTCCAGTTTCCACCTCTCACTCCAGCTCTGGAGCCATATTTTCAACTCACTGCTCAGTGCTGTGGGAGCATCAAGCTCTTTATGCCTAAACTGAACCCTCAAGTTCATACCCCCTAAAACAAATCTGCATATTAATATCTCTACAAACGGCAGCATCACTTCTCTAGTCACCTAAGCTCAAGAATATACAATATTCTTCGATTCCCCCTTTAGCAGCCTTCCCATCCCTGCCCACCTCCCCTCAGCTAATGGTTTCACTTCCCTCTCCTTATCCTCCAGAGTATCTCCTCTGTGTTGTCCCAGGAAAGCACTTGAGGACCTTCATCTGTACGTTTGACCCAGCCCATCTCCCACCTCCTCCGGACTTGAGTCCATCCATTACCCTCCTCTCTTTAAATTCTCCCTTTCCTGCCAGCTCCATATTAAATTGGGTTTTGTATGTCTGTCTGCATCATGGCTCTGTATTTACCATCAGAGCTCTTTCATCTTCCTTAAAATTAGAAATAATATCTTCCTCATAGGGGTGTGGTGAGGATAAACCCAAATACCCAACACAAAGCATCTGGCTTATTGTAGGCACTTACATTCACTCATTGAACAAAAATCCTTATTAGTTTCCAAACACTGAGCTGCGCACTAGGACTAACAATCAATAGCATCTATTGGCCCTTGGCTCTCCCTACTTGCCAGCTACTGTTATTAGTGCTTTTCACATATTAACTCATTTAATAATCATAACAAGTCATTACAATTATTATTCATTGTAGAAGCAGTTACAATTGTTATGTTCAGATGAGTTATAATTATTATTATGTCCTTCTATCAAGGTATGGAGAGGGTAAGGATAAGTCAAAGTCAAGCCCAGACAAGTCTTAACCACCACAGGTACTTTCTCTAAGAATGTCATAGTCCCTGGCCTCTCACATTCTATAGACAAGTAAACAATTACAGCACAGCATAATAAATGCTCTAATTCTAGAAGTTCTGGAGTATGATGGGAGCATGAAGTTAAGAACAAATATTTACCAAGAGATCATTATAGTTAAGCTGTGAAAGATAAATATTAGTTTCTTTTCCTTTTTCTATTCAATAACTCTAATCTAATTGCCATAATAAGCAAAGTGCAGCTCTGATGTTATTCTCCTGCTTAAAACCTTCAGATTTTCATTGCTTATCCAATAAAGTCCATACTCCTCAAATTGGCTTTGCCGTCTTTTCCTCCCCTGGTGCCCACATCTTTATGTGTGCTCCTGCATCCTCTTTCTCCAGGAGGCCCTTGCTCCTATTCATCCCTGTGCCCAAATCTTCCCTCATTTTCAAAACTCAAACCATTGCTTTTCTTTTAAGCCTTCAGTAGATTTTCATCTAAACAGCATCTCTCTCTTCTGAAATTCCATGACCTCATTTCTTTCATTTTCATTTTAAAGATTTTTGTGTACACATATAATCTCATCTACTAGATTTGCAGCTCCTTGAGGAAAACGAGCTTCTTTTGCATCTTTACATAAGACACATGCTAAAACTGTGTTAAATGGCAACCCAGAATCTTCCCAGACTCCGGTGTTTCTCATGTCTTTGCCCTTCCCTCCAGTCCAATCACTCACGGAATCCTATCCTTGCTTCCTCCTAAACAGCTCTTGTACCACCTACTCCTTTCTATTCCCACCACTCCAGCTTTTTAGTTCAAGTCATTAACCTTTATTACCTTAACTCTGGAACTTTTACTGTCAAGAGCTAGAGAGCAGATAGTTCTCTGTGCTCCACACAATCTGTATAGCAAGTATTCAACTCTGCCCTTGTATGAAAGCAGCTACGTTGCTGTTTAGTTGTGAAGTCCTGTCTGACTCTTTTGCAACCTCATGGACTACAGCCCGCCAGGCTCTTTTGTCCATGGAATTTTCCAAGGAAAATTCTGGAGTGGGTTGCCATTTCCTGAAAGCAGCTATAGACAATACATAAGCAAATGGGTGCATCTGTGTTTCAATAAAACTTTATTTGCAAAAACAGATCCTTGCTGGGCCTGAATTGGCCTGAAGGTTGTTTGGCAACCCCAAATTTAAATAAATACATAATTGTTTCCAGCACTTACATTCAAATCCATCATCCAGGTAGAGTCAAAATGATGTCTTTAACTGCAAATATGGTCATGTTCCCAGAGATATAATGCACTGACCCTTCTCTTTATTACAAATCTCATTTCCTTTCATGCCCTTCCCTACAACCCCACCTCCACTTTCCCTGTTATCCATCTGACAATCTATACTATCTTTGAAAACAGTTCAGTTGCTCAGTCGTGTCCAACTCTTTGCAACTCCATGTACTGCAGCATGCCGGTCTTCCCTGTCCATCATCAACTCCCACAGCTTACTCAAACTCATGTCCATCAAGTCGGTGATGCCATCCAACCATCTCATCCTCTGCTGTCCCCTTCTCTTCCCACCTTCAATCTTTCCCAGCATCAGAGTCTTTTCCAATGAGTTGGTTCTTCCCATTAGGTGGCCAAAGTATTGGAGTTTAAGCTTCAGCATCAGTCCTTCCAGTGAATATTCAGGACTGATTTCCTTTAGGATGGACTGGTTAGATCTCCTTGCAGTCCAAGGGACTCTCAAGAGTCTTCTCCAACACCACAGTTCAAAAGCATCAATTCTTCGACGCTCAGCTTTCTTCACAGTCCAACTCTCACACCCATACATGACTACTGGAAAAACCATAGCTTTGACTAGATGGACCTTTGTTGGCAAAGTAATGTCTCTGCTTTTTTAATATGTTGTCTAGGTTGGTCATAGCTTTTCTTCCAAGGAGCAAGCATCTTTTAATTTCATGGCTGCAGTCACCATCTGCAGTGATTTTGGAGCCCCAAAAAAGTAAAGTCTGACATTGTTTCCACTGTTTCCCCATCTATTTGCTATGAAGTGATGGGACCAGATGCCATGATCTTAGTTTTCTGAATGCTGAGTTTTAAGCCAACTTTTCACTCTCCTCTTTCACTTTCATCAAGAGGCTTTTTAGTTCCTCTTCACTTTCTGCCATAAGGGTGGTGTCATCTGCATATCTGAGGTTATTGCTATTTCTCCTGGCAATCTTGGTTCCAGCTTGTGCTTCATCCAGCCCAGCATTTTGCATGAGTACTCTACATATAAGCTAAATAAGCATGGTGACAATATACAGCCTTGACATACTCCTTTTCCTATTTGGAACCAGTCTGTTTGTTGTTCCATGTCCAGTTCTAACTGTTGCTTCCTGACCTGCATACAGATTTCTCAGGAGGCAGGTCAGGTGGTCTGGTATTCCCATTACTTGAAGAATTTTCCACAGTTTATTGTGATCCACACAGTCAAAGGCTTTGGCATAGTCAATAAAGCAGAAGTAGATGTTTTTCTGGAGATCTCTGGCTTTTTCAAAATGTAGCTCAGAGCTTAAGTCTTCTAGAAAGTCTTCCCTGTTCACACTGTGTTGTTTGTGTTGTTAGTCACTCAGCCATGTCCCACTCTTTGTGACCTCATGGACTGTAGCCCACTAGGCTCCTCTGTCCATTGGATTTCCTGGACAAGAATAGTGGAGTAGGTTGCCCTTCTTTTCTCCAGGGGGTCTTCCCAGATTGAACCTGGGTCTCCTGTATTGCAGGCAGATTCTTTGCCAAAGCTGATTACATATTCTTCTCTATCTCTATATGTAACATGAGTTTCTTTGAGTTTGAGAGTCTCACAAATGGAAATGACCAAATCTACTCTCATGGTAGTCTTACCTACTAGACAGAGAGCTCTATGCAAAGAGCATGATTGTCTCATCTACCTGCATTTCCTTTCATTCCTGGTACATAGTACACACTCAACAAGTGTTCTCTGCTTGTACAATGACTGTTGCCAATGGAAAAATGCACTCACTTCCTCAGACCCAAAGATATGTTTGTCTCAATGTTGGTCAGATAACATCAAGCCAAGAAGCCAGGGAGTGGCTGAGGATAAAAGGCAGCAGCCAAGGCTTCTGTTCAGGAAGTGGATAGCAGTTCTT
Organism: Bos indicus x Bos taurus; assembly: GCF_003369695.1. Taxonomy (NCBI): domain Eukaryota; kingdom Metazoa; phylum Chordata; class Mammalia; order Artiodactyla; family Bovidae; genus Bos; species Bos indicus x Bos taurus. The sequence goes on from NC_040080.1 coordinate 100,373,297, forward strand.
TGTGGAACAGCATGAAGCAATAATTGCCTTTTCATTCATTTTCAAAAAGAATGGAAAATCTCATGTCTTGCCAAATGGCCTTGTAGATATTTCCTCATTCAGATTGCCCTCTCAGAGAAACCAAATTGTTGGGTGGGCACTAAAAGAGGTTAACGTTCATGGGATTGTATGCAGATCACATTTGTTGGTGCTGAGTTTATAAAGAGAGTAAAGAGGGGAGTCAAGGAAAGTACAATGAGTTAATCCAAGATAAAATAGAATGGAAGGAAAGCAGTTTGTTCCTTTCTAAAACCTGTGACTTTTGTCATGCATATCCATAAAAGAGCAAGACAGTCAATTAGAATTAGAAGTGATCTTAGTGATTTCTTCCTTTTATCCATAGTATATATGGGAATCTCATTCAATCTGTGTGTGTGTGAATGTGTGTGTGTGTGAGCATATGTGTTGGAACAGTTAAATAAGGACATGATGGCATCTCTTTGGCAGAAAGGTCAAATATCTTTAAGTATAAGATGCGTGTGTGCATGCTCAGTCACTCAATCGTGTCCAACTCTATGTGACCCCATGGACTATAGCTCTCTAGGCTTCTCTGTTAATGGGATTTTCCAGGCAAGAATACTAGAGTAGGTTGCCATTTCCACCTCTAAGGGATCTTCCCAACCCAGGGATCAAACCCACATCTCCTTGCATTAGCAGGGAGATTCTTTACCACTGAGCTACCTGGGAAGCCCTTAGGTATAAGATTGATAAATCATCAATTTGTCACAGACATATTCCTTTTTACTCTAAACAGCGCCTCTAAAGAAAAAATAACAGGGGCAGTAAAGAGCCAGCTCAGCAGCTTTCTCATCAATTAACCAGGACAGAGAACTCTATGGAGAATTCAAGCAAAAGGAAAACCTACTCAACTGGCCTGATATAACCAGATTGACTTTCTATAGTGGTTCAATTACCCAGATGACTCTCTAATCCCTTGTCTAAATGCTATGATTATAGAACTGTGGCACCACTTTATCCAGCTATAAAGGAGAGGTCACTCATTTAAATAGGAAGCATTTGTCCCTTAATCTTCACTGCAGGTCTGGGCATATGGTCCAAATGCCAGGTAACTGACCTGAGACAAACCATTGCTCATGGGTCATCTCCACTGAAAGATTCAGCCCCGTGGGCCATCTCTACTAAAAAAGTCAGTCAGAGAAATGTAAATCTAGAATGCATTCTTTGAGGATTACTGCAGAGTTGAAGAAACAAGTTTTATCCAAAAAAATGAAAAAGAGGGAGACACTAGAACCCAATATATATATAATCACCTGTTAATGGTACTGTGACGGAGAGAAGACTAGGAATCAGAGCTGATTTTTTTCTTCTCACCTCATGAATCCATCTCTAAGGAATCTTGGGTTAATTTCTATTAACCACACTAAGCCTCTGTTTGCTTATCTACAAAATGGAACACTTATTTCTTTGCCTATTTCACAGGTTATGGAGGCAACTAAATTATAAATATGTGTGAGAGTGCTTTGAAGCTTGTGAGATGTCATAAAGATAGTACAAATATGGGAATTATCCTTGTTTTTAGTGATACATTATAGAGAGGAAATGATTGACATAAACAAGAAAAGTCAGGTGTTTCATAGACCCCTAACCTCAGTGATATCAGAAGTAAGCCTCTTGTATATTTGGGCAAGTGTTGGCATGAGGATACAACCAAGTTCATCCATTATGTAAGACAGAGACTAAGCAACTTCTGAGGTTTTTTCCAACTCATATTTCAGTATCATTGTCTCCCAAAATATATTGTTCCCATTAGGGGACCACTCTTGTAAGAATGTTTTTATAAAGTTGAGTGAGACTTTTTTTTTATTTTTCACCATGCTGTATGGCTTGCAGGATCTTAGTTCTCTGACCCAGGACTGAACCCATGACCCCTGCAGCAGAAGGACCAGCAGTAAATTCCCGAGAAGCTGCTTTTCAATCATACCCAACCCCTGCCACTCATCACTTACTGGACTACAGCAGTAATAGGGATGGGGAAACCTACATTATTGAAGTTTGATTAACTGTTACTTTCTCCTGAAACATTCAATACCCTTAACTATCACGGGTACCAGGGCCTTCCCTGGTGGCTCAGACAGTAAAGAATCTGCCTGCAATGTGAAAGACCCAAGTTCGATTCCTGGGTTGGAAAGCACCCCTGGAGAAGGGAATGGCAACCCACTCCAGTATTCCTGCCTGGAGAATTCCATGGACAGAGGAGCCTGGTGGGCTACAGTTCATAGGCTTGCAAAGAGTCAGACACAGCCAAGTGACTAACACTTTCACCATGGCTGTGTTGAAATTCTGAACTCTCTTGACTTCCACCTCACCACCCTTTCTTGGTTTCTTTCCTAATTCTTGGGACATTCTTTAGTTTCCTTCTTTGGCTGTTTTCTTCATAAATTCCCCTAAACTTTATATCCCAAAGCTTCGTTTGGGCCTTCTCCCTTTAAACCCTAAAATTATCACTGAATGATTTTAACTGCATATGTGATGAATACAACCAAAAGGATGATAACCGACAAAATTTTTGTCACCATCTAAATAATCTCAAGCCTTGTACTTCCAACTCCCTATTGGATATCTCCATACTCTTTAAGTATGGGGCTCCCCTGTTGGCTCAGATGGTAAAGAATCTGCCTGAAATGCAGGAGACCTGAGTTCAATCCCTGGGTTGGAAGATGCCCTCAAGAAGGGAATGGTAACCTACTCCAGTATTCTTACCTGAAAAATCCCATGGGCAGAGGTACCTGTCAGGCTACAGACCATGAGGTTGTGAAGAGTCAAGACATGACTGAGCAACTCAGTACACACATACTCTATAAGATCCAAATTTCTTAGTAAGGAACACAGGTCTCCTCATATCTGACATCCCTAAATTTTAAGCTTTATCTCCTGCTGTGGCCTCTGTGTGCCCTAAGATTCAGATAGGCATCACATTTTTGTGAGAAGGACCTGACTATCAACCCCAGACTAATCCATATTCAAATCCTAGCTTCACTGTTTACCAAATGTGTAGAAATAACCAAATCACCAAGGCTACTTGAGCCTTCTGTTCCTAATCTATGAAATGTTTGTCGTGAGAATTAAATAAGATCATATATATTAACCTAGCTCAGGCCCTAGCACAACTTAGTTGCTTAGCAAATATTGATTCCTTTCTATTCCTCTGCAGAAATGTTCCAGTATTTAGATTTTCTTAAACACACCACGATTTATTTTCCACATAACTCTTTTTGCACATGCTATTCTTTTGGCCTAGAATGCAGCCTCTTCACCACCCCAGTCCTCATGCTTGCCAGGCAAACTATTACACAACTCTTAAGAATGTTATTATCTGGAAATATTTTCTCGATAAGGCCACACTGCAGTCAATTCCAGGTGCTCTTTTCCTCCAGGCCTTGGGAGCATTTTATTCCTAAGTCTATTACTTTATATCATAAATGGTTATTTATATCTGTCTTCCCCCACTAGGCTGTGAGCTCACTGAGAGTTCCATGTATTCAAAATCAAGCAATCAAATGTCACAGTTCTAAAGAGACTGCAAACCACTGAGCTCATATAGGCTATATGCAGGTGACGTAAGGGGCACGGGTGGAGTCGGGAAGACCCCCTGGAGGAGGGCATGGCAATCCCCTCCATTATTCTTGCCTGGAGAATCCCATAGACAGGGGAGCCTAGCAGACTGCAGTCCATAGTGTCACAGAGTCAGACATGAACATAAGTTCATGGTATTAGTTAAAATGCATGTGATAGAGACACTATTTATATGGGATAATTCATTTATTCAATTTCCATTTTAAGCACTGGGAACACAAAGGGACTTTAGATATTGACCCTTCCTCTCATGAGTAAAATCTTAAATGGGCAAAGATTTAAATTTTAAATTAAAATAAAATTTTCATTTGTACTTATTTGTTTTTCACAGAAAGAAATGTAAACATTGCATGAATTTTAAGTTTCTCTCTGTATCCCCAGTGTTCATCACTGAGAGTAAAGACTTATAGTATTTCAGTTCAGTTCAGCCGCTCAATCATGTCTGACTCTTTGCGACGCCATGAATTGCAGCAGCCAGGCCTCCCTGTCCATCACCAACTCCCAGAGTCTACCCAAACCCATGTCCATCAAGTCAATGATGCCATCCAGCCATCTCATCCTCTGTCGTCCCCTTCTCCTCCTGCCCCCAATCCCTCCCAGAATCAGGGTCTTTTCCAATGAGTCAGCCCTTCACATGAGGTGGTCAAAGTATTGGAGTTTCAGCTTCAAAATCAGTCCCTCCAATGAACACCCAGGACTGATCTCCTTTAGAATGGACTGGTTGGATCTCCTTGCAGTCCAAGGGACTCTCAAGAGTCTTCTCCAACACCACAGTTCAAAAGCATCAATTCTTCAGCACTCAGCTTTCTTCGCCGTCCAACTCACATCCATACATGACTACTAGAAAAACCAAAGCCTTGACTAGACGGACCTTTGTTGACAGTGTCTCTGCTTTTAAATATGCTACCTAAGTTGGTCATAACTTTCCTTCCAAGGAGTAAGCATCTTTTAATTTCATGGCTGCAATCACCATCTGCAGTGATTTGGGAGCCCAAAAAAGTTAAGTCTGACACTGTTTCCACTGTTTCCCCATCTATCTGCCATGAAGTGATGGGACCAGATGCCTTGATCTTAGTTTACTGAATGTTAAGCTTTAAGCCAACTTTTTCACTCTCTTCCTTCACTTTCATTAAGAGGCTTTGTAGTTCCTCTTCACTTTCTGCCATAAGGGTGGTATCGTCTGCATATCTGAGGTTATTGATATTTCTCCCAGCAATCTTGATTCCAGCTTGTGCTTCTTCCAGCCCAGCGTTTCTCATGATGTATTCTGCATAGAAGTTAAATAAGCAGGGTGACAATATACAGCCTTGATGTACTCCTTTTCCTACTTGGAACCAGTCTGTTGTTCCATGTCCAGTTCTAACTGTTGCTTCCTGACCTGCATACAGGTTTCTCAAGAGGCAAGTCAGGTGGTCTGGTATTCCTATTATTTGAAGAATTTTCCACAGTTTATTGTGATCCACACAGTCAAAGGCTTTGGCATAGTCAATAAAGCAGAAATAGATGTTTTTTGGGAACTCTCTTGCTTTTTCAATGATCCAGCAGATGTTGGCAATTTGATCTCTGGTTCCTCTGCCTTTTCTAAAACCAGCTCGAACATCTGGAAGTTAACGGGTCACGTACTGCTGAAGCCTGGCTTGGAGAATTTTGAGCATTACTTTACTAATGTGTAAGATGAGTGCAATTGTGCAGTAGTTTGAGCATTCTTTGGCATTGTCTTTTTTTGGGATTGGAATGAAAACTGACCTTTTCCAGTCCTGTGGCCACTGTTGAGTTTTCCAAATTTGCTGGCATATTGAGTGCAGCACTTTCACAGCATCATCTTTCAGGATTTGAAATAGTTCAACTGGAATTCCATAACCTCCACTAGCTTTGTTCATAGTGATGCTTTCTAAGGCCCACTTGACTTCACATTCCAGGATGTCTGGCTCTAGGTGAGTGATCACACCATTGTAATTATCTGGGTCGTGAAGATCTTTTTTGTACAGTTCTTCTGTGTATTCTTGCCACTTCTTCTTCTGCTTCTGTTCGGTCCATACTATTTCTGTCCTTTATTGAGCCCATCTTTGCATGAAATGTTCCCTTGGTATCTCTAATTTTCTTGAAGAGATCTCTAGTATTTCCCATTCTGTTGTTTTCCTCTATTTCTCTGCATTGATTGCTAAGGAAGGCTTTTTTATCTCTCCTTGCTATTCTTTGGAACTCTGCATTCAAATGGGAATATCTTTCCTTTTCTCATTTGCTTTTCACTTCTCTTCTTTTCACAGCTATTTGTAAGGCCTCTTCAGACAGCCATTTTGCTTTTTTGCATTTCTTTTCCATGGAGATGGTCTTAATCCCTGTCTCCTGTACAATGTCACAAACCTCCATCCATAGTTCAGCAGGCACTCTGTCTATCAGATCTAGTCCCTTAAATCTATTCCTGACTTCCACTGTATGATCATAAGGGATTTGATTTAGGTTATACCTGAATGGTCTAGTGGTTTTCCCTACTTTCTTCAATTTAAGTCTGAATTTGGCAATAAGGAGTTTATGATCTGAGCCACAGTCAGCTCCCAGTCTTGTTTTTGCTGACTGTATAGAGCTTCTCCATCTTTTTCTGCAAATATAATCAATCTGATTTTGGTGTTGATCATCTGGTGATGTCCATGTGGTAGAGTCTTCTCTTGTGTTGTTGGAAGAGGGTGTTTGCTATGACCAGTGCGTTCTTTTGACAAAACTCTATTAGCCTTTGCCCTGCTTCATTCTGTACTTCAAGGCCAAATTTGCCTCTTATGCCAGGTGTTTCCTGACTACCTACTTTTGCATTCCAGTCCCCTATAAAGAAAAGGACATCTTTTTTTGGGTGTTAGTTCTAAAAGGTCTTGTAAGTCTTCATAGCACCATTCAACTTTATGTGTCAAAATGGTTTTAGAATCAAGTGCCTGAAAACCAGCAAAGACGCGTATTGGTTCAAGTATATGGCTGTCTGGTGAAGAGCAGACACCACAGTAGTTTAATCCAGCAAGTTGATGATGTCATCAAGGACCTAGATCCTTTCCTTCTCCCCAGCCTAATGACTGCAAAGTGAGTGTTAGGTAGTTAGAATAGGGAAAAGAAGTCCAGAACGGTGGTGGCTAAAAGGTAAGGAAGAAAAAATCCCACGAAAATAGAACAAAGAAAGGTCCAAGGACCAGAGTGAAGACCTCAGGTAAAACAACACTCCTGGCTGGTGCAATTTACATAAGACAGGCCCAGGGAGAGAAAAACATATAAAAAGAGAAGCCAAAGGTCTCTCTCGCCACCCCTGCCCCGCCCTGTGCACTGGGGCGCTCTTCTCTTCGCGTCTTTGGGTCGACATGCCCTCACGCCCTGAAGATGGATTTTCCTGCTATTATCTAAATAAAATAGAGCTGTAACACTGAGCTGTAACACTCATTTGTCTAAGAGCTATAATACGGTCCATTCGAGACCTGAGAGCTATAACACAGTCTGTCCAAGACCCGAGAGCTGTGACACGCCGAGGGCTTTAATGTCCGTCACTCCAAATCTTTGTTGTGGAAGAGACAGAACCAAGGAGCATATACTCTCCTAAAGTTTATTACTGGTTATTTATTACAGAGGAAACTGAAGTGCATTTATAAGTTCTTTTACTTGATTAATTGTCTCAGTGTTTCTTCTTTCTCATAAAATACATTTTCAGAGTATCTGGAGTTTTTCTTTTTCCTTTATTTTTTAAACTGAAATCCACTTTGAGTGCCCAACATCATTTTGGCTCCAGCATTATCTCTTTATTAATTGTCAAATGTCTGCATTAGCTATCTTTATTAAAAAAAAAAAAAAAAAAAAAACACCTCAGTGTCCCAACCAGTCATTACAGATTATTCGCTGGAAGTGCTTTTTCAAAAACTTTATAAAGTTTTCTGTTTAGTGAGGAAAGTGCTTTCTCTTTTCCATCCTTCTCTCGTGTCAATAAATTTGAACATTTTAAAAGTGTGGTTCATCTGTTACTTTGATTCCTAAGAAACATTGTTAGTGAGAAGAAAAACTATATGCTTAGAGAAATAAAAGATAGATCAAAAAATAAAACTTACTTTTATGTGGAGAACTATCTTTTTTTCCTACTCTAATTCAAACCCACCCTTACCTTCTTCACCACCAACAAACACACGTGTGCATTCACAGACAAAGTTCCAGCAATAGGAATAGAATGTTCTGTTCAAAAAAACAATGTATTGATATTCCAAACTCAAAACATGGCATTTGCTGGATGTGAAAGTGTTAGTCACTCAGTCATATCTGACTCTGCAACCCCATGGACTGTAGCCCACCAGGCTCCCCTGTCTATGGGATTTCCCAGGCAAGCATACTAGAGTGGATAGGTGTTCCCTTCTCCAGGGCATCTTCCCCACCCAGAGACAGAACCCAGGTCTCTTGCATTGTAGGTGGATTTTTTACCATCTGAGCCACCAGGGAAGCCCTTTGCTCGGTGTATGAGAATGCAATTCTCAGTTCTTTATTGGCAAAAAAAAAAAAAAAAAAAGGAGGAGTGAACCATCAGGCCAGTTTGAGCCACCTGATTTGAGGTATGCAGTTCCACAGCTGAAGTCCTAGGGTTACAAGGTTGGGGAGTTAGAGTGAAGAAAAGATCAAATATCTCCATAGTTTCTCTTATTAAATGCCTTTGGAAAATCAGTGCTATTATATACAGTCTGTGACCTTCACCCCCATGAAGACCTCATATACATTCCCTAGAGTTTATTTTTTAACTTTTATTCTCCTTATGACTGTTGAATTGTTATCAATGATCAGTTCTTGCTGTTCCCCTTGAACAATCTTTCTGTTTCTAAAAAAGAACATTTACTAACAGCAAGGTCAGAGGGCGCCAGGTTTCTGGTTTCCAGCTGGGTGCTATCACTCGCTCATTCCATTTTCTGCTATTTATGTTCTAGCCTTGACCCAGGCTAGTATATCAGGGGACGGAGTCATCTCAACTTTCTCACATCTCGATTGTGAAAGAGGCGGACTAAAGAGGCAGACTTAGTCATTAGACTCATTCTGTAGGAATCTCGACAGGTTACTACTGCCGTGGGAGAAACACAGAGCTAAGTTTTCAGAAGAGGATTCCAATGGTGCTCGTCTTTCTTCTCCCTTAACAGGAAGAAACATTTTCTCCCACTGTTACTCTCAGACCAGCTCAGAAAGAATTATCTGCTCGAGGCTAGCTCCCTCATCTCAAGGGTGCAGACTCACTAATCACAGAACTGAATGCCCTAGCAGAGGCAATATCAGGCTAAGAGAAGTCTACCAATGTGTGTCAAAATACATTACTTAACAAAGAGTCTGGTATTTTCCCAGAAGCAATATGGGACATCCCCTGCAGGGGTGTGTTGTGAGTGTTGAATGAGCTAATTTATGTAAAGCCCTTCGAACAATGCCTGGCATACAGTGAGTGCTCAACTATTATTATGATGATATGAGACAGCCTGGTCTTGTATAAAAAATGGTGATCTAGAAAGCAGGAGATCTAGGTTGAAGTCCTGCCTCTTGTATTAATACATTCTCCTCATGTGACATTGGAAAAGTCACTCAAGTTCCCTAAGCTTCAACTCCTGACCTAGAAAAGGGGAATAATTTTATCTCTCATGCAGATTTTTCAAGGAATGATAGGATCAAATGCAGTAAAGGTTTTGAGAATCTTTCATAAATCATGAAGTGTCGTACAAATCTTAATGATCACTGCAAGCATGTGATGGCAGAGACCTTCTTTGGAATCTGATTGAGCACCCATTATCAGAGTAAGCACTCAACAATACTTGTTACATGGATCATAGTTTCTCCAGCAGTATCACTATGATGACCATCATTATCCTTTCTCACTCATTTTGCCCTTCCTTCTTGAATTTTTTTCATTCATTTCATCACATCTAGTACTTGGTTGATAATATCAGTGAGGGTTATGCCCACTGGTAAATAGTGACTACCCAAGATTTTATTTATTTGAATACTTGCTTTATATTTACTGTTTGAATACCAATAATACTATATGGCACATTATAACTTTTGAAAACTATTTCTGAAATATTATTATTAATAATAAATATTACTTATTTATTATTATTAAATCACTACAACACTCTGAGGTAGGTGTTTTTGCTATTATCCTTACTTTGCAAGCCCAAGAAGAAAATGACTCCTGACTGCCTGCAAAATAAATTTGACATCCACTCACAGGGTTGTCTCATGGTTAAAAGCACAAACTGTAAAACCAGACAGCCTAAAATTCACATTCTAGCTCTGCCACATACCTCTGTGTGACCCTGGGCAAGTTATTTAAACTCTCTGTGCCTCAGTTTCCTTACCTATAAAACGAGTAATAATAGTACTTACCTCATAAGATACTTGAAAGAATTAACTGTCAAAATATATAAAACATTTGGAAGAGTCATGCACTCAATGAATATTAGCTATTATCATAATTTAATCTGACATTCAGTGTCCTCAACAGCAGAAAGTTAGTCAATCTTTCGAGACAGCTCTCCCTTCTGCCCTGGCACACATCCTGCTCTCCAGTCCTCTTCATTCACAGTGAACCTAACATGATGCATGAGATGTATAGTTGCTTGATAAATGGTTGTTGAAAAATAAATGACAAAAAGAAGCAGACTGGGAGAAAGGAAGAAAAGAAGGAAGATAGGGAAGGAGGGAGGGACAGACAGAGGAAGGAAGGGAGGGAGGGAGAGAGAAAAAAATCATGTTATTTCATTAAAGAGGAAATTCTTTCATACTCCCCCCCATCAAAAACATTACAGAGTTTTCATTTTCCTCAAGAGGTATAAAGTAAGATAACTTTTGTAGAGTCAGCAAAGCCAAGACTTTTTTTGCAGCTAGTGTGACCTGCATTTTCCAAATTACTTCTGCTTATCTATTTATTGCCACTATAAAGGGTTTTTTTTTCCATCATAAACTACCTTTGAATATTGTGCAATATATTTTGTGTATATTGCAACATAATGAGATACCACTGAATGAATTTAATTTCTGTTCTTGGTATATATGCATTAATGGAAGTGGGTGCGACTCAGAGCACTTTCTGAAGTTTTCAAGCCTTGGAGAGAATTGCATTCCATTTCCCCGCACAAGGTTAGGGTCATTGTGCTGTCCAGTGCTGAAAAAACAAGGAAAAAAGGGTAAAAATCATGGAAATGTAATTTACCTATTTCTTCCTGTGTTCTTAGAATTTGTGTCCCTTCAAATCCTGATTTTGATTACATGTTTTAAGGGAAATTTTCCATATTTTTAATCATTCTTTAGCTTTCCTTCATTTAATCCCTGCTCTTTATATATAACATTTGATATATATAATAAGTACGTCAATATGTTATCAGCAAAGATTATTAGAACTTTTTAAATAATCAGTATTTTTGTACAGTTTTTAACAGCATACCTATATGTTTAATTTTATTATGTTTCTAGATAGACTATCCAAAAGAAAAATTTTAATGTCTCTTAGAATTTTAAATATTTGCATTGAGAATATCAGGAAAAAGCTTATGTTACCATATTTTTCCCATAGGATCTCAGATCCAAGCCTTGGTTTTGGTTTTTTACTCCTTTTTGTTGAATATTACATGTTCTCAGAAGATTTCTCAGCGGGTGGAAAGAAAGAGAGGCATTTCAATATTTTATTCATTTCTTCTCCCACAAGTGAGATGACATTTATTTCTAGTTTACTACCTGAAACAGACACAAATTAAGGGAATTTGAGTCAGTGTACAATACTCAAGAACATCCTAGAAATTAGTTGAAGAAAATTAGTATCATGCTATCGTTCATGCCATTTTTTTTTTTTGTCATCTTCTTTACCCAGTATTTCTTATACTATAACTCATCCAAATAAACATTCTTGGCCTAAGACATGGTTTAAGTCTTAAATTATTGTCAATATGCTCCCATTATTCCTAATTTTAATATATTTCATTTAATTGCTGCTACTTGTTTTATATCTGACAAAACAGAGGACCAAGGCCTTACTACCATGTTATGAACATGAAGACCTTTTTCCTCTGTTAGGATTTCTTAGGGAAAGGGTTTTCTCTTTCTCTATTGCCTCTTTAAAGTTTTCTTCTTTCCTATACCGACACTTCCGCAATAGAGCTACCCAACATGCTGTGTCTAGCTACTTTCCAAAAAGAGAAACATACAACCTTATAAAGAGATGTTCTATGTATTCAAAATGCTTCTTCTAAATGTGCTTTAGTTTCATTTACAATGATGTGTTAGTTTCTGCCATACAACGAGGTGAGTCAGTTATATATATATATACATACATATATCCACTCTTTTAGATTCTATTCCCATATAAGTCATTAGAGTCTTGAATAGAGTTCCCTGTGCTATAGGGCAGTCTGAGACGGTATTTTTCTCAAGGATCTTACAGAAAAATTAAATAAAATGTAATAATGTTTCAGTGACAGAGGAGAAATTTTTCCACTGTCGCTAGAGTTAAAATTGTGAGTGTACCATAATGGCTGTGTTGGCTGGGCGTTCCACTGCTCTCCTAGTAAAGGTATGGAACAACTACTTTTCATAGTTCCTTGGTTTATTGGCTAGTAACATAGTCATAAAGTCCCTTGGCAAGGAACTGGTTTTCTTCTTTTAAAATTTAGTCAAGAATCTATGGTTTAAAAGGAAGAAAAGGTCACTTCTTGGAGGCCTGCCTGGTTAAACAGGTTAGGCAGTATATTTTTTATGAAGTCAAGTAAGTGTGAAGGTAGTGAAGTATCATGGCTCACGTGGCATAATGAGTAAAGAGAAACTCTTCTTGCTCAGACTTGTTCCCCCAAGCTGTATGCATTATCCAAGGGACACACTGAGTCATCTGAATTCAATCAGTTCAGATCCCAAAGGTTGGTTAGAGATATACATGAGGTAGGAGGTTTAAAAATTCATCTAAAAAGTCAAACTGGGTTAAATTCAATATAGTTTTTATTTTAAAGAATCTTCTACCTCACCAGAAGGGTGCCTGCCTCTTGAATTAATGGAAGAATGACTATAAAGAGACTCAAAGAGATCATATCACAAATGAAAAAGAAAAGAGTAGAGAGTTTCAGTTAATTGCCAACTTCACAGAGCAAGTCAACAGCAGCTGGAGACGAACAGAGCTAAAATGTCAACTCTTCCTTTCTATTGCTGGGTTCCAGTCTCCCATACTCCTAACACAGACAGTCTGTATAAAGGCTCATCTGTCTCAAAATTGTGAGTGTTTGGTGTGTTATAGAGGTGAACAGCTCTCCATAGCCCTCTTCAGATGTAGGAATGTGTGCCGCTTATTTTCCTGGATTACAGGGAACCAAGCCCCTTCTTTAGCCTTTTAACTGTCCAGTGGCCACTAAGTGCTCTCTCTGGAGTATTGCTAGAGTTAGTCTTCATGAGGTGGCAGGATGATTCCCAGGGGACTTCTGGAAACAGATCAGACAAGGAGTCAGCTGCTATGTTAGAGTAGCCAAAGATGCTAGTTGGTCTCCAAGATGGGGTAGTGGTATGGGTTTTTTAATCAAATTGCACTAGGGCATTCATAAGACAAAGGTCTGTACAGTCAAAGCTATGATTTTTCCAGTAGCAATATATGGGTGTGAGAGTTGGACCATAATGAAGGCTGAGTATCAAAGAATTGATGCTTTAGACTGTAGTGCTGGAGAAGACTCTTGAGAGTCCCTTGGACAGCAAGGAGATGAAACCAGTCAATCCTAAAGTAAATTAACCCTGAATATTCATTGGAAGGACTGATGCTGAAGCTGAAACTCCAATGCTTTGGCCACCTGATTCGAAGAACTGACTCATTAGAAAAAACTCAGATGCTGGGAAAGATTGAAGGCAGGAGGAGAAGGAGATGTCAGAGCATGAGATAGTTGGATGGCATCACTGACTCAATGGACATGAGTTTGAGCAAACTCTGGGAGACAGTCAAGGACAGGGAAGCCTGACATGCTATGGTCCATGAGGTCACAGAGTTGGACATGATTTAGTGACTGAACAACAGCAATTCATAAGCCTCAAGGATGTCCTATTCCTGGGTCAGTGACCCTAGCATTCTGGAACCACCAACAATTTTAGAATTAAGAATAGGTATTAGAATTGACCCCATCCCTGACCTTTGCTCTTCTTCTTTTCCTTCTCCCCCAACTCTTCCACTTCCTTAAAAAAATTTTCATTTCTCCTCCCATCTACCTCAGTCTCTTTTTACTCTGACACAAAAGAATTCATGCTATTTCTTTTTACCAATATTAGAATTTAAGGAACTTTCAGGAAGCACTCAGGCATTAAAAACTCAATCCCTGCATTCTTTGGAAGAGCATTTATTACTCAGTGATAGGAATATCGCTTTTCATCTACTCCCTATGCTGTGAAATATCCAGGGAGGAGACTTCTTGCTACAGCAATGAGAACAAAATTCTAGTTAGGTTCTCAGCAAGTCATCCTCCTAGTTATCTTTGGTAAGAAGCATCTTAGAGGGAATGAGTCCTGCATCTGAAAAGAATCAAAATCCCTTGTTCCTTCAGAGGATGGGTGGAAAAGTAGATACAAGAGGGAGAAGAGAAGGAATGGAGGGAGGGAGAAAGGGAAGGCAAAAGAGAAGAGAGAGAGGTAGAAAAGGAGAGGAGAGAAAAGGAAAAAAGGAAAAGATGGAATGAGAAGGGGTCTCAAGAGAGGGGAGGGAGGAAAAAGGGCAACAGAAAAACAAAATTTTAAATGTGTGATAGAAAAGGCAATTCTCCAAATTTCTGGGCATCTTTATAGTGGAAATATGACAAGGCAAGCCTTGTGGTAAAACAGTAAAATAACACTCTATAAAGTTCCAAACAATAAAAGAATGCCTTTGGTGAAGCATATGACAAGCTCCATGCCCTGAGAGTTGCAAGGGGGCACATTTAACTTGGTGATCCTGCTGACGTAGTATGTGATTGCACACCCAGGGCTGCTCTATGGAGGACGATGCTGTTGGAACCCTGCCAGTTGACGTTTGAACTCAGAGCCTTGTTAACCTAGCTCCTTATTCACTAAACAGGAGGCTCCCTCACAAGCAGTCTGTGTGTACCTGTTATCTTGTCTGGGGCTATATAAGAGTCCCTCTGTCTTCAGAGTTGGGTTCATAAAGTCTTTGATGACAACATGAATTCCTACCAGATAAGAACAAAGCAAACTCATTGAACTTACAACATGAATAAGGCAGCAGATCAAGTTTGCTTTATTAAAGCTTTGCTCTAGAAAAGTAGACCATGATTTGGGGGATAATGATTAGAAACATTGATTTCCCTAGTAGGACTAACTAGGGATTCACTAGTTCCCTATAGGAAATTGGTAATGTTCCAAACTAGCAGAAACTTATGTGACTAGCCATTTCAGTCTTCCCAACCAAGATGTTTCTTGGAATATGGGACCTCAGTCTTAAAAGTGGGAAGGCCTTAGGCAAACCAAGAGGAGTTGGTTACCCTTTGTTAATCACTCATTATTCCCCTACTTGCCCTCCTTAGACTTGCAACTTGAAGATGACTTAAGCAATTCTCTAGAACTGAGTTTCTATGAAATGTTTTTATGAAAGCTGCCCCTCCAGAGTACCCAAGGGCTAAGGTTATGTCTCATCCATTTTCATGTTCCTGAAGCCTGGTACATCGTGTGGCACTGAGAAGAACTGAGTCAGCTGAGCAACTGAACTGATCTTCTGCAGAATATGTACTGAATGGGAACTATGATATCCTCAGGCAAGAACTGTATCTTCCTCAGTGAATGCACCCTCAGGCTCCCTAAGTGGAGCTTAACTTGGATAGGAATAGAAACCCTTTAAAAAGATTCACCTTACCACATTAAACTATGTGGTTTTTTAAACACGCTCAAACAGTGGCTAAGAGCGCAGGTCAAGAATTGGACTAACAAGTTTAAACCCAGGTTCCACCATTCCACCAGGCTATGTAAACTTAAGTCAGTCACCTAACTTCTCCGTGCATCTCTTTCCTCACTTTTGTCCTTCATAGGTGAGAGCACCAAATTAGACCCATGCGTGTAGCACCCTTAGCTCTTAGCTGTATGGTAAGAACCTAACTCATAGTATTAATAATTCACATCACTACTGTTCTTGGAGTTTTCTTTCTAAGTACCAAGGGAGCAAAGTTGAGGATAATTAGAAAACAATATGTACAATAATATCTCCCAAGTTTCATTTAAGCCCCAAGACCTTACACCATGGATTTTTATTTTTAACACCAAAAGTGCATCCTTAATTGTGATAATCTGTGTATGACTATAATGAGCACCATATTATCAAGCGACAGTCACCAAAAACTGTAGGTACATGGAGTGGGACGGTGTGGGGTGATCTTCATCTCTCCACCACCCCCATTTTATTACTTAAACTTCCTATTACATGAACCATTTACTCAATTTTCACTGAACTTTTCACAACTAGAAAGTCACTGGACTTGGTCCAACTCCTATAAAATTTTACTGCTCTCTTAGTTATTGCATAATGATTCCTAAGAGTTAACATTTTACTTTTCTTCTAAAACAAGGGATTTGCTTAAAGGAAGAAATCTCATTGTAAGTACCAATGATCCTGAATTCAGTGCTTTATTGCTCCAGTAAGAACTGATAAATTATCTGAACAAAGTTTAAAGTCAAGAGTAAAGCTCAGGTTTTTTATATATTACATTTTCTACTCCTTCTCTTTCTCCTCTTTCTTCTTATAACTAATTTTTTTAACATTTATATACTCAAAAAATGTATTATTTTCTGGAAATGCAAATTGTGAGCAATACAGAAATAACACTTTATTTAGTGGTAAATGCTCAAAGTACTTTATAAATGCTTAAAGTACTTTATTTCTTCCAAAATTTTCTGTTAAAATCTGAGTATGATACTGCTATAATAGGCATTTCTGGTGTCATGTCATATCTACATTCCTAAAAAAGAGCACATTCTGTAAAAGCATGAACTAAAAATAATTGAGCATATGTAAAATAAACAGTTAAGGGAAAACCACTAAATACTCAAATGACATCGAGACTTCTAAGAAGACGGTGGTGGCATAGTTTTTTTAATCTCTTTCCTTAAAAATAAACATAGAAACTAAGATACCAAAACATCTACAACAAAACTAAGTGACAACAAATTGCCTGAATCCTGAAATCCAAGCAGAAGAGAACAAACCACACTGTATATTTGTAGTCCTATGATAAAATAAAGGCTCAAAGAGAGAAAACATAGTACAGAATTGAGATAATATGGACACAATGCAATTATCAGAAAATGAGAGGGGAATTCGGGAGATATCTGAAAATTAGGATAAGCTTGCTGATTATAATTATTAATTGGGAGCAAAAGAGTAAATCAAATCTAATCCTCCTGAAGGATGCACAGTACTATCTGATATCGATCGGTACATGTCACAGTATGGACAGGACAGTCAATGTTGGGGGAAAGAAAAATAGATTTTTTTCAGTCTCTTAGAGACAAAACTATAAGAGATTTAAAGTGTAAAATGTTGTGATTTGAAATACATATACATTGTGGAAGGATTTCCCCATCCTCCATCAAGTTAATTAACACATCCATCGCCTCACATACTTACCTTTTTGAGGCTGGGGTGGTGGGAATAGAACACTTAAGTTCTACTCTCTCAGCAGATTTCAGTTATACAATACACAGTCATCAACTGTGGTCACCATGCTATACATTATTCCTTTAGGCCTTATTCATCTTATAACTGAAAATTTGTACGTTTTGTCAATCCTAATTTCCCCAAGCCCCAGCCTTTAGCAACCACATTTCTATTTAATGTCTTTATGAGTTTGACTTTTTTTAAAATTTCACAAATAAGTGATACTCTGTAGTATTTGTCCTTTTTGGCTGGCTTATTTTACTTAGGGTAGTGCCTTCCAGATTAATCCATGTTGTCCCAGATGTCAGGATTCTCAGCTTTTTAAAGTTTAATAATATTGTATAGATCCATATATATAATCATATTTTCTTCATCCATCAACAAACATTTAGGATTTTTCCATACCTTGGCTATTGTGATTAATGCTGCAATAAACTTGGCAGTACAGATATCTCTTTGAGATAGTGATCTAATTCCCTTTTGATATATACTCTGAAGTAAAATTTCTGGACCATTTGGTAGTTCTACTATTCATATCTTGAGGAACCTTCATGCTATTTTCCATTGTAGCTGTAACTAGATTACATTCCCACTAACAGTACTTAAGAGTCCCTATTCTCTACATCCTCACCAGCATTTATTATCTTTGTCATTTTTTCACAATGGCCATCCTAACAGATGTGAGGCAATATCTCATTGTGATTTTTGATTTCCTTTTCTCTGACGACTAGTGATGTTGAACATCATTTCATGTACCTATTGGTCATTGTATGTCTTCTTTGGAAACATGTCTATTCAAGTCCTTTGTCTTCTTTTAATTGGGTTGTTTTGATTTTGGTTCTGCTTTGTTTGCTGTTGAGTTGTATGAGTTTCTTGTATATTTTTAATATTAACCCCTTACCAGTTATGTGGCTTGCAAATATTTTCTCTCATTCTATAGGTTGTCTTTTTGTTTTGTTTGATGGTTTCCTTTGCTGTGTAGTTTTTTAGTTTGACGTGGTACTATTTGTTTATTTGTGCTTTTATTGCCTTTCCTTTTGGTGTCATATCCAAAAAAATCAATGTCAAGACCAACATCAAAGGAGCTTATTCCTTACATTTTCTTGTAGGAGTTTTATGGTTTCAGGTCTTACATTCAAGTCTTTAATCCATTTTGAGTTGGTTTTTATGTATGATGTAAGATAGGAATCCAGCTTTATTCTTTAGCATGAGGCTGTTTAGTTTTCCTAACACCTTTATTGAAAAAATATCCTTTCTAGTCATATATTCTTGACTTTTTTGTCAAAAATTAATGGACCATATGTGTATGAGTTTATTGTAGGACTCTCTATCTGCTTCATTGACCTATGGGTCTAATTTTATGCTGCTCCTATGCTACTTTGATTTCTATAGCTTTGTATTATAGTTTAAAATCTAAAAGTGTGATACCTCTTGCTTTGTTCTTTCTCAAGATTACTTTGGCCAATCAGGGTCTTTTGTGATTCCATACACATTTTAAGTTTAAATATTCTTCTTCTGTGAAAGAATGTCATTGGAATTTTTATAGGGATTGTGTTGAATCTGTAGACCACTTTGCACAGTATGAACACTTTAACAACATTAATTTCTCAGTCCATAAACACAGTATATCTTTCCATTCATTTGCATCTTCTTCAATTTCTTTTATCAGTGTCTTACAGTTTTCAGTATACAGTTATGTTACCTCCTTGGTTAAATTTGTTTCCAAATATTTTATTCTTTTTGATTCTTTGTAAATGAGATTGTTTTCTTAATTTCTCTTTCTGATGTTCACTGTTAATATATACAAATGCCAGTAATTTTTATATATTGATTTTGGATCCTGCAACTTCAATAAATTCTGAATTCATTGATTAGTTCTAACTGTTTTTTGGTGGGGCCCTGAGGGTTTTCTACATATATCATGCCATACACAGAGACAGTTCTATTTCTTTCCTTCTAATTTGAATGTCTTTTATTGCTTTTTCTTGTCTAATTTCTCTGGCTAGGACTTCCAGTACTGTATTAAATAAAAGTTCTAAGAGTAGCCATCCCTGTTTTGTTACTGATCTTAAAGGAAAAGCTTTTAGCTTTTTACCAGTGAGTATGTTGGAGAATCCCAGGGATGGGGGAGCCTGGTGGGCTGCCATCTATGGGGTCGCACAGAGTCGGACACGACTGAAGCGACTTAGCAGCAGCAGCAGCAGCATGATGTTAACTGTGGATTTGTCATAGGCTTAGCTTGTCTCTTTTCTGTATCTAGCTTCTTGAGGTGTAAATCTAGGTTGTTTATTTGTGATCTTTCTTTTTTCTTAATGTAGACAGTTATCACTATAAACTTTCTTAGAACTGTCTTTGCTGTTTCATAGATTTGAGTATATTTTACTGTCTCAGGAATTTTTTTAATTTTTCTTTTGATTTCTTGTTTGACCCATTGACTGTTTAGGAGCATGTGGCTTAATCTCCGCATGTTTGTGAATTTTCCAGTTTTCTTCCTGTAATTGAATTTTAGTTTCAGACCACTGTGGTCAGAAAAGATGTTTGATATAATTTCAATCTTCTTAAATTTATTCATGCTGTTTTGTGGCATAATCTATGTTGGAGAATGGTCCATGTTCATAGGAGAAGAATGTGTCTTCTGGTGTTGTTGGATAGAATTTCTGTATGGCTGCTGGGTTCACATGGTCTAACATGTAGGTTAAGTCCAGTGCTTCCCGACTGTGGATAAGTGGGTGATGTTCATGCCAGGCCAGATGGATACTCTCTGTGGCTTGTCCGCCAAGATCTGGGGGTCAGTGATGTACCCAAGGCCCCAAGGTAGAGCTGCAGGCAGGAAGTCCAGCGTGTCACCTGGCCTGCCCCTCTCACACAGGTATGCTGAGAGCCCAGAAATCCTTTCCCGAGGTCCCCAAAACACATGTTCATCTTTATAAAATATTTATAGAATAATCTCCTTTAAAAGGGCACATTTTCTAAATATTGGTCTTATTTCCAAAGTTTCTTTTATAACACATATTAATACAATGATATTCTTTTTTTTCGGTTTTATTAAACTTTATTATTTCATAGCTTCAAATTCATGATGCAGTATTTAGTAAATCAATGAATAGCTTTTACCTTATAAGGAGTAATTTGGAGTACCTTTTAAGAATAAAGGCACATAAAAGGTTATGTTACCCTGATACACAGAATTGTAACTTCCTTAATTATGAATATGTTATTTTGTTCAACTTTTTATGTTTTTAATATTTTGTTCAATTTTTTATGTTTTTAATTCCTGAATTACTGTATTCAATTTTTGCTTTAATTAAATTGTTCTGCAATTGTTACTTGAAAATTTCCCTTTTATTTTATTTTTCAGACAATCTTATTAAATACACATTAAAACGTCAGTTTTTTTTTTCAGTTTCACATTTCTTTTTGTCTTTTCTATCTTTGTCACCATACACTGAGTATTCTTTGGATACATCTTCTAGTTCTTTTTTTTTAATTAATTTATTTTAATTGGAGACTAATTACTTTACAATATTATGGTAGTTTTTGCCACGGATTGACATGAATCAGCCATGGGTGTACATATGTCCCCCATCCCAAACCCCCTCCCACCTTCCTCCCCACCCCATCCCTCTGGGTTGTCCCAGTGCACCGACTTTGAGTGCACTGTTTCATGCATCAAACTTGGACTTGTCATCTATTTCACATATAGTAATATACATGTTTCAATGCTATGCTCTCAAATCATCCAACCCTCACCTTCTCCCACAGAATCCAAAAGTCTGTTCTTTATATCTGTGTCTCTTTTGCTGTCTCACATATATGGTCATCAATACCATCTTTCTAAATTCCATATATATGTGTTAAAATACTGTACTGGTGTTTTTCTTTCTGACTTACTTCACTCTGCATAATAGGCTTCAGTTTCATCCACCTCATTAGAACTGATTCAAATACATCTTTTTTAGTAGCTGATTAACATTCCATCAAGTATATTTACCACAACTTTATTACCATTCATCTGTGAATGGGCATCCATGTCCTAGCTCTTGTAAACAGTGCTGCAATGAACACTGGGGTACACATGCCTCTTTCAATGCTAGTTTCCTTGGTGTGTATGCCCAACAGTGGGATTGCTGGGTCATAAGGCAGTTGTATTTCCAGTTTTTTAAGGAATCTCCACACTGTTCTCCATAGTGGCTGTACTAGTTTGCATTCCTACCAATAGTGTAAGAGCGTTCCCTTTTCTCCACACCCTCTCCAGCATTAATTGTTTGTAGACTTTTTGATAGCAACCATTCTGACCAGCGTGAGATGGTACCTCATTGTGGTTTTGATTTGCATTTCTCTGATAATGAGTGATGTTGAGCATCTTTTCATGTGTTTGTTAGCCATCTGTATGTCTTCTTTGGAGAAATGTCTGTTTACTTTGGCCCATTTTTTGATTGGGTAGTTTATTTTTCTGGTATTGAGCTGCAGGAGCTGCTTGTATATTTTTGAGATGAATTCTTCTTTGTCAGTTGCTTCATTTGCTATTGTTTTCTCCCATTCTTAAGGCTGTCTTTTCACCTTGCTTATAGTTTCTTTCTTTGTGCAAAAATTAGTTTAATTAGGTCCCAATTGTTTATTTGTGCTTTTATTTCCATTACTCTGGGAGGTGGGTCATAGAGGATCTTGCTGTGATTTGTGTCAGAGAGTGTTTTGCCTATGTTTTCCTCTAGGAGTTTTATAGTTTCTGGTCTTACATTTAGATTTTTAATCCATTTTGAGTGTATTTTTGTGTGGGTGTTAGAAAGTGTTCTGGTTTCATTCTTTTACAAGTGGTTGGCCAGTTTTCCCAGCACCACTTGTTAAAGAGATTATCTTTTTTCCATTGTATATTTTTGCCTTCTTTGTCAAAGATAAGATGTCCACAGGTGCATGGATTTATTTCTGGGCTTTCTATTTTGTCATATTGGTCTATATTTCTGTCTGTGTGCCATACTGTCTTGATGACTGTAGCTTTGTAGTATAGTCTGAAGTCAGGCAGGTTGATTGTTCCAGTTCCATTTTTCTTTCTCAAGACTGCTTTGGCTATTCAAGGTTTTTTGTATTTCCATACAAATTGTGAAATTATTTGCTCTAGTTCTGTGACAAATACCATTGGTAGCTTGATAGGGATTGCACTGAATCTATAGATTGCTTAGGATAGTATACTCATTTTCACTATAGTGATTCTTCCAATCCATGAGCATGGTATATTTCTCCATCTATTTGTGTCATCTTTGATTTCTTTCATCAGTGTTTTATAGTTTTCTATATATAAGTCTTTTGTTTCTTTAGGTAGATTTATCCCTAAGTATTTTAGTCTTTTCATTGCAGTGGTGAATGGGATTGTTTCCTTAATTTCTCTTTCTGTTTTCCCAGTGTTGGTATACAGGAATGCAAGGGATTTCTGTGTGTTAATTTTATATCCTGCACCTTTACTATATTCATTGATTAGCTGTAGTAATTTTCTGGTGGTGTCTTTAGGATTTTCTATGTAGAGGATCATGTCATCTGCAAACAGTGAGAGTTTTGCTTCTTTTCCAGTCTGGATTCCTTTTATTTCTTTTTCTTCTGATTTCTGTGGCTAAAACTTCCAAACAAAACTATGTTGAATAGTAGTGGTGAGAGTGGGCACCCTTGTCTTGTTCATGACTTGAGGGAAAATGCTTTCAGTTTTTTGCCATTGAGGATAATGTTTGCTGTGGGTTTATCATATATGGCTTTTATTATGTTGAGGTATGTTCCTTCTATGCCTGCTTTCCGGAGAGTTTTTATCACAAGTGGGTGTTGAATTTTGTCAAAGACTTTCTCTGCATCTATTGAGATAATCACTTGGCTTTCTTGAGAGGGAATAAAGCTTTCTGTAATTAGAGTTTACAAACCAGAAAAACACAGAATATTTGGATTGTCCTACAATTAACTTTTATAACATTCAGTCTCAATAAAACACTGAATTGCATTCTCAGTAACATTATTTCAAAACACTTCATCATCATCACCATCACCATCTCTTCATCATTATAACTTCTATTTCCTTAACACTAACTATATGCTAGGTTAGCATATGGTGTTCCTGGGGAAATATATTTCTGCATAATGTTTCTACCTTCCCCACTTTTGAGGAGAATTAAAAAAAGGCTTAGTGGACTGACTGTAAATAAATCAAAGTAAA
This sequence comes from Bos indicus x Bos taurus, assembly GCF_003369695.1. NCBI lineage: Eukaryota > Metazoa > Chordata > Mammalia > Artiodactyla > Bovidae > Bos > Bos indicus x Bos taurus. The sequence continues at coordinate 100,396,753 of NC_040080.1, forward strand.
AGTATAATAATTATTACTTTTAATTCATGCCAATTTAGATAAAAAGCAAATTGTTCTCAAACTTCAGTACCATATACTGCTTACAAGTTACTTGAAATCTAGTACATCTCACTGTACTGTAATACCTGTTTACCTGTATGTCATTGGCCTCCATGATTCTATAAGTAAGAATAGGAACCGTGTCTCTCTTATTCATCCTTGTAGACTGAAACTTGCACATAGCAGGGCCTCAGTTCATATTTGTCAAATGAGTTAGTAAATAAATGAATGAATAAATGAGGAGATGTATCTCACAAATGATCACATTGTACCCTGACACAATAGCACATCATTCCACTAAAAGCAGTTAATATTTTGTCTCATTTAATTCTCACAAAACTTCTACAAAGAAAATATTGTTATTCCTATTTTACAGATAAGAAAATTGGAGCTCGGAGTGTTTAAGGGACAGACCCAAAATGACATGGTGAGGAAATGGGAGAGTTAGGAATTCAACTTTGACCTAAAAGATTCCAGAACTCTAAATCTTTTTACTTTCCCAGTCTCCTGCCTCTGAGAACTACACTGTCCACCTAAGAGTGGAGAAAAATGTAAGCTGGTGGGAAGGTCCTCCCTTTGTAAATTGGAGAAGGTGACCTCAGAGTCACATACTGGACCAAGGAAACCACACCCCTGAAGCAGAGCAGCTGACTTTCAGCCATTAGTCTAATTTTAAGGAAAAAGTTAAAATGTGCTCACATTCGCACACATTTGCCATTGTATGGCTTTGGGCTGTGTCCTTTATTTCATTCCAAACAGATCTTTTTCTCTTTTTAGTCATATTTCTGAAATAACAGAATGTTGTATTCTGTATTAAATCTCATCACAGTTGCACATAAAAAAATGTACCTCAAAGTTTCTTATTTTTAAAAAATATGGAAATATAAGATTCTAGTGAGTCTAAATATTTCTTTATTATGTCCTCAGGTTGTGAGAAGCAATTTATTCATCTCTTTCTTTTCCTAGGGCTATTAAACATGGTAACTCTGTTCATTCTTACCTTCATGATTTTTCTAGGGTTTCAAATTGTATATGGAACCAGCCCCATGATTGCCTGTTCTTTATTGTAGGATACCTACAGTTAGGTTAAATTTGATCCTTTTTCAGGGGCAAAAAAAAAGTATAGGTATTCCCCTTGCACATAGCAAAAGTGAGCTTCTATTATCAAGAGGATAAAAATAGGAAAAGAAATGATGATAGTCCTTTATTAATGAGAATTTTTTAATTACTTGCTTATTACTAATTATTAACGTTTCCCAGATATTTTTGCCCAAGAAATATTTTGGGGACTATGAAGGTAGATACAATATTATAATGATACCCATTATCAGTCTCTTCAGCCAGTAAATTAGTTGATATCTATAACACACACACATATACACACACACAAATAGGTGAAGAAAGCAAAAGTAATCCTCTATTCAAATGTTAGAAATCAGATAAAAGTCAAATATCCATTTATTCTCAAGTAAATGCATTCCAATAAGTTTTAAATTGGAGAATATCTTTTCACAGAGGGAGCTTCCCTGGTGGCTCAAATGGTGAAGAATCCACCTGCAGAGCAGGAGACACGGATTCAATCCCTGGGTCAGGAAGATCCCTTGGAGAAAGAAATGGCAACCCACTCTTGGGGTTTCCCAGAGAGAATTTTCTTGAAGAAAGAGAGAATTTTCTTGCCCAGAGAATTCCATGGACAGCTACACAGCCCATGAGATTGCAAAGAGTCAGACACAACTAAGCAACTTTTACTTTTTTCATAGATAGAAGTCAATGCCACCAAAAATTTTTTGTATAAAGTCACTGCAGATGGTGATTGCAGCCATGAAATTAAAAGATGCTTACTCTTTGGAAGGAAAGTTATGACCAACCTAGACAGCATATTCAAAAGCAGAGACATTACTTTGCCAACAAAGGTCTGTCTAGTCAAGGCTATGGTTTTTCCAGTAGTCATGTATGGATGTGAGAGTTGGACTGTGAAGAAAGCTGAGCGCCGAATAATTGATGCTTCTGAACTGTGTTGTTGGAGAAGACTCTTGAGAGTCCCTTGGACTGCAAGGAGATCCAGCCAGTCCATTCTAAAGGAGATCAGTCCTAGGTGTTCTTTGGAAGGAATGATGCTAAAGCTGAAACTCCAGTACTTTGGCCACCTCATGCAAAGAGTTGATTCACTGGAAAAGACTCTGATGCTGGGAGGGATTGGGGGCAGGAGGAGAAGGGGACGACAGAGGATGAGATGGCTGGATGGCATCACCGACTCGATAGATGTGAGTTTGAGTGAACTATGGGAGTTGGTGATGGACAGGGAGGCCTGGCGTGCTGCAATTCATGGGGTCGCAAAGAGTTGGACACAACTGAGTGACTGAACTGAACTGAACTGAGAGGTATATTTTCAAAAGTTTATTTACCATCCAGGTGGATGTTTGTTCCTGATTAGGTAAAGAGGAAAGGGTTTCTGTATATAACAACCATAGATACTATTCCTTTCCTCATTTCTTTATAAATCAAAGAGCCTGATAATTAAGTATATAATGACTAACAAATATATATTTGAGAGCAACTCTAAAGCAGTTAGATAGTTAAATGAGCATACAAAAATACCAGTAGGTTACCAAAAATGTTCCTCTCTCTTCTCTTTAGCAATCTATCATCACCCCCGGTAATCAGATTATTTGCTCATTATTCAACTTGTAGAGCTATCAAAGAACCCCTTTTGTCATTTATATGCACTACCATCATTCCTCTTTTAGAATCTTTAAAACTCATAGCCTCTGTGAAGCAAATTTTATCAGAAAATGTGAAATTCACCCGTTTGCATAAAATAATTATTTTTAATAGAGTAAAAAATTAGTGACCTTTATTTGCTCTGTCAGATTTAGATTAGAACTATATTTTGTCCCTGTTTTGCACAGTACTTTGCCAGGCACACAGGGGAGTTGAAGAGATAGTACTTGATGATAATTATGATGCATCCTGTACTTGTAAACAAGGGACATTTGCTAAAGATTAAAAGTAAATTCACAACGAATTGACTGCCAAGCCATAAGCTATCCTACTGGGACTTCCCAAATACCAACTGGAAAAAAATGACTGGGCAGATCTTACCAAGGACCAACCCAAATATTAAAAACCATTTTCCTTCTTAATTTGCCTACAATACAACAAATCAGATGACTGGCAACTTCAGTATTTCTGTAATTTTTCAAAGGGCCCAGTTGAGGAAGCTAATCTTTAGTTTAAGTGTTGTCGTTTCCCCCCTAAGTTGTCCCTTTCAAACCACCCGGTGAACAAATATTTACTGAGCACTAACTATGTGCCTTGTGTTTGTAGACTCGGGGAATGCAACCATAAATAAGACACCCATAATTCTTTCCTTTGTGGTGTTTACCCTAACAGGGAAGGAAAATAGTAAGAGAGTTTAAATAGTGACAGAGAAAGATGAGGAAGAGAATAATAATGTATTTCAGTGTCAAAGACAGCTGTTTGTTTCCTAATTGTCACACCTCTCTAAAGTTGAAGGCCGATGTTTTTATACTTCTGTGCCTTGTGGAAGAGAGATGATCCAGGAAACCTTAGTGATTATCCTTCTCAATGAAACATGATCCATAATGGTATAAGAACAATCAACTTACTAATGAGTCATGTGGATGAGCAATAGAGAGGTATTGAGAAGATAAGACTGGTTTTTTTGCTTTGTTTTGTTTTGTTTTGTTTTTTGAGGGCTTAAATTCTGCCTCAGAATAGGACTTGACCTTGCCAGAAGAGTCCTGCAGCTGAGATTTTTTTCTTTGTCCTTTTTACATCTTTTTTTTTTTTTCTTTCTAGACCTTCTATTCTCTTTCCTTAGACCTCTTTTATCTGCCATCTTCTTCCTTTCTTTCACAAAACCTGAAGCCATAGTGTCTGGTTGTGTGACAGGAGTTATCAGTGTTCACCAAGGTCAAAATCTTCTCTGCTTTGGGTTAGTCATTTCCATGCCCTCCTTGAAGATAGGTGTGGCCATGGGATAGTTCTGGCCAAAGGAATGTGAATCACACCTTGGGTTAGGCTTTCTATGGCTTGTGTTTGACTTGCCAGCTCTTTCATATCTCCTACTGTGGACTCTGAAGCTTGGTGAGTGAAGGGCAGTGTCATGGATGCTGGAATTTCCTTTAGCTTTAGTCCCTACGTGACTGCCTGTGTGGCACTAATGGTAAAGAACCGGCCTGCCAAAGCAGGAGACGCAAGAGATAAGGGTTTGACCTCTGGGTCGGAAAGATCCCCCAGGGCATGGCAATCTACTCCAGTATTCTTGCCTAGAGAATCCCACGGACAGAGGAGCTGGGTAGACTATAGTCCATCGAGTGGCAAAGAGTCAGACATGACTGAAGCGACTTAGCATGCACACACTATGTGACTGTGATAAGTAAAACTCTCCCTGATACTGTGAATGAGAAATAAGTTGATATTTGGGGGTTGTTATCACAGCATAATTTACACTATTCTGACAGATGCAAATAAAGAGAAAAGTGACTATAACAATCATGCACAGTCATAAGAAAGCTGGCAACACAGTACATTCATTTAACAAGTATTTATTGAGGTGCTGCTCTGTAAGTGCTAGAATCTACAGTGGGAATATGGAGAAAAGACAATAAAGTCACTGCCCTCAAAATGCTTGTTGTCTAATTTAAAAAACTGACAAATATATGATAGAAATTCACTGGAAAACCTTTTTTAAAAAGTCAGTCAAATATGAGGAAAAGTTGGGAGAAATCTTTGTTTGCCACTAGGAGTTAGGCGTGCAGCCCTCTCATATGTTTTTAATTCATTACTGTTGTTGTTATTATTGTCATCAACCTATTTATTATTACAGACCATGTGGCAAGATACTGTCTTAAAATGAAAGATAGTATTCCTGCTTTTTAGATTACTGAAATCTCATTAATACTTAATAGTACAGAACACCTAGGTACTCTTCGGGCAAGTTCTAAGTTCTTAGGGCAAGAAGAACATCACAGGCAGAGTATTCAGTGGAAAGGCCCCTCCTGTGCTTTCAGCAGTTGTGTGCAATGGAGCCCCTTCCCTAAGCCTCGGTCTTCTCATGTCAGTCGTTCCAGTGGCCACGGAGCATTCGCTGTGTGCCAGGTCCTATCCTAGACTCCAGGGGACCTAGAGCTGGGAACAACACGCTGCCTGCCCCCTCTACAAGCCAGCAGGGCATGAGCTTTAAATATCATGATCATTCATTGCATAACAAGTAGATCACGTGCTATAAACAGAGAATTTTATTGGATCATGTTGGTTGAGGGACCTACGTGAAGAGTCATCCAGGAAGGCTGGTCTTTATTGAACTGAGTTTGAAAGAATCTGTAAACACAGCATGACAGTATTTACCTGTCAGGGGGTTCTAAGAGGTTTTTTAAATGTAAAATTTCTGAAAAATAGTTGGTTCTCAGTAGATGCTAGTTATTGGACAGTGTCATAGAAACCTGTGTTTACATGATCAAAAGCAAAGTATTAACAGGGAAAAAAGGGATGCAGCTCCTACCACATATTAATTCATATTTTATTACTACCATTGTCAGTATTAAAACATTTCACTGAGCTGTTTCATAATCTTATTTTTGTGTTTCCCCTGACATCTCTCAGTTCAACCACTGGGGAAACCCCTATCTTCCTGTCTGCCTTGTTTTGGTTTTGTTTTATGTACCTTTCCTGGCAACGGGGTCCATTTAGTTGACTGGTTACCATAGGAGCTTACTTATTCTGAAGGGCAAAAAGTATTCTAGGGAAATCAGCAAACTACAGGAAAGGAAAGACTGAAAGTCTCTTGCCCAGATTATGAGTCAACAGGTAAATTTGACTCACTTTATTCCAAATACTTCTAGGTGGAGTCTAATCTGGGGTGCAAATGGCCACTTAGAGGTTTTATTGCTTCAATGTAGGTATTCTGTCAAATCATTTTGATCTTTATTTGCATGGCTGTAAATGGTTTAAATAAATAAGTCTCTTGATTTTACCACTTTATTTTATGACTAACTTTCTTATGTGCTTGTGCTCACTCACTTTGGACTGTAGGCCACCAGGCTCCTCTGACCATGGAATTCTCTAGGCAAGAATACGGGAGTGGGTTGCCATTTCCTCCTCCAGGGGATCTTCCTGACCCAGGGATCGAACCTGAGTCTCCTGCATTGCAAGCAGATTCTTTACCGCTGAGCCATGAGGGAAGCCCCAACTTCTTTATATGGCTTCAAATATGAACTTCTTGTAGTTTTTAGCTTAGTTCCCATTGCATGGGGAGTGAAAAGAAATTTTGAAAGTATGTTTGATGATGATAATTGTAAATGACATACAGAACTAGACTAAAAACCAGGTTTATATATGCCTATATATGCCTGATAGTTGGCATATATAGGGAGAAAGATATTGAACATCTGTATCCATGAGATTTTCATAAATGCATGATCAAGGGCTAAACTTAAACCAACTTGAGTTTCAACTGAGCAAATTGTTTTTCATTTGTAGAAATAGGAAACTAATATATACTTTGTCAAAAACAATTATTTCATTTAAAACTCTCAGTAATGCTTTGATCATATTATTGTTATTCCCATTTTTTAAATGAGGAAATTGTAGGTTACAGAGACAGTAAATGCTTTTTATAAGAGCCCTAAATCCCTCAGGAACAGAAGAGCAGTAATTTTATTATTTCAGTTGAGTTTATGAAGTAAATTAAAATTTAAGTAGTTCCTAGCAAATCAGAAAAAGTGTGACTTTTAAAGACACAAAGAAGAGGACAGCTGTGTCACCCATTGTGCCATAAAAACAACTTACATTGGGACAAGAGTATAAAAAACCCAGGCTTTTTTTTCTGTTGTTTGTTGCAAAGGAAGCACTGTTATATTGGCAAAAACAACCCTGCACTTTCATTCAATGGAAAGAAATCAGCAAGTTCTCTGGAACAGGTTCGGGCTTAGTGGAAAATCATGTCCTGGTACGAAAGTAATAGCCTTTGTAGATAAATAACCATTTATAGCTTTTTATCTTAGTTAAACTGTTATCTTCCAGTCTGTAAAAGATAATTTGGGTTTGCCAAAGAGCTTTTTGAAGAAAACACTCTGCCTTTTATGAAATCCATCTCCCCAAGCTCTGCTCCAGAGTTTGCAGGCATTCTGTCAGTACTTTGGGAAGAATGTCTCTAAAAAGCAGACTGTTAGCCCTGAGTAACATCTCCCTCTGTTGAATTACATTTTCGTCGCCTAAATAACAGGTAGGGTTTGAAAGCAAGAGGATGTCCCGGCAGAGAACTTCTAGGCTTTCCATCACTGAAACCTAAAGATATGCTTTAGGAAAAGGCAGAAGTGAGGCATCCAAATCAATTTAACACTTAATGGAAAAAGTGCAGAAGCACTGGAACAAAACAGCCGATAAAGCACTAGATTACAACCTATATGCACGGTGGAATGGCCTCAAGACAGAGGCGCTGAAAGCCGCATATTAAAATACTTCACTGAGATTCCTAAAATTAAATTTTACTCCTTGATATTTTATCTGCAATAGAAGAGTTTTAAGGATTTACCAACTCCTGGATGTTGCTATTACAAAGCTGAAATAAAAAATTAAATATAGGGAAACTGCATATGATAATATTTCTTCTTTATTGTATTAAAATACACATAACATAAAACTCACTATCATAGTCATTTTTAGGTATACAGTTCAGTAGTATTATGTCCCTTCGTATTGTTGTACAACCATCTCTACCATCCATCTTCAGAAGAGTTTTCATCTATCAAAACTGAAACTCAGCATCCATTAAACAAAAACTCTCCCCAGGACCCCCTCTTCCCAGCCTCTAGCAACCACCATTCTACTTCTTTATGTCTCCTTTCCCTTTATGTCCCAGCCCTTGGTAACCACAATTCTAATCTCTGTAGCTATGAGTTTTTTATGGGGGGAGGGAAGTTGTTTTTAACATACACCACATTTAAGTGGGAACATGGAATATTTGTCTCTGTCTGGCTTATTTCACTTAGCATAATGCCCTCTAGATGTACCTATGTTGTTGAAAATGGCAAAACTTCCTTCTTTTTTAAGGCTGACTGATATTCTTTTATTTAAATACATATATAATTCTATTATATGTATACATACTTCATTTTTTTATCCATTCATCCATAAATAATACTTCATATTACAAAATGCTTTTCATTTTTAGAAGTTGCATTATTTGTGAATAATATTGTAATATCTGTGAATAGTTTCACTATTTACATATTAGCAATGAGTGTAAATGACTGGAGATTCCCTCAGCAAAGCATTTACCAGCTCTTCTCTATATACAGTAAGGTTCCACTCACACTAATAAATGGAGATTTCACAAATCATAAGGTACATAACCAGAATGCATAGCAGAATATGGCTGGGGAGATCTTACAATCAAATACAATTATTAAACAGACAGAACCAAAAGGTTCCGTGCCTGCACACACTTGGTATATAGCCCCAATATAAACAGTTGGCCCCAGAAGTCTATTGTTTCTCTGTATCTTGTATACTCTTTCCAGTTAGCTCTGAATCATTATTTCAAAAGAAAAATCCCAGCGATTCGTTCTCCTCTAATCTTAGTAGAAAGCATTTCCACTCCTGAGTGGACTTTATTTTTCCTTCCACTCTCAGCATGGAGTAAGAGACCAAGCAAGGAGCCTCTTTGCTAATCCCTCCTCTGCTTCAGATTACCTCCAAGACCTTAGTAAGTCATTTCTCATCTGAGCCTTCCTTCCCTCATTTGTAGAATGGGGGGCTACTGAGCAGAAAGATTTCTAAAGTCCTTCCAACTTGAAGATTCTGTGATAATATAGAGTTGTTCCCAGGTGTCTGGCAAAACTCCTAGTTTCTGTCTCTGTTTTTTCCCAATGTACATTTAAATTATGGGTCCCTCAAGTAAATTTCAATAAAAAGCCGCCTAAACCAGGGTTAATTGCAAGTTTTTAAAGGGGGAAGGGGAGAACCCACACAAAGAGCTGTTGAGAGCCCAGAGATTGCTACCAGGATTAGAATCACCACTTTTGTCTTGCCAAAATTCCTCTCTGAAGTCACACAGCCAATCCTCTAAATAAAAGAGACAGGTTCAGCTGGAATTATCATGCTCAGCCTAAAAATGGTGGAAATTTCAAGACACTGTTAAGTTGCTACCACATGAAATTTAAGTTTTCTTTTATTTAGTATTGTTAGCATCTCTTGCTAGGAGGCAAAACCAGAAACAACAAACTTTTAAGCAGAAAAAAAAAAAAATAGTGTTTATTTAAACCCAAGAAGCATGTACTGCTTGCCCTCAGTATTCTCCAGGATCAGGGTCACACTAAGAGCTCCAGTGGCCCCAAATCCTCTTACTCTGGGCATCCTGTCACACATCATATCAAACACATTAATGTACACAGACATCTCATCCATAATATATATCATGCTTGTTTAAATTGTAAGAAGGTATTCATCATCTTTTTGAAACTGTTTTATTTTTAGGTTTCTTTCTCTTATTTTGTAACCTATAATTTCTATTTTTAGATCTTAACATTTCCCTGGCTTTTTAAACATTTCCCACCTCTGGTGTCCAGTGAATTAATATCTCCATGATTCGTCCCACATACAACATTCTTCTGAAAATCCGCCAGGTCATCAGAACCGGACCACACAGTAACAGCATAATCTGCGATGACTTCTCTAGATACCTCACAGGGCAGCTACATCTCCTGAACCCAACTGTGCTCTGGAGCTTCCAAAGCCATCAGGCTGAGTTCTGATTTGAGACCAGCACCCCTAGCCTCACTAATAATCAAATTCAGGAAAAGAAACAGAAGTAAATGAAAGTTTCCCTGCAGAATATCAGCTTCAGGTATGGCCTTAGGACTTTATACCTTCCTAGAAGTTGGTTCTTCCTATGTCATTATAGTCTGACTTTTGAAATAGAGCTTTGCCCATATGTTGAGGCTGTATTGAAATAGTGCTAGCTTCAAGTTCTTAGTATGGGAACTTTCAGGGAAACCAGCCTGGCCCCTGGGAAGGCGAGGATTGTAAACCCGAAACTTTGGACTGTACTTAGCATTGGAAAAATAATCAGTCTGCCAGAACAGACATCTTCTGTATTCCGACACCTGGTATCTAATCTAGAAAACATTCTAATTGTTCTCATTTTTTTTCCATGACAAAACACAAGCTGTTGCCTCGAGAGGGGAAAAAATGCCCAGATAATCTTGATTACAGGGTCAAGGATCCATTTAGAACAGCAGCTCTTTTTCAGTGTTGTTTGGCCATAAAGAATGCATTTCACTAAAGCGCTCCTTGGACATTTCAAAACAAAATCGCCTTGAGCATTCACGAAATGGACTAAGTCAGTGGAGTCCATTGATAACTGAAAAGCAAATCCATTCAGGAATAGGCAGTTTAGAATCATACATATGAGAAATTTCTCCTTTAAATGTCCTAGACCTCTGGTAAATGCTATACTTTCCCCATATCTAACCCAGAGAAACTCTAGATACTTAGAAATGTTCTGAGGTAAATGGATCTTCTTTTCCTAACCAACAACCAGAGCATGCCTGGCAGTGAAACAGAATACGTAAAATCCATGTTGTTGATTGATTTAGTCACTAAGTCTTGTCCAGTTCTTGTGACCCCATGGACTATAGCCCACTAGGCTCCTCTGTCCATAGGATTTTCCAGGCATGAATACTGGAGTGGGTTGCCGTTTCCTTCTCCAGGGGATCTTCCTGACTCAGGGACTGAACCTGGGACTCCTGCATTACAGGCAGATTCTTTACCAACTGAGCTACAGACCCCACATACTAATAAGGACTTCCTTGGCTATTCAGTGGCTAAGACTCCAAGCTTCCTCTGCCAAGGGAAATTAAGATCCTACATGTTGCACAGAGTGGCCAAAAAACTTAAAAAAAGAAAAAACTAATAAAAAATAAAGTTGCAAATACCAGGCTCAGATATTATCTCTGTATGGTCCAACTTGCCTTGACTATTAGCAGTAAGTATAAGAGAATTCAGAGTAAAATGTTCTTCAGTTCATAATTGCAGTGTTATTGGCTTAGGTACATATCTTTACCACAATGCTAATTCCATATCCAAGTAAATGTCTCCAAGAAATATCTAAAACATGATTTCCCTCCCAGAAAGGATGACTCTAGGAAGTGATTTCAGGAGAATTAGAGGATAAAATGACTTTCAGAGTTATATTCATTTTCCACTGATAAATCTGTTTCTTCTTTATCCAGTTCAGTTCAGTCACTCAGTTGTGTCCGAATCTTTGCAACCCCATGGATTACAGCAAGCCAGGTTTCCCTGTCCATCACCAACTCCCAGAGATTACTCAATTTCATGTCCATCCAGTCAGTGATGCCATTCAACCATCTCATCCTCTATTGTCCCCTTCTCCTCCCACCTTCAATCTTTCCCAGCATCAGGATCTTTTGCAATGAGTCAGTTCTTCCCATCAGGTGGCCAAAGTATTGGAGTTTCACCTTCAGCATCAGCCCTTCCAATGAACATTCATGACTGATTTCCTTTAGGATTGACTGGTTGGATCTCCTTGCAATCCAAGGGATTCTCAAGAGTCTTCTCCAACACCACAGTTCAAAAGCATCAATTCTTCTGCACTCAGCTTTCTTTATAGACCAACTCTCACATCCATACATGACTACTGGGAAAATTATATCCTTGACTAGACAGACCTTTGTTGGCAAAGTAATGTCTCTGCTTTTTAATATGCTGTATAGGTTGATCATAGCTTTTCTTACAAGGAACAAGTGTCTTTTAATTTCATGGCTGCAATCACCATCTGCAGTGATTTGGGAGCCTAAGAAAATAATTTCCCTCACTGTTTCCACTGTTTCCCCATCTATTTGCCATGAAGTGATGGGAACAGATGCCATGATCTTAGTGTTCTGATTCTTGAGTTTTAAGCCAACTTTTTCACTCTCCTCTTTCATCAAGAGGCTCTTTAGTTCTTCTTCACTTTCTGCCATAAGGGTGGTGTCATCTGCATATCTGAGGTTATTGATATCTTGCCCAGCAATCTTGATTCCAGCTTGTGCTTCATCCAGCCCAATATTTCTCATGATGCACTCTGCATATAAGTTAAATAAGCAGGGTGACAATATACAGCCTTGACATACTCCTTTCCTGATTTGGAACCAGTCTGTTGTTCCATGTCCAGTTCTAACTATTGCTTCTTGACCTGCATACAGATTTCTCAGGAGGCAGGTCAGGTGGTCTGGTATTCCCATCTCTTTCAGAATTTTCTGCAGTTTATTGTGATCCATACAGTCAAAGGCTTTGGTGTAGTCAATAAAGCAGAAATAGATGTTTTTCGGGAACTCTCTTGCTTTTTCGATGATCGAACGAATGTTGGCAATTTGACCTCTGATTCCTCTGCCTTTTCTAAATCCAGCTTGAACATCTGGAAGTTCACTGTTCATGTACTGTTGAAGCCTGGCTTGGAGAATTTTGAGCATTACTTTGCTAGCTTGTGAGATGAATGCAATTGTGCAGTAGTTTGAGCATTCTTTGGCATTGCCTTTCTTTGGGATTGGAATGAAAACTGACCTTTTCCAGTCCTGTGGCCACTGCTGAGTTTTCCAAATTTGCTGGCATATTGAGTGCAGCACTTTCACAGCATCATCTTTTAGGATTTGAACTAGCTCAACTGGAATTCCATCACCTCCACTAGATTTGTTCATAGTGATACTTCCTGTGGCCCACTTGACTTCGCATTCCAGGATGTCTGACTCTAGGTGAGTGATCACACCAGAGTGGTTATCTGGGTCATGAAGATTTTTTTTTATAGTTCTTCTGTATATTGTTGCCACATCTTAATATCTTCTGCTTCTGTTAGGTCCATACCATTTATGTCTTTTATTGTGCCCATCTTTGCATGAAAAGATACCCTTGATATCTCTGATTCTCTTGAAGAGATGTCTAGTCTTTACCTTTCATTGTCTTCCTCTATTTCTTTGCACTGATCGCTAAGGAAGGCTTTTTTATCTCTCCTTGCTATTCTTTGGAACTCTGCATTCAAATAGGTATGTCTTTCCTTTTCTCCATTGCCTTTCGCTTATCTTCTCTTCACAGCTATTTGTAAGGCCTCCTCAGACAACCATTTTGCCTTTTTGCATTTCTTTTCCTTGGGGATGATCTTGATCCGAGTCTCCTGCACAATGTCATGAACCTCTTTTCATAGTTCTTCAGACACTCTGTCTATCAGATCTAATCCCTTGAATCTTTTTGTCACTTCCACTGTATAGTCATAAGGGATTTGACTTAGGTCATACCTGAATGGTCTAGTGGTTTTCCCTACTTTCTTCAATTTAAGTTCTGAATTTGGCAATAAGGAGTTCATGGTCTGTGCCACAGTCAGCTCCCAGTCTTGTTATTGCTGACTGTATAGAGCTTCTGCATTTTTGGCTGCAAAGAATATAATCAATCTGATTTCTGTGTTGACCATCTGGTGATGTCCATGGGTAGGGTCTTCTCTTATGTTGTTGAAAGAGGGTATTTGCTATCACTGGTGTGTTCTCTTGGCAAAACTCTATTAGCCTTTGACCTGCTTCATTTTGTACTTCAAGGCCAAATTTTCCCGTTGTTCTAGGTATTTCTTGATCTCCTTATTTTGCATTCCAGTCCCCTATAATGAAAAGGACATCTTTTTTGGGTATTAGTTTTAGAAGGTCTTGGTCTTCATTGAGCTGTTCAACTTCAGCTTCTTTAGCCTTATTGGTAAGGGCATTGACTTGGATTACTGTGATATTGAATGGTTTGCCTTGGTATCAAACAGAGATTATTCTGTCATTTCTGACATTGCAGCCAAGTACTACATTTTGGACTCTTTTGTTGACCATGATGGCTACTCTATTTCTTCTAAGGGATTCCTGCCCACAGTAGTAGATATAATGGTCATCTGAGTTAAATTCACCCATTCCAGTCCATTTTAGTTCACTGATTCCTAAAATGTCGACGTTCACTCTTGCCATCTCCTGTTTGACCACTTCCAATTTGCCTTGATTCGTGGACCTGACATTCCAGGTTCCTATGCAATATTGCTCTTTACAGCATTGGACTTACTTCCATCACCAATCATATCCACGGCTGGGTGTTGTTTTTGCTTTGGCTCCATCTCTTCATTTTTTCTGGAGTTATTTCTGCACTGATCTCCCATAGCATATTGGGCACCTACCAACCTGGGGGGGCTCATCTTTCAGTGCTCTATCTTTTTGCATTTTCATGCTGTTCATGGGGCAAGAATACTGAAGTGGTTTGCTGTTCCCTTCTCCAGTGGACCACATTTTGTCAGAACTCTCCACCATGACCAGCCCATCTTGGGTGGCTTTATATGGCATGGCTCATAGCTTCATTGAGTTAGACAAGGCTGTGGTCCATGTGAGTGATTTGGTTAATTTTCTGTGATTGTGGTTTTCAATCTGTCTTCCCTCTGATGGATAAGGATAAGAGGCTTATGAAATTTTCCTGATGTGAGAGACTGAAGGGGAAACTGGGTCTTGTTCTGATGGGTGGGGCCATGCTCAGTAATCTTTAATCCAATATTCTATTGATAGGTGGGGCTGTGTGCCCTCCTTGTTGTTTGACCTGAGGCCAAACTGAGGTGGAGGTGATGAAGATAATGGTGACCTCCTTCAAAAGGTCCCATGCATGCACTGCTGCACTCAGTGTCCCGACAGTGGCCACTGTCAACCCATGCCTCTGCTGGAGACTCCTGGGTACTCACGGCAAGTCTGGGTCAGTCTCTTGTGGGGTCACTGCTCCTTTCTCCTGGGTCCTTGTGCACATAAAGTTCTGTTTGTGCCCTCCAAGAGTCTGTTTCCCCAGTCCTGTGTAAGTTCTGGCAGCTCTATGGTGGGGTTATTGGCAACCCCCTTCAAGAGGACTTATGCCATACCCAGGTCTGTTGCACCCAGAGCCCATGCCCCTGTAGCAGGCCACTGCCTACCCATACCTTCGCAGGAGATACTCAAACAGAGTTCTGGCTCAGTCTCTGTGGGGTCTGTGGGTCCTGATGTGCACAACGTTTGTTTGAGCCCTCTGAGTGTCTCTGGCAGGTAAGGGGTTTGATTCTAAATGTGCTTTTGCCCCTCCTACCATCTTGCTATGGCTTCTCCTTTGCCTTT
This sequence comes from Bos indicus x Bos taurus, assembly GCF_003369695.1. Lineage (NCBI taxonomy): Eukaryota > Metazoa > Chordata > Mammalia > Artiodactyla > Bovidae > Bos > Bos indicus x Bos taurus. The sequence continues at coordinate 100,411,956 of NC_040080.1, forward strand.
GGATGTGGGATATCTTTTTGTGTGTGAGATCCAGCATTCTCCAGTCAATGGTTGTTCAGCAGTGAGTTGTAGTTTTGGAGTTCTCACAGGAGAAGATGAGCGCACATCCTTGTACTCCACCATTGTACACCACCTATCAGATCACGGTCTCTTCTTTATCCAGGATGGAGGGAAATGGCAGAGAAGGGATGAGAGTACTGGCAAGGGACTTTGCCAGTCCTCTGAGCTCTTCTCTTCTCTAGGAAGCATACTCACTGCAAAGAAAGGTTGTTTGTGAGAGAAACCAAACAAATTTCAGTTATTTCTATTTCTTCTGCCTACCCTTGGTTGAAGGTCATAGTGGTGGTGGTGGTTTAGTCACTAAGTCATGTCTGACTCCTTGCAACCCAGGGACTGCAGTCCGCCAGGCTCCTCTGTCCATGGGATTCTCCAGATAAGAATACTGGAATAGGTTGCCATTTATTTCTTCAGAGGATCTTCCTGACCCAGGGATAGAACCCACAGATCTCCTGCATTGCAGACGGGTTCTTTACCAACTGAGCCACCAGGGAATCCTGTAGGTCATAGTATACATATCTATTGCTATATTTCATAATTGTGCTGCCTGGCTTTTTCCAGAGTGAAGTATAAGTCCATAGGAGAAACTAATAGAAATTTCTTTTTTTTTTCTTTTTTCCTTTTTTTTTTTTCTTTTACTGTCTTACTCTCTATAATCTTGCCAACCTTATTGGTTTGGGGCCTGTCCTGCAAACATGATTCCCTGGTATCTCCCTCCCATATAGCCCTGGTGGGCCAAGGACGATGTCAGAAGTCCCAGGAGCTATGGCTTTAGGGGAACTAGCAATTGTGTTCAGGAGAGGAATTGTCTGTTCAAGTCAATTCAAGTCTGTTCAGGAGAGGTGTCTCACCTCACATAAGTCTCCACAGGGCCCAGGCCTGTGATATAACTCCCAGCAAGCCTGGCGGCCAAAGTAGTATGATAAGTGAATGCACACTCTCCCCCCACCCCACACCCACCCCCAGCCTTGCCTGCACTCAGGTGTCCAGGAACTCCAGGCCTGTGTGCACCCCTGTTAGCTCAGAGCAGCAGGCCATCTTCCTGGGACCAGCAGTTACCCACCCCTGCACTCCTGATGCAGAGTGGGGAAGGTCATTCGAACCAGACCCTGTTATGACTGTGTGGCTGGAAGGTACACAGGGCCTTTGAGGAAGTCAGGTCTCCCAAGTGTCTCTCATCAGCAGACTTCCTGGCATTGCTAAGAAATTTCTAGAATTTAGAGGTAACTGGCCTAACTTCCCTTGTTCATGGGGGTGTAGTTTTTTGTCTTTTTCACTTGGAAACAAGTATCAGATAAAATATTACATCTTATTCCTGATTTTATGCCAAACAGCAGTCTACATATCTAGTGATTTGCTTTTTAAATCTTTCTAACTTATACTCTTATGTGAGTGTTGCTGATTCGGTGATATATTAACTGCTCCACAACCTCTTTTCTACACATTTAAGTTGAACTGGGCAAAATTCCTCGAAGAAACAAAATACTGTGGCCTAGGGTATTATGGTTTTCAAGTAGGATATGACAAAAAACAGGTAAGAATACTCTCTAAGGAGAGGCCTGTATTGGAAGAAAATTAAGTTAGGTGGCTTATTAGGATTTTTATTGAATTTTAAGAACTTTCTGATTTGTTTTGCTCCTAGAAAGGACCCATCCATTGTCCTTTGAAAGCATATTATGTAGTCTGTAACCATATCCTCCATGATTAACATTTTTGAAAGAGTTTAATTTTCAAATGGACTGGGGAGCTTACCACTGGGACTGTTTAAAAAGCCTATTAGGTATTTCATGACCTGACTATTACAAAAATGTTAGCTATTGTTCTGGCTTCTGATTAGAACTGTGTATAGAACCCCTTTATTTTAATTAATGTTTTCTCTTACTCATTAAGAAGCTGAAGGTCAAAGTTATGAAATGACTAGCTACACTGCTACTTAGCAGCAAGAGACAATTTCAAGAGTTCTTTCCATCGTATGGTGGTACTTAGATATATTTTAGTAATGTGTATTAATTTGATTAGATCTTTGGAGGAAACTTAAAGTTCTTGCAGTGAAGTTATTACTTTTATCCTCTAATGAAATATTTGACAACCCTGAAATTAATTGCCCATTTATTCTTTTGACAGATACTATTCAACCAAAAGATTCTAAGTGGCTAAGGAGGAGGGTAGTACAGTACATAAAGCATGGTCTCACCTTCAAGAAGGTTATGGTCTGGCAGGGATGATAATACACTTTGGCAATTCTCAGGACTGCCTTTCCCACTGGACACAATAGGCACTGTCTAGAGCCCACAGTAATTTCAGGATCCATGAAATGTTTTCATTTCAGTATCTTCAAATCAGAAGAAAAAAATGAACACATCTAGTCTGGATTACATTTGTCTTTATACCACAGTCATTAAATCTCATTTTTACCAGTTTGTAATGGAGAAAAAGTCCAAAAAAGGCAAAAATGCCCAATACCCATGAAAGTCATATTTAGCTCTGGAAATGCTACCCCAAGCACAGAAATCTGAATGCTTCATTTGCCCTACTTACCATCTCAGAAGCTTTATATATCTACCTTTTGTCTCCATTTCTGTATAGCACTCTTGGGAATTTTGCTTCAGGCTAAAATTTCCTTTGCAGAGGTTCAAAGATAGCTCTGGTGATAGTAGAGGTTGGTTTTCTGAACTCTGGAATCAAGTAGGCTTTCTGTACATATATTCTAGAAATAAAACACCATAATCTTAAATTTATGCCATTTTATGCCCCTGACAAAAGCCTCTGAAACAGACTACTTTAAGGTTTTCCAAATTATATTATGATCATAGATATTCCTGAAAAGTAATGGGTTCTATGACCAAATGATTTTGAAGACTGCTGTATACAATATTTCCTGTTCTTGTTGATTATCAGTGAGCATATTAAATGTTATCAGATTCCCAACTGTAGACAAATCTGGTTGACTTTAATTTTCCAAACTTATTTGAACAAAGAGCCCTTTTTCAAGAATGTTTATTAACATTTCATGGGAAACTAATGTGCCTTGGAACATAATTCAAGAAATACTGGTCTATACCAGGCATTGGCAACCCTTTTATGTAAAGGACCATATCATAAATATTTTAGGTTTTATGGGCCAGGTAGTCTCTGTCAAAAGTACTGAACTGTGGAGAAGAGTATCTATAGACATTGCATAAACAAATGGGTGGCTGTGCATTGCAGCACAAGTTACAAAACAAGCAGAGGACTGGATTTGGCCCAGAGGCCCTAGTTTGCCAACCCGTGGTCTATACTTTCCACTCAAACCTTTCAGAACAGCTATAGCTCCACCCAGAAAGGTTCCAAAGCTGTCTCACAGCATGTCACAGTCGAAAACAACCAATCCACCCTAAACTTTTATTTGGAAAATATCTTTTTGGCCTAAAACTAACGTCAGCCTAAATAAATATCTACTCTTTTCATCAAAGGTCTTAAAAGTACTTGCCAGAAGACACAGAGGATATTCACTAAAACATGAACAGTGGATATCGCATGATACAGAACTACAAGGGACTTTGATTTTCTTAGTTTCACTTTTCTGTAGCATTTATAATCAGAACAAAGACAGAAAAGGCATTTTTACATAACTGTCCTGTAGTTCAATACTTTTCAAAGTCCTTCTCTTGTCTTAACAATCGTGCCACCTCATAATTAACAGTACTTGGTGGTTCCCATTGCCTTGCGTGCGTCCGTGCTAAGCTGCTTCAATCGTGCCTAATTCTGTGTGACCCTATGGACTCTAGCTGTCCAGGCTCCTCCATCTATGGGGATTCTCCAGGGAAGAATACTGGAGTGGGTTGCCATGCCCTCCTCCAAGGATCTTTCCAACCTGGGAATGGAACCCACATCTCTTCCTGTGTTGGCAGGTGGGTTCTTTACCACTAGCATCACCTGAGAAGCCCTCCCATGCCCTTATATGATCTTTTCTCATATCCCTCTCCCAGTTGTCCTTCTAATTAAAACAGGACAAATGTGGGTTCTGCTGTCAGCTTTCCTCAGTCTCTTCCCCACATTCTTACTCTCTTTATGGCTATTTTCTAAATTTATATTCCTCGATCTGATCCAGGTCCTTTTTGTCAGAATCACCTTGGAATTTACTAAGTATGTAGATTTCTAGGTCCACCTGAGACTGAATTAATAAAAATGCTCAAGGATAGAGTCTCACGGATAGGTGTATTTTTAAAAGCCCACAGGAATTTAGGTGGTACTCCTATTTAAAAGGAAAAAAAAGGCAAAAACTTCTGCTTTTAGAGGCTTAATTGTATAACTTTTTTTCCCTGGCTTGTTTTTTGTACCAGATTCTTAAAGGCTTATTTAAGAATCCATCCATCACATGCTCAGTCATGTCTGACTCTTTGTGACCCTATATAAAACTGTAGACCACAGGGTTCCTCTGTCCATGGAATTTTCCAGGCAAGAATACTGGAATGGGTTGCCAGTATTTCCTCCTCCAGGGAGTCTTCCCAACCCAAGGATCAAACCTGTATTTCCTGTGTCTTCTGCATTGCAGACAGATTCTTTACCAACTGAACCATCAGGGAAGCCCTGTTTAAGAACATGGTTTATTTATCTTCTCATATTTTTTATAGGTAACTACAAGTCTAATGCCCATTGACACATAAGATGGGTCCCATTTTAATCAGCAAGACATATAAATATGTAGTAAACTTAAAGATGTATTTGTATTTGCTTGTTCTGTCTTCTTACCTTCCTTATCCTTTGCAACCCATTATATTTGCATTTCTTTCTTCTGCCACACCACTGACATTTTCTCAAAGATCATCAACAGCCCTTCACTTGTTAAATCCAAGAGACACATAAGTACTCATTTTTTGTGTTCTCTGACTTTTGGCAAACCATTCTCTGGTCTTGAAATGCTGGTGGTAATTGCTGTCCTCCTAAATATCCCACAAATACTGCTGGTTCTTACCCCAAAATAAGCCCAACCTTATGGCCACAAATGTGTGCTTCCTTACTTTGTTCCTCCTCTATCTGAATGATACCACCATCTACCTCATTCCCCAAACAGAAACCCAAGTGTTTACCTTAATTCACCATTTTGCCTATTCCATCCACCTTGGACAATTAATCACCAATTTTACTTACCCACATTTCAAAACAAAAGACTCTAAAAGCTCAGAGATTCTCTATAATTCACTTGGAGACAAAACCTGCTCTGAAGTGAAGTGAAAAGTGAAAGTGAAGTCGCTCAGTCATATCCAACGCTTTGTGACCCCATGGACTGTAGCCCACCAGGCTCCTCCATCCATGGGATTTTCCAGGCAAGAATACTGGAGTGGGTTGCCATTTCCTTCTCCAGGAGATCTTCCCGACCCAGGGACTGAACCCATGTCTCCTGCATTGTAGGCAGATGCTTTACCATCTGAGCCACCAAGGAATGGAGGGTTATTCATAGTTTTAATTCACCTCATTTATTTTAAGTATTTGTATGCTTTACTGTGAAGATATTGATATATTGATTAATGGCCTGACCTTCCTGAGTGTACTATGTAGTATATTTTGTATATATCATAGTATCCTTCAAGAAATATCCAAAAACTTCTTAAATCCAAAAAAATGCTGGTCTTAGCAAATTCTGGGGATTATGAACTTGTACATCCCAAGTAACTCTCCACATCCTCTCACTTTCTCCAACCCCTTCTCCCTTGGATGAAGTGACTATCATCTCTTGCCAGACTGCAATAGCAGCTCCCTAACTATCCTCCAGTTCTCATTATTGCCTCCTCAAATCCATTTCCTACCTGCAGCCAAAATAATCTTTATTTTCTTACAAAAATGCTAATCTTTCCCTTACTAAAGCCCTCTGATGTCATGTTTTGCTTCTACCTCAAAGTTCAAATTTAGAACATGGTCTAGAATTCCCCAGGTGATCCGGCCCCTGCCTAAATCCTCAGTCTTATTTCTCATCACTTTCTGCCCTTAACTCAGAGGTCTTGCTGTTTTTAGCATTTAGTCTTGAAGTTGGACTCATTAAATACTTGTTAAATGAATAAACAAAATCTAACTTACTTTCTGGGCTCTCAAGAGAGCCTGATAGGTATTTTCTCTGAGCACATTCCTGTTTTTTCTTTTCATTCTCCTTGTGAGAATAATCATGAGAGATGGGAAGTAGATGTAACAATGACCATAACTAATAATATTATTTAATAAAATAATGGTGTGGACAGGAGCAAGCTAAATGTTATAACCAAACACAAATGTCCTGTTGCCCTAATGACATTTCAAAAGTATTTCCTGGCATTTGGGCCATTTTCTTTTTTTTTCCCATTTTATTTATTTATTTATTTTTGACTGCACGGGGTCTTCGTTGCTGTGCGCAGACTTTCTCCAGTTGCGGTTATTCGGGTTTCTTATTGCAATGGCTTCTCTTGTTGTGGAGCATGGGCTTTAGACTTGAGGGCCACAGCGACTGTGGTACGTGGGCTCAGTAGTTTCGGCTCCCAGGCTCTAGAGCCCAGGCTCAGTGGTTGTGGTGTATGGGCTTAGTTGCTCCATGGCATGTGGGCTCTTCACCGACCAGGAATGGAATCCTTGTCCCCTGTGTTGGCAGGCATATTCTTAACCACTGGGCCACCAGGAAGTCCCTGATCCATTTTATACAAGTTGCTTCTCTAGCTAACATTTAACATTCACAGTAGTTGAACCTCTGGTTAACATTGTTAAACATCTATCATGTGCATAACACTTTATATACAGTGTGTAAATGATATAAAATCCATGTAATAAATGTAAGGTGGGTATTGTTATCTCAGTCTTAAGGATCAGGAAACTAGGCTCATAGAGTTTGATGGATTTACCCCAAGGTCACAGATTCAACAAGTAGCAGAAATGGGATTTGAACCACGTCCTCTTCATCTTCTAGGAGAAGGCAATGGCACCCCACTCCAGTACTTTTGCCTGGACAATCCCATGGATGGAGGAGCTTGGTGGGCTACAGTCCATGGGGTCTCGAAGAGTCAGACACGACTGAGCGACTTCACTTTCACTTTTCACTTTCCTGCATTGGAGAAGGAAATGGTAACCCACTCCAGTGTTCTTGCCTGGAGAATCCCAGGGACAGCGGAGCCTGGTGGGCTGCCATCTATGGGGTCGCACAGAATCAGACACGACTTACGTGACTTAGCAGCGGCAGCAGCAGCAGCAGCTCTTCATCTTCTAAGCCGTCTCTGCTGCTGCACTCTGTCTTTTGGGCTCAGGGAAAGCTGGCCATACTGCTGGGCAAGCTTGAAGTGATGAATCATGGGCGATCAGGAGAGAAACTAGTGAGAGAGGCACACAGGAAAGACACACTAAACAGGAAAGAAGGGAAAAGCATAGAATGCACAACCTCCTTAATTATAAAGATATCTGGCTACATTATAAATTCCATCAAGGAAGGGTCCACTTTTACTTTCTCTCTCCCACTGCCTAGGACAGAGCAGGGAACAGAATGAATACTTAATGAAGACTTATGAATTGATATGAATTGACTACTTATTAATAAGATGTTGACAATGTTAAGACTAAGTATCATAACATTAATCACTCTCTACTTTTCCCCACCCTTCAGATAGAGTGTAGTTGAGGTCATAAGAAGGTATGGTAGGTGCAGTGACGCTTATCAGTAGAAGGCATTTTAATGCCTGTAAAGATCTTATTAAACTCGCTGACCTAATATAATATTTTAAAAATGCCGATTGCCAAAGCCAAAGTCCTGTGTTTGACTTTCAAGAAACAAGTTGTATTTCTGTCAATGAACTGTTTAGAAACAGTATCTTATATCCACAAATATTTATTAAGCACTTACTCTAAGCAAGGCAATGAGTAGGCACTATGCATGGAAACATCCAAATACCCAGATGTATACAACTGAAATACCCTTAAAATGCCATTTTGTTTGCCAAAATAATCCAAATAAAGACCTTCTATGGAGAGGAAAAAAGCCATCTTGCTTATTTCAACTATAATGTCATTTTCTTAACTAAACACTTCCAAAGAAGCATTGTAAAAAACAAAAACAAAAAAAATTCATTTTCCTGTGTAGATGATGCTGTGTCTGAATTCCGATTCTTGGTGGGAAAGCTGCTGTGGTTCAGCTCTGGAAGGAAAAGCCTTCTGCTCCTTTGGGAAATCTCAGTGAGGGCCAAAGGCCTCTGTCCAGAGTGTGTGTGTGTGTGTTTGTGTGTATTGATTTCTAGAAGTTGCAGAGCAAGATGAGCCAAAAGTATGTTAGCCTGGTGCCTCTGATGTGCTTCAACCAGAATTTTTATAGGGCTGTGGAGCCAGAAGGCGCTCTCCATTTTCCTAGTGGAAATTAGAGTATGTTATACCTTAAGCAGAGGACAGAAGCAGGATCCAAAGAGAAGACATTATAAGTGCTTGGAGATGGACGGTATGTTACAGGCCACTGGTCCAGTAATTCCTAAATCCTGTTGCCATCAAAAACATATGAAACAATTATTTGGGATTTTTGTTTTAAATTTTTTCTATTCGTTTTCAAATTCTTTCTCCATTTAGGTTATTAGAGAATATTAAGAAGTTTCCTGTGCTATAAAGTGGGTCCTTGTTGATTATCTATATTTAATACAGCAATGTGTACATGTCCGTCCCAAACTCCCATTCTCCCTCTCCCTCATCCCTTCCCTCTGTAACTGTAAGTTTATTCTCTAAGTCTGTGAGTCTGCTTCTGTTTTGTTGATCAACTCGTTTGCATCATTTTTTTAGATTCTTCATATAAGTGATATCCTATGATATTTGTCTTTCTCTGCCTGATTCACTTCACTTAGTATGATACTCTCTAAGTCCATCCCTGTTGCTACAAATGGCATTATTTCATTCTTTTTTATGGCTGAGTAATATTTCATTGTGTATATGGGGGAAAACAAAATAATTGTTTGAAACAATAAATAAAAAATAAATTCAAACTCATTAAACTGTTGATCATGTTAAAAAATGATAATAAAATAATCTTCCTCGGGTCAAAAAAAAAAAAAAAAACCACCTGAGAAGTCTCCTAAAAACTGAAGACTTGGGCCCCAATCACATACCTAGATTTTCCAATGGGTAGGAGCTGGGAATCTGCTCAATCCAGTCCCTAGGTGACTATGAAGATAAAAGATGACAAATAATCAATGACAATTGTCAAATTTTGAGTATTTAGTTTACCATAAAGTAGGGCTTTTCAGAAAGAAAGAACTCCATTACAGGTTGAAGAAGTCAACGCAGAGAAGAGTATAACAGCAATTACAGCCTTAGAAACATATTCTTACTACAGGGTCAAAAAGGACAGTGTGTAGGCCCAAACCAGTGGATGAGAAGTCCAAAGACCTGCATTCTTCTCTGCCTTAGGTATATGAACTCAGGGAACTTACATGGCTACTAGCTGTCTCCTTAAATAAACTAAATAGAAACACCAAGTCTAAATATAGGCGTCACCAATGTGTTTAAAGTTACCTGAGTCTCAGTTTTCTCATCTATAAAAATGGGAGTGCTCATATGAATTCCTTTAAACACTAATTTTCTCACTGCAAATGTAGAATTGAAAGAAGTTTTTTTTTCCTCTTATTGAGCAAGTCTTTACTTTGAAACACTGGTTTATAGAAAATGTATTAAAAAAAAAAAAAAAGCAAATTAGCTTTGTTCCTGTCTTCCAGAGACACCATGGGGAAGAAAGTAGAGGTTCTCTATTCAAAGAGCAGGTTTTTGTAACATTTTCTCACCATTCCTGTCTCACTTTAATTTACATCAAAGTAGGAAAAGAGTTAATGTTATGGGTTGAATTGTGTACCCCCCCAAAAGATGTACTGAAGTCTTAAAGCCCAGAACCTGTGAATGTGACCAAATATGAAAATGGGGCATTTGATTTAATCAAGTTAGGATGAGGTCAGTCTGGTGGGCCACGACCCAATATGACTGATGTCTATATAAGAAAAGAGAAAATTTGGATACATAACACGCACAGAGAGGAGAAGGCCCTGTCACTGACACTGAAGAACCATGTGATGAAGGAAGCAGAGACTGGGATGTTACAGCTGCAAGCCTGGGAACCCAAAGGGTTGACAGCCACCACCAGCCACTGGGAAGAAGCAAAGACTGAATTCTACCCAGACTTTCGAGCAAGTGTGGCCCTGCTGACGCCTCAGTTTCAGCATTGTAGCCATTTCTGTTGTATTGAGCCTCTCAGCTTGTGGCACTTTGTAAAGGCACCTCTAGGAAACTAATACAGTGAGTGAAATTGTCTCTATCCTTGACACAGCCATGTCTCCTCTAATCCTATCAGAGGAGAAAGAGGACTTCCATCCATCTTGGCTGGCACACTAGCAATGGTACAGTTTGGGGGCATGTCCTGAGGCCCCAAGGAATACCCATCAATCCTTCCCTGAGCAGAATCCCAACACCTGGCGTGGCATCACGAGGGGGTGGCCATGCAAGCCAAAAATGGGCTGGCAGGGACACTAGCTCGCCAACCTATTAAAAGTGAAAGTGAAAAGTGAAAGTCGCTCAGTCGTATCTGACTCTTTGCAACCCCATGGACTGTAGCCTGCCAGGCACCTCTGTGCATTGGGCTTCTGCAGGCAAGAATACTGGAGTGGGTACCCATTCCCTTCTTCAGGGGATCTTCCCAATCCAGGGATCAAACCCAGGCAGAAACAAAATGAAACATGCTGTTAAAAGCTGCAGTACCCATTCATTTCAAATGTGATGTTAGTACCTAAAAGTCCAAGTGCTGACCACCACTTAGCTTTGTACTTAAGGCCTATCAGTTTCACATACTTTATGGGACAGTTTGATCTGTCATTAAATTACATACAGTTCATACATTTCATTACAAAGCAACATTTGCTTGGGAAAACCAGGACCTCGTGAAGGAAATTGTGCCAGAACACCTTTCTGAGATATAGCCCTGCCTTGTTGTCCTGAAGATGAAATATTAAAATAGTGGACTTGTAAACCAAAATCATTATCCCAACCTAGGTATTGCAGCTGTTTTTTTATCAACACAGACTTGCATAATACAAAGAAGGTTTATTATTCCCATTAGTTCACTGGTGGAAATTAAATAACAGGGCAAAGAAAAGCAATATATGTTCTCACTGTCAGATATGCAAATAGAGTGTATGAAGAACTATCCCTATTAACTTGCTGTCTGCCCAGAGAACCAGGCCCGTCGTCTGACATCCATCCGCTACAGGTTAATTGGGGAGGCTGCTTGTTTAAAGAGCCTAGCAATTATTCTGAGGAACTGACCGGCCAAATCTATTCCATTTGATTATGAGTGAAAATGCAGAGCTTAACTCTTCTCTAAAAACAAAAATAAAACATGTTTTGAAGGTGGGAGGAAGGAAATCTGAATTCTGCTTGACGCTTGATGCTGACATTTCATTCTGTCAAGAATATTAAATTGTCATGTTCAAACAGCTTTTTAAGCCATCTATTACAAATAGGTGAGCTAGGGTGCTCAGTACAATGCAGTTTTTGCACTAGCTAGGGAATTCAGTGATTCTGAAATATTCTAGGCTCATGGTCTATTTCACTGTCCCTGTAGAATCTTCTGATTAAGTGAGGAAGCCCAGGAATACAGACATGAAAAGATTTTATTTTTAGTTGTTGCCTTTGGCAAAAGTTCTCTGCCTAAACGGAGGGAGGGGATTTATTCTAAAAAACTGGAGTTTTCTTTTTCTGCCACATAAAGAAATAAAAATAGCAAAGGCCTCGTAAATTATCATTCCTCAATGTCAGGATGTCTAGTTTTGTAGCCAATTGTCATGTGAGGGCTGTTCACTCTGCAGGCAAGAGTCCCCTGCCTGTTTCCTGATGCTAAAATGACAACTGGGAACAGATGAAGAGGCCTCTGGGCAAAAACATTCTTTTTTTTCCATGAACAGGTACGGGTTTCAGCGAAGGCCAGAGATGACATAGACGTTCTCATCATTATCATACACCTCCCTCTGCCAGCAAAATTCTCTATGTCAAGGGTACTCACACATCTCTTGTACTATCCCTCAAGGATGTCAGGATATAATGAGCTCGTCAAGTATAAATGCTAGCACTGCTTTCTCCTCACTCCCCGAAGCCACCTTGCCAGTGATCTTTCTGCAAGAGGCCCAGAATGAGTCAGAGTTGGTGATTTGGTTTAGTCACAGCCAACCCTAAATCCATAATTCACTCTATCTGATCTAAAGCCGGGGAAATTTCAAGAGTTCAACACACTGGATCTTGGCGTCCCCACTGTGGCCTTTATTCTAGTCATAATGGCTCCCTTGCATGCTAGGCTGGATTCTAAGACAGCCTCCCCACGGTTTCTTCTCTATTCCCCAGGACTGTTTCCCAGGGGCATGATATGCTGGGATATCATGCCCATGCTCATGTTACTTTACATGGAGAAAAGGGGGTTACTTTGCAGTGCGATTAAGTTTAGGGATCAGTTACGCTGAAATAGGGAGATTGTTCAAATTGTCCTATTCTAAGCACACGGGCCCTTTCAAAGCAGAGAGTTGCAGCCAGCCAGAGAAATTCAGAAGGTGAGAGGGATTTAATACGAGGGAAGTTCTCCATTGCTGAGTGACCAGGCACCCGTAAAAGGCACAGGGATATAGTGGTGAGCCCAACAGGTAAGATCTAAGACTTTATATTCTAGTGTGAACCTTACATGCTAGAGTCATTCCATAAGATGTGTGGATTTATTGTGATTTTGAAGTTATCCTAAGACTTGGAGTCATAATAACATTACCTCCAAAATGTATGGAAATGTGTTCAGCATTATTCTTGCATCAAAGAATAGCAAGCACTGCCTTTTACATCCGATAACTACAATTTAGTATTTCTTTTGCAAGAGAAAAGAAAAAAGGTAGTAACTTTTATGTGGCAATGAAGTGTTCATGTTATACCTCAGTGAGTTAATGAAAAAAAAAATCATTTCATTTCAGAGATTTGGGCAATTAATCCACAAAGAGAAAGCAAGGCTGTGGCCAAGGCTGGAAGTTCTATGGAAGTACATAAACAATTTGCTGGTTAGATCTCAGACTAGGTATGCCTCCTGATTAAAAGGGGCGGGGGCGGGGGGGGGGCGGCGGGCAGAAATCCTCTTACCCTCCCATTGGAAGCAAGCCCTGACTCTCACTGGAGACCATTTTGTAAGCCAAAAAATCTCATGCCAGAGAACACTGAATTTATCTCAATGGCAGTTTATCACAGAGGGTGTCAAGGCTAAACAGCATAACTGCATGAAATGCCTGTGTGTATCAGACCAATCCAAAGCCATGGGTTTTGCAAAGCAGAGCCCTTCACAGAGGTGTTGGCCCAACATCATCAATATCACTGTTTACAGCTTGTGCTGCAAAGACGTAAATAAAAAGTGAAGCTAAAAAAGAAAACAGTCTCTTCATTGAGTTGCCTCCTATTTACCAGTAATCCCACTGAGGGTTTTTTGGATTGGCAAAACTGAGCTGTACATGTTTATATTGGTAACATTTTCCAGTAGGTTCTACCAAAAGGTATCTGAGTACCTTGTGTTGTGAAATTCAGGGAAATGGAAAACATTAAAACAAATAAGCCTTGTCTCCCAGTACAGCCTCCTGGAAAAGAAATTCTACCTTTCCAAGGGCATCAGCCTAAATGAGGCCTCAGTTCTTAAATTCTTCAATCAGTTGCCTTAGAAACCAGCAGAATATGGTAAGCACCTCCAGTTAGCAAAGTAATACAGTGATAGGTTTAATCACCTGTTACTGGCCAAATACACACTTGAGAGAAAGTAGAATTGGTATTATTCATTGTGACTTATGTCCTGCACTTGCAGATTTTGTGAGTGAGTTAGTCACTCAGTCATGTCTGACTCTTTGCAATCCTATGTACTGTAGCCCACCAGGCTCTTATGTCCATGGGATTTTCTAAGCAAGAATACTGCAGTGGGTTGGCATTTCCTTCTCCAGGGGATCTTCCTGACCCCAGGTCAAACCTGGGTCGCCTGTGTTAGCAGGCAGATTCTTTATCATCTGAGCTACCAGGGAAGCCCATCAGATCTTTGTCCCTTACAGAAATAAAAAGCCTATCTCCTACATGTAAGAGCTACTTTCCCTAGTAGCTCAGTTGGTAAAGAATCTGCCTGCAATGCAGGAGACCTGGTTCGATCCCTGGGTCGGGAAGCACCCTAGAGAAAGAAATAGCAACCCACTCCAGTACTCTTGCCTAGAGAATTCCATGGATAGAGGAAGGAGCCTGGCAGGCTACAATCCATGGGATTGCAAAGAGTTGGACATGATTGTGCGATTAATTTTCTTTCTTTCTTTCTTTTTTTCCTACATGTAGAGAAAGAAGGAAGGAATGCTGGGTACATTGGGATTCAGGATGGGGAACACAGGTATACCTGTGGCGGATTCATTTCAATATTTGGCAAAACTAATACAATATTGTAAAGTTTAAAAATAAAATAAAATTTAAAAAAAAAAGGAATTCTTGTTTATTAGCCATCGGTAATTTATCTCAATTGGAAAGCACTCAGAAAAAGTGCAATATAATCCTGTTCGACAAATTTTGTATTGAATTCCTACTATGTGCAAGGCATGTCATGAAAACCAGCAACAAATTATATTTACTCTTATTTCTGAAGAGTATCAGGAAGTTTCCAAAATAAACTGATAATAAAGTATGATCTAAAATTACACTAATAATTTTCATAGTTTTGAACTATTCTTGCATTTTGGGGATTAATTCTACTCAGTAATAGTGTATTGTATTTTGTGTTTTTTTATGTAATGCTATGTTCAGTTTCGGAGAAGGCAATGGCACCCCACTCCAGTACTCTTGCCTGGAAAATCCATGGAAGGAGGAGCCTGGTAGGCTGCAGTCCATGGGGTCGCAAAGAGTCAGACACGACTGAGCGACTTCACTTTCACTTTTCACTTTCCTGCATTGGAGAAGGAAATGGCAACCCACTCCAGTGTTCTTGCCTGGAGAATCCCAGGGACGGGGGAGCCTGGTGGGCTTCCGTCTATGGGGTCACACAGAGTCAGACATGCTGTGTGTCATTCACACACACAGCAGCAGCAGCTTTTTTGTTTATTTTATATTCATAAATTTTAGATTATATATTTATTAGTGTATTCTGTTTTATTTCACATATATCTTAATTTCTTAGAATGACTACATGGTACCTTCATTTTTAATCATCAGTTAATAGTGATGCCGCATAAAGCTATAAACTTCATCTGAGTGTAATTCTATGTTCCATAAATTTTGAGTTTTATGTCTCATTTTTTGCTGCCCTGAAGATAGTTTGTAATTTCTATTTTTATTTCTCTTTGATTCAAGAGATATTAGTTTCTTAATGTGCAAATTTATTATATAGCTCTCAGGGAACATGATTTCTTAAGTCTGCTAAGCAGTGCAAGAAGGTTCAGCTGTATGCTGCCTTCTACCTGAGCAGTATAAGTAGTTTGACAAGAATGTCCGTATCTGTCCAATTATTTTATAATTACCTATGCACTGGAGAATCAGTGTGTCTAATGGTTAAGACTATGGGCTCTTAAGTCAGACTGCCTGGTTTCTAAAATCTGGTCCTGTTGCATAAATTACTTAACTTCATTCAGCTCTGTTTTTATTCCTAATATATTGGAGATAATGAAGACTGCCTCATAGCATTTTGTGACAATCCAGTACAAGGATCCATACAAAACTTGGAGTTAAGAATGTAGTATACATTCAATAAATGTATACACTCAATGCAGATGACACCACCCTTATGGCAGAAAGTGAAGAGAAATTAAAAAGCCTCTTGATGAAAGTGAAAGTGGAGAGTAAAAAAGTTGGCTTAAAGCTCAACATTCAGAAAACGAAGATCATGGCATCTGGTCCCATCACTTCATGGCAAATAGATGGGGAAACAGTGGAAACAGTGTCAGGCTTTATTTTTCTGGGCTCCAAAATCACTACAGATGGTGACTGCAGCCATGAAATTAAAAGACGCTTACTCCTTGGAAGGAAAGTTATGACCAACCTAGATAGCATATTCAAAAGCAGAGACATTACTTTGCCAACAAAGGTTCGTCTAGTCAAGGCTATGGTTTTTCCTGTGGTCATGTATGGATGTGAGAGTTGGACTGTGAAGAAGGCTGAGAGCCAATGAATTGATGTTTTTGAACTGTCGTGTTGGAGAAGACTCTTGAGAGTCCCTTGGACTGCAAGGAGATCCAACCAGTCCATTCTGAAGGAGATCAGCCCTGGGATTTCTTTGGAAGGAATGATGCTACAGCTGAAACTCCAATACTCTGGCCACCTCATTCGAAGAGTTGACTCATTGGAAAAGACTCTGATGCTGGGAGGGTTTGGGGGCAGGAGGAAAAGGGGATGACAGAGGATGAGATGGCTGGATGGCATCACTGACTCAATGGACGTGAGTCTCAGTGAACTCTGGGAGTTGGTGATGGACAGGGAGGCCTGGCGTGCTGAGATTCATGGGGTCGCAAAGAGTCTGACACGACTGAGTGACTGATCTGATCTGATCTGATACACTCAATAAATATTACTTATATTATATTTGGATTCCCTGGTGGCTCAGACAGTAAAGCATCTGCCTGCAATGCGGGAGACCTGGGTTCTATCCCTAGTAGGATAGAAGGGAAGGTCCCCTGGAGGAGGGCATGGCAAACCACTCCAGTATTCTTGCCTGAAGAATCCCCATGGACAGAGGAGCCTGGCTGGCTACAGTCCATGGGGTTGCAAAGAGTTGGGCATGACTGAGCAACTAAGCACATATTACAGTCAGTTCTTTAAGCTCTAAGACCATGTGTGTAAATATGGTTTGGAAAGATCATAAAATTAGGTAGAAATGTAAATCAGTATTAGTATTACTAAAACAAATAAGAGCAACGTGAGGGTTTCTAAAACATAATTATGCTACATATAATTCCAGAGAATAAAATTATTTGAAATTATATACAATAAAACAATACTAAAAATTAAGTTGAAGTCCTTCGAGGACAGGGTTGTACCCCATTCCACAGTAAAGATCCAGAGTTTGGAGAACAGAGATGGACACAATGGAAAATAAAGCAAAATGTTTTCTTGATTTTCTATGATTAAGTACTGTTCTCAGTAAATTCTTGCTGAACTACACAGAATCAAGATTCTAATTTGTTATCTCATATCTCACTACTACAAAAAGGGTGTCTCTAAAATTACTTATGAAAACACTTTTAAAAATATCACTGGAGTAGTATAAGTCAAGATTCATTATCCACAAGCTAACACACACACATACACACACAGAGTAATAAATCAAAAACCATGCAACCTGACACATTTTGAAAGACATTTAAAGCTCTGCCTCCATTTCCTAATATAAAGAAGAGGCTTATTTTTTTAATATTAGAATGTCTCCATTTCCTTGGCATTTTGAATCCCTATGAGTCAATAACTTTTGCAGCATTATGCAAAGTGGTCTAAAAAGAGATTTGAAAAGTGGGGGCAGTGGTTTTTCATCTCCTGCCTTGTATGAATTTAACTCAAGCTTCAGATTCCTGGCACACACTTAAAAACTTTTTCAAACCAACATATAAGGAGTACAGTCCAACACAGTGCAAATTGAGTACCTGAGCACTGAGGGGAAGAAAATTGAAGCAGCTATTAACATGAGAGAAAACTCACCACTGATCTTCTGAGCTCCCCCAACACCAGTAGGTTTAAGACTCTGGAATGCTTACAAATCACCAGCAGAACTTGTTAAAATGCAGATTTCAAGCTCCAGCTCCCGAGATTCTGATTCAATAGGATTGTGATGGGAGCCAAGAATTAGAAGTTTTATTAGATTCATAATCAGAGGAAGGAAATAATGTCTCTATTTTTCTTTCTCTGGAACATGAAACACAAAATAATGTGTAACATGTAAAGACAGAGCATTGCCTTACTTTACCTCACCAAATGGGGAGGAGGAGATGAGACAGTTCATGAAGACTCTTCTAGCTCTGTGATGCATATGTTTATAAAAATCCAGGCCATGTGCATTACACAGACACTTCTTAAATGTAGCAAAGATCCATACTGTCTAGATTTTCCACTTAGATATTTTCCATGGTGGTTGTTTAGTCACTAAGTCGTATCCGATTCTTTCGACCCCATGGACTGTAGCCTGCCAGGCTCCTCTGTCCGTGGGATTTTCCAGGCAAGAATTCTGGAGTGGGTTGCCATTCCCATCACCAGGGGATCTTGCGAACCCAGGAATCGAAACCGGGTCTCCTGTGTTGCAGGCGGACTCCTGCATTGTAGGGGGATTCTTTACCGACTGAGCTACGTTTTCTATGAATACGTCCTCATTTATGGGCTTCCCGGGTGGCTCAGCGATAAAGAATTCGCCTGCAGTGCAGGAGATGCAGAAGAGACAAGTTCGATCCCTGGGTAGGGAAGATCCCCTGGAGAAGGAAATGGCAACCCACTCCAGTATTCTTGCCTGGGAAATCCCGTAAAGAGTAGCCTGGAGGGCTACAGAACATGAGATCACGGAGTCAGACGGATGAGTGACTGAGCACTATGTACTAATTTACGATTACTGACACCATTGCGCATTGTGTCATCATCACAAATAGATTAAAAGTCTACCAGCCAACCATGAAATATTTGCAAACAATAAGGCATTGAAAGTCAGTATAATTAATGTAGAGAAATTATTTAGGAAAAGCATTAACCCTAATTTTAAAAAAAGAGGTGGGGGGGGAAGAACATAAGACACTGTGTAGTGCAAGAAAAAAACTGGGTCAAAAAGCCTATGGAAAACATTCAAATCCTCTTAACATTTAAAGAAAAGCAAGTTAAAATAAGGGTTTCAGTTAGCAAAAAATGTTTAATGATAAAACCTCTCCTTAAGGATACTGTGAAAATGGACACACTCATACAGTCCTACTACTACTACTAAGTCGCTTCAGTCGTGTCCGATTCTGTGCAACCCCATAGACCGCAGCCCTCCAGGCTCCGCCATCCCTGGGATTCTCCAGACAAGAACACTGGAGTGGGTTGCCATTTCCTTCTCCGATGCAGGAAAGTGAAAAGTGAAAGTGAAGTTGTTCAGTCGTGTCCGACTCTTAGCCACCCCATGGACTGCAGCCCACCAGGCTCCTCCGTCCATGGGATTTTCCAGGCAAGAGTACTGGAGTGGGGTGCCATTGCCTTCTCTGCTCATACAGTCCTGGTGTTGGTTTTTTTTTGTTTGTTTTTTTGTTTTTCTAACAGTCCCATAGCATTTATTGTCATCTGGTAATAACATAAGGGTGAGCAGAACAATATGAATATATGTTCTAGAACTACATCTCTAACAAAGGACACCTAAAAAAACCAACGGTATTGCCAAAAAGTAGATTGTAATATATATCAAGAATCTTTAAAAATTCAGGTTATTTTAGTAATTCTTGTCTAGGAGAAAATGCTAAAGAAATAATAAGAAATTCAAGTAAGTATTGGTAAAAATGCTCATTATAGAATGATTATAAAAACAGTAGGTTAGAAAAAATTTACACATAAAAATGAGGTTATTGCATAAATTATGATATACTCATATTGTGAAAACAGTATACAGCCATTAAATTATGTTTGTTTTTGAAGAACATTAAATGATATAAGAAAATGTTCAATATAAAATAATAAGCAGGGAGAAAAGCA
Organism: Bos indicus x Bos taurus; assembly: GCF_003369695.1. NCBI lineage: Eukaryota > Metazoa > Chordata > Mammalia > Artiodactyla > Bovidae > Bos > Bos indicus x Bos taurus. The sequence continues at coordinate 100,431,678 of NC_040080.1, forward strand.
TTAAAACCACATATTTGGCAAATATCCCAAAAATTTATCTTTGCATACTTCTGTGTGCAAACACAAATGGAAAAACATGCATCAAACTCTTGAGTGTTTCACCTTATAATTCTCTATACTTTCTGAATATTCTACAATGTATCTATGTTCCTTTCATGTTTATAACTGAAAAAATTAATACCAGACATATCAGAGGTTCACAAGGAAGAATCTGTTCCCCAAATAAGCCCTTCTATTTCCAACCAAAAGCAAATTTTACATGTATTTTAATATGTATTACTGGTGTGTGTGTGTGTGCTCAATCATGTCCAACTTTTTGTGACCCCATGGACTGTAGCCCACCAGGCTCCTCTGTCCATGGGATTTTTCAGGCAAGTATAGTGGAGTGGGTAGCCGTTTCCTTCTTCAGGGGATCTTCCCTCCCCAGGGACTGAACCTGTGTCTCCTGTGTCTCCTGCACTGCAGGCTGATTCTTTACCACTGAGCCACCTGTGGCTTCCCTACGTATGACGGAAACTAGCACTAAATCAAGTAAAGTTCCCATTTCATTAATAGAAATGATGAAATCAGTGTGAAGACCTTCATGTTCTGTCAATATTTATATATTCAAGAAAACCTCAAGCCATAATTGTTTAAAGCTAATTCATCTCTCTTAAGAACTGAGGGAAAACTGATACCTGAAAAAGTTGAGGGCCAACCAGAGAGAATGCCATCCCGGCTTGATTCACAGAGTTTTCTCCTGTGGCCTACTCTGTGCTGAACAACCCCTGTAAGAACTGTACCAGGCCTCTCAGCCTCCCTCAGAGGCAAAGAGAATAAACATGTTTATTTTTCTGGGCTCCAAAATCACTGCAGATGGTGGTTGCAGCTATGAAATTAAAAGACGCTTACTCCTTGGAAGGAAAATTATGACCAACCAAGACAGCATATTGAAAAGCAGAGACATTACTTTGCCAACAAAGGTCCGTCTAGTCAAGACTATGGTTTTTCCAGTGGTCATGTATGGATGTGAGAGTTGGACTATAAAGAAAGCTGATTGCCAAAGAATTGATGCTTTTGAACTGTGGTGTTGGAGAAGACTCTTGAGAGTCCCTTGGACTGCAAGGAGATCCAGCCAGTCCATCCTAAAGGAGATCAGTCCTGGGTGTTCATTGGAGGGACTGATTTTGAAGCTGAAACTCCAATACTTTGGCCACCTCATGCGAAAAGCTGACTCATTGGAAAAGACCCTGATGCTGGGAAAGATTGAGGGTGGGAGGAGAAGGGGACGACAGAGGATGAGATGGTTGGGTGGCATCACCGACTTAATGGACATGGGTTTAGGTGGACTCTGGGAGTTGGTGATGGACAGGGAGGCCTGGCGTGCTGAGGTTCATGGGGTTGCAAAGAGTCAGACATGACTGAGTGACTGAACTGAACTGAATATTTAAAGCCTAGTTGGAAAATCAAGAATTGGATGAATGTAAAATCTACAAGCAGGAAAGACAGGGAAAGACTTAACTGGTTCCTAAACCTAGCCACACATAGAATAACCTGGGGAGCTTGTTAACTATTGACTCCTGACCCCAGCCCTAGAGAGTCAGAAGACTGAGATGTGCATTTTGAACACATATCCCAGGTGATTCTAAGGAAGTCTAAGTCCCAGGACCAGGATTTGAGAGCCATTGACCTAATACCAGGGCTTCCCAGGCGGTACTAGTGGTAAAGAATCCGGCTGCCAATGCAAGAGACGAGACACGGGTTTGATCCCCAGGTTGGGAAGATCTCCCAGAAGAGGGCATGACAACCAACTCTGTTATTCTTGCCTACAGAATGCCAGGGACAGAGGAGCCTAGCAGGCTACAGCCCATAGGGTCACAAACAGTCAGACACAACTGAAGCAACTTAGCACACATGCAGGCATGACCTAATAACACTGAGGCAATTAAAGCCCCAAAAGATAAAGATCAATTACTTAATTAGTAATAAAGCATCTGTATGCCTTGCTGTATATGACCTAAATAATAACAGAAATGTTCTTTCCTGAACATGAACTGTAATTAGTTTGAAAAGATGCGAGGGAAGAGCAAGGGGCTAAGGAGGAAGAAAACTTTCTGTTGAGTATGCACAGTGTGGGCAGGTACCCACCTGTAAATCGACCAAGAATTTGTGTGGCTCATACAAAAATCCTGAATGTCAGAATGTTTCCTGTGATAACTCAGATAACTTAGAACCCAGCTCAAAAACTAAGTAGCCACATATGGGAAGACTTGGGAGTGGTTTATATCTTCCCATTTTCATTTTTTACAGATCAGCTTACCAAAATTTACTAAAAATGCATTTGCTGTGTGATATTGCAGCTATTCAAACAAAATAAACATTGACTTTTTATCCAGCTCTTTGATCCTTGGATGGCTTCACTACCTGAGCTTATAAAAAATGGGGATTTAGTAAGAGAAAAAATCACACAACAATATCATTATGAATTTTCATATATCTAAGCAAAGGAATACTTTTTTTTAAACTAGGCACATACTATGTGCCAGGCACATTTAGTTAGTCTGCATAAATCTTGTTAAGTAAGCCATTACTAGTCCCCATTTTACAGTATTCTTGCTTGGAGAATCCCGTGGAGGGAGGAGCCTGGGAGGCTACAGTCCATGGGGTGGCAAAGAATCAGACACGACTGAGCTACTTCACTTTCTTTCTTTACAGATTAAGAAATAATAAGAATGAAAATAGATTAGATATTTTATTCAAAGGCACTCAACCAGAAAATGGCCAAGTGGGAATCTGAATCCAGGACTAACTTGTAAGCTCAGGTTTTCGTCAATATAAGATATTTGAATAAAAAATTCAAAACATAGATGTTACTCTATATGCTCAGCTTCCCCAGTGGCTCTAAAGCGATAAAGAATCTGCCCGCAATGTGGAATATACAGGTTCGATCCCTGGGTCAGGAAGATCCCCTGGAAAAGGAAATGGCAATCCACTCCAGGATTCTTGCCTGGGAAATTCCACGGGCAGAGGATCCTGGCAGGCTATAGTCTATGGGGTTGCAAAAGAGTCAGACATGACTGAGCAACTAAACCACAGCTTTCTACATGCTAAATTTTTGTCTGTACCTTATTAATAACTGTACTTCTTGATTCGCTATGTTCTTGCTCTGGAGAAGTAAAAAATATATTCTGCATCAGATTTTTTTGAGTTATTATATAATTTATGGAGAGACATTGCAAATCTAAAATCCCCTCCTTGGTATTTTAGTCCTTGAATGACAATCTAAATTGGGCACTTGTTCTTTTTAAATAGCCACTGATTACAGGATTGAAAAGGCTTTGTTATATCAGAGTGGTCTAATTTTTTGAAATTTTCCTGTGGGTGACTGTATTCTCACATATGGTAAAACCTTTCTGAGAGGATTGTGCTGAAATCACAACGGAAGTTGCAACAGGAGTCTTATCAGTTGCTGGTTTCTTTTTGGATCCAAGAGCTACCTGGGAAATATCTCTCTTGAAAATCAGTCAGATTTGGAACAAGAAGAGAAGAAAGCCAATGACACAGTGGTTGTAACCAAGAAAGTGTGAAGTGAAGACGGTTTAGATATGTGTTGTCTTATCAGACTACTGCCTCTATCCAATTTAAAGAAGCAGCATGTTCTAATTAAAATTTAGAGGAATAGCATGGGAACAATTGTACCATGAGGGAGATCCTTTTTTTAACACAGAATCATTATTTATAATTATTAGCTTTATTATCATCACCATATTCATGAAACATCTGAGTTCTGGAGAGGCTTTTAAAAGCATATTCCTTTGCAACATCAAGAGTCATGTTATATTAACCCCAGATTCTATAGACTTTGAACTTATTCCCAATAGGCTATTGTTACTGGAACTAAAGACAATAAGCTGCCTGAATGCACTGTGAAATACCCATCGCTATGGATATCCTGGGCACTCCCGAGTTTTTGTCATTAGTGCTTACTAGGTCTCTGTGAAGCAGAAGCAGGGGTGCTGTCTTCAGTAATCAGATTTAAAAAAGCAAAAAGCAGAAGTAGGGGAGTGTGTTTTCTAAAGTCACATACTACCCCAAGAAAGAGTTCAGTTCTTGACATACCTCAGTTCTTGACATATTGACTAAAATGAGGATTCATTCTAGATCCAATTGTGTGCAGAACAGAGTATGACAATGAGGTGGGAGAATGAGTAAATACAGATGTGTCCTACCCTTCTCCCCTCTGCTTTTCCTATTCCATATTCCCCAAAGGAGGAATGAGGGAATTCTAAACAGCCAAAGCAGAAGGAAACTGTGGAGAAGGTTGCAGTTCTTGGCTTCATATAGTATTATAAACTAACAAAATAGGTTATGTCTTTTGCTAAATTAGCATATACCTCCAGTGACCATTCAAATGTAATGACATCTCTAAGCATTACTCAAGTGGGCCATTAATAGACCTCATTTTTCCATTTTCAGCTGTTTCCTCTATGCTTTCCCATTCTTAGAAATGTATCCACTTCTATCCAAAGCGTAAATTCTCATCTCTACCCTGCTGAACACAGATTTTATATCTCCAACACTAATTTTTCAGTCAAGCTTTAATTCCATGTTTATTTCCAGGAAATAAAATGCCAACAGGACACTTCTACCAGACCTTTCTGCTCTAACCCCAAGTGTCTAAAAATCAAATTAAAGCATGCCCACACCTGAGTAAGTGAAAGTGAAGTTGCTCAGTCGTGTCCAACTCTTTGCGACCCCATAGACTGTAGCCTACCAGGCTCCTCTGTCCATGGGATTTTCCAGGCAATAGTACTGGAGTGGATTGCCATTTCCTTCTCCAGGGGATCTTCCCAACTCAGGGATTGAACCCAGGTCTCCTGCATTGTAGACAGACGCTTTACGGTCTGAGCCACCTGGAAGGCTTCCCTGGAAAATCCCATGGACGGAGGAGCCTGGTAGGCTAGAGTCCATGGGGTTGCAAAGAGTCAGACATGACTGAGCGACTTCACTACACCTGAGTGAGCTTCCATATGCAGCTCCATTCGCCTCCACTACATTTTCCAAAGTACTCAAAAGCCTAAGATGTAGACTCACCTCCTACTCTTTTCCCTGCTGCTGCTGCTTCTCTTCAGTTGTGTCCAACTCTGTGCAACCCACCAGGCTCCTCTGTCCATGGAATTCCCTAGGCAAGAAGACTGGAATCAATTGCCATGCCCTCCTCCAGGGTATCTTCCCAACCCTGGGATCAAAACCAGGACTTCTGCAATTGCAGGCAGATTCATTACAACTGAGCAACCAGGGAAGACCAGTCTTTTCTCTACCCAACCCCTAACCGTCAACTGCTCGTTTCTGGCGTCACGTTCTTTTATGATCTCTTAACTCTGTGACACTGTGAACTGTAGCCGACAAGCTCCCCTGTCCATGGAATTTCCCAGGCCAAGACTACTGAAGTGGGTTGCCATTTCCTTCTCCAGGGAATCTTCCTGACCCAGAGATCATCTGAAGCCATGAAGCACGCACAGACATATTTATCCCTACCTTCCAGGTGGCTCAGATGGTAAAGCATCTGTCTACAATGCGGGAGACCACGGTTCAATCCCTGGGTTGAGAAGATCCCCTGGAGAAGGAAATGGCAATCCACTCCAGTACTATTGCCTGGAAAATCCCATGGACAGAGGAGCCTGGTAGGCTACAGTCCATGGGGTCGCAAAGAGTCGGACACGACTGAGCGACTTCACTTTCACTTTCCATTTCTTCAAATCTAGGCCTTTATCTTCATACAGAGTTGCAGTCTTCAACAAAATTTTAATAGTAAACTTTCTAATATACTAAACCCTACAATAAATTCTCTGATATACCAAAGCTAAGTTAATCTTTATAAAACCTTTGATATCATTCCATTTACTTGCTTATAAATCTATACTCTTCCACTATGGCCTTTCTAATCAAGTCCAAACTCCTTAGCCCAGCATTTGAGATTTTCTCTTATCTGACCTCACCTTGCCTATACAGCTATGTAAATCCCCACTAGAACATGATTCGTGAGTCTGTATCTTTTGCTTCAGTCAGAATTTCCTCTAATGCTTCCTTCTCCTCAAAGCACACTCAGCATGCTCATTCTAGACTTCGCATTTAGCCATGAATTCCCACCAGGAATGCTTGACCTTCCATTACCTAAGCACTTGCGAGACTCAGTTCTAACGTCATTTTTATCATAAAGCTTTTCTGCAGAGTAGTTACGTGCTTCTCTAAATGTCTACAACATGGACCATGTGAATCTGATTACAGACCAGCGTGTGTTGTGTTTTTAGCCCTCTTGTTTTGTAAACTCGCCTCCTCCTGGATCACAAGCAGTTGGAGGATCTTGACAACAAGGAGCGGCTTTGTTTTAGTTGTTTCTCTGCAAGTCAGAGAACAAAACAGTTGCAAGGCTATATGTTATGTCTGATGTTATCTTAATTATCATAATCTAAAATCTCTTTTTTAAATTTTAAGGGTCTTATAAATTTAACCTCATCTCTGATCCTGAAATTTCACTGGCCCCACATAAGGCCTGAGATTGTTTGGTTAGAGACCGTGGAGACAAATGCTCCCTCACATGGGTCAGTTGTGTTCAGATCTCTGTTTACTTCACCCCTGTTTCTGGCTCAATGTTTAGTTAATGTGTGCGAGAAAATGCTGATGTACATTTGTAATTTTATGACCACTTTTCTAAAAACAAAAGAAAAATGCTAGGTCAGTAGCACTTTTCTCACATTTGGAAAGTGAGCTCATGAAGTGCATGAAGACGTTGAGCAGAGAACCTAGAAAGATTCCTGAAAGACTTGCTTAATAGTCCTGAGTGACTGACAAAGCACAAAGGTTGATTTGACATATCCGATTGCTCTAGACTGGGTTCTCTGGGCCACAGTCCCCGGTAATGAGGCTTTACAGGCAAATGACACATTAAGGAAGGGTTCCAACAGAAACTCACAGGGAGTAGAGCAAGCAGGCCCGGAAGAGGCAAATAGGGCATAAATTTAGGTGGTCTCAGCCTCAGTGTGATCCCAGAAGGGGCTCTGAAGGTAAATTACTCCTTCACCAGTCCTTGGCTACAGCCTGATCTAGTGGGTCATCAGGTCCCAAATACTTCCATCTCTTTGTACCACTAAGCCCCTCTAGTAGCCCAAGGACAGCCTACAGAAAAGAAACGCAGGCAAAAGATGGCCAGAGCTGGTAAACAGGCTCCAAAGGGATCTGGTGGGCAGACTGTATGTTTACTAGTGTGTTCCTAGTTCTGTAACAGAAATAATATACATAATATGAATGCTCATTTGTTTAAAATGCTCGTATGTGTATAGAAAAAATGTTAACAGATTTAAGCTCAACTATTAACTGTGGGCTGTAAGATTGGAGGGAGGAAACTTTCACATTTAACTTTCCACACTTCTGTATTGTTAGAATTCTTACAACAAATATTACTTCTGTTAGGAAAAAAAAAAAACTATTAGCAAAACAGATTTTTCTACCAAAAAGTTAATGATGTATTCTTTAATTTAATCACACATTATGTTGTTTTTGTTGCTAGTACTCTAGGAAGATAGAACCATCTGAATAAAAATTGATTATCTAAGCTGTTAAAATTCTTGAGTCCATTTGGTAATTAACAAATTGCATTCTTACCCAGTATAAATGATATGGTGTGCCCAGAAAGAAAAAAGCCTTGTTAAGGCTTAATTGTAGAATGGGACTCAACTCGTTTTGTCATCTGTGGGTACTAGAAGTTTGGCTGTTAATTGTAAGATATGGTCCACTCATTCTATTTATTATCATTTATATATATAAACAAAAATTTAAGAAAACAATTTTTGTTGCCTTCAGAAATGTATCTTAAAAGTACTTTTGGAATTTCAGCTGAAAGGTAGAATCACATGTGCTTAAAGCCTTGCCTGCTTTGGGTATAATTAGATAATAGCAATTGGTCAGGCCGGTGCATTAAGAAGAGTAATCCAGGGAATTCCCTGGCAGTCCAGTGGTTAGAACTGTGTGCTCTCACTACCTGGGTCCAAGATCTCTGGTCAGAGAACCAAGATCCCACGAGCCACATGGCGTGAGCAAAAAAGAAAGAAAAAACGAGTAAGCTGGTAGCTATCTATAGTGTAAATTAGGGGAGTGAAAAAGAGGTAAGCAGGGAGGTCAGTTAGAATGGTACTAGAATAATCCAGGTAATAGGCAATGAAGATGATAAATAATGGTAAAGGAGCAAGCATTCATCATGTCTGTCCTACATGAATCAGACTAGTAGTAGTATCCAAACAGTAAATGAGAACAATCATGATTTTAAAAATTAGAACGTATACATAAATTACTGTGGAGATGAAAATTAGTAGAAACTACTATATTTAGATAGGCTGAAGGAGACAGTGTGGTCAAAGATGACTAGAAACAATAGTGACTATTTTAGTGAGACAATGTTGAATTTATAAAGAAATGCTGAGTTTTGAATATAGGTGAATATAGACATAAGGATATTCAGTAGGCAGTAGAAATAAGTACCTGGAGTTATGAAAGAATTAAGGACACAAAGGATCATGAAAAGCAAGAAAGGAGGCCAGACCTGGGAAGTGTCAGGAAGATGAAGGCAGAAAATTCTATTTATTTTTCACTGTTTGTTAGGAAAATGAAAGTTATAAAACAACCCTATTTCTATCAATTTTCACAGCTCAACAGAGTCCTAGAAGAAATTGAAAGTATTTTTTATTCTAATAACTGAGGATTTAAAAAACTCAGAAAGAAGCATTGCATTTTATCTGGCTAAACTTTCCCCAGAGACTCCAGCTCTATCCTTACTCCATATTTATTCAAATTACCCCATTTATCCTCAATGACAAAATACAAAAATTCTGCAATCTTTGGACCATCCAGGGAAAGAATTAACCTGTCCTCTTGAGTCACTAAAGATTTCATGAGCTTAAAGTATAATCCAAGGTAAACCCACCCAATAAAGCAAGTGATCATGATTTGGGTCAGGTAACAGGCATGGAGAACACAACTGAAGTGAGTAAATGCGTGAAGTTAGAGGAGGCTCCAGGCAGACTGCCCCAAATAACAAGCCATGGTTAGGTACAGCAGGGAACACAGCCTTGAGAAAGGAGGAAAGTAGTCTAGCACCTGAATGACCTTCATGGCCTTGGGACCATGGCACGCCGGTGCTCTCACTTGCTCTACGCCTAGTCCAGGGGCTGGCTCACTTCCCCAGAGTCTTGAACTGGATTGTCCTAAATCTTTAGCCATTACACCTTCCAGGGGCCTTTAAATTTAAGTATTCAGTTTATTAATTATCTTGTTACATGTTTTTTCAAAGAAGCTTATACCTGATCCAAAATTTATATTTACTTATATTTATATACACAAGCGCACACACACACACACACACACACGCACACACACACTTTAAAGATAGTATTATAAACTATTTTCAGAAATCAATTAAACCTTGGGCCCTATATTTAATTTTTTTTTTTTTTTTTTGCCGTCACCATTAAATTGTTCCTTGGTATAAAATGAACCCAGATTTTCAACATAAAATATATTTGTTATCCTGGATCTTTGCAATTTGGGAAACCATTTTCACTGTTCAGTGACTTGTATGACTTGTGTCATATAGATAGCATTTGTGTTATCTTAAGCACCTACTTACATTCCTGTTATGATTACAGTGATTAAAATAAATACACTTTCTAGACGTTTGAAGAAACTAAATAACATTCTTCCAGAAACAACTATCCACATCCTAGACTCTGTGTTTATGTAACATGGAGCGGGTTACTCGACTCTTATACTTGAGAGCTGAGTCATGCCACCCACTTGGCTGAGTTTTCAGACACATAGACTGATCATTGTAGGTGATCCTCACTTCACTCTAGAGTTAATACATTTTACTTGGCCTTCAGTATTTTCAAGGAATCAGCATGACTCGCTCTACACAATATGCTCCTTTCTTTTGAGAAGAAAGTGGGAGGGAAAATGGGATTTTCTCATGGTATTGTCCTAAATTAAATAAAATCAATTCTATGTAAGTCTGAGAATATGTAAGAGGATAAAATTATTCAAATCATTGGCTGCTTGGGTGGGGACTATCAATTTTTATAGGGTATATTGATGTATCGCTGACTTATGTGTCAGGTGTTTGTCATATGGAGCTATCAAGAAGGTTCTTTGTGGGAGAAAAAGTAAGCGATAGGTTGGAGAGGATAGTATGAGTCTGCTCACTAAATCTATTTCTCGAAGTATAATGATTCAAATGAACAGCAAATCTCTGCTAATTTTCTTCCCTTATTCATTGATGGCCTCACACCCTCATCAGCACATATTTCACCTTTGCATGTGTGACAGATTCAGGACAGTGTGACAACTCAGCTGCAAGCAAGAATTAAGCTCATTGTATCTGTTCATTGTTCTTTGCACTATGAGAAGGCAGACATTATTGGTACAACTTCTGCCCTCAAGTAAATTATAATCTTATGAAAGTAGTTGAATAGCCAAACGGTAACACTAAGCAGAATAAAATATATTTTAACACAGATATAGAAACAACATGCTGCCAAAAAATAGAAACAGAGACTTTAATTCTTAATGAAAGGATTAAAAAACGCTATTTCATCTTTGAAGATGACTTGCTTTCCTAATAAGGACCATAAATACTCATCTCTCTGTAAGTCTTTGCAGATGACCAGAACAACTGAGCTAATTTTATGCATTTCATCTGACATGTCATTAATCTCTGTATTCATTCATGTAACAAATAAATACTGAGCATCTATTATGTGCCAAGGATGTCACTGGGAATGATAGTGAATGATTTAGTCCTGCCTTCAAGGAGATTACAGTCTGGTAGACAGAGAAAATACATGAAAACTAATACATTTTTAAATGTTAGAAATTTTGAACAGAGCATACCAAGGCAGAAAGAGAATAAAAAATATAGCAGCCAATTCTTTTTCCTAGAACTGGGAGGTTAAGTTAGGTCAGAGACAAAAAGCTAATAATGGAGATGGAGACTTAATTTAAGGTTGCTTTCCCTTTGATTAGCTCCCAGAACTTCCAACTAGAGTGCAATAATATGCAAAAAATCAAGGGTACAGATAAGTAGAGACTGCTTCAAATGAATTGCTTATTTCTTAAGAAGTTCTAAACTTCACTGTGCTTAGTAAAAAGAAACTGCAAGGCCCCAGAGGAGCCCACACCCCAAGGTCTCAAATGTTCAAACGTTTAGACAACAGAAGGGACTGTATCATCACCCATGAATTCATTAACCATACAAGAAATTCTTGATGGACCACAATTATGTACCTCCTAACTGCATTATCCAGCTTCCCTTGTGACTCAGATGGTAAAGAATTCACCTGCAATGCGGGAGACTGGGTTTGATCCCTGAGTTGGGAAGATCCCCTGAAGAAGGGAAAGGCTACCCAGTCCAGTATTCTGGCCTGGAGAATTCCATGGACTGTATAGTCCACGGGGTCGCAAAGAGTCAGACATCACTGAGCGACTTTCACTAACTGCATTATCAGGCTTACGTCAGACTTGACCATGGCCTGCAATAGAGGTATTGACCTCTGTTGTTAGGGCATTGCAAGTTGAATACACATATGTATCACCATCACCACCCAAACCCATCTAGAGTGACAGTAAAGATTTTTTTTTGAGTTAAAATCAAAAACAGAAAACCACAAGGACAAAGAAAAATAAAGACAATAGTTGATAAGACTTATCTGCAAAATCTTGGAAAATGGAGAGAGATAAATATGAGTTAGCTGACACTGCAGATCAAAAAAAAGTTAAAAGTGCTTAGGCAGGAGAATAGTAATGAGTAGGCCAAACCCCAGAAAAGCTCAGGAAAGGAGGTATCAATTACCACTCAGGAATCTGCAAGCTGAGAGTGAGGGTGAGGCATTGTACAGACCCCAAGGGAATCCAGGGAAATTTCATATTAGAAAAGATGAGATTCTCTAAATGCTTTCCTTTCATCATCTACCAGTTTGCTGGCACCAGGCATTATACTGCCAGGTATCACCTTTTATCTCCAGAATATAAGAATGGAATATTCCTCTCTGCAAAGAGGAAAAAAAGCCTAAGGGTACTGATATTGGACTGATCCAATCCTCCTGCATCAAAGCTCCCCATTTAACAAGCACAGGTATTCACACATGGATACATTACTTCACTCTTCATTCACAACAACCTTTTGAAAATATATACCAAAAGAGATGAGAGAGCTAAGCCTTGTGAAAGTGAAGTCTCTCAGTCCTGTCCGACTCTTTGCGACCCCATGGACTGTAGCCTACCAGGCTCCTCCGTCCATGGGATTTTCCAGGCAAGAGTACTGGAGTGGGGTGCCATTGCCTTCTCCAGGGACCTTCCTGACCCAGGGATCGGACCCTGGTCTCCCACATTGTAGGCAGACACTTTTACCGTCTGAGACACCAAAAAGTCCCTAAAGTGAAAGTCACTCAGTCGTGTCCGACTCTTTGCAACCCCATGGACTATAGAGTCCATAGAATTCTTTAGGCCAGAATACTGGAATGCGTAGCCTTTCCCTTCTCCAGGGGATCTTCCCCACCCAGGGATCAAATCCAGCCCTCTCCCAAAACACACACACCAACAAACACACAATCACAGAGCCTCTAATCAGTCCTTCATGGTGCCTCACTCTAAGATAGGAACATACTTTAAAGGTGCAAAGCCTCTAACCTGGAACAGAGAACCCAAGACAGACAAATAGAAAAAAAATAAAATAAATTTTAAAAAGCTAGAGGAAACAGAGATAGTACAAGCAATATGAGGAAAAACTAAAATAAGAAAAGTAAAACTGTCCTTAATATTCTCAGAGAGCTATTCCATCCATAAATTAAAAGAAGATAGAATTTTTAATGAAGCCTTAAGAGAGTTATAATTCACTCTTAGAAATTAAAAATATAATTTAAAATGTTTAAAGTCAATAGATATTTAGAAGGTACATTGAGGAAACATAGAAAAGAGAAAGTAAATACCAGGGAAATAGGAAAATAAGGAAACGATTAGAATAGCAATTTAGGGAATATGACATCCATAGAGTAGGAATTCAAGAAAAAATGACTAGAGAAAATGAATGAAAAGGAGTTAGTAAAGAAATCATAAAAGAAAATTCCTTGTATCTAAAGGAAATAAATTTCTTAATCAAAAGAATCCACCATTTATCTCCAGAAAAATGAATGAAACAGACCCATACAAGGATATATAACTGTGATATTTTAGATCATTAAGTATAAAGACCTTAAAAGCTTTCAGAGAAAGTGGGGGGAAAAAATCAGATCATATACAAGGAATCAGAAATCAAAATGGCATCTCAACTGTATCTTTAAACGGGAGAAGAATTTGGATCAATGCCTTCAAAGTTTTGAAGGGGAAATGTCCAACCTGGAATCCTATTAATATTAACATATCAGGCAAACTATTGATCAAGTGTAGGAGGGTGGGTATATGAAGCCATGAAAAGGATGGGGGCCACATTCTAGTCAGAGGGAGTGGCGAGGCATGACTAGTCATCATGCCTTGTTATAGCTTTATTACCTGGGGAGAGAAGGCAGAGGCCTACCAGGGGAGGCCTTAGCTGGAGAGTCGTTCGTTTCCCTACTAACCCAAGAAGTCACTGAGGACTTCAAGAAAGTGGTGAAATCCAATTTGTATTTGGCAAGTCTCAGCTGCCAACATTTGAAAGACTGGATAAGAGTTGAGGATTGTTGGTGGCAGAGATAAAAAGTATGACAAGGATTGATGTGGACTTGACTAAGGGCAATAGCCGAGACCAAAGGACTGACATCCAGGCAGTTGCAGAGTAGAATCATCATTATGTGTCTGATTGGATGTAGATAATGAAAGTGTCTAGGATGATTCCCGCCTTTGCACCTTAGGTGACTGTATCTTTGACGATATCTCAGGGAAAAGAAGAGTTCAGACTGGAACATGCTAATTTCGCATTACACTCCACTCGACCTCTTACATCTTTGTGCTCCTATACTTCTGTTATATGTTCCACTTGGAATTCTACCTCCTCTTTCCCTGTTTTATATAGGCACACCTCAGAGATACTGCCGGTTCAGTTCCAGACCATTGCAATAAAGCAAACATCACAATAAAGCGAGTCACAGGAATTTTTTGGTTTCCCAGTGCCTTACAAAACTTACTTTTAAACTACACTGTGTAGTCTCTTAAGTGTGCAATAGCATTATATCTAAAAAACAATGTACATACTTTAATTAAAAAGTACTTTACTGCTGAAAAATGCTAACGATCATCTGAGCCTTCAATGAGTCATAATTCTTTTGCTGATGAAGGGTCTTGCCTCAGTGTTGTTGGCTGCTGACTGATGAGAGCGGTGGTTGCTGAAGGTTGGGGTGGCTGTGGCAATGTCTTTAAAAACAATAGCAAATGATGTTTACAGCATTGACTGACTCTTCCTTTCACAAACAATTTCTCTGTAGTATGCATTGCTATTTGATAACACTTTACCACAGTACAACTTCATTCCAATTTGAGTCTATCCTCTCAGGCCCTGTTGCTGCTTTATCAACTAAGTTTATGAAATATTCTAAATTTTGTCTTGTCATTTCAACCAACTTCACATCATATTCACCAGGAGCAGCTTCCATCTCAAGAAATCACTTTCTTTGCTCATTCATAAGAAACAACTCCTCATCTGTGTTTTTATCATGAATTTGTAGCAGTCCAGTCACATCTTCAGACTTCACTTCTAATTATTCTGCTTCTCTTGCTATTTCCACATCTGCAGTTCTTTCTTCTACTGAAATCTAGATTCCCTCAAAGTCACCCAAAAGGGTTGGAATCAAAGCCTTCCAAATTCCTGTTAATGTTGATCTTTTGACATTTTCCTGTGAATCACAAATGTGCCTAATGGCATCCAGAGTAGGATGGCAATAGGTGAATAGGACAGGGTAGGTGAAAAGATGGTGAGTCCTTTTAAACAGGATTTCAATTTACTTTGCCCAGATCCATCAAAGGAATCAGTATCTATGGAAGCCATAGCCTTATGAAATGTATTTCTTAAATAATAAGACTTAAAATTTAAAATTACTACTTAATCCATGAGCTGCAGAATGAATGTTGTGTTCAGTTCAGTTCAGTCGCTCAGTCGTGTCGGACTTTTTGCAACTGCATGAACCGAAGCACGTCAGGCCTCCCTGACCATCACCAGCTCACAGAGTTTACCCAAACTCATGTCCATTGAGTCGGTAATGCCATCCAACGATTTCATCCTCTGTCGTCCCCTTCTCCTCCCACCTTCAATCTTTTCCAGCGTCAGGGTCTTTTCAAATGAGTCCGCTCTTCACATCAGGTGTCCAAATATTGGAGTTTGAGTTTCAACATCAGTCCTTCCCATGAATATTCAGGACTGATTTCCTTAAGGATGGACTGGTTGGATCTCCTTGCAGTCCAAGGCACTCTCAAGAGTCTTCTCCAACACCACAGTTCAAAAGCATCAATTCTTCACCACTCAGCTTTCTTTACAGTCCAACTCTCACATCCATACATGACTACTGGAAAAACCATAGTCTTCACTAGATGGACCTTTGTTGGCAAAGTACCGTCTCTGCTTTTGAATATGCTGTCTAGGCTGGTCATAACTTTCCTTACAAGGAGTAAGCATCTTTTAATGTCATGGCTGCAATCACCATCTGCAGTGATTTGGGAGCCCAAAAAAATAAAGTCTGACACTGTTTCCACTGTTTCCCCATCTTTTTCCCATGAAGTGATGGGACCGGATGCCATGATCTTCATTTTCTGAATGTTGAGCTTTAAGCCAACGTTTTCACTCTCCACTTTCACTTTCATCAAGAGGCTTTTTAGTTCCTCTTCACTTTCTGCCATAAGGGTGGTGTCATCTGCATATCTGAGGTTATTGATATTTCTCCCGGCAATCTGGATTCCAGTTTGTGTTTCTTCTAGTCCAGCGTTTCTCATGATGTACTCTGGATATAAGTTAAATAAACAGGGTGACAATATACAGCCTTGACGTACTCCTTTTCCTATTTGGAACCAGTCTGTTGTTCCATGTCCAGTTCTAACTGTTGCTTCCTGACCTGCATACAAATTTCTGAAGAGGCAGATCAGGTGTTCTGGTATTCCCACCTGTTTCAGAATTTTCCACAGTTTATTGTGATCCACACAGTCAAAGGCTTTGGCATAGTCAATAAAGCAGAAATAGATGTTTTTCTGGAACTCTCTTGCTTTTTCCATGATCCAGCAGATGTTGGCAATTTGATCTCTGGTTCCTCTGCCTTTTCTAAAACCAGCTTGAACATCAGGAAGTTCACGGTTCACATATTGCTGAAGCCTGGCTTGGAGAATTTTGAGTATTACTTTACTAGCATGTGAGATGAGTGCAATTGTGCAGTAGTTTGAGCATTCTTTGGCATTGCCTTTCTTTGGGATTGGAATGAAAACTGTCCTTTTCCAGTCCTGTGGCCACTGCTGAGTTTTCCAAATTTGCTGGCATATTGAGTGCAGCACTTTCACAGCATCATCTTTCAGGATTTGGAATAGCTCAACTGGAATTCCATCACCTCCACTAGCTTTGTTCGTAGTGATGCTTTCTAAGGCCCACTTGACTTCACATTCCAGGATGTCTGGCTTTAGGTCAGTGATCACACCATCGTGATTATCTGGGTCATGAAGATCTTTCTTGTACAGTTCTTCTGTGTATTCTTGCCATCTCTTCTTAATATCTTCTGCTTCTATTAGGTCCATACCATTTCTGTCCTTTATCGAGCTCATCTTTGCATGAAATATTCCTTTGGTAGCTCTGATTTTCTTGAAGAGATCCCTAGTCTTTCCCATTCTGTTGTTTTCCTCTATTGCTTTGCATTGATCACTGAAGAAGGCTTTCTTATCTCTTCTTGCTATTCTTTGGAACTCTGCATTCAGATGTTTATATCTTTCCTTTTCTCCTTTGCTTTTTGCTTCTCTTCTTTTCACAGCTATTTATAAGGCCTCCCCAGACAGCCATTTTGCTTTTTTGCATTTCTTTTCTATGGGAATGGTCTTGATCCCTGTATCCTGTACAATGTCATGAACCTCATTCCATAGTTCATCAGGCACTCTATCTATCAGATCTAGGCCCTTAAATCTATTTCTCACTTCCACTGTATAATCATAAGGGATTTGATTTAGGTCATACCTGAATGGTCTAGTGGTTTTCCCTACTTTCTTCAATTTAAGTCTGAATTTGGCAATCAGGAGTTCATGGTCTGAGCCACAGTCAGTTCCTGGTCTTGTTTTTGCTGACTGTATAGAGCTTCTCCATCTTTGGCTGCAAAGAATATAATCAATCTGATTTCAGTGTTGACCATCTGGTATGTCCATGTATAGAGTCTTCTTTTGTGTTGTTGGAAGAGGGTGTTTGTTAGGACCAGTGCATTTTCTTGGCAAAACTCTGTCAGTCTTTGCCCTGCTTCATTCCGTATTCCAAGGCCAAATTTCCCTGTTACTCCGGGTGTTTCTTGACTTCCTACTTTTGCATTCCAGTCCCCTATAATGAAAAGGACATCTTTTTTGGGTGTTAGTTCTAAAAGGTCTTGTAGGTCTTCATAGAACCGTTCAACTTCAGCTTCTTCAGCATTACTGGTTGGGGCATAGACTTGGATTACTGTGATATTGAATGGTTTGCCTTGGAAACGAACAGAGATCATTCTGTCATTTTTGAGATTGCATCCAAGTATTGCATTTTGGACTCTTTTGTTGACCATGATGGCCACTCTATTTCTTCTGAGGGATTCCTGCCCGCAGTAGTAGATATAATGGTCATCTGAGTTAAATTCGTCCATTCCAGTCCATTTCAGTTCGCTGATTCCTAGAATGTGGACATTCACTCTTGCCATCTCTTGTTTGACCACTTCCAATTTGCCTTGATTCATGGACCTGACATTCCAGGTTCCTACGCGATATTGCTCTTTACAGCATCGGACCTTGCTTCTATCACCAGTCACATCCACAGCTGAGTATTCTTTTTGCTTTGGCTCCATCCCTTCATTCTTTCTGGAGTTATTTCTCCACTGACCTCCAGTAGCATATTGGGCACCTACTGACCTGGGGAGTTTCTCTTTCAGTATCCTATCATTTTGCCTTTTCATACTGTTCATGGGGTTCTCAAGGCAAGAATACTGAAGTGGTTTGCCATTCCCTTCTCCAGTGGACCACATTCTGTCAGATCTCTCCACCATGACCCACCTGTCTTGGGTTGCCCCACGGGCATGGCTTAGTTTCATTGAGCAAGACAAGGCTGTGGTCCTAGTGTGATTAGATTGACTAGTTTTCTGTGAGTATGGTTTCAGTGTGTTTGCCCTCTGATGCCCTCTTGCAACACCTACTGTCTTACTTGGGTTTCTCTTACCTTGGACGTGGGGCATCTCTTCACGGCTGCTCCAGCAAAGCGCAGCCATTGCTCCTTACCTGGACAAAGGGTATCTCCTCACCGCTGCCCTTCCTGACCTTCAACATGGGATAGCTCCTCTAGGCCCTCCTGCGCCCAAGCAGCCACGGCTCCATAATAAATATCAGAACAATGAAAAAGTTTGAAATATTACAAGAATAACCCAAATGTGACACAGAGACAAGAAGTGAGCAAATGCTGTTGGAAAATGGCACTGCTAGACTTGTTCAAGGCAAAGTTGCCACAAACCAATTTGTAAAAAATGCAGTATGTGCAAAGTGCAATAAAGCAAAGTGTGATAAAATGAGGTCTACATGTACTAATAAAAGCTCAAATCATAAGCATAAGAAAAAATTATGAATAACCTAACCATGTAAAGGTTACAAGGATGCGTATTATGCCCTGCTTCTTTCACTTAAAATATTTTTAAGCATGCTTCTCTGCTATCCTGTAGTCTGTATAATTACCACTTTTATGACTGCATAATATTAAATCACCTGGTACTTTTCTTATTTTACTGGTTATTTCCATTATTATTGAATTTTTAGGCAGTTTCTATTTTTTCCACTCTTTTGCTGAATAATGTTATAATGATAATTTTTGTGCATGTGTCTTTTTTTTCATTTTTTTCCTGCATTTTTATCTTTGTGGATATTAAGAAACAGTGATTTTTTTTATCCCCAGAGAGCTAGTACTATGACTCAAAAATATAAGAACATTTATGGCTGCATTTTGTTTTGCGCAGACTCAGGAATATTTTTTTCATGCCAAATCCCTGTCCCTCCTGGGTTTCTCTCTGCTCCCTGCCAATGCCACTGCATAATAAATGACGGTACCACCTTCTACCGGCCCAGGGCCTTATTCCAGGCTCCACTGCCCACCTCTGCCACTGTGCCCTGCTGTAGAGGTTCTTCCCACCCCTTAACCTTTCAAGCCAATGAGACAGCTAAACGCTCCATCTGGCTTTGGTTCTTCAGAATCACTATCTATGGAAGCTGTAGCCTTATGAAATCTATTTCTTAAGTAATAAGACTTGAAATTCAAAATTACTGCTTGATCTATGAGTTGCAGAATGAATGTTGTGTTAGCAGCCATGAAACCAACATTAATCTCATTCTGTATCTCCATGAGAGCCCTTGGGTGACAAGGTGCACCGTCAATGAGCAGTAATATTTTGGAAGGAATCTTTTTCTTCTGAGTAGTAGGTCTACGACAAGTGTACTACTACTAGTAGGTCTAGTGTTTACCATCCGGGGTGCACACTGGTCTACAGAGTACCCTAGTTGGATGCAGCTTGTCAGTAATTGTAACCTGAGACCATGGCCAAGATAATCTACCCAGCTTGGGTCCAGTTGCCTGGATTGCAGTGTTTAAGAGGAGGAATCAGACGTAATGATATAATGAGAACAGAGAGACCTGCTCACAATTTTACTCCTTCTTATGCAAACTGCCCTTCCAACATTTCCCTCCTGCAGTGGTTAAGAGCATGGACTCCACAGTCAGGTTCAAAGTTGTATCCCCTTGAGCAAGTTTGTTTAGCCTCCGTGTGCTTCAGTTTATTCATATCTGAGACGGGGGTATATATGTAAGTGCTTAGGACAGTACCTGGTACATGGGAAATCTTCATAAGTATTTACTATTATTAGTATATCCTCACAACTCTGGGGAAATAAATATAATTGATAAATTCCCTTGAAAAGACATAATCCTCATTCAGAAGTTATAATAACTAAATATATATCTGAATATTCATTGGAAGGACTGATGCTAAAGCTGAAACTCCAATACTTTGGCTACCTAATGTGAAGAGCTAACTCATTGGAAAAGGTACTGGGAAAGATTGAGGGCAGGAAACGAAAGGGGAGGCAGAGGATGAGATGGTTAGATAGCATCACCAACTCAGTGGACATGAGTTTGAGCAAACTCCAGGAAATAGTGAAAGATAGGGAAGCCTTGGCGTGCTGCAGTCCATAGAGTTGCAAAAAGCTGGACACGACTTAGCGACTGAACAACAACAAACATGTAAAGCACCTGTATGAGAGGCATTGTCCTCAGGACTCTAAACACATTGTCTATTAAAACTTCTCAGCACTGCCTGAGGCAGGTGCTATGATCCCCACTTAAAGGTGAGGCACAAGGGTGTTATGTGCCTGCCTGAGGTCTTGCACTGAGGTCAAGATCAGGAATTCAAATTTAGCAGTAGAATTCCAAGGATGCACTCCTATCTGCTAGACATACGGCCTCTCTGAATAAAGCAACAGAAATTTAGTGGTTCATGAAGAAGGAGAGAGTGGCTAACAAATTACCTAACCTTTAGCAATGTGATTCCTCTGTTGCTGCTCCAAGGGAAAAAGTTGAGTTCCAGGACACTAAAAACTATTTACAGCCTCCGCCTCCCACTTCACTTGGAGCTTTGAACCGCATCCAAATTGAATTCAACACTTATGGTTTTCTAATGCCATTGTGAGTTAATGGTTCTTTTAATCTGCATCTTATCTCCCAGCTGTCGTTTTTTGTGGCCGTCCCTAACTCTTAAAGTGTCAGATCAAGGGATAGGAGACTTCAGTAAATCCTTCAGAGTTTAAGATTAATGAGAAGGAAAAAATACCTGGTGTCAGTTAAATATTAATGTTCTGTAGTTCTCTTTCAAATTTCAGGATGCAGAAATTTGTTACTAATGAAAGAAAAAAAATGCTATGTCCTGTACTCATTATGCAAATCAGAAACAGTAAGGACACATCGTATAGTTATAAGATGAGTGCCCAGAGAGGACCTCTGTGAATGAGGGAACTGATCATGTTCTCTCTGATATGAGTGTATTGCTGCTAGATCACCACTGGCAAGGACTATGTTGTGTTTGATTTTCTATACTGATAGTGTGAAAAACGAGGAGATGCTATCATGGATAGAGGACAACATAATGCATTAAGTTTTGGAGGCCATGGTTGCCTTTGAAAAGAGCCTCTCAAAAGCTCAGGAATATATGTTAAATGGGGAAGGAAAGACAAGAGATGAGGAAGCTAGAAAGGTGAAAATAAACCAGATTATAACTTTATAAAGAGATCCAATGTGCTAAAGAATGTGACTATTTTCCTGTAGAAAATGGGTAGTCAAAGCTATGGTTTTTCCAGGAATCATGTATGGATATGAGAATTGGACCTTAAAGAAGGCTGAGCACCAAAGAATTGATGCTTTCAGACTGTGGTCCTGGAGAAGACTCTTGAGAGTCTCTTGAACAGGAAGAACATCAAACCAGTCCATCCTAAAGGAAATCAACCCTGATAATTCATTGGAAGGACTGATGCTGAAGCTGAAGCTCCATTACTTTGGCCACCTGATGCGAAGAGTGGACTTATTGGAAAACAGCCTGATGCTGGGAAAGATTGAAGGCAAAAGGAGAAGGGAGTGGCACAGGATGAGATGGTTGGATGGCATTACTGACTCAATGGACATGAGTTTGAGCAAACTCCAGGACATAGTGAAGGATGAGGAAGCCTGGTGTGCTGCAGTCCACGGGGTCACAGAGTCAGACTCAACTGAGTGACTAAAAAACAACAAAGTGATTTTATGCTAGAGTGACCAGCATAACAGCAAATTAGATTTCTGATTAACAATGATCTTTCTCAACTTCTGTGTAGAGTGGAGAGAAGAGAAGGAAAGGGATGAGACTGGATCCCAAAAAAAGAGCAGGGTAGTACCACAGACCAGGGAAATTACGCTGCAGAGGGACCCAGGACTCAAGCAGCAGCAATGAAAAAGAAATATCTGGAATGTAGGAAGGACAAGTTTTAAGTTACTTATGTTCTTAAAGGGGTATTATAGAAGACTGAATCTCCATTTTAATTCATGATCCCTTTTTCATAAATAGAAAAACCTTACATTCCCCCCCAGCAAAATTTTTATGTACCTCTAGGCAATGGCAACCCACTCCAGTACTCTTGGTTGGAAAATCCCATGGACGGAGCAGCCTGGTGGGCTGCAGTCCATGGGGTCGCTAAGAGTCGGGACACAACTGAGCGACTTCCCTTTCACTTTTCACTTTCATGCACTGGAGAAGGAAATGGCAACCCACTCCAGTGTTCTTGCCTGGAGAATCCCAGGGACGGTGGAGCCTGGTGGGCTACCGTCTATAGGGTCGCACAGAGTCAGACACGACTGAAGCGACTTAGCAGCAGCAGCAGCAGCTAGTGGAATATGCCCCACCCCACCACTTAAAAATCAACTTTTTAGTTTTTTCCTACTGACCAGGAAATATTTTGTCAAATTTTATTTATATTTTTTATTACAAAACAATAGGATTTTCTAATATAAATTTGCATTTTATTGTAGAATAGAAATATTCATCTATAGAATAACCTAGAGATACTATAAACTCCCATTGTCCTCACTAGAATCAGTGTGCTTAAAGAGCTCCTGGGTTTCTAGATATGAGCAGAAAGGTCAATTGTGGTTCTTAAATAATACAGAGAATACAAGAAAAGAGGTTTAGGAAAGTGAATATTGAGTTTAAAGTGAATCAGTGTGATTTGCTAAACTAAAAACCACCAGACAGCACGGACCATTTCTTAGCCCTGAATAACCTAAAAGAGTAAGTGACTGGCCCCTGTCTTTAAAAAAAAATTTAATAAAAAATGTGTGTTGATGTGAACTAAGGTGCCTGCTGGACATCAGGAAGGAGATAGTAGGAAAGGCAGAATTAGAGCTGTGGTGAGCGATCTAAACAGAGATAGTATTTTGGGGTGATAATGGCAAAAATAAGCATGATTTTTAAACTTTTATTCATGATTAAAAAAAAAAAAAAAAAACTAATGAAAACTATCAGTTTTTCCCAGTATGTGTACATATACAATATGCACATACAGTTATCCTCTTAAAGTCTTACTTTAGAGTCTAAGTTTATTCTTACCTTTAAGAATTTCCAGAACCCAGATCAAGATTCTCCACACCAGTGAGGGTCTTGGGTTACATCTCTCCACTCAGGGGCAGAGTAGGAAGATAATGAGACTAAGAAGAGAACTTGGGGGAGTGTCAGTGTTTAAGAGGCAGACAGAGGATATCTTCTAAAGGATGAGCATAACAGTCATAAAAGTAGCAAGAAATAGGAATGATGGGTGTGATTAAATCAAGGAACGAGATTCTTTCAAAGAAGAGGAGACAGGCTAACATAATGTAGAGAGGCAAAGTACGATGGTGATAAAAAGACATCATTTGGATCAGTGGACGCTTATTGGTTGCCCAGTGTTTATTCTTCTACCTTCTGGGAAGAGAATTCCAAACTTCCTAGGAGAAATTAATCCCTCATTTCACTCATTTTCAACCATATGAATCATGTAAGATTGACCCAGACCTAATTTCAGAGGACTGCATCTTCCTGCCTCTGTGATGAGTCCAGAGATAAAGAAGGTCTGTGAAAATCCTGGACATGGAGGATTTGGATGTAAACAAGAAAGCAAATGGCCTTGGGACCTGCTGGTGGACATCTCTAGACAGAAAGCCAAAGAAGTCAGGCCACTGGTCACCTGGATAGATCACTAAATTAAGCCTTTCCTAAAGCTAATCTGCCTCTGAAAGTTTCCATTTCATGAGCCCATTTAAATCAGATCTGCTGATACTTTCAACAGGAAGCATGACAGAATAAGACTGCTGTTGTCTGACAAATAACTGGGAGATGTAATGCTTTAGCAATCCAAACTACACAGTTTATTTCTACAGCAAATTTATTGTGGCCATTTAAAACAAAATACAAGTGTTTTTGTTTTGTGTGTGTGGTTGTGGTTTCTTTTTTTTTAATTTTATTTTATTTTTTAACTTTACAATATTGTATTGGTTTTGCCATATATCAAAATGAATCCGCCACAGGTATACATGTGTTCCCCATCCTGAACCCTCCTACCTCCTCCCTCCCCATACCATCCCTCTGAGTCATCCCAGTGCACCAGCCCCAAGCATCCAGTATCATGCATCGAACCTGGACTGGCAACTCGTTTCATATATGATATTATACATGTTTCAATGCCATTCTCCCAAATCATCCCACCCTCTCCCTCTCCCACAGAGTCCAAAAGACTGTTCTATACATCAGTGTCTCTTTTGCTGTCTCATATACAGGGTTATTGTTACCATCTTTCTAAATTCCATATATATGCTGTATTGGTGTTTTTCTTTCTGGCTTACTTCACTCTGTATAATAGGCTCCAGTTTCATCCACCTCATTAGAACTGAGTCAAATGTATTCTTTTTAATGGCTGAGTAATACTCCATTGTGTATATGTACCACAGCTTTCTTATCCATTCATCTGCTGATGGACATCTAGGTTGCTTCCATGTCCTGGCTATTATAAACAGTGCTGCGATGAACATTGGGGTACACGTGTCTCTTTCCCTTCTGGTTTCCTCAGTGTGTATGCCCAGCAGTGGGATTGCTGGGTCATAAGGCAGTTCTATTTCCAGTTTTTTAAGGAATCTCCACACTGTTCTCCATAGTGGCTATACTAGTTTGCATTCCCACCAACAGTGTAAGAGAGTTCCCTTTCCTCCATACCCTCTCCAGCATTTATTGCTTGTAGACTTTTGGATCGCAGCCATTCTGACTGGCGTGAAATGGTACCTCATAGTGGTTTTGATTTGCGTTTCTCTGATAATGAGTGATGTTGAGCATCTTTTCATGTGTTTGTTAGCCATCTGTATGTCTTCTTTGGAGACATGTCTATTTAGTTCTTTGGCCCATTTTTTGATTGGGTCATTTATTTTTCTGGAATTGAGCTGTAGGAGTTGCTTGTATATTTTTGAGATTAGTTGTTTGTCAGTTGCTTCATTTGCTATTATTTTCTCCCATTCTGAAGTATAGTTGATTTTTAATATTATGTTAGTTTCAGGTATACAGCTAAGTGATTCAGTTATACACATACATGTATCTATTCTTTTTCAAATACTTTTCCCATTTAGGTTTTTACAAGTTATTGAATAGAGTTCCCTGTGCTGTTCAGTAGGTTCTTTTTGGTTATCTACTTTAAATATAATACTGTGTATATGTTTTTGTTTTTTTCAAATTCTTTTCATCATATGGGCTTTCAGTTCAGTTCAGTCGCTCAGTCATGTCCGACTCTTTGCGACCCCACGAATCGCAGCACGCCAGGCCTCCCTGTCCATCACCAACTCCCGGAGTTCACTCAAACTCACGTCCATCGAGTCGATGATGCCTTCCAGCCATCTCATCCCCTGTCGTCCCCTTCTCCTCCTGTCCCCAATCCCTCCCAGCATCAGACTCTTTTCCAATGAGTCAGCTCTTCTCATGAGGTTGCCCAAGTACTGGAGTTTCAGCTTCAGCATCAGCTCCAGCATCAGTCCTTCCAATATGGGCTTTAGGGAACATCAAAGAACAGTGTATTCTCTTTTAACTCTTTGTCTCGGACACAGGTGGTAGCTCAAAATCTTAGAAGAATTTAAGTGATTCTGCCCCTGGTTTATTAAAATACTTTGGTCAGCCAACATTGAAACTTACCCACCACTTTTCCTTCCCCCTTATATTAGGCTATGCAGTGTACTATTGACTTCAGATTTTCCTACTCAAAAAAGCAAACCTAGATGTTCTGAAAACCCCTTATCCAAAAGTCATCATCTCTTGCCTCAACCTCTGAAACTCACACTCATGTGTCTCCTGTTTCATTCTTGCAAACCACTTTCAGCCTGGTCTCTACACAGCAACCAGAGTAATATTTTTTTTTCTTAATATAAAGGAGAGCATATTCAGAATCACCCACTTGCTTCCTACTGCACTTAGAATTAAATGTTTAATAGGGTTGCTTTGAGAATAAAATTAGATTATATTTGTAAAGAGCTTAGAATAGTGCCTGGAACGTATAAGCACTGGAAACGTGTTCGCTTCATTAATACTTGCTGTTGCCTCTGCCTGAAAAAACCTTCTCCCCCCGTGTTCACTTAGTAAAATGTATCTTCTTTAAGATTCAATTCAAATATATCTCCTCCCTTTTTCTAAGCAAAGGACTTTCTCGTTTATGCTCCCATGGAATCTAGTTCATACCTGTGGGTGATGAAATGTGCTGAGTTTATGTACAACTATTTATTTAGTGATCAGCATCAGTAAACTGGATAATTTGTGTATCCAGCACAAGATCTGTCATTTTGTGGCTGACATGTTCCACAAATAAGTGAAATTATGTTCATTGCTATTTCTTTGTCCACAGGCTGATATTTCCCAAATATTAGCAGATTATGTCCTCCTCTTGCAGAACCCACATTCCACCTTTCCTAACTGGGTCTGCTTGTTCCCATGGGTTACTGACCATTAATACCTGCCCTTTGCTACCGTGTCCAACAACTGACAGATGTAAAGCTGATCTTTACCTGTCAGTAGTCTTAACGTCACTTATTATCTACAGTGCCTTATCATGCCAGAGTTTCTAAGATGATGTGGCAGTTCTCTTGAACATGAGTAGTCAGAAGGCAGCATAACTGAAGAGAAAAGTCACCTCCAGGATTTGGGGAATTCACTGATGTCTCTAAACTCAGTTTCTTAGTTTATAAAACCACTTTCAGAGTTGGTGTACATTCAAGGTGAGTAAAAGAGAGAGCTGCATGTGGATGTCAAATGATTATGAATTTTACATCAGCCATACTGAACCTGGACTATCTAGCTCTGCACCATCCAATATGGCAGCCACGTGCTATTGAGCACTTGAAATATGGCTGGTCCCAAAGGAGATGTGTAAAATTTAGTATGTAAAATGCACACCAGATCTCAAAGACTTAGTATGAAAAAAGGAATGCAGAATATCTCTTTAATACTTTTTATGATGAAAATATCTTGAGAGTCGGCTTCCCTGGTGGCTCAGACAGGAAAGAATCTGCCTGCAATGCAGGAGAACTGGGTTCTATCCCTGAGTTAGGAAGATCCCTTGGAGGAGGGCATGGCTACCCACTCCAGTATTCTTGCCTGGAGAATTCCATGGACAGAGGAGCCTGGCGGGCAACAGTCCACAGAGTCGAAAAGAGTCAGACACGACTGAGTGACTAAGCACACATGTTGAGAGTATTTTGGCTATCATAGGTTAAATAAAATACATTGCTAACATCATTTCCCCTGTTTTTTACTTTTTATGTGGTTATTAGAAAATTTTAAATTGTATATTTGGCTCACATATTTCTACTTCTACTGATCTAGAAAAGGACTCCCAACTCTCATTCATCTAAAAACATGTTTCTGTGGCTTTGATGCCAGGAACAGTCTGCTAAAGGGCACTTCAGATTGCTTTTCTGACTCTCCTACAAAAAGGAATGGAGGATTTATGCTGTAACATACTTGTGGCTACCAGTTCTGCATTCTCAAGAAACCTGGTGAAGAGGAAGAGGTGATACTATGAAAGTTAACCAAGCTTGCCAGCTCACCCCAGGAATACATCCCATCTCTGAGCTTGTTTGCTCACTAGTCAGAAGTGTTTATACTCTTTCTTGGCTTCTGGTAACTCCCATAATATCTATTCCTTGTAGGGGTAAAATTATTTCTAATTCACAAATAGAAAAGTACCTTTGTGTTGCTCTACATATGCATAATTAATATCCCCAATACTGACATGCTGGTAATGAAAGTAATGCTTCTTTCTTACTTTACTAGAACTTTGTTAAATGTCAGCTGAAGTATACACGTTTTCTGATGGTTACTCTCAAAATCGTTCTACTCACAGCACACCTCCCCCAAGCATGAACTTGTTTCCTAACCAAAATTAAAATGGAAAGACAGGCACTCTGCATTTTTCTGTTGGACATAGAACTGAAAATAAAGCTTCCGAGGAAAGCCATGGAATGATGATCCCACGGAAAGAACATCAGTGGAGGGTAGAGTGTCAGACCTTTCTGATGAAAGGCAGGCCTTCATTTGCTGTCACTGCAATTCCACTCGAGAGGAATTATAATTTTTTAATTAAAATGTCAGCAGAGAAGCATGGCTCCAGAGAAACTGAAGGCATCTCAGTGACCAAAGAATGCATGCTCTTAATTGTCACTGTCCTTGTATGATTGCCCGAGTAGTTGAAAGAAAGAGGAAAGGAGTGCAGTGGGGGAGAAGTATATGTTCTGGGTTGTTTGGGGTTTGTTTAGCAGTGTGTATGTGAATATCCTTACACCTAGGCCATTTCTTTAATTCATTCACTCAACAAATATTTATTAACATCCATACGTACTAGGGGATATAGCAGCAAACAGGCTGTACACCCAGGGACCTTAGGTTCTAGCAGAAACTCCCTGGAGAGAGCTGTGTACCTGATGTGAGCCATCTACATTTCTCTCAGTACCTTTGCTTCAGGCTTGCATCTCCCACCTTTCTATCAACTCCACACCCACACTGGAGTCATATGAATTAACATATTATGTACATAGAACCCAGTTTTAGAATTCAGAGGAAAGCGGGAAGGGAGAGGGAGACTCAATTCTGAAATCCCCTTCTGACTGGCAAAGCCTTCGGAGTGCCATAAATAACTCCCACTGAAAGAAACCTTTGTTCTTTCTTTAAGACTGATAAGAAAAGGTAGCCCTTGTTACAGTTGGGTAAACAGCAATCGCCTTGTTCCTTATCTTCCTCCCTCCTTTCACATTCACGCTGCGTGCTCTCTCTGGTATCTGCCTCCCTGGCAGCAAACGTGATGAAAACAGAGCTGGAGGATGCACAGTTGAACTGTGGCACTGTCTCTGCGTGGGGAGGGCTTTTCCGTGTGAGACAAAGGTCCATTTCAGAGAGGAGTCCTGCTTCTTCCATAAACTAACTCTGTGATGTTGGACAAGTCACTGAGCATTCTTAGGCCTAGTTTTCTCTTGTTAAAGTCCAGGTAGTAGACTAGAGCCTGGAGAGAGAAATGGCAACCCACTCCAGTACTCTTGCCTGGAAAATCCCATGGACAGAGGAGCCTGGTAGACTCCAGTCTGTGGGGGTCAGAAAGAGTCAGACACAACTGAGCACACACGCGTTAGAACTGTTGTTCAGTCGCTCTTTGCGACTCCACGGACTGCAGCACGCCAGGCTTCCCTGTCCTTCACCATCTCCCGGAGCTTGCTCAAACTCATGTGCATTGAGTCAGTGATGCCATGCAAACATCTCACCCAGGCGAAACATCCCCTTCGCCTCCTGCCTTCAATCTTTTCCAGCCTCAGGGTCTTTTCTAACAAGTCAGCTCTTCGCATCAGGTAGCCAAAGTATTGGAGCTTCAGCCTCAGCGTCAGTCCTTCCAATGAATATTCAGGACTGATTTCCTTTAGAATGGACTGGTTGGATCTCCTTGCAGTCCAAGGGACTCTCAAGAGTCTTTTCCAACACCATAGTTCAAAAGCATCAATTCTTCAGTGCTCAGTCTTCTTTAGGGTCCAACTCTCACATCCATGCATGACTACTGGAAAAAC
Source organism: Bos indicus x Bos taurus (assembly GCF_003369695.1). NCBI lineage: Eukaryota > Metazoa > Chordata > Mammalia > Artiodactyla > Bovidae > Bos > Bos indicus x Bos taurus. The sequence continues at coordinate 100,461,529 of NC_040080.1, forward strand.
CATAGTTTTGACTAGATGAACCTTTTTTGGCAAAACGATGTCTCTGCTTTTTAATATGCTGTGGGTCATAGCTTTTTTTCCAAGGAGCAAGCGTCTTTTAATTCCATGGCTGCAGTCACCATCTGCAGTGATTTTGGAGCCTAAGAAAATAAGCCTCCTCTCAGTCTTAAGCCTTCATATAATTAATGTAACACAAATAAGTAAAGACAGAGAAGTCAGAAAGTAGAGTAAAATGTCAAGAAGAAATTTGTGGACTTTAATCGATATTTATCAGTAGCAACGGAAGATCAGTAACCAGAGAGAAAACCAGTGTGTCCTCTAAAAAGTGACTTGAACAAGGTCACCCAGTGAACAGAGAATTTTTCCTGCAGTGCCTTGCCTTTGTTTTTAGCAAGGCTCAATCTATTACATTTGGCAGTTTCTCAGCTGGACTTGTCGTATCTATATAAATTAGGCTACAGCTGTAGCCAGCTGTTTTGTCAGAAGTAACAGAATCTCCAAGCATATTTCCTATCAACCAATATAAAGGCTGAATCTGGTGTTTTCTAAAAACAGCTTTTTGCCCTGAAACCGCAGACCTAAGCTAACATTGCCATCCTTAAACAAAAACGGCAAACACACTGAAGACATTTACCCTGGAAATTTTGAGGGGTGTTACTGCTACATGATCCATATTATGATTAGTGACCCAAAGATTGGGGAAAAATATGTCAGGAAAATTTCTACATTTTTCCTTTCCTCCGCCCCCAAATTGGAAAATATTCGCATGGGGAATCCTTAGAAATGAAAAAAACAGTTTAAAAAATAACCTAATTTTTCCAGTCCTTCACATTTCTAATAATGGTGGGCCTGGCAGGTTCCACTAATGTTTTCCAAACACTACACAGACCACATAACCGATATAAATAGAACTAGGTCTAAACAACTCATGAAAATAGCACTCAGGGCTCCTGCAGAGGCCATCTGTGAGATGATCCTTTCCTAATGAACCTGTGACTTCAGGGAGTCACAGATTCACTCATTTTGATCCAGTCCTTTTGGGGGGATTGGATAACACATTTTTTTCTAGGAGAGGGGACCCAGCAGAATTAGAAGCAGGGCAAGGGATGAGGATTAGAGAGAATGGCCAAAAGGGAGCTTGGGTCTAGGTTCCAAAAACTAAATCATTATCAGTGTTTATGGTTGAATCCTTCTACCACTGAAAACACTCCATTCTTTGGTCTCTTCTCCCTGTAAATACTTGTAAACACTTGACATTTAAAACGTAGTGTTTATTAAGACATCCAGTATTTACTTAGCCATCCGCTCTGTTTACTGGGGACATTTCCTGATGGAATTGGCATAGCATTTTGCTTGCCAACACTGTTTATCATTTCTGGTCACTCAGTGATCAGAGAATAAACCTAAGACCCAAAGGAAGATGGAGGAAAAGAGAGGAGCAGCTGACAGTCTGCGGGTGAAGAGTAAGGGGGAAGAGAAGCCACTCAGTCGTGTCCGACTCTTTTTGACCCCATGG